>NW_026136719.1:14712621-15912621 GCF_905237075.1 Dicentrarchus labrax | reverse complement strand
AAAACATTTTGACATCAGAATGATTGTTTAAAGAGAAAGCGGCTTCATTTCTTTCAGGCAGCTGGCAGGCATGACACACGTTATTCCTTCCAAAAATTACCATTGCCAACTTAAAGTCATATAATAGTCTGGTTATTTTTTGGCCATATATGTATATACAGTAAATGACATGTTTGGCCCTTTCTGCAAAATCTGACATCGGTAACTGCTTCTCTAAACTATTGGTAAAATCTCATCCATGATTCCTTCATACTGGAAAGTATATGATTGCCTATGTTTAAAATTTTCATCACTGGAAGCTTTAACAGCTGCAGGACCCTAAACAGCCACTTATGTTTGATAATGTGCTGAACTGGATCTGGTTATATCACACACCTGGTATGTGGAAAGTTGAAGGCAGTGGCTCTCTGACCACAGCACAGTGCTTTGTGTATCAAGTGTCAGTCATCACTGTGGTCTATGGCCCTCAGACTCTTCTCTCTGAGGGTCTCAGACTAAACCCCTCAACAATCTGTCCCAGCTCCGATGGAGACAAAGACTGCACTTTAACATGGCTACAGCTCCTCACAGCTCAGCGCCTCATCTGTTTTGTATTTTTATTGTAACCAGTTGCAGTGTTATTTATAAGTCTGCAGCTTTCCAATAGTTTTTGCTAGTTTTGAACCATTTAAATGTTAAATACATCCAGCCATGCGGTAAACCCACAGTTCCTTTCATGCAGACTTACTCTCTTTTTACCCTGAGCTCTCCCTTTGCTAAGGCTAATGCAAGCAGCAGCAGAATCAACAGTAGCAGCCACAAAAGGCTGGCGTCTGTTCTATAGTAGTCGTCCTCAACATCACACAGAGCAGAGATGTCCAGCTATTCCAGTCCCATTTGTACTGCCAGGGCATCACCTCATTTGTTTAAAACAGAGGAGGGAGAGGCCTTTAATTAAATTAAGGAGCTTAAACTCTAAGTTGAAAAAATGTTGAGGTAACCCTGCTCTGGGCTTTGTGCCAATGTAATGTTTATTGTTTGTTTTTAATAAAAGGATATACTATCATTATTCAAGATGAGTTACTTTTTGTTGGAGGGACAACAAGTCAAACCCACAAAATATGACCCCAATTTGAAATGTGCATTTTGTCTAAATAATTGGATTTCTTTTACATGTTTGTTTGTCTACTTTGGGATATTTTGTGACCATTTGTAATACATTATACATAGGCTGCAATTTTTGTCCTCAATTTTAGGTTTGTGTAATATAGAACCATCTAAGCACAGTAACAGATTTCTGTTCTTCTCCACTCCACTGCTAAGATCATTTGTGTTGACACACAATCCTCAATGATCCATAACTGTTCCTGGTTCCTCCAGGGAATGTCAAGTTGGGCTCAAATCTAGTGCCTTATCAAACCCTCCAGGATGCAAACAGCAGGATATTAGAAACTGCAGCATTACCAAAAAACCCTTTCATATATGGACAAAGACTTGTTGGACACTGGAGCCATTATGTGTCTGCTGCAACAATACCATAGACTATAAATGGTCCTTTGTGGCCTATTCTTTTCCTCTTCCTTTGTTGTATGTACCTTGTGGTGAGTGCAGTATCACAGGTCTTAGCTACTGGGGCCAGCAGCATTTCTGCAGCAGGCCAGAAATTCACCATGTAAAATGACAACTGTAGAAAATAATGGAGCTACCATCGCCAAATGAACCTACCAAGATGCAGTGTTGATGTCTTTCTGGGGAAGAGGCAAGACAGAGCAAAAGACCTGACCTGGGAAAGGAGCCCGCAGACACACACACACACTCATGCACAGGCACATATTATCCAGAGTCATACATTATTTTTATTCTTTTGGCAAACACGAACAATTGGACAAAGCATTAATGTAAGCAATCTTCACAATAGCACTTGCTGGCTAAAGCCAGTGTCTGGGAGCTGAGCATAATCTAATTTGGATGGGCAAACCCTTGTATGCCAAGGATTTACATTGCAGCCAAAACGCCTTGGTTTGCAATTTCCAAGACAGCAGTCGAAAAGGAGCAGAAAATTGCTTCCAGGGCTGCAGACCAGACAAGATTATATTCAAAGTCTTTGTGAGGGCTTTGCCTGAATAGAGCCCTGGCATCACATACACACACACCGACACACACATGCATGCGCATGTATGCATGCACACACTTACACACACACATACACAGGAGGGAACAGTATAACCACTATAACCAATAGGTTAGGAGTCTGGATTTTGTGGAGCACCAGTATAAGCTCCATTTGAATATTTACAGGATGAACTTTGGGACACAGGAAATGGACAATTGTAGTCATCAATACTGAGGAGAGGAGGTGTTGCGGGGCAGAGAAGGGCAGTTCAATAGGTTAATACACTGGCCTTTCACCTTTTGATTCCAGTTAGGGACATGTCAGCAGAGGAATATATTTTATCTCAAACAATCTCTAGGGCATCACATATGCAGCGTATGTCAGAACTTAAGTGAGAGAAATTGATGCATGAGGGTAGACATCTGTCATACTTGACTATACAGTTAAATAACAAGGCTTGGCCAATGGCCCGGGGCCAATAAACTTCGAAAATGTGATAAGACTTTTATCTCTTCTTCTCTCCATGGCCTATAGTGTGTTTCTTCTATCCGGTCACATTGGACCTCAGTCAGGGATTTGCTAATATGCGTTTGTAAGACAGATGAAGGCTGAAAGTCTGAAATATTAAGTGAAAATACTTTTTTTTTTTGTCAGAGAGGCAACAGTTTGCCGAGGCTGGAAATTGAATTTGCGCTTTACAATTTGACTGCAATGTCTGAGTAAGAGGAAATGTGCTCCCTCATTTACAGGCAATTTACAATTTACAGTTTACAGACAATTATACTATTCATGTCTGCAACAAGGCCTAGCAGCACCTGTTATGTGTTCTGGCAGGGCAAATATTTGGCTACACCTGACCGATTCTGTATTGACGAGATAGATGACGCAATAGTTTTGAGTTTTGGGGATTTCAATTCTGACTGCTTGACTGCTACATTTTGCTGCTTGCTTTTTCCATTTTACAGCTGGCCATGGTAAAACTTGTATAATTTAGATATGAGAGAAGACATCTTCTCTGAACACATTAGGGATAACAAGGGCCATGGTTAGTTTTACAATTTATTTTGTTAATTTTCAAAAATGTGCTTGCTCTTTAATTGTCTCTGAAAATAATTATTTTCTTCTGCTGAGCCTGATCTACTGGCCATATATTCAAGTCGGCCATATAAATGTTGATGACAAGATGGGACATGGCTGAGACATGGCTGAATGTCTGCATGCACCATCTGAGTGAAAACATACAGAAACAGATACTTGATATTTATTCACCCGTGACCCTGAAAAACAGCATGTCCAGATATAGCTCCAGTGCATAATAGAGAGAAACAATTCAAATGGTCACAAATGGATTCAGATGTGCTGTATTTGACTGTAGGCATACTGGCACATTCTAGGTAAAAGCTTCCTCTGGGTGAAGAGGAGATGGTAAATAATGGAACAAAGTAATTGCCCTCTGTAGACAATAATACCTTTAGATAAATATTTCAAAAAGCTAAATTGCAGAAGGGTTGTAAAAGGTTTTATTGTACTGATGGGATATAGTAAAAACGCACAAATAAAAAGACAAGCAAGAAAATCTGCTCCTGTATAGCATGAATATTTTACATGTCCTCAGGTTAAAGGCTTGTATATTGTAGAATAGAGACTCTGGTCTACACCATGTTCTCCTAGGTCAATGGCGAGAGAGAGAGAGAGAGAGAGAGAGAGAAAGAGAGAGAGAGAGTCATAGTGGTAAAGGTTAGGGAGGAATGCATTGTACTGTTCAGACACACTTTGTATGAAAAGATGAATTGATCCATCTGTAAGCAGCACTTAGACCCACTCCTCTGCCTGGTCATTACAGTGGGATAAATCAATATTTAATATCCCCTCTAACAGCCACACTGGATGATCTTAACCTCTCCTTAATCCCATTTATGTTACCTTTCCAGAATCTTCTTCATGTAAGCTCTCACTATGATAAACTTCCAAACAAGAGATTGGGAGGGGAGCTATTAAAGACCACACCATATTTATGTCAGGTGAGGCGCTTTCATGAAATATTAATATTCTGAAACTGACCAAAGTGAAAGCTTTTATCTGGGGCGTTCAAACCTTTCTAGTTCGTTGGCTTGTATCAGCAAAAGTCTCCCTCTCCTTCTCTCTCATTTCACCGCTGAATTACAGCCTACTGTTCTTTATTGCAGCCGAAGGATGAAGATGATGGGGCAATTCTTTTAGCTGACTTGATAAAGCGTGCTTCTCATTTCACACCATCCTAATAGGGCCAGTGTCACTGAAACTAAGAGGTGACAATATCTCACTATGATTTGCGTGAGCCAGAGTCAAGCACAAGCTCAGTTAAGGTGTCATTCAACAAGGCAATAAATTATGTTGTAATGAAAACAGAAGCATATTACCTGAGGTGATGCTTTCAATTATTGATATTAGTAGGTCTTTTCAAGAAACACAGATACACACACAGCCATGTGTGTAGGGCTTAAATTACTTCAAATGCAACAATCACATTTTAGCATCTGAACTTTAGGTGTAATTATTATTTGAAATTAGTGTACTCATTTCTGAAATACTATTTCAATGTATGGCCCTTTTATCACTTTACATTCACTTACCCTGCACACACTCACTCACCCACTCTCTCTGTCTCTGTTTTTATCATGCATTCTTAAAAACACACTCTCTCCCCTCAGGTGGCAAACTCAGACAAAAGGTAGATTACAGGTGAGGAGTGACTGCTATTTCAAGCAAAGGATCCCTTTAGAAAAAATAACGAAGAAACAACAAAAAAGAAAAGCATTCTCCTCTAAGATGATTGCTTGAACATAGGTTGTCCAAAATTCAGGGGAAACAAAACTAAATCCGACAAAAGACTAAGCAGGGAGTGAAAAGGTGTTAAGCTCTACCTGCTAAGGACAATGTAGCTGTAGCTGTGTGCTGCCTGTATAAAATGGCTCTTTACAGGCATTGTTCAGTAACTGCTTTCATGTCATGGCACATTCGGCTGCTTGGTTGACCACAGGCGCACCTTAGTTGGGGGGTAGGGAGGCAGCTGTACCAGCTCCTCTGACAGACACTGAAAAAAAGTGTTTTCACACTCTCGCATCACATACCATGCTGTAACTAAACACAAAAGCCAAAAAACAGGTGGAAAAAGCGTACAATTGATTTCTTTGCAAGATAATGTGCCTGTTTCCTTGGTTTAAATGTAATTTTGTGACATGGTACATTTATGACTTCTGTGTATCAGTACAAAAGAAAGATCATGGATTGATGATTATTCTAAATCTCTTTTGTTTGTGTTAGTAAGGGCTGAGTGTAGGGGAGTCTCTGTCCTCTCTGTGGGCTGCACCAATTTAATTGCTTTACTTCAGTAAGAGCATAGTTGATTGCCACCTGCATAGACAGTGATCTCTTCCAAACACCAAATTAGAGGGAAATCAAAATAGATATTCATTGACTTTTTTACATATACATTGACCTAGTTGAGGCTGTTGGTTGAAAGTGTCAGGTGCTGAAATATTAATGAGCATCGCTCCTAATTCCTGCCTGCTCCTCACAGCCAACTGGCAACATGGCATCAAGCTGAAGAGAGGAGGACAGCTTTTTTCTCTCCTTGATTGACTCATCGATTGAAGATATTTTTAAAGGGAATCCCTGGGAGTGTGTGCTCCTGGTACAAAGCAGCCCCATCCCATGTCAGGGGACGGAGAGGGTTGCAAGTCTGCTTTAATTGGGCAGAGACTTCAGAGTCTTCTTAACCCACACCGGGCACCGCCATGGCCTGTCACGGCCCTCACACCAACATCAACAACACCGAGCCTTCTAAACACGCACACACAAACATATTGGTACTAATTTGAGTATACACACATACATACTGAACCATGCCAGCTCTTATCAATACGACCACCCTGGACATGGATTAAAGAAAAAATATTAGTCTTAAGAATAACTGCTATATGAAAATCACCATGTTCTACTTTCTTTAATAGTTTCTTTTCTCCACTACTTGCAGAAAGAGCTGAACACCCTTTGTGGTCAACTGCTTGTTTTTTTTTCTTTATAGAAAAAGCTTGCAATGGAGCAGACCTGAATCAGGGATAAAACTGAGACAGACTCTATGATAGTAGTCCTAACCTTGTCAACTCTGCAGTTGTTGAGGCCCACTGAAGTGAGGGCGGACAGCTTTGCCTCCATGCCCTGCTGGTGATGTTGCAGCTGTTCCCTCTGGATCTGCTCCCTCATTTTCCGAGCCTCCTGGATGGCCTTCATCACTGTGTCCTGGTCCCCGAACAACGCGGTAGAGTTTAGGCTGGACAGGATATCTATATACACACACACACACACATATTGGGGTTTGGATAGCAAAATTAGTCTTCTGGAACACACACTGGCAAAAAAGCAAAACAACGTCACATAAAATCCTAACAGTAGCATTTATTTGTAAAATATTAAGTACCAAAACAGTACCAAAACCTTGCAATGTGGTCTCCCTAGATGTGAGTGCACACTGTAAATCTGTGTGTATGTGTGGGATGTTGTTTATGAGGTGGAAACACTGAGGTCTTACCCAGAGACGAGCCACGGCCCAGGCCTCCTCCGAGTGGGCTGGGGATACCACCCTTGCTGAGGAGACTGTTAGGGCTGCTTTTACTGCCGAGGAACAGGTTTTGTGTCGGGGATGTGGGGGATTTGACCAGTTCTGTCGTCTTTGGCCGAGCAGACAGGTTGAGCGGCTGTGTTCCCTCCTCCTGTAGCAGCAGCAGAGAGGGGCGTGTAAGAGAAGACAGACACACACACACACCTCAATTTTGGGGGAAGCACAGGATTCCCAGACAGCACAGTTCTCTTCTGTTCTCGGTTAATTATAGGATCCCTGTCTTGACCCACACCTCCTCCTTGGTTCTTCCCTGTCTTTGCTTTTTTCCTCCTCTCCTCTCCTCTCCTCTCCTCTCCTCATCCATCCTTCCTTAGGAGCTGTGCCACTGTGATCTTCCTCACAGTTGCCCAGCGCCTTTGTTCACACTAATTAAAGCAGATTCTGTCTCTCTGTACATCTTCATCTGTTCTCCCTCTCCTCCTCCCTGCTCTCTGTGTCTGCACTCTGGTTCGAAGAATAAATAATGACCAGATAACGGCGGTGCCAATGATCAAAGACAGCTGTTCCATTCATCAGATGTCGACTTACATTATCTACTTCATTAACTTGTTTTCTAATTTCATTCCTCATTTGTGCATACTTGGTTTTATTATATGCTTTGATATGTCTAGACCTAAAAAATATGATATGATTTAAAAACACACTAAACAGCGTAGTTCTGACATGAGGTCAGAGGAAGATGCATGTTTGGTGCTGTATTCGCTGGGCTGGTTGCAGCCTTTACAGTAGTTACTTAGATTTCCAAGGTGCCACCCTCAGCAGCCTGTATACTGGGACCAAACATGTTTTAGCTGTGGGTATCTACCAGAGTAACCCTAATTAACCTATATAAATTATCTAATGATGCTAAAATCACTTCAAGATAAAAAAGAATAGTAAGTAAACTTTTGGCCTAATATTAAAATATTATATTTAAATAAATCAAAATATAATCTGAATTAAATAAATTTAAAGTATCACAAATCCATAATTATTTCATCACCTTAAATATAAACAAACAGTATAAATCGCCCTGTGCATACAGCAGTCTTTTAAATCAGATTAAGGCATGCTGTCGTTAACAGTCTTTTTCAAAGCCCAAGTGTCTCCTTGTCCAAACATATGGCTCAAGCATACACTGCCCCAAGGCCTTGTTATTGCTGTGCCAATAACAGTTTGTCATGCAGTGAAGCTGAAAGCAGACAAACAAAACTAAAGGCAATCTGATTCCATTGGACTGAGGATACAGATGGGAGGATGCCAGTATATGTTTGCATTTGCATTTATGTATGATTCATTTCATTTAAAGTCCTTAATTTTGTGATTTTTGGCAATATTTGTAATATTTAGACTAGAATTAGTATTAGTATTAATATTGGCCTAACTGCCATCCTTTTAATCTGATAAATAGAGAATTTAATTTATGTGATGAAATGACAGTGTTGAGTCAGTTAAATGGCAATCTTTCAGTGGAAATCCCAGGAGGCAGGAGACCTGAAGGATTGTGTGTGTGTGTGTGTGTGTGTGTGTGTGTGTGTGTGTGTGTGTATGTGTGTGTCTGTGTGTGTGTGAGAAAGAGAAGAGAAAGCCAGAGCGGCTTCCTACTATTTCAAGACATGATTTATGGTCTTTCTCCATTGTGATATTATTAAGCTAAACTACTCCAAATGGACATATGCTTCTGATTATAGCCTTAGTGAGTGGGGATGATGTATATGGCCTTTCCTCTGCATGGAGGTCTAGTGGAGTCATGCCATACAGCAGCAGAAAACACACATCCTGCATTTGGTTTGTTTACAAGGCAAAAAAAGTTGTCAATCCTGCTTTCTGCTTAAGTTTCATCAGCGTTTTTTAGCACTGTTGTAATGGTTTTATTCCATTTCAATTCCGTTACAAAAGAAGAAGAAAAAAACGTTTTATTATGAAAAAAAATTAGAAACCATGTGTTCCACAAATTACTGGCTTGGAGCAGCCATAGCCATAGCAACCATGTCCACAGAGTTCTGGTTAAGAGAGAGAAGGCCTTGTTAAAGCCCCACAGATTGATGGCCTGTTAGAGGCTGGGCTCAGCTCCGGCTGGCTGTAACACTGAAGTGGTGAACAGTGTAGATTCTATTTTATTCAGACAACACCAACTAGGCTAGGTTAGGTCAAGTACCACTCAAGGCTGGGGCTGGTGGTGGGCAGGTTGAAGGAGTTAAGGGTTGTACCTTGACTTGAGTGATGGGGCTGGAGGAACTCTTGTCATTCTTCAGAGAGGAGGGAGAGATGGGCCCACTAGTATTGAGGGGCTGGGGGAGTGGAGGCATCTTGGCTCCAGGAGAGACCTGCATGCTGGCAAGCTGGGCGGCATACAGTTGCTGTAGGGAGGAGAAGAAACCCGCAAGGCGTTAACATCCAAATCCAGCAAACATTCAAAGTTTTATATTCTGTCTTTTCCTCTCCCTAGAACTCTCTCTACTTCTGTGTCTGCCTTCATCTCCCCCTCTCTCTCTTTTACGTCTTTCCTCTCTTTCCATGAGGCTGGCAGAGAACCTCCATCAAAGGTCTTAACTGTATTTCAAAGGCTGAACCCAGAGAGAGACAGCAGTCTTAAAAACCACACAGAGATGGCTTTCATTCAAAATACTTGCGCCCCTATTTTCCACTCATCACAGAGAAAAGTTTGCCGACTGGATGCAAGTGTGTTAGCAAAGATCTCTCATTTCTCTAGATCTACACAGCTTCCTATTGAAGTTTCTGGCCTGTGATTTGTCTCCACACAGCCATGTGAGACAGTCCCATTCCACAATGTCAGAAACCCAACCTCGGTTGGATTGCCATCACAGAATATGTTAAACACAAGCATTATTAAGGCTTAGAAACCTGCACAAAGAACACTGATGTAATCACCGTTATTTTCCTTGGCGTTAAATCAGTAAGATGTCCAACCGTTGGTGACATTACCACACAAGAGGGTGGTTCAAATGACTGGCGAAGCACTCAGTTACAGTTGTGCCTTTAACAGGGTTGAACTCTGAAAGCTCAATTTACATTTCCACCACTGGGCTGATTATGTGGCCTATAGTCGAAAGGGTGGTTAAAGACGTTGATATGAGGGTTTGGAAATATCTTTTAAAAATCTGGTGAACCACAGGCTGCTAATTGTCTGTTGGATCAAATTTTGACAAACAAATTCTTCCTTTATCCTGGATAAAGTTACAGTGTAATGTCTTGACATTAAGTTGTGTGCCTATTTTTTTCATATAATTAAAACCTGAAACAAATAATACCAGACTGACTTTATTTGATTATTTTTGTGCCTGTGTTTCTGTGCCTACAGCGCCCAGTAGTCCTGCTCTGCTGGGACTTCTTTCCACCCCAGGTCTGTATTGATTGGCCACCAGGTAAGTGATGAAATTGGCTTTTGTCTCCAGCTGCAAATGGCAGGGGTCTGTCAAATAGAGCTACTGTCTGAGAAATAGTGTTACTCCATGTAGCCTTAGACTTCACTTCATCAGACAGATAGAACCCCTTAAATCCCCCACTGGCCTGCTATCCTGAAACTAGGTAAACCTCATGGTTTGTTGTGTTATTCAGTCAGATGGTGCTGTCAGGGACCATCTAATTTCTCTTTCCTCTTGCCAATCAGCAAACCCTGTCTCATTTCCTGGTTCAACTGGCCACATACAGACTGCGTTTGTGCGGTTTGGGAAAAAGCGTCCCGGCCCTGCTGGCCTCACCTTCGGCAGTGTAAATGCAGACTAAAGCCAAACAAAGCACTTTATGTCCATGCACATATCTCCAGATATAAACACACATGTGCTCCTGTAAGAAACTTTATCGCTGCCACATAAGCGGCAGTACAAAAGCTCCATTCTTCCAGGGGACCTGGGGATAACAACAGCACATGGGCAGCGGAAATGACAGACTGATTATGTTCCCACAATGATAGCACTGCCCCCACCTCCCTCACAAACAGCCTTTTGTCTCCAACAGGAATGGACACAGGAGCGGACCCAACTCTATTTTCTTCTCATCTGAACTAGACTTAGTAAATGTAAGCGGTAAAGGCACTCTGTGTTTCTGTGTGTGAGGAGGGCTAGAGAGAGAAAAACAGTGACAGAGAAAGAGAGAGAGGGTAGTCTCCATTCACTGTCTGTCACTCCAGGCTACACACAACTCTTAGTAGAGGAGTGGAAGCTGAGTCTGTTGGACAGATGTTTGCTAAAAGGCCTGTCGACGGGCATGTCCCTGACCTTGAGTTAGAAGAATTTTATTGTCCCGGAAAAACAGCACAATTAGACCTTGGTCGAAATTAGACGCAGTCAGGGTGCCCCTTTTCAGCACTGATTAGCAGGTCAGTGCCATAGGGTGAGAAGCAATGGTTACCCTTGTAACCAGGAACACCCTGCCTCCAAGAGCCAAAGAACAATAAACACAATCAGGGGAAAAGACAGACAAAAGGTGTGTTAACACACCATACACTGCTCAGAGACAGATATGAACTATCTTAGTGTTCAATGTGTGTAGTCCTGGAGGCTTTTCCCTTAGTATCATGGTATGTAATGACATACATTTACAATGGATGACAAAATATTTTGTTGACACCCAGCACATACCTAGGTTAGAAGCAAAACCTTGTGAAACAGTACAGGAAACTGTCAATATATAATGAGCACTGTGGTGTCAAAGGCTGAGGGATGATGCCTCCTGCCCAGGCTGCTCTCCCTAAGTAGAGGACATCTGCCTGCTTCCCCCAGTTGACACTCTCACATCTAACAGCCCCCTTCTTCATATCTACTTGCCAGGTGGGGGCAGCAAAAGGTTCATGGTATTTAGGGTCAAGCTGAAAGTCAGTGCTCCAACTCTGGGGTATAGGAGTAGGCGAAAGTCTAATTGGAGCTTTGGACCCCTCTGTTTCCTTTTTCTTGTATTTTCTTTTCTACACTTTTAACACTAGGTGTTTTACTTAATTTGATCAGGGGTACATATATGTCTTCTAGGATGCATACAATACTTCCATTCCGATCTAAACCATGGATTAGTGCCCTAAGGTACATCTTACAATATGGTAGAAAATAAGAAAAATGTACACTGTAGCCAATGGGATTGCAATGTGGGAGGCAAAAGAGAACGTTTACTCTTAGCTTGAAGGCCATTCTTCATGATCAAATGTGTGTAAATACAGTATGTGTTAATTGTTTTGTATCCTTAGTGCCTTCAAAAGGTTTGCCTTTCCTGTAAAACAGTACTATTTCTTATTACAGGAACAAAAACACACATATGGGGAGACACACAAACACAAAATCTAAGGTCTTTCTTCTGACCCCATCATTCCCCGTTTCCCAGTAGAGCGTTGCAGATCTCAGCAAGCATGGATTCAAAGTGAGTGCAGCACGCCCAAGGTCAGCCTGTTAGCCTCTGGTAATTAAAAACAAGCCCTCTGGAGGCAGCAGAGGTTAAACGGGGAGGCTCACTTTTCTGCCTGCGACATTAAACTGAGTTTACACACTCTGCTGATGATGTTAGACATCTCAGAAGTATGATGCAATTAAGACGAGCAGCCTCTGTTTGTTTAATAAAATAATTGATACTATAGCTCAATATAAAATTTCATAAATTATGAGAAAAACGTTAATTTGCTCGACTTACTTCCACCTATGCTTTTTTCCTTCTACAAACACTGGAGCATATGTCAGAGCATATGTCTAGTAGTATAAAGAGAAAAATAAATATCTGTGGAAAAACAAATGTGCATCTTGTTTTTATTTGTCAAATTTATTGCTGATAGCAATGATGGCACATTGCACATTTACAACTAAAATAAAAATATAAACATAAAACAAACAAATTCCATTAAACCCATAACAATTCATAATACCAATTAAAGTCTGCTGTACTTTCTGTGAGGTGAACATTATCTGAGCTCTGCCACACTCTCTTAATCACACTCTTTGTGTGTGAGTGTGTCTGTTTGTCTGTCTGTCAATGTCTCATTCACCTCTGCCTGGCCTGGGCGCTGAGCACTAGGCTGGATATGAGGGCATTAACTGTGCTTCAGTGCACCACACCATTTAAAAGGCAGCACAGCGCCAGCCCCGTTTGCCACAAGGCTTGTACAGGCTCATTGCCCAGGGCGACTAGGCAGGCTGACCCAGGCTAGGCCCAGATGTCAGGAGTGGAGGAAGGCGTCCTGGTGCACTGTGCCGATGCTTTCCAGTATGGCCTAACATCTGTCTCATCTGCTGGCACCCAACCTGCTCTGCTCTAACCCCTCCTCTGGCCTATCTCTACCTTACATCTACAGTATGTATATTTAAGTCTTTCTCTATCAGTTTCTCTCTCTGGCACATACACACACACACACACACACACAAACAGTTGTGTGAGTGTGTGTGTGTGTGTGTGTGTGGGTTCTCCAGGCCCAGGGGCCCCAGAGCCAGCCCTCCCATTCAGTGCAGCTCACTGCATTATCCACTCTATCTGTCCATCTGTCCCTCTGTTCACCACTGCCTCTATCCAGCTGCTCACCTAGCTGTCCTATTAGCCAGCCTTCCACACACAGCTAGCATTGCTGCACTGCTCTGGGTTACCTTCAAAGACCAAGCTCCTCTGCTCATAAACACAGAAACAGCTGCTCGCTACAGTATGTCTGTTCTCTCTTTTCTCCCTTCCTCCTCTCTCTCTCTTTCTCTCTTTCAAAGTCAAAAGTGCTTCACTTGTTAATGAAGGAAGCCTTTTTCTTCACATCTGTACTACACAGGCATTTACATCCAAACAAAAGATAATGTGCGGTTGCTGTTCTCCCACTTTCTTCCTGTTTGTCTCTGACTGTGTAACACTCTTTCTTATCACTCCAGTCGTCTAAGCCTCTCTGAGTACTCCTCCAGAAGTGTGTGTCTGCTTGAGATCTGGTTCGGGTTTGTTGCTGAGCATGTGGGCTGCTTTTCATCTTTACAGTAGGAGCATGAGCTGAGGCTGGGCCCAGGTTTATCATGGGCCTAGAAAGATGCCATAGAAAATGCGACGTGAAAGTTAATTACAGCGTTAAGTCTTAACTCAAGTGGCTCGACTTCCAGTACTGTAAAGGAGTAGGATGTGATGGACCTGGACAATTCAGGGAGGAAAGAGCAAGAGTAACACAGAGACAGAATGTGGGGAAAAAAGAGGATGGGAGTAATTTAAAGAGAAATATACAAACTAAGACATTTAGAGATGGTTCAAGATGTGGATGGGAAATTGGAAAAGCAAGACAGTGAGACAGAGACAGCAAGAGATAGAAAATGGAGCCTTGACTGAGTGAAAGCAGAGGGTTTCTATTTGTTTAGTCCTAACAGTGATACTGCATACAGAGAACCCAGATGTTCTGTTTGATCCAATAATGCTTTCTTTAAAATGCCTTAAACCCTAAAGTCTGCTTCCAATGATAGGAAACAGGACTTTCTCAAAGGTCCTCCTCCTGTTTAGTGCTTCTGTAAAAAGGAGGGGTAGGATATATTAAGTTCATATTGGCCTTAAGTAAATTGTTTTTTACTTGGCAACTGATGCAAGGTATAGTGTACAAACAGCAAATTAAGTGCTATCCCAAATAGAAAATTCTTTTGTGGAATTAGGGAAATTCCCTTCCTGTCGCTTCACTCAATTGAATATAGTAGGTGTCTGGACAGATTCGGGTACAATCTGAGCACAATTTCCTCTGTTCGGTGAGAGGTGTCAGTTGTAATCAGGGAAGGACAGGCAGGGATGGAGCCATTGTTTCCTGCTGGTCCTGGGCTCATCCCGGCCCTGTGTGGGCACTAATGAAGAGGGGCATGTCGCGCTGGGATAGTTTACCCGCCTCCTCTCCTGTGAGTTGAGGACGAGAGCCAATCTGTCAGGAAAACATTGAGTGAAATTGCCCTGTGGTACAGCAATGCCTGGTGACAGCCACTTGCAGACTGCCAGCCACCAGTGTGATGCTACCACCCTGTATTGACAAGCAAATTACAGTCTCCAACACTCAAACGCATCCTGGAAGATTCATTTACATCCATCAGCTCTAAGCCTTTGTTACCTTGTTGGGTTTTCTTCTCTTAGAGAGAAAGGGTGGGAAATGGGGGGGTGGGGATCTCAGACTGTTATGACAGAGGAGATTGTGAAGAGGCTGCGTGGCCAACATTAAGACTGACGGAGCGGCTTGCCTCTCTGACTGGATGGCTGATCACATTACCTCTGCAGCATTGTGGGAATTAATTCTTCCAATAAGATAATTTTTAAGGTTCATATATTGCACAATCTACACTGAGTAAATTGGTGAAAATTATACCTTGCCATGCAGCTGACAGGAAGAGATTTTTTAATTGGGTGGCAGCCTATTCAGCCATATGTGTGTGGGATTTTTATTTGTGGGTGTGTGTGAGGAAGATGAAGAATGAGCTTGGAGGTGAAACTAGAAAAGCTCAGGACAGTTTAAAGGGTTAGTGGAGTATTGTGCTTGATGATGCATGAAGAATAAACCCAATAATAACGAAAGTAATAAGTAATATTTGCTGGGGAGCCGTAAAACAGCTTATTTTATTTTATTTTAATTATAAATTGCATCATTATAACTCTGGACATAATGTGTTGAGTTCAAAGTAGCTGTCGCATTTGTACTGTGCTGGTGCTATTATTGCTCTAAAAGGGAGGTGACTACTCCAACTTAATTCCATGTCTGGCTTGATATGATGTTTTTAATCATAGCAGGCTCCCAGTGCTTTGTAGAGGAAGTGGTGGCAGTCACATGGTTTGTTGATCCCAGCTATGTAGAAAAGGGCATGTTTGACTTGCCTTGCTTTTTTAAGGGGAGTCTCTATGCAGGGTAAATAGCAGCCAGCAGGCGGAATATGTGACAGGCTGACAGACTTCAATTAATGGAAAATGCACCTCTTTTTGTTTACTGTGTTCTGTAAAGGTCAGCCAAGTCATGGTCTTGGAGGCACTGTTTTTGCCCATTCCCAGGGTTAGATACATAATCAGAATTAATCACTCTAGACTCGTCTCCCCTACTCACCCCAACCTTCAGATATATGACTGTCTCATCTGACCTCATACACTGCTATAAAAAGACTCAGCATGCCTGTCTGAACTACCACTCCTTTCCAATGGACTTCTCCATGATACCCAAACTAAGCAAGACATATGCACCCTCAGAAATATACTCACTTACGCAGTCTCCATCTTTTCCTCTCACTAACACACGTCTTCAAACACGAGTGGACTCATTTAACACCTTTCATGCTTCTGATGGCTCTTCTCATGGTCGTATAATGACGCACAGCTCTTTGGAGCCAGCTGCATGCATTGTTGGAACTTGCCAAGGCTCGTTAACACTGACAGTGGTAGCCTCAGAAGGACAAATGCCACATATATCAGGGTCCCCCCCAAGTCTTGAGCTCTCTTATTTAATCTTGGCATACTGCTTTCTGCTGTGGAGCATCACATGTTGCAGCTTTCAATAACTTTTCACTGCTGTTGAGCACGCAGTGGTGGCCACTTAACCATATGTTAGTGAAGATGCTTTTTAATCCTTTGTTTCCTTCTTTTGTTTCCAAAGAACAGTACTGATTTCTAGTTTCAAATAGACTTAAGATCTACAATTACTCTGAAATGCAAAGGAAACTGATATTTAGAAAAGCAATGGGCAGCACTGTAGCTGCTTCCACTGTGTTTTTTTTTTTTTATGTAAAGAAAAGTCAGTAGAAAGTCAGCAAGGGAATCATTATCACCAATTTGGAAACAAAGATCATACACAGGCTGAGAAAAGCCCTGGTAACAGTAGTATTCATAATCATAACAGCTTGAAGGATAGAACAGATAATTATCTATATTAAACATTATGGCCTCAGGTTAAGCCCTGACCTGGGTTCAGCTTTTTAAATGATGTGTGAGAAAAGTCCTGGAGGAGCCTGTAGGGCTTGGAGTCTATCCCAGCATTTTCTGTGGCTCTAAACCCCTACTCAGCCTCACTTTGTATAACATACCATGAGTTTGGTTTTACTACACACATATATAGCCCATTTTCTGCTCTTATTTTATTTCCTCACAGAGATAAAAATAAATATTACAATGGTACTACTAGATAAAAGCAATAGGAAGGAGATTCTTTGCTTACACAGTCAATTGTCTTCTGATAAATTCACTGGCAGGTGATTAAGGCAACCAAAGTGACTCTCATTCCCTCTAATAACTATTATCTTCCTAACTCCTCTGTCTGGCAGAGCTAGTGGGGATAAATCCTCTATGAAACAGGATAAATTACATATGTAAGGTGATAAGCGTGTGTGAGCTGGGGGCCTCCAGGATTATTTAGTGTGCAGCTCATTACTTAGCGTACAGCTGCTTAGCCATCTTTTCTGCCCTGGGCTTGGCGGGCGTCCCTAGCATTCCTTGTCATAGTACTGTACATACCTGAAGCTGGAGGGGGCTGAGTCCTGACGCTGCTGCAGCTGCCATTGTGGATGGAATGAACTGCACCGGGTAGTTATCACCTGTCAGAGAGGGAGAGAGAGAGACAACAATGCATACAGGTTCAGACAATGAGCCGGCCCACAGCGACCAGGCAAGTGCCAACACAGATCCTGGGCCCTCCACTACTTTGCCACAGCAATGTGGCACATTGCAACGAGCCCTCGGCTTCAAGCCCAAACATCTGCATTAACAAAAGGCTAAGCTGGTTTGACTGGAGCAGGATTACTTAGGAACGTTTCACACCATTCCCTCCTTCCTCCACCTGCACAGTACTCCTCCTGGAAAATACCATGACAACAATAACCACGACATAGTTTAACAAGTTAGGAGTTCTTTTAAGGTTTATGTGTGTTTGTGTGCGTGTGTGCGTGTGTTCTGAATAAACGTTGAATATCTCCGCTGCTATTCAGTTAGCGATTATGTAAAAGCACCAGCATGTTCTCTCAGGCAGTTCATACAGCTGTAGACTTGTCTGGCTATTGTTCAACACTACATTGTTTGTTTCTGAGTGATAGCTTTGGCAGCAGAGGGAAAGCACTTGTAGGCGAACTGGTTAGAACAAGTGTGCAGTCACAATAACAAGGTTAAAAACCCCACACATTCTCATCTCACATATCATTGTGATCAAGCAAGGAAGAATTGGTCTCCAAATAGCAGCACTATTCATTACTGTTCACTACTGTTGGCCTGCCATCAGCACGTTTGTCAGACAGGGATATTAAACGGCTGCTGTATGAGTGATATCCATGGGGGTGTATAGTACCAGACGCTTTCATACACACACTCAACCTAGTGTGTTTAGACGGACAGAACAGCCCCAGTGAGACAGGGCAGCCCAGCGTTCGTAGAGGTTGGTTTGAAGCATGTGTCTGGATGAGGGGAGGTGGGCTACACAGTGGGAGCGGGGAGGGGTAGTTGGCCTTCGCTCAGACCCCACTTCTGCCTGTCACTTCTTCTCACAAACATATGGAGCCATTAAGCCACAGACAAGGTAAATGTATATACCTTCTCTTTCACTTTGCTTTCGCCCGCTCGCCTCACTTTGCAATCTTGTACAGCACAGCACAATGTGATACAGGCCATGGAAATTCAATCCCCATTTAGTAGCAAATAAAATCACACAGCAGAAGTGGTTTCAAATAGTGCTGGGTTGGATGTGCGGGGGTGCACTGTGGTTATTTCTACACCTCTTTTTGGTATCGCTTTCTCTCTGTCTCGCTCTCTCTATGCTGTCTGTGACGTAGGATTTGGGAATAATAAATGGCTGGATGTCTTTAGATGTCATGTGAAACCTGGAGAGGGTCATGCGCTAAGTGAGCACACCACGGCCGCTGGGGGGTCTCGGGCTCCAAGGCCTGGGTCTTGGGTGCACGCACAGTCTATGTTAAGGCACCAGACTCCAGCAGAATGGGCACTGTGCCACGTTAGCGTCACTGGTGAAAGGGAATTACATTTAAAACTGTGGGTTTTTTTAACGGGCTATGGCTGGTCCCATGCCCAGAACCTGGACTCTGAATTCTAAGGGGGAGGGGAGTAGTGCAGGTGACGCCATGGTCACAACAGTCTATATTTCCCCGCTCATGTGGTGCCATGAAATACAAGTCATAGATCTGCTGAGAGCTGACAGATGCAGCTGAGACCTTTCTTAGACCAGATCAAATGATGATGAATAACCTATATGACTGCAACCCTCAAAACTTTTCACTGGCTTTTACATTTTATTGAATTACAGAAGCTGCTCACATAAACGAGGCACTTCTTTTTACATTGTTGGCATTCTGAAGTAGATCTGATGAGGCCATAGGGTAAGACAAAAATGACAAACCAAAGTAAATTTGATTTATTTGAGTTAAAAATGTGTTGAAACTGTCAACTGCCAGCAGGATGTCTATAAGGAAGACTGGCAGAGGAGCCCAAAGACTGTGGGGTCATTCTGCAGGTCCATTAGAGGCACATCAGACTGAAGGGAAATCAGGGAAGTCCAACTTGTATCTATTTGTTTAAAAGAGGAGTTGGTGTTTCTATGACTGTGCTTGTCTACCATGCAACACCAGGCCATTGAGCACAGCTAGTGGATGGGGTGATGACTTACCACCATGGTGCCAGAATGACTCTGTTGCCATGTGAGCACCACAGGGCTGGGGGTCATAAGCAGTGGTCCCTGGGAGCTGTCTCATAATGATAACATCAGATTAGTGTGCCTTAGTCTTGGAAGTGAATGCTTGGCCACTCACTTCATGGAGAAAGGACACAGTGCCATCCTGTATACCCTGCAGGTGGTGGTGATAACATTGTACTCTCTGGATATATTGTGTATATTGTGTTGGATGGGTGGAAATAATAGAGGTTTTGAAATACCTCTCCTGACTACAGGAGTCATTTTCAGAACCCCTTTGCTATTTCTCCATGAACTCATGAATTATGCAAGAACCATACACATGGCGACCCCTGACCATGATTCCATAATAGCTCCTGTTATTTGAACTAAAACATTTTCCGTGTCAAACCTATTGCAGGAAGCACACTGGTAAAAGTCTCCCCCTCAGGCACTTTGTTTAAGCTGTCATGGCTCCATAGTTCCAAAATAGCTGACTTTCTTTTTCATCCTGTGGTTTTATAGTTAATTCATTAACTGCACTACCACACCTTTTAATGTTCTGCTGCAAACCTGCTGACTTCCTAGTGTTTCTTTTTCCGTTTTCAGTCCTCTACCTTGCTCTGGTGGTATTTTACAATAGACAAGAGGACTTTCCTTTTACAAGCTGACTCATAAATCTTTTCCTCTTTGACGCCTTCTATTTGCATGTGCAGAAGCAAAAATAGGAAAACATTTTTTTTAAATGTACAATTTCAGTTTAATTTGATTGAATAAGTAATAGACACGTCTAAATATTGCTTGGCCATGGGACCAAGTAGGCGATGTGAGGTGAAAAGCTTAGACTGAGAAGCAGGGTGCAATTTAGGCCATGGATGTTTTGACAGTAGTATGTGGTGGCACATCTTTAATTTTCACAAGGATACAAGGGTGTTTGAGGTTACTGCTTTGGCAGGGCATCAGTAAACATGTTGCAACAATTTTTCAAAAAAACATTTTTTTATTTTGAAGGCTGTGGAAGGCTTCTCTTTAACTCAATTCAAAAGACAAAGGGAGAGAAAGAGGCATGCCGTTACAGGCATTGAAAAAATGAATGAGTTATACGTGCGGGAAAACCTGTTCCTTACATCAGCCATAAACTATTCACCTTTTAATTGTCTTTTAATTACTTAATTTATCTATCATAATTGTGTTAAACTGTAATAGGAGACTTGCTTTTTAGGCATATAACAATAGGAAGACTTTTCATGCAAGGTTCATCTCCTGTGTTATTGGATCTCTATCAGTGCATACTTGAAGACAATGGCAGCCAACAGACTCCTTAAAGCTACTCTCATGTTGAAGACATGTTTACATTCCTCTGCTTCTCTACCCATATCTATTGTTCCACATCGACTAGAACATTCCCAGGCCTTGGTTTCGAGTCCAAGTTCAGACAGAGCAGAGCATGCCAGTGGCCTCAAGTGTGATTCAAGCATTTGTTTGTTGCCATACATTTGTTATGCAACTTTTACAGTAATAATATAATTTGATTTACAGTGTAAGCGAAATGACATAGCAAGCAAAGAGAAAGGGGGAAGGATAAAATTAAGACTTAAGTTGCAAGCATACCTGGCTTATAAGACATTCCTGGAGGGAAGAGAAAGCCTTGCTGGGCGGCGGCTGCTGCTGCCAGAGTGCGTTGGTCGTGTGGAAAAATGGGGATCATGAGCGGAGGCATGTGACCCTGGACCTGCTGAACAGATAGGGAGCGGAGATCAGAGAGAGGCCTAAGCATAGTCATGGTACACAGAAACACAGAGCCCACTCAGGGGGGAGGCCAGATCACAGCTCTTGCTAACACGCGCTGACAGGGGGCTCTGCGGCAATGACGGCCCTCGTGTGCTCACACAATACCTGGCCAAGCTACCCCTGCTCTTAATCCAAACTATAATTTCACCTCCGGTACATCAAAGGCCCCGTGTACGCACATTGTTCCAGCATCAGTTAGAGAAAGCGACATGCAGGACAGAGAACAGAGAAGCTCAGTAGATCCGTACGGCTTCTGAAGAAAAGTTCTATACGTGTGGAAATAAGCACTCACCAACACCCTTGCTGTTGCAGTAGATGTTATCAGGATTACTGAATGTATTGCACAGGTGCAGATCAGCATGTACTGTACATGCATACACACAAACTCACTCAAGGAAAGATCAACTAACATAATCTTAGATGGTCATTCTTTAGATGATAAAAGAAAATCAAAACAATCAATAACAAAAACAATCATTTGTGTTCTGTTTTCAGCAGTGGAAAAACAGCAGGCAGTTGAAAAACTACTTGCTCTATTTGTCATTCTCTGATTGTCTGTTTCACTCACATATTAACCTTCATCATCCAGTCTGTTGCTGACTTGCCTACTGGGAATATCAACACAAACTCCCTGCATGTGTGTGTCAAGGGTGGGTGACTAGCTTATGTCTCAAAAGTGTTGTGTGGGGGTTTTGCACACATGTTGCAAGGTCCAATCTTACTGTCATTCTCTGCTTCCTGAAACTCTATGATGGGGAGCAGCCCGACTACCATGGGCCTGCGAGGGTTAATCTAGCACTGAGCCAGGCCACCTCAGGGGAACCTGCCTGGAAAATGGGTTAATAAAGGTCATCCCCCAAAATAAACACTTTACAGAATGTTTCTCCATTCATCCCTCCTTAAAATCAACTCGCAATAAAACGGGTCTGGGTGCAATTACTGCCGCTGCATTGGGGCATGAAATCAACCTGCTCTGAGCAATGACTTTCCCCCCATGTTCTGGCTGAGGTCTGCTATGATCTCCACTTCTCAGCCCATGCTGCTCCCCCTGTAGACCCTTTACCGGAGTAGTCGCACCCAGTTTCTCTCACAGCTAACACGCTAAACCTACTTAAAACTACTTTATTGATCTGTCCAGAGGTGCAGAGCTAGACTGAAAACTAAATAAATAGAACCATTTTATGTCTACTGAGCTTTTACAGAAGTGCAAGGGCAGAAAGTGCATTATAGAAGAATAGAAAAGTATGTAATTCTTCCAAAAAGTAATTCTGCAAAATGTGCTGTTGCTGAAGAAAAATAAATGGCCAAGGAGACTGCGACAAATGACCTTAAATAAAACATTTCTTTATAGGGATTTGTGTTCCAAGTTTCCAGGCTGAATGGATGAAAGATGGATCTTGGCCTTGCATGTATGGAACATATGGAAAAACACAATAATTAATGTCACAACATGAGGTAGGGCCAGTGACAGGCGGGGGGGAGACACTGGGGAACACAGCTTTTCTCTGTCTGTGTATTTGGACTATAAAACCAGATGGAGTCTGTTGCTGAATGTGCGGTAGTCACAGGGCAGAAAAGGGCTCCCTCAAGTCCACATCCCTCCAAGTGTGTTACAAGTGTGTTGCATGGGAGTTCATACATTTTCATGAATTAACTAACATGCATCAGCAGTAAATTAAAAGTTATGTCTTTTTTTTTTTTTTTTTTTGGTAAAGTTAATGACTGTCAAATATTATAGCTAAATTGATACAACAAAAGAATGTCTCACTACATTTCCAGAGGTGATGATGTTTTACTTTTAAATCGGTTTTTCAAAGTGAACAAATCATTCACAGCTCTCTGTCTCTATTTTGTCTTGGTCGGAAATTCACATAACACACTCACCTAAGTCAAAACATCTGTGCAAGACTGCTGTATATGCAAGCTTAAAGCGTACTGGTCTAATGTAAAGGATGTTCATAAACACATTTATGATCATTCTTTTCAAATCATACCAACAAAACACAACCAGGAGAACAGCTACTTCGCACAAGGTAAAATGCTACACAATGAAAACAGCATTTAAATATTTTCTATCTTTTACACTATTCCATAATTTATTTGCTTTTATTATTTATTTGAAAATACAAATGTGACAACATAAATTAATATATATGAGTTATATGAGATACGTATACTGATTATATATAGTATATAAATACTGAGAGACATCAGCAAATGGCATTAGATACTTGGACGTACTTTTCTCCAGCACTAAATGTAAATGATACCATTTCATCTGGGATATCAGCTTTTATTACTATTATTATTTTAAAATATGGAGCAGAATATACAAGATTCACTGAGGCAAGACAGGGTGCGAATGTGCGTTGAAGGGGAAATAAATGCATTGAGTTTGAATGGCTGTGATTTGCAGTAATGAGCTCCACGCATTAAAGTTTAATTTACGGCAACTAATGTCAAAGAAAGGCAAATCAAATTTTTAGGAGCTTCAAGGTGGCAACAAATAGTGGAGGTTAGTTGAGCTGTCAATTAACAGCTGCCACAGTGGCTGAGCATATTATAACATTTTAACAAGTGATTTTTTTTATTTCACTGTTAAATTAAAGTAGAAGAAAAAAATAACTATATTTTAAAAAACATAGAGAAAGAAATTGTGTACACATGTGTGGCTTCCACTCTCCCTCTGAAGCTACACCCCCCCCTTTAAGAGTTACCCTCAAGTTCATCTATGTATGGGCTGAGTGCCCAGGATATTTCTATTGCCAAGATGATCTTGAAGAGTTGGAGAATGAAGTGGAGCAGATGTGAGCGGGGCACTTGGGCAGCGTCCTCCCTTCTCCTCGTAAATACAGCGGCATTGTTGTGCTGGCACTGCTCTTCTTTTGTCTTAGCACTGCTAAGTACTGGATAATGTCATTTCACACCATCTGCCCCCAGGCTTCATTAAAGATACATGAATGGGCTATCTTATGAGGAACAGGTGCTATTGTTTGTCCCTCAAGACCCAGCACTAAGGATCTGACTCGGAATACTTGAAGAGGAGCATCTGTAGTGATCAGTCAGACAGACTTGGCTGAGGCCCCCGTCTCTGCCAGCAAGCACTCCAACAGAGGTTTCTGGGGGAACTCAGCCGCCTTGCAACATGTATCATCAATTCAGATGACCTGATGAAGTCTGTATCAGGCCAGCACGCAATCTGTTTCCCTCTCAAGGAGACGCTGCTATTTGATAAATAGAACCGGCTTGCAGTTCTACTGTGAGTAGGATATTATATGGATACCATATTATGGAAGAGCTAATTAGGTTTTATTCTTTGCTTTTTTTAAGGAGGAAAAATTACAGAACAATGTATTTATTTATTTATTTATTATTTTTCCAATATTTAGTTCAGTCACAACAGTTGACAACTTTATTTTTGCCAAACTCTCTTTTAGTTTTGCATCAGTGTTTTATTTAGAGAAGCTATATTCATTATTTTATAAATGATCCTTCATTTCAGCAAATAAAACTTAAACAGTCTAAACTAACCAAGTTTAACAATAAAGCACTTACAGTAGCCCAACTGACTGTACAGTGGTTTTCAACTGCAGTCCATCCTGGGGTCAGACTGCAGAGGACGAGTCAGACGGCTCAGACAGACTCTCAGCTCTGATGTGTAAATACACAAGGTGTAAAAGACGGGGTAGACTTGAAAGAGCTCCCTTTATTTCTCCTAGCACTTACAACACATGCAATATGCACACACACACACACACACACACACACACACACACACACACACATACTCATACACGCTCTCAAATTCAGTTTTAATACTGCATTAACCCATGAATGATGTACTTTTGCTACTACATTTATCTTTTATTATTCCTATAAAGCTTACTTGTGGTGAAATACAGATAGCACTTAACATATTTTAGATTAAAGATGCAGTTTTATAGTTATTTATTAACAAGCTGTGTGATTAAGAAAAACTTCATACAGACAAAAAATATTTTCTACAGACCTGCATTAAGCTCCTTTATCTATACATTATTCGTTCTAATGAAAAGCACGAGTGGTTTTGTTTTTATTGACGTGTAAGCATTCACCTACAACAGACATGCAAGCAGCTCCAAAACACTGAGCGCAAATGGAGATGTACAGCGCATTACAGCACTCACTTGGGCCCCTGTCAACACCCATGTTCTTCACTGTCTGTTATAGCCTCTACAAAGCACCCAGGAGGCCTAAAAACCCCTGCCGGCTTTCCTTCTGAACCCCCTCACACTGATCCACACGCACAAGTTTGCTACTCGCTATGGAGCACAATGCGCTATGTGAAGGAAATCGGTAGAGTTTCTGTTTTTTACTGCCAGAATCAGTCAGTATTACCAAGATTAAAAGACAAAAGGGGCAAAACCAGACAAACATCTACCTCATTCTCACAGTGTTTCATGGTTATTAGCTTGAAAGGACCTGTGAGATTCTGGGTCTAATATCCTGATTAATTGCTACTTGACACCTTTTAACACACCTCTCACTCATATGTTTATCTTGTATATAATTCTGCATTCATTTGTCTTGTAAGAGTAGAACCCCTTCACATGTTTTTTTAAAATACTGACAACAGGTCGACCGCAAGTAGCCTAAAAATTCCAAGAAGCTCAAGGTGATGATGTTCTTAATTCTGTAAAATCATTTAGATTATAATAGGCGCTTTTCCCATTAGCAAAAGATCACAATCACCAGTAATCATTTTGAGGAGGGCTCACGTTTCACTGACATCTCATTTACTTCCACACTTTAGTAGCTGTCAGATCCGCAGCTCTCACTAACCTTCTCTTTCACATTTTCTATAGGAGGGGTTCTGTAATTTCACTCATGGAGGATAGACTCCAGCTGTTGCTGTAAGACCTGATAGTTCACACTTCATTCCCCCCCTGCTCTCCACTGAGCTACACACCAAACTCCTGCGAGTAGAAATCACCTTTTGTGATCCATTTAAAGGGAAAGTGATCTTGAGGAAGCTGGCAAGTCTGGCTACATCCCAACAGCAGCACACACAGTAAAACTGACACTAGACAGCAGGATATGTTTTAACACCCGCCACTGTGTACACAGCCCGCTGGGTGTACACTGTACTGGAGCCTAACCAGGAGGAAAATCACTCACTAGAAGCACTTCTGGGCTGCTGAATCCTCCTGTGTTGCTTCAGGATTTTTTCCCCCATGAAACAATCAAGGATTTTTAAGCACATATTACTCCCTTACTACGGGTCACTTGTCATTTGGTTATAGTACTACTGTACAGTGAACAGTTACGTGGCAGACATACACATTGATCGAACAGAGATGTGATGGTGTTTGGATTTGTCTGCAGCTAATGGTAATCAGACAAATAGATCAATAGATTTGAACCAGACTTTGATGCTCCAGATTTCTGCCTTTGAATGAAGGTCTTCATATTACCACCCACTAGACTGAAGCACATTATTCCTGCTTGTCTGAAAATGGGCGCACTGGAATGGGGAGGGCAAATACACTGGAGAGGTTCAGGTCACTAACAAAGGGCCCTTGTCCTGGTCAAGTCTGACCTTTCTCCTCACTACCTTCCTGCATCTGAAAATCCTTGTACAGAACCCATTCCTGAAAAAGTAAAAGACAGACCTCTAAAGCCAAAGATCAACAGTGTACAAGCACTAGCTTGAAACTACTCCCATATTTTCACTGAATTGTTGGGGTACAGCTCGAAGTCTGACAGTAGGCCCTGTTTGCTCAGGTTTGAGTGTAACACTGCACATCAGTCATGACTGTGTGTGCTACACTAAGTGCTGTTCAGGATAAAGTGCAGCAAATCCAGACACTGAGTGAGGTCAGCCCATCCAGAGGGAATAACCAATAGATGACTTCTTGTTCCGCTAATTCCTTACACAGTAAAACAAGCCTTCTTGGAAAACAGCCATCCCAATATGTCTATATTAAGTCGATGGGAGCTTGAAAGCAGGGTAGTCCAACCCTCAGACTTGCCTAACACAACCCACCCCAAATCCCTCCACTCCAGTCCTCCTCCATCTCATCGTTCCTCCTAACTTCCTTGGAATTGTGGATAAAACTGCAGGCTACTGTTTCCTTAAGTACACTGCCTGGCATTTACAGGATTTCTGCACAGTACTTAGTAGTAGCTGTAGTATTAAATGTCTGAAGTAAAATGTAGGAAGAGCAAAACCTTGACCTTAAGTATGACTCAAAATGGTAAACTAGGCAGACAGAAATAAAATAAACATAAATATAAGTGCATATGCAGAATATTAAAACATGCATTGATATAAAAAACAAAAATGCATTTCTAGACATGAAATGTGATCTGTGTATATTTAGTACAATTGTGTACATAAAGCAAATTGTGCTAATTCTTTAAATGAAATGTATCCATCTAAAACATTTTTTTATGGAGAAGTCAGCCCTTAAGGTATGTTCTTCTTGTTTAAAACTATTTAATTGGTGTATTTTTAAGTTTTCATGCAATAGCTCTGTATTACATCACATTGTCTGTTTGATTCTGAACACACTAAAAGCAAACATTTAGATATTAGATCTAGTTAAAATATGCATTCCTACATGCTGACACAATGTATGTCATCAGTTGTGTGCACACAGCAACACAATCCTGCAGTACACTCTTAAAGCTTCAGATTATTTTAAACAGCAAATTCAGTGTTGTATTCCCAAATAATATTAGTTCTTTTTTTTTTTGGAGGGTGGGGAAATACATGGAAGTAAGAATGAATATTTTTTTCAGGGTCTGGCCATAAAATGAGGGTTCACATTAAACTGGCTAAATCCATGGGGACTCCCTCAAACAGCATGTGTAATGACGGGAAAGAAGAGAACAGACATAAACAAACCCACAAGTGAGTTTGGGGCCGGCATCATTATACTGCATATACATCCTCGCTGTATGGAAATCGGAATAAGTGAAATGCCTCTGACCCTCATTGCAGGGGGGTGAGTGATGTTCTAAAGAATATTGGACACGGGCTAGTCAGATAGCCAGCTACAGCTTTGTGATGTGAACAGGGTAGGGGGAGTGGGAAACAGAGGGGTTTAAGTATGTGAGGCTTATGAAATAATGTGTCTGTAAAGGTTTGAAATATCTTCAACACTTTGGACCAAGCAGGGATACATATATGCTCTGTTTGTTCACTGTTTGTGTTTTGTATTATATAAAATCATTCTAAAAAATATATATAAATTCCCTCTGAACTTGGCATTGCCTGTGCATGTAATGCATATGCATGTAATCTATGGTTGAATTATTATAAAATTTGAGGGAAAAACCTTTAATAAGAAAAAATATTCTGTCTGACTGTGAAAGAGAATACCACCCCTAATTTGTGTGATGGTATTGTCCACACTATGGCTGGGTTTCCCCCTCTGTACTGTCCTCCAATCATAGACTGAGGCTCTGTCCTCACTATTACCTCCCAGCTGCTGGGGCCACAGAAAACAACAGAGCCCATTCTGTTGTTCAGCCGAGAGCAGGACTGTCAGGAGGGGCAACAGACACAAGTGCGTTGAGACTTTGAAACATACTCAAATATCATCTCCTAATGACGGGCAGGAAAAAACATTTTTGTAAAGATCAAACAGGATAAGAAATTAGATGAAGATTTAATTATATTTAAGAATTAGCAATGAAATCAAGTAAATATTGAAAAGAAAAAAATCGGTACTTTGGCAAAGTGGATGAAAAAACAAAAATAAAATTCTACAATTCTATTTATATGAAAAATTGTGGAGGACAAAATAACTCATTCATTGTGTTCTGTCAGGGAATGCTTGGACTATCCCCCGCCCCCAAAAACAAAAAGCTCCTTTTTTGCGTTGGCTATGGGCTGAATGCTTTGCTTTGCCACCCTAGCCCTAAGAAAACACGCGCCCCTTTCTCCCTGCCGGCTGCCCGTACACAGTAGAGCCTATTAATGCAGCTCCTTCTCCCTGTGAGTGTGCCCACTGCTGAGGATGATGGCCACGCAAAGCCAATGCAAAGACAAAACAGTTTGCACAACATTAGCAAAGAAAACACAGTCCATGCAGTGAGGGAGAGGAAACTAAATCAACATCACACTGGAGGATGTGTTCTCCCTCAACTGATATTTTCCTTATGAGGGTTTGGGGTACAATGGATGTTAAGTGTAGGCGCTCTGCCTTCATCGAGGGAAGGTTCGTGGAGCTCTAAACAGGTGCGTTATAGTGATATTAAAACAGAACATAAAAGTACTACATTCATCCTATGTGTATGTAAAGAATAGATGTTCAGTTATCAGGATTATTTAGCACCATGATTCATTTAAAAGGCTAATTTGCATTCCCATTTGCCCTGTAATCTTCTGTCTTGTGTCGATTATTCTTGTCACATGTGAAAACTGATAGAAGGCTGGAAGTTTGTGTCATAAATTAACCCATCCCATGGCTGCTTGACAAACCCCTCAGGTGACTAATTTTTAGTAGACCCTCAGGTGTGATTTCACACATT
This sequence comes from Dicentrarchus labrax, assembly GCF_905237075.1. Lineage (NCBI taxonomy): Eukaryota > Metazoa > Chordata > Actinopteri > Moronidae > Dicentrarchus > Dicentrarchus labrax. The sequence continues at coordinate 15,883,014 of NW_026136719.1, read as the reverse complement.
ACAGCCGTTCATGTGGCACATCTCAGATGGAGCCTCTTAATTATCGCTGCTTAAACTGCTGAGGTGTCTGAATACAAAGGCCAAATACACAAAAGCATGGCTTTATTGTGTAATTTACATCAATAATGGATCTATGTTTGTCTACATTCCTGCCTCATTGGCAAAGACACAGTACAAGCAAGCATATGTTTCATTTGACTGCGTCTAACGAGACTCAATAAAGCCAGTGATCAGTTGTTACACTTACAACAAAGGAGACTGGATATACCCATGTTTTATTTTTAAATCCAGTTTTCCACTCATCTTTTTACTTTACAGCAAATCAGCATTTGTAGCCCAGCCTGTGTACCATTACTTAAAGCTTCACAATTAAGTGTTAAATAAATAGATGGTGCATTTCATCCAGAAAAAAGGAGGCAGAATCACTCCATAATGGGACTAAACCCACAGACCCCAGACCATTCAAACATAATCTACTGTTTATATTCCTAACACAAGAATTTGTTTTAACAGACAAATGGCATTATATACCAACTGTTCATCCACTTAACTTCATTTGCAAACCACTACTTCCATTGCTGAGGTTGTATCTATTACACCTTTTTTGCGCATCATTAAGTTTTAACGGGGCCACGATGGCTTTATTGTTTAAATTTCCCATGACTTTGTTTAACGTCAGCATTTCTTCTGCTTCCTGACAAGAAGTCACATTTCATAAGTAATTAAATTGATCCCTCCCTCCCCACCAATAGAGTCCACTAAATGGAATTATTTGTATCCAAGTGTCAATATATTAAATCACAGAGGCTAATGAGTCGGGTCACTGCTTTCTTTTATCTTCAGTCTTGCATGTGCACATCTTCATCAGCTAACAGTCTCCTTAAATGGAGGATGAACATGCTGGACAGAGCCTCCCTGGGCGAGAGCCAAGCCCGTCTGACTAGGCTGTTAATGCCCCCACATAATCCTACTAGCAGGCTAAAACAGAGCTTTTCAACACAAGGAAAAGCTCTGACGGCACAGCATCTGCATAGACACGCTTGTGCACACAGTAAACACACACACACACACACACACACACACACACACACACACACACACACACACACACACACACTTACAGACACATGATCATTTCCCTGCTCTATTATTCTCTTATTATCATGCTAACAGTTCCAATCTAGCTGTGCTAATTGGGGGACTTACACATTCTCTTTAACAATGTCTATTTTTGTGGCTTTTTTTGCCAGTGCATTAATAAGAGTCTCACACTGAGAAAATCATTTGTGCCGGGAAAACAACAAAAGCAACTGAGAATACACAAATTAGCGCTATTATCTTTGTTGAATTACCATACAGCCCTGTGTTTATTTAAACTCATCTGATTGATTTAAAATATTTACCATAATGTTGTAGTTTTGGAGTCTTTGCTTGCTAAATTGGTAACCAAACAAAATCAGTGCATTAAATTACTGTATTGGAATGGATAACATGCATATTCTTTTTAATAATAATAAAGAAACATGTGCAAACCAGTACTACAAAAATCCAATTTATCATATAGACCAAACACCATTTTCACAGAAATTTTTGTTCATGCTGGCAGATCTGGTTAGATAATGATTTGTGTGTGCAGCACTAGACAAAAGTGTATTACTTAAGCTGTAGTAAAAAGCTCTGTATAGAAATTGTAATGCAGTCCATACTGCAAAGCATAATGGTAGAAGCATCAAGCCGTGTGGCGACTGTGAGGATGGAGGAAACAGTTAATACAGTCTGATAGAGGCCAATTATCAGCCTCTCAGTGACAAAGACCTTAGATTGACGTGAGGATATATGTTGCAACAGGACCGTGACCCACGCATACAGCTGAATCACACTGCAACGGCATCACAAAATATTAGATATGGTATGACTAAAGCAGCCGCTAGATGTTATTGAAAATGTGTGGAATGACTTGATGATAGCTGCTGATCAAGCTAGATGCATGACAGGTGTCTCACATCTAGCTTGACCAATCTTGAACACATCTGCACATAAAATCTAGATTTGTCAAGCTAATAAAATTGTTTCCTGGGAACTTAAAGTTTTGCCAAAATTATTTTTAAAATGTGCATAACTTGGTAAACAATGGCATTGTTACCACTGCCATAATTAAAACTGTGTGAGTGTGCAAGACTCCATGCCACTGAATACAGAAGACATTTTTACAGAGCTTCCCCTAGTTCTTTAGTTTTTTCCTCTTCTAAAAATATAATAACTGAAAGTAAAAAGCAGCATGTAAGATAATTTTGTCTGTATTAAAACAATAGTATAAGAAGAATCTCAACACTTGTGCATAATTTAGTCTAAAACTGTGTAAATAGTAACGCAAGCTACGTGGTTTAATAACCTACCTTACAATGTAATGTTTTTGTCTACCTTATACATTGTGAGCAGCTAATTGCTACTATAATTGAATTTCATCTTTTAATCTTGGGACCTTTAGCATTTAACCATCGTCGGCATGTCCCCTACTGTTTCTTTACACCATTAAAGACACATGTGAGAAAGCCTTTAGGACTTTGAAGTTTGCAGTGGACAACAAAAATACTGCCCTTTTCTCTTTTAATCTTTGACTTCTCTTTTTAAATGGAAGAGATACACACATTCTGTAGGTGTGTTTGTGTATCTTTGTGGACACAAGGTTAAAGGTAGGATGCAGAGGCACAGATAGTGTGTGTGTGTGTGTGTGTACAGACAGTGAGGTTAGAATTGTATATAGCGAGAACAACAGGTCAAAGGGAGATAAACAAACCAGAACAGATCACTAAAGGCTTCAAAAACACGTGAAAATATATAAAAAAATATAAAATAAAAAAAAAAAAAATATTAATATGGTAGACAATGGCCCCCCATAGGGGTAAGTTTAATCTTCCAGATCTCTGATCTCACAGTGTACTCAGGGTTGGCACATCAATGCCACAGCCAATGACAATGTCATGATAGTCTGATGCTTTCATTGGATACAAAATTTAAATTAAATATTTTGGATTAACAGTGTCCCTGTGTTTCATCTGGGGAGCTCTGCTTTCTCCAGCCTGTTTGTGAAGATAAAGTTCACCCTGACCTTTCCACCAATATTTATTCTCTTGATGTGTGTATCAATGCGTGGGTTTCTGTGTGCCTGTGTACTGTACACGATCACCTCTGTGCATGTGTATGGCTATCTGCGTGCCTGCGTGTGAGAGTCAAACCAGTTTGTATCTTAACAGACCCACCCTTGAGGAATACGTGAACTGGGGTCATTACCATGTGAGAGGTGAAGGAATCATTGCTTGTGGCATGGCTATAGACAGTACTGTCACTTGAGTTTCATAGAGCACCACATCTCATGAGAGCATTTAGTTTTTATTTTATTTTGTACCCAAGACTTTGATAGACTATTCTGCCGTTACCACTCTAATGCATCTCACTTCTTAGCAACATGCGCCTTGAACTCATGTACAGTTCTGTAACTAGGAAAATTCATATGAAAGAACATGCCAGCCAACAGAATCACCAGTCTGATGATCAACGTGATGCTGTTTAGCTGCTCATCTGCTGCGACTGCTCATCCATTAGGAGCAAGAGAAAGTGGGTGTGATTATAAAACAGAAAACCATGAAGAGGAGACTCAAATAATGCTCAGTGTGCCTGAGTGATGCTGAGCCTGAAACAAATAAGAAAAACATAACAGTGTCCTCATTATTTCTTTTTCTTGTAATCTCCCAGCGCCTTCACACAGACTCAGAGAGATAAGTAACTTGTGGGGAGAAGAAAAAAACAACAGTTCCCTGCTAACATATATATGTTAAATTGTCACGTGTGTTGGTGGTGTTTCAAATTTTCAACTAAATCAACTCAAGAGTTAATCTTATCCTGGGATTGAATTAGTGCCAAGACGATTTCAACGACAAGGATGGACTGAAGGAATACAAACAAGCTGAGGGGAAAACACACAAAGCCTTGAGCTTTAACTTTTGATAAGCCCCTAACACTGCAATCAAAACATCTGCTATCTTAAAACAAGTGACATTGTAATCCCGAAGGACAAAGACTAAATCTCTCCCTATCTTGTAGGAATGAAGAGAAAGTATAAAAAAGAGGGATGGCTATTCAAAAGGGAAACTTGATCTTGAACTGCATGCTGCCTTGCTCCAAACCTCACTAACTAAACCTCTATAACTACACACTTATGATGGATTCCCTTCAGTCCACATGCAAAAGCACCTTGAAAGCACACACATAGCGTGCCAACAGCAGTCTTCAGTTGCAGTCCCCATGGTTTTATTGTTTGGACAGTTTACAATGTCCACTGATGTGATTAGTTACATCATCAATATGAGACCTTAGCGAGAGGCTTTCTCTTGGTTTTCTCCCTGAAGCCAAAACAGAAGGACTTTGATGGTCAGTAGGGTCTCCAATAAAGTTTAGTGCTCTCCATGCTAATAGCAGAGTAACTCAATCCCCCAACACTGCTTACCACTTTGCTAAAAGTCTGTGACATACAGACTGCAAGCTTGTTTACAGAACTAATTAAGTCAAAGCTGTTATATATTAAAATGGCCAGGGCATTTTAAGAGGCAGCAGTAATGAAAACAGAGTTGCAAAAAATGCTTCACTAACTTGCCCCTGACTCTTTTATCTACTCTCCTTGCAACTCCAACTGGAGAGGAGTGGCCATCACCACACTGGATATTTGGAGGAACAAGGGTAGGGAGGGAGAGAACATCTCCTGCTTTAAAGGACTTGCTCATGGATAAACAATGTTGCACACGATCAAACTAATGTCAAGTATTGAGAGTGATCCCTGTTTATTCTTAGGTGGTGTTCTGTCTGCAAAGTGCAGCCAGCAGAGGCTGATGGGCAGTGGAACAGATGGTGAACTGAACATGGGACTCTTTTGTTTAATTGTGGATGTGGATTTTTTTTCTCCTTCTTTTTTTTTTATCTGGGAAGATCTGTGGCACATTTGGTCAAGGGAGAAGCTGGCTAACTGGGCTCTGCAAGAAAGGACTTTACTTATAACTCTGTTCAAGTGTTTGAAATTGATATTTAGAAGTACGTTCCCATACACACTCGACCCCCCACCCTCTCTCAAAACTATGCATCAAGGGGAATTTTCAGGTATCATTTGCCTTTAACTTTGTGATGAAAGCAAGGGCCTCTAAAAGTAAGATGCATTAGGGCTGTGCCCTTATGCTCAATGAGCATAAGTAAAGGGCCCTCCATGATATGAGTATTACTAGCCCCTCAGTAGTGTATAAGGTACTTCATTTTAGAGTGTTTTCTAGACAGTGTTGTGCTCTGTGCTTCTCTTAGTGGAGTGTAATATGGAATTCTTTTTCCAATAAACTGTCCACTGTTGAAGTGAAAGGTCCAGGCTTGTGGCTTCACAAGAACATGTTGACAGTATGGCCTTTCTCTTGCAAAGAGCTCTTGAAAAATACATTTTGATGTCCTGGCAGTAAGTCTGGTTGTTGTGCTAACTGCTGTTTGAAACCAGAAGCTTGTGTATCATAAGTAACTGTGTTATGTAAGGGTATGATGTCTCAAATAATGCCCATAAGGATAAACTGCTCTTAAGAATCCAATAATATCTCCTGTGAGGAGTGCTTAAAGGTGCTGGAGGAACAATTGTAAGTTATTTTTTGAAAAGAGAAGGGGAAAAAAAAGAGGACAGGATGGGGAGTTGTCAGTAAGAAGAACAAGCAGAGGAGGAGGAGGTGAATGGAGAAAGATGTGCCTGACACCAAGCACACCCAGAAGGATAACGTTAGCTTCACACAGGCAGCCAGGCTCACAGCCTTGACCACTGCCAGCGACCAACCCTGGATTACCCTGTACTGTCTGACCATGCCTGGGTGGTCTTTCACAGGACCACTCTGTGCTGCAACACATAAAGTACACAAACACACTTGTACTTTTTTTTTTTTTTTTTATCTAGAGCAACACATAAATATATACCAGAGGGGAAAAGGAACAGCAAGAAAATAAATAAATACACAATACCAGCCACACAGCATATTGACAATGTAAGTTTTCAGTAGTTCTCAGGCTGTGTGAAAGCATGCCACGTTGCCCGTCTGGGAGTGACTTGTTTCAGAGGCATTTACCAGCGTCTTTCATGTCCCCCACCTCTAGGCTCTTCTCCATCAACAGGACTCATTAACTGTTGTTACACCCCCCCACCCCCACCCCTTTTTTTTGTTCATTAAGATGTGCTAATTATTCTCCTCCATATTTTAAAGCCCTCCCGATTACCAACAGGCAATTAACATTTGATGAGAGTGATGAATGTTAGTGTGACACAAAAATTAAAGATAAAAAGACAAGAAATATAAAAAACAGAAAAAGATGAGAAGGAGAAGCTAACAGAAGTTAGCAATGATATTTACTTTAATGTCTAATTTTTATTGATCCGTGCCATTGAATCTAGGCATTTGGCTCATGGTGACACCAATTACAATGAAGACGGAGAAATGTTGTAGTAATCAGCATAGAAGAAGTGAGAGGTATAAGCTGCTGAGTGTTGCAGGGCCAACAGAAACACATTCACTGACCTGGATCTGTTGCTGGAGGAGGTTGATTTTGTGCTGCTGCTGCAGAAGCTGCTGCTGTTGTCTTGCAATCTGGTTGGAAACACAAATAAAGTTGGGAAAATAAATATCTCCTGGTTAAACTGACACAGAAAAAGTTGATCTCTTTTAGACAGCATTACAAATGAACTGTGCTGCAACTGCAAGCACAATACCAGAGATACTGCTCCTAAATGCTATCCAGGCCAGTTACAGTGTTTCAGAATATGTTAAAAGATAGAGGTTACAATATAAATAATATAGGGAAGAAAGTAACCAAATATTTATATCCAAATGGCTAAAAAATCTGACAAAAATAAACTTTCAATTTTCTAAATGAACATGAAACAAATTGGGCTGAACTATACAGTCAAAATTGGTCGTAAAGGAATAAATGATTTACGCACAGACGACTGTGGTTATGATGGAGATAACTGGTGCAAGCAGTGTACGGATGACGGAGGTCCCTGCCGCCCATGAGTGACGAGCAGGCACACCGCAATCCTTCTCGTTCCAGCAGTCCCCCTTTCTACATGCCCACTTCATTGAGCATGACAACCTAGTTTTAAGTGTCATTTAATTTTCATTTTTAAATATAATTACAAAGTGTTCACTGTAAGATATCGGCCGTCTGCAAATGTGTCAAGATTAATTTGTGCTGGCTTCCTCACGAGTGTCAACAGTTAATTACTGTGTTGTATCTTGATGGCTTGATGACATTCTAGCTCTCAGCGGGCTCCCTCGCTCTACCTCTCTCCCCATCTCTCTCTCCCTCTCGCTTGCTCTCTCTCTCTCTCTCTAATTTTATTAATATTCTTCCATTTTAAAATAAGATCAAATAATAAAATATCTTATACCACTGTTCATTTGTGCTGCAATGTCTACAAAGCCCACAGAGTCGAGTATTTGCAAATGAACATCATTGATTGGAAAAGAAATCAATACTGTTAATGTATTATTAGTGTACTATGACCAAATGCATCACTTCAAGGTATATGGTCTATCTCTTCATTTACCACATGAAGGTCTGAGAGTGTGCTGAGAAAACTCTGAGTGAACTCCTTGCTGATAATTGACTCATAGCCATTAGGGTGGCTGGTGATAATAAAAGTGTCGCCCGTGTGGATAGTTTGTGTCCTTATTTCTTCCCAGACATTAACACACTTCATGGCCTCTGCTAATTTGCTGATTTGTACAATATGGCTCATTGGCCTGATTCGCGCTGCAAATCTAATGCCAGGCTTGTTCTAATAGGAGTCGATTTATAAGATATAGAGGACTTCCATGTTTAATATAACGTTTAATTCACACATTCCCTCGCATTTGTTAGTACAAGTCATAATAACATTTTTCCTACCACACAGCATAAATGTGGGCAAGAGAGCATGACAGAAATATCGGAGGTAATATAGAATGTAACATCTCTTAAATTTAATATTATTCCAAATTCCTATCGAGGACAAAGATTTTATTGGCATATTTCAGGCATGAAATTTGATATGAAATAGAGTCAAGTGACAATTTGTTACAAATGTATTTAATGAGGTTTATTATAGAGAGGAAAGGGGAAATAGAGTAAACAAGATTAAAGAAGGAAGGGGAATGAATGCTTTAAATAGGAAGGAAGGAAAAAAAACAAACAAACAAGAAAAAAGAAAGAAATGTGTGGCAAATATGGAACATGGTGAGGGATAAAAAGGCGATTATCTGGGGTACAAAAAGAAACAAATAGAGATACTGTGAAAGTGAAAAAAGAAAACAGTGAGCTGTTACCTGCTCCTGCTGCTGACGAGCTAACTCCATTTGTTGCCTCTGTTTCTCCATCTGCGAAGCGGCGAGCTTCTTCTGTTCATCGTGGGCAGCCAGAAGCTGCTCTCGCAGGCTGATTAGCTGGGTGATCATTGTGGAGAGCTGGTGTTCCTTTTCTGCCAGGCTCTCTGGAGTACCTAGTGATGGCAAAGAGAGAGGGGGAGAGAGAGCCATGTCAAGAGTGGAGAGGATAAACACAAGGTGGAGAGCCTGAGTCATAAACACAGATACAGGTATGTGTTATGCATACCTGAAATTAAAAAAAAAGGACACAAAAGGTTTCCAGGGTGTGGGCTTTTGAGAGAACACCTGCAGAAGGCCTTGGTCATTGTAAACTGCTGAATATAGAAAAGTGACCATGCTGCACACACCGATCATCATATTGTGCTATAGTACTGTACATAATATATCATACAAAGAGAACCACACGGGCAGCAAACCAACTGCAGTGAATTCAGAAAGTGTTAAGGTCACACACAGCCTGGAGTTGTCTATTTAACTGTAGCTGGTGTTCACAGCTTTCATTGGAAGAAAGGGAAGGAATTGTTCCCGGCACATAGACAAAGAGCTGCGGGGAGCTGTCAAACTGAGGTGGAAGCTTATGTCAGACTACCAGGGGTGAATATAAAGAAAAGTGTTGAAAGTCAGTGTTTGCACCAGCCTCAAAACTACACAAGTTTTTCATTATATGGCCAGTCCAGCAACACATTAGAGTAGGAACTCTGAAAGGATTGTTTTCAAAAATAACTAGAAAATCATCATTAAAGGGAGATTTGTATCATTAAGATCAACACTGAATACACTTTTTATTTTATCATATGTGTAGACACTGAATGCAACGACAGACCAATAGGCTTACTTCTCTCTCTACAGTCACATGTCCGCACTGTGTGTGATAGAGAGAGCGGCTCCGCTGCACTGCTCTCTCCCTCCGCCTAATCAATGCTAAGTGATCCTACCATTGACTTACACCGCCAACATAATTGCCAGTGAGAGGCTAGACAGTAACTCACTCTCCTTCCACTGCACTCCTGTGTGACAAGCTGATCTTGGAGAACATACAAAAAAAGAGATGGGAAAACCGACGGAAGAGACAGAGAGAGACAGGATGAGAGACAGGATAAAAGCATAGAGCTCCAGATAACAGTACAGTGAAGTCTGGCCTGGGGCCAGCAGGAGCTGAATTCTTTCCTGGGTGTCTTCCTCTCGTCTCTGGCCACATCTGTCTTGAGTTTCTCCGAGAGCTCCCAGGGGCCCTCTCCACTCAAACTATTTTAATTTGACTAAACACCTGATTTATTTTATCTCTCCGATGAGGAAAGCCGTTTGTCTTAATAGGGCTTGTCAACCTCCAGAACCCATTGAGGGCAATTTACTGGCAGGCTTGTCTGAACCTCGGTTCGCCTTGCTCTGCCTCCGCTGCCTGCTGCAATGGAAGAGAGCTGCAATTCTCCATTTATCCTCCTAACGAAAAAAAAAGCCCCTAAAAGCAGCTATTCATTGGGCCTGCGTGCAGTTTCTAAGGCCTGAATTGACTTCTTATTCACCCGACTACACTTGTTGTGAATGGCTTATCTGTAAAATTGATACAATCAGCACCAATTTTATTAACCTTTGGCTGTGTCCATGAAGGAGCTGCCTTTTACAGGTCACCAGTAAGATACATCAGTCGTTGTCACAATAAATCACCGCTATCAATACTGTAGTGGGAAGGGGGGAGGAACTAAAGAAAGTAATAAAGGAAGGCAGACAGAGAGAAAGGGAGACAGAAAGAAAAGATAAAAAGAAAGAATAATCCAGATGAACATAATGACCATCAGGCCTCAGGGCCGGCATAGATGACCTTGAGTTGGGAACCAAACATCTGGACTCAATGACGCCCGCTCAGTCTAATTACACATTTCTGCTGATCACTCAGTAGTTCAGGAGTGTCAACACTGTAAAAAAACTTACAAAAAAACAGTGCTGAGGGTCCAATGATGGGCTAGCATGAGTGTGGAGAGCTCAGTCCTGCCCGGACACCAAAAGAATACTAACAGAGGGCTCATTGTTTTGATGTTGAGCGGAATTGTGGGGAGTCCAAACTGCCCTCTGTACTGCAATTTGGGCCTTCCCTCTTTGCTAATGTTAATCTTAATTATTGAACTCTTTGTTCAGTCTTTTTTTGTCTATTTTTAACACAATCAATGCAGAAATATCAACAAGAATTCCACAACTATTCAGATTAGCGCTGAATGTTGAAGACTAAAATAGAACTTTTGGCATCTAAAAAACTAAATATGAAACCATGTAGGAAGAATTTCACATTAGACAGTACATAACTTTGTATAAAATCAGGCACATATGTTTTTTGTTGAGTGGTTAGTGTTAAAATCTCTTTCTTCCTGCTTTAAATTATGGATCAGCTTTAAAATGCAGATAAAACTTTTATTGGGTGGTGCAGAAGAGGAGAGTTGTGGTCTTGTGTCTGACCAGCCTGCTGACAAAAGAGGCTGTTTCCTGCATATTGCATGGCTTTTAACAGCGGTGGGGCCTGGGTCTGCCCGTTAACATGTCTCCTCACATTGCGCTTCCGATGGCAGACAGACAGCCCAGAGATGCCTTGGCGCTACATAAACCCCAGCAGTCGGCCCAGACCTAACATGTTGTGACATCCTCCTGTTAGACGACTGAAGCTCAGTAGGACAATACCAGCCTGACACAGGAAGAGGATCCCAGGAGTGAGCGGTCAAGCTGTGCTGGCACTTTTCTTGTTTTTTTCTCGGGCCACCGTGTTAACTTCTGAGATGCTAGATTGACACATAGGAGGATGCGACGGTAAAGCTGTGTTGTTCAGTTTCAGCCCATTCAGCATTCACCTTTTGAGATTCCTGCCTCTTTTAAACGTCACAAAGTAGGGCAGAAAACATCAACGGGTGACTAAATAAATGATAAGAGGAAAACAAGCAGAGCCATGGTTGCTTGGGGAGGGATGGGGGTATTTGAGCCTTGGGGTCTTTGGATAAAAGGCACTTTGTAGGGGTGCGATTTGTTCTGTCCAATACCCACATCTCCCTCTCTCTTGGCTCCCTCCTCTCTGCTCTAATCAAGCAGTCTCTAATTTGGGTTCCAAGTCCAGTACCGGGGAAAAAGAAGGAGGCTTGTTACTTTGAAGAGTCCCGAGTGAATAACACAGATAAAAGATTCAGGCACAAAAAAAAGAAGAAAAGCGAGGGAGGGAGAGGGTGAAAAGGGGGAAAATCACAAGGCACCCTATTCTCTTCCCTTCCTTTGGTTACGACAGCTGAGCCATTATGACCAGATCTGAATTGAGTTTTTTAGCGCCAGAAGACTGGAATTTCTTTGTCTCTCTATCAGTCAGCTATTATGGATGCTTCCATATGCTGCAAGCCCATCCTAAGTAAATTAAAACTTGTCTAAATGCTACGATTGTACCAAGCTGTATCCACACACAGGCTGCACATAGCTTGAATACCTTGCGTGCTGAGGCTCTCTCTCTGCTCTCCTCTAAAGTGCGTGTGAATGTAGACACAAGTGTGTACAGATGTGTGTTGCGTGCTGCTCCAATCGATAAAAGGTACATGCCTCTGAGTAAATGCACGCGTGTGTGAACTCTGCGGTCATCTGACCCTTTGTCCAATCTTTCTGTGGAAAACACAAAGAGCCAATTGAGTAGAAGCTAATGGCATCTATTGGTACCTTCTTTAGTGTTCAAAATAGGATTTTTCTGCTCACAGACCTTTCTTCAAAACCATAAAACTGCTTCAACAAAAGCATGAAAGCATTTTTCCTTTACTAAACTAGCAGAAAACCAAGCTAGAATATCAAGTTAGTTAGTTGTATGATATCCCTTTGCTTTTAACTACTATATACACTTGTTCAGCAATGCTACAAGGCCGTATGTGTTTCCAGTAATATGGTGTTAACGCGTCTCCATGCCCTACAACCAAGACAATATGATCAACAGCTGTTTTACCTGGCTTGCTGCCTCTGCCATGATATAAAAGCTGTTAATCTTGCCAATAAAACACCATTAACAAGCATGAGCAATGACTCACAAGCACATGTCATCCACTGGCAGCAATGACTCTCCGTCCCTAAGCTTTCCTATATGGCATAAATATATAGGCTAGTTCACACTGCCCATCATCTTCTTCAAAATGTCAGATCCTCTTTTAAAACCACTTAAATCTTTGTGCTTGGAAGTTTTAACAGCTTTTTACTTTTTGTGAATGCTAATGCTAGTCTGGTATTATAAGCTTCTTACAGTATATCTATATGTCCATCTGCATATTATGTGTGTGCACATTTATTTGAGTATTGATGTGAGTGTTTTTAGACACTTTTACAGAATCAAAATCCTTTAAATGGCCCAGCAGACGATTTTGTTTAATAGAAATATTTTGATTGGCATATGGAGAGGTTATTAATGAAAGCACACTTCATCTACGGTGGTTTTGCTGTTCACGCTGAACACTGATGGAGACTAATATTTTGATGATAGAGGGAGCTTCTCTCTTCAGTATAATTATGCAAATGTAAAAGCTCCAGCACTTCACTGTCTATCCATGACACTGGACAAGGTACTTCATCAAAGCCAAGATAGAGGCTCGACCTGAACATATTACTCCACAGGAAACGCCTGTGACCCAGAAATTCAGACTGAAGAAAAAAAAAACCCAAAACTTTACTTCTTTTCCCCAAAAGTCTTTCAGTACTTGAATGCATCATTCTTTGAACCTATAATACAGAGCGACAAACCTGATCCTGGCACCTGTAATTGCAGTGTATATGACAAATAAAGAACTTAAACCATGAAGGATGAAGTATGTATGCAAGGCCACCTATGGCAAAGATTATTACAGGAAAACAAAGATAGTCTCCAATCCTTCTATTCATCTCTTTCGGCCTTTATGATGATGAGTTTGACCCCTATGCCCTTAAAATAAAAAAAAGCATACACAGTTGTCAAGGTCCGTCTCATACAAAGCGCTTAAAGCATGCAAGACAGTGATCAAGGCAACAGCTCACTGTCTGCAAAACCTTGTAAGTGAATTAGTTATCTCATTCTTTTCACAGAACATTTATTCATTGATCTTACCTATACAGCTGATAATTAAAGAAGAATGTACTTGATTCCACGGACTGTGCAAAACAGATCTTTCAAAAGACTTTTAGACTGTTTTTGATGGATAAGTATATCAACAATGCCTGCGTTTTGTCTGGGTTTAATCCAAATCAAGTGACAGACTGTAATAGCTGAACAGGAAGTAAAGACAGCTGTGACCAGTACATGTATTCGGAAAGTATATAAGAACACCCGCTTAGTTTGCTTAAATAAGACATTTCTGTTCATTAGACCTGAGTTCATAAATGTTTGTTTTAATCTTTGCTAATATAAGATCTGAGTGGCTTTAGGTAGGAGACTGACTTCATCATGCCAGTGGAGCATCTTGAGATTTAAATGAAAATGTGATGGTCCAGACAGAGCAGAGCAGATTGGCTTGTGAAGAAGCAAGAGAGCTGTGATTCTGAAGTAAAAAAACAAAAACTCTTAACTTAAACTATGTCACAAACATATCTGTATTCACTTTTGTAACACAAAATATACAAAGTAACAAGAATAACATAATATTTTAACAATGTACCTGAATTTATTCAAATAATAAAGCATGATCGGTATTTGAATCTCACTTTTAAACTTAAAGCTGAAATAAAATCAGTGTAACTAGTAATGGTCCGCATGAAAATTAAGGGTTTTAATAGTGGGGGAAAAAAGTCTGAATATCTGTGGGCTATAATGCATGGTTTTTCTTCAAGAACTAGAGGTCGTGTGTATAATGTGAGGGGTCCAACATGAATTTTATAAAAAAAAACATAAAAGCTCATTTGGCCATATTGCATTATCTTATCAAATTGGAGGTTGCGCATGCAATGGAATAAGGTCCAGGTGAAAATAAAGTTTGTTTGACGTTTTACAGAAATTAGAAAGTTATTAATAAAAATCTGAAACCTCTTTCCAGTTACATACACTTTTGAGGGAAAAAAAATTCAGATGTGGTGCAGATTCAGAGTGCATTATTTGTTCTGATCCGAACTATGTATTTATATTCGTTTACATCCTTAGTATTAACGTAGGTCAGATTTTCATGGCTGTGATGATACAGCTTTCAGAATCAGGGTTATTGCCAAATAAGTTTACACTTACGAGGAATTTTGCCTTTGTGCATTGGTACATAGGAATCACAATCAAGCTAGAAAAATATAAATTAAGATAAAAAGATGAAAAATAGAATATGTACAAAATGGCCAGATACTTGAATAAAAGAGTAAAGAGCCGTACAGAAATGTGCATACAAATTGAGTGAGAAGTCTGCAAGTTAGCAGTGTGACATATAATGACATCTGCAATGTGTAAGATGAAAAACACCACCAGAAGTGCATCAATGCATTAATTAACTGTATTAATGTTTCCTTTTATGAATGACATAGGTGTGTTTTTGTCAGCTCTGTAAATGTTTTACATTCTCTTCAAATGAAAACAGGATAAATGCACTTGTTTGCATGGAATGTATTATACAACTTTAAAAGTCATTAGTTAAACAAACCATGACCAACCACTGAAATATAATTCAAGGCACAAACAAAGAATTCTATCCCTATCACCCACAAACACCAACACACACGCACACACACACACACACACACACACACACACACACACACACACACACACACACACACACGTATACACAAACCCACTTGAGGACAGCACTTCCTTTTTTACCTCCATTGCCACAAGCTAAATTCCTCAATTCATTAGAGGAGAAAAACACACAGTCCAACACTCTCATACATTCATCTGGCAAATGTGGCCTGAGGAATAATGATTTACTGTGGCTCATATTTCACCTGAGTGCACAGGGCAAACAGTTGACTGAAGTGTTGTGGAGAAAATGCTAACTGAGGCATTTTTGACTGGAGCAACTGGACAGATACTGTTTTGTGCTGTTTGTGTGAATGTTTTTGTATGTTTGGGTAAATACGATATACATAATATTTATATACAGTATGTTGAAAAAATACATAAGCCATTTGAAGTTCACCATACACGATTCTTTTCCGACGCCTTGTATGCACAGATATTGCGGATCTCCAGTTTGCCATTAAGGATAAAGTTATATTTTTATAGTGAATAATCGTGTTTTCCAGCTAACCCCTATGGCTGAACAATATGGACGGTGTGTTCACACAGTGGACCCCTTTCTCTCTGTGCAGGAGTAAAGTCAGCACAGGTGGGGCCAGCATCAAATCAGTCTCAGCTGCCGCCCTGCCCTGCCCTGTGTTCTCCTCCTAAAGAGCTTCCACTTATCTGCCTGCCACAGGACTGTCTGTGAGCCCCCGACCACTGTCATGTAGACACCATTCTTAAATTGATTCTGACAGTGCAAGAGCCCCGATTTTTCTGCTTCAGAATCCAAGCTGCCTTTTCAACGCTAGTGTACAATGCTAAGCTTTTTTCTTATTTTTATATATTTTTTTAGCAAATTCCAAGAGAATGAATACAGCTTGTGTTCCAATTTAGTAACTACATATTTTCCTTCAGTTTGAGTAAATGCTTGAGCATTTTTTTTCCTCTCCCAACGGGGGGCCGGGAAACTGGCACTCAGCAGGGAAACTTAAACAGCTCTGTTGAGTATGAGGCTCAGAGACCCTGCACAGAGCAAGCATGCAACAGAGAGCAACCTTATCTGCCATAGGACACTGTGTCCTATATTTGTATACATTTGACACAATCTATGCGTGTATATATACATACATACACACATATATACAGTACAATAATGTCATTACACGCGTCCTGTAAATTGTGATAAATGGGAACTTTGCATATTTTTTTAAGAGATAAATCTCATTGAGGTATATAATTATAAATGTCAAGTCTAAGTATCCATGTCTAAAAATCTTTTTTCTTTCTCTAGCTCTTTCTCTCTGTCTCCTTCTTGCACTCCTCCTTCCACCTTGCCTCTTATTATCTGCTACTTTCTGTGGTTTGGAGCCTTTCCAGACGGCCTCCCTTTCTTGCTCTGTGGTTTTGTTCAGCAGATTTCATCTCCCTCCTCATCGTTCCTGCAGATTGACAGCTAAGCTCAGGTATGAAAACAAACAGTTAGCTCTGGAATTGACTGGTGAAAAGAAATCCGCCACTAATGCTCCTTCACAAACTCTCCTTTTTGCCTGCCCCTGCTGAGGCTAAGCCCTAACGGCACACAAGAAAAGGCAGATGGAGATTTAAAATCATTAACCCTTAATATCACCATTCTACATGTCTGGCTTAAGCACACCGCCTCTACTGGATTATTGTGCTTATTTCTTCTTACTCTAAAACCAAAAAAAATGTCTTTCCCTCAGAAACAGAACATTATGTAGCCAAACACCCACATGTCAATAAGCTATAATTAGAGATGTGTCATCTGTATGAGATAAATGGTAGGTTGGGTTAGCAGACCTTGAAAAGCAGATCTCTGATGTTGTTGATACAATTGTTTTGCTTTGTTTGTTTATTGTACGTGCGTGTTCACCTCAACAGGATAAAGTACTCGGGGCATGTTTGAACACAACTACAGTAAAAGAATGTCTTTCTTTTCACGGGTAAAGGCTCGGGTCAAATTCTGTCACACCAATTGTTTTTCATTTTTGTTTTTTGAGAAATTATTTCCTCACCAGTCAGATTGCACCACTTGCCTCTGCAATAACACAATTACTCGTCTTTCAAGGTTTTGAGATTTTGGAACAATGTCAAAAGGTAGCCTACGAGGTGCTCTGTAAATTGGTTTGCAATCAGCATAGAATATACAAGGCCACTCTGCCGGTAGGTGCTGTAGTCTTTATCTGCATGTCAACCCTTAGTCTCTTTCTTTCTTTCATTCATTTAAAACCTACAGGCATGTTTTCCTTTTGTACTGATTTTAACCTAACAATTAATGGAACCTCTGATTCATCATAACACTTTAGATCTTAATCATAAGGTGTTTTCTGCTTGGTACCTTTGTTTGTGTTTTAATTAGGCAGACCTTGTGCGTCTCCAACCCTGGGCTTCTTTTTAATTGCCCGTATTTACATCAGGCAGACTTCAAACGCAGAGAGAGAGAGAGAGAGAGAGAGAGAGAGACATTTGTAAGGGGGAGCACAAAGCAGCCCTTTGAAATGTCTACAGTCATACGAAATGGCATGCTAATTAAAAATCTAAGGCTGCCACTGTGATAGGAGAAGCATTTATATTGGTAACTGTGGTGTATAGACTGTCTCCATAACTCATCAACAGACAGAGGCCATAGTGTTTATTATCAGACTCCCTACCTGTTTACAGACCACCAAGTAACCTTCCCATTCCCATTCATCAAACAGAAGAAATGCCCTGCCTGTAATTTAACAGACCAGCTTTCAAAAGGCTAAATCATTTTAAACATTTTACCCAGTGCACTTTGATCTACTGTGGCATACAGTATACCAGGGCAGGTACAATGAATCTAGTTTACCAAGCAATGATTTATCCTTCAGTTCATTAAGGTTATTGCCAATGAATATACTTATTAGAACATTCAACAGCCTTTTTTCCATTTCCTCTGCAAGTGTAATTCAATAATTAAAACCAAACACTAGTTTTATTTATGTACGTCACACATGTTTTATAAAAAGAAAAAATTAAGCAAATTATCAAAATCACCTGCACAGCAGTGAAGTGAGCCTTTATAGGTTTGTGAATAGTCTTCATGTTCAGGTTTCCAAGAAATAAAAACAAGACACAAGAAGCTGTCTAATGAAGGTAATCACTTAAAGAGTGTAGGAGCCAGTGACAGCTTGGTGTTATCAGCCAGCTGGTATTGTGCTTTCTTGCACTGTATAAACACACCAGCTCTCAGTAACAGTCAGTGCTAAGGACTGCGCAGCAGCCCTGCCCATCTTAGGCCCACCTTCACCCTGTCATAAACACAGATTTTGGGGGAGTGCTGAGTTGCGCTTTGCCGTCCTGCACTTAATACGCTGCGCAGGGCGTTCACTGTCAGAGTCAAGACATTCCACTCAAACGCAGGCTCACTGAGGAGACGACTCTGTGCGTCTCAGCACCATCTCCTCTCCTAACGGCTTCTCTCCTCTCAGCTCGGCCATGCTCTGTTTACATCAAGCACACTTTTGGTTCAACAATTACCAGAGCAGCATGGATGTACTGCGTGTGCCAGAGCAGAGTAGCAAGGCTCATGGCCGTCTGAAGGGACAACAACAATAAACCGCTGACAGGCACACAGGGAGCCTCAGAATAAGTCTAAATGGGCTGGAATTTTGAAGACAGCACTTTGGAAGGAGTCAGGCATTCCAACAAAAGATAAGAGGAGAGAAATGAATGAGGAGGGCAGCCAAAGGCCTTTGTTTTATTTCAGAGTACAAGGCTGTTTCTGAGATTATACAGTACATAGATAATGTATGTCTGATAGGAATGAGGGACATGGCTTAAAAGTGATGTTTGTGTGATAGTGTATAGTCCTACCTTTCACTTCTGCCAGAAGTTCACTGGTGTTGAGTCTCTCCATCTTTTCTTTCCAGTCTTTAGAGAGAAGTTTCTCCATGCATGAGGATTCTTAAAAAGAAAAAGAAAAAAAATAAATAGTAAGTCATTTGAAAGACAACATTAGTCCCTCGTTTAGGTGTAATATTTTTCCTTTTTAGGATTATTGGATATTGTGTATAGAATACACACTTTGTGGATGGTATAAATTTCTAAATCTATTCACTTAAATGAAAAACGAAAGAAAGTCAGTGTACCAGATAAAAGAGGGTTATTTTATTTGATGGTATTGCGCAGCAAGCATTAAAAAAGACTCAGTCTGCCAGTAGAGGGATGAGCAAAGGGTGGAGTGAGGAGGGAAGCAGGCATTGTGGGGATAGAATAAGGGCAGAGACGCACATTAAGTGGGAAGGAAGGAGTGAGACTGGGTACATCCGAGCGTTCACATGGCTGCCAATGATGAAAACAATTAACATTTGTCCAGCAGACAATGAATCAGAGGAGGAATGGCTGCAATCTGCCATGCTGTCGCTGCGGTAGCTGATAAAGAACACACTGGGCCGGCTGACCCAGGCCTCCACCATCCTTACACTGCTTAGGGGTCAGCCTGTTCCCATCAAACACCAGCAGCAAAAGCAGCCCACCACCTTGAGCCACTGTCTCCACAGACTGCCTCCAATCTGAACTAGATGAAGACATGCAGTGTATAGTCCTGTTGATTTTGATTGAACAAGCAGCAATTCTGTGTAATCCAGCTCTGGAACCACAATTATATAATACTCAATTTGATTAATATAAATTGGTTGTGCTGATTTCTATAGGAATTGTTGTCACGTTACATATAGTGCCTGAAGATGATATAATTTGTAAAACTGTATTTCTCTAGATTTTGAGCAAAATGTAAAACCAAAGCAGACAAACTAATTATGACCACAAAGCCCCCGGACACCATAATGACTAGTCCAACCACATATCATTTATGATCATAGGCAACAAAAGGGCACAATTCATAAGCATGTTAATGATTCAAATGATGCCACAGAGGAGTTTTTCTCAGCTTGATGTAGCTGTCATGTGTTTGTTTTCCAAGTTGCACATAATGTTTAACACAGAGAAATGGAGAATGACTGAGAAGTGCCGGTCACATGCAATATTTTAGACTCTTTCAGTTTCACCATCATCATCCTTGACATCAAACAAAGAAGAGATTTATACAGTTTACAACATTTACATGTGTTGTTTAATTTTATCTGTCTGTAACATCTCTTTCCCTTTGCTTCCACAAACCAAACACCGTTGCTTGTTCTAACAAACACACTGACTTCAGAGGAACTGGGAGTAACAAGGAGTCAATAGTTCCACTGTGGCCTTGTTTAAGGACGGCTTTCAGAGAGATCAAGCAGAGTGACCATTTTGTTTGATTGTCCACTTCCTCCAATGTGATGGGGGTCGACAGGACATCTTCAGTTCTGGGTCATTATAACATTACTTCTGCTTTATTGACTTTCCAATTCCCAACTCACAGTTTGTCCCCTTGACCCTAAAAGAGGGAGAAAAAAAAGGCTGTGTGTGTTGTGTGTGTTTGTGTCCATAACTCCCTCCGTGGCACAAAGATCACAGATCTTAAAACAGGGGTTAAGCGCAGGGGGGAGTAGCAGAGCTCAGCTCTTCTTCCTTGCACCTCACCCCTGAGTGAGACAGCTTCCTCTCCCGGAACAACAAACTCCCCTGAAATCATAATCTTCTGACAAACAGAGCAACATCAGTGCATGACATTTTCTCCCCTAAAGCACAGAAAAGGCTTATTTTTAAAGTGGTGTAAAGGGGAATTAAACAAACGCAGTGAACATATGTTAATATGCACACATATGCTTCCTCACACACATGCGCACACACACACATACGTACATCCGCACACTTTCATCACAGATGCTGCTCTAGCACTTGATCATTAAGGAATGCACCAACTGTTGGAGATAATGTGGTGCCAGCTTCCATTCTACTCCAGTCCTCCCCCTCCTTTCCACCTCCCTCCCAGGAGGGCTGCCGCTCCCTCACTTCTCCATCCCCTCCGCTGGGCCAGACACAACCTGCCAAGTCCTCCAACAGGAAAGACTACAGCTGGAATGCACCGCTGTCCTCCCTGCCTTCCACCTGGGAGAGGTGAATAATGACCTGGATTAGTCTATAAAATAACTCTCAAACATCTTTCAGTGTTCGAACGGCGTGGACAAAACAGGCAACCAAAAATGGATTTGGTGAAAGCAGACCAACTTTTGCGCAGGCGTGCTCGAGGAAACAGTAAATGAGTCAGATGTCTGGCTTTTTTCAAAGCGCCCTTCTACAGCCTATTTTTCAGAAGAATTTAGATTAATAGGAGGAATGCTATTTCAGTTTCTAAAATGTCTGTCTGTTTTTTCTGGAGAAATTATAGATGCCAATGGAAACACTGGTTAGCATCAACATAATAATTACTGTCAGGTTATGACACAGAGAATGTCAAAATTGATACACACTGTATTCACCATAAAATAACAAATTATTTCTGATAAAAGATTCACACTTCACTGATTTGCAAGTGAAAAGGAAACATAATTATTTAAGACAGTTGCTGCAGAACCTCTGAAGTTTTTACTGTAAAGAGGAGTTTTCTGCTCTTGTCCTTTCAAAGTAGGACATCACATACTGGGGAATTAGCTAAAACAAGAGAAGAGTCCAGTGAGTTTATTTTTATTTTCCTATGGGGGCTCTTAAATCTCTCGCACCCCCACCCCTTCCATTTCTTTCCCTCCCCCTCTCGAGATAAAATGCTCTGTGGCTGGGGAGCAAGCCATTCAGCTGGGATGAGAATGGAATGAAAACAATAGCCCTTATCAGGCTCTTATTTACATTTTCCCAGCGTCCCTGCAGTAGACAGCTTGGCTTGTCACCAAGCCCAGATCACCCCACTGGACCCAGACCAACTTCCTCCAGCCCCAGCGATTCCAATGGTCCCTATGGACCCTTGCCTGGCAGAGACCCCCTCCACTCTGCAGCTAGCACAGATAGCAACATACAAGACAAAACTACTGGAGTGTGTGTCCAAGATGTGTTCCCATTGAGAGAGGAATGGTTTCTGGACTACTAAGCCCGTCTGGGTCTCATTGTCTCTTCTCTGGGGCTGGTGCTGTATAGCTGGAAAAATGCCCTGAATCCTTTCCCGAGATTTTTTGAGAGTTTCCAAGTGGCACTCAGAAGAAAGCGAAAAGTCATCACTGATTTAATTCTGCCAGATTCAATATGTTTGTCTCCTATCAGTGCTGTCATCTCTAGTATACAGCTTGTGCAGGTATTCTGTGATCTTATTGATGTGGGTGAACCGGCGCAGGGATTGAGACACCTAAAGCCGAGATGAGTTGGCTAGATTAGGCTACAGCTTTATTTTACTGTATTAAAAACAAAGCTAATGATCCTCATAAATCTCAACAAAGGAATGTTTCTAGGTTGAAGTGTGACATAAACAAAGCTTTCAGCACCTGGCAGTCAATGCTGCCAGAATATCATGTTCAGTATAAACCACAGTAGTGAAGCGGGGAGGCAGGTTACCACTATCTGTCCTGACACCGACTGACTCCCTGACAGTCCCGAGAGAAAATTTCTTTCCCTCTCATATTTCATACAGTTATTACTATCTGGTGTTTTAATGTAACAACTAATAATCTGAATTTATTTTTTTATTGTTCACACTAAGTAAGACAAAACACTTTTATTAAATTGAGTGCTAGTTAGCTATAAATGCCTGTGGTTTAGAGGCGAAGGTAAAGGAAAGTTGTTTGCTAATTTATGTGTTTATTGCTCCTCTAAACAGATTCAAACGATCATTGCAAACTGTAGAACAGCTCAAATCACTGACTGGAACACAAAATAGACAAATAAACACAGCTTCAAACAAATCAAATCTTGTCACTTTGGAATTGGATTGGACAGTAATAAAGTAGATCTTAAAAATTCATGACACACTAATTTTTATATAGCCCTCCAGATTGGAATGGAGATGTGAAGTCCAGTGTGTATATTAAAGTTAGCAAATATACCAGCACTGTTTGGGCCAAAATTTTGTTCATTTTTACATATCAATGTTTTCAATGTCTAAAAGGTTTCATCTACTAAATTTGTTGATGCAACCAAACATGCCATCATGTTTTAAAGACAGTGACTCAAAGCACAGAAATGGGTTGTTACAACATGCAGCAATTGGTATTTTATTACCCTGTGTTGTCAGCAATGAAATCGTTTCAACTGTCTGCCACCACATTCTGAGCTTCTCTGTGTGCACTATTCTCCCGGGAGAAAGATGATACTTGTGTTTGAGTGTTTGTTGTGTTGAAAAGCAGTTGGCAGAGAAAAGGGGGCTATCTAGGAGAGTCAAATTAGCCATTAGTCATGGATAACAGACTAAGAGACCTCCCCTTTAGCATTGGCCTTGTATATCAGTTGTCGCAGCCTCAAGGGGAAACATGTAATTACCAAATCAATGATCAACTGACACTGACCATATAAATAATTTCCTCCCCAGAATGCAGAGGCCCGTACAGTGAGGCACATAGGGAAACAATGCTATTTGCAGCGAGGAGGAGCCGAGGCACACAGGAAATGGGGTTTAGAGTCTCTAAACAAGCTTCAGCTTGAATGGAACACATTTTTTACAATTTGTCATGATCCAGTTATAGTCAACCAAAACCAAAACCTCCACAGAACACTAAACTTGGCATTAGGAAGATCTAAGAACTGCAATAACAAAACCTCAAGAAAACACCATTTAAAAGAAAAGAGTGAGTCTAAGCAACAAAATAAAATTATTTTGCTTGTTGCAATTTCAACAAATAGACTAGCTGCTCAAAATACAGAAAAATCTGTGTTAAACTACATATGAAAAAAACAAAAAAAATAAATTGTAAAAAACCTGACCTACCAGTAACCACCATGTCCTTGAACAAGCTTCTTTACCATTCATTCTACACTGTAGATCAATAAGTTTATGAAAATGCTTACGTTTGCTCCAGCAAAACAAGCCACACATGTGGAAATATTACATATGCAAATTGTTGAAAATATCTAGGGCCACAGAAAATGAGGACAGGTTTTAGGCTGTGGGTAACAAAGACATTTCGTGTCCTGCATATATGTTCAGAAAATATATGTGAGAAATGAAAAAATAACTTTTTAATTTGGAATCTTGTCAAGGAAATATAATTGTGTAATATAATATGTTGATGACTGTTGCCTGGTGATGCTTAGCTAAGTGGTCTAATGAAGTAAGCAATGGCATAAGGAATATTCACTCTTGCTTAGTTTGAAAATTACAGAAATCATTTTTATTTTGCAATGATTTATACAGTCATAAGTTTAGCATTAATGACTTCTATATGATATTAATGCTTTTGATATACTTTATTGTATTGACTGTACCATGTGATTACAGATGTTAAAAGGATGTGTCTAAATTCTAAAAACTGGAATGTCTTAAATAGCTTTTTTTTTTTTTTTTTTTAAAAAAAGCTCTTAAATTTCACTCTTACATTCACTGTTTGATACAGTATATTTCTTTAATTCAGGCGTAGATTTCTGTCTCAGAGATGAAACTCCGAATTTCAGTCAGACAATGATAGGCTGACGTCTAATTTCCCATCCACTCTGCACTGCACGGGAAACAAATCAAAAGTCGAGATTGATAAAAAAGAAAATGACTGTGACACACTCCAAGGAGTCCTTTGAATATCTTAATCACAGACACACTAAAAACAAGACCCCATCATCACACCAAATAAAACATAATAATTACAAGAGGCAGGCAGGGAAGTGAAATGCAGAGAGAAAACATGTTTTTGTCATTCAGCCGGTAGTCCCTGAGACAACAGCTGTTGGATGCTGCAAATACTCCTGAAGTCTCCATAATCATGGCGTTATTGAAGTGAGGACAAAAAGGGCACTAATTGCAAGGGAGCAATCGGAACGCAATAGGTTACACACCCGGGTGATGCTGCACAATGCAAACGCTAAAGAGGGAGCTGGGGGGAAAAAAAACATTCTGAGCACAACAGTGCGTTGTCGCTCATTTTCAGGCAATTACCTTTCCTCGTTGTCAACAGTCTTAATAAGCTCTACCATTTCAAGAAGACTTTTTGGTGCAGTTAAATAATTCCAGCTTTTTAATATGTAATTACTAGTGCTGGCATGCATAAATAAAAAGGTCCAGACATGTCAGTGTATTGTGGAGCACCTGCACCTCGTGGTGGGCTTTCTTTAACTGACACCTAATCATTATTCCACTTGGTGAACATCTCTGTTAGTCACCTTTAGACTATCCTGTTTGGTCATGTAAACAGTTGCTATAAATACATTGTAGGTAACTTGGATGAGGTGTACTTCATCTGAGGTTCTGACACATGTCCTCCCTTGCTGCCTCACTTCCATTCATACTTATTTCCTTGCTTCTTACTGTACCTTCTTTACCTCAACATGAAGGCCATAATCATACCTCACTAAGTACCAACATTAGTTGTTAGTATGTAGAAGGGTCATGGGTCGGTTGTAGTTTTTCTTATTCAAAGGAATAGGAGTTTGAGAAGCTGCTTTGTCTGTGGCATCCTGTATTCCTGTATTCAAGGAATCAATAAAAATTCAATGTTGTATTTTGCGCCACTCTATTTCTTTGGTGAATATTTTGTGGTTGCTTCCAGCTAATTTAATTTATCTCTTGTTTCTATTCCATTAGCAATTGAAGGTTGCAGACTTAAATGCCAAGTGGACTGAAAGATCCATTCCTGACACATACAACCACAGGTCAAAACTATTATAAACTGCAATTCAAAGTAGGAAAATTTGCAAAATTGTGGCTTTTTCCTCAAGCATCTGAACACGCTGGCCTATGTGGCGAGGAACTATCCCTCGCCTTTATCTGCACTGACCAACGTGTTAATCCCACAGTGTTGACCTGGCCATTCTGAGAAGACTTATACATACACAGCACCCTGACCTCTCTAAATAGGACACGTGTCTATCAAGCATATATGAATTAACTATCCTCAAGGGGCTTCACCTCCTGAGCTGAGCAGCATGTGACCTCTCCCAATCCATTTTACTGCGGCACTCTGTGGCAATCAGGCTTGAATTATTAAAGTGAGCAGTGAGCAATGATCAATTCATTGCGGCCCTTGCTCGCAGACTGCCTGGCCGTACTTCAGCAGAAATGACATTGAGAACACTTGAGTATGCTTCCAGACAATGCACATAAATGTGAAATATGTCAGACCCAATATGTCAATAATCATAACTGTACAGGCTGAGGCCATGTCCAGGCTAATCCTACAGAAATGCTGTTAGATGACTGTGGGGTGAGCAGGTTTCAGTGCTATGATTCCTTACAAATGCTTTCTTGAGATATAGAGTGGAGCAAGTTGTGGGGCCAAGAGGCAAGTGTGCTGCATGTTGAGAATACTGTGCATTACCAATTTCTTTACTTTACTTCCTTGGAGAAAGCCATTTATAATAAATATTCTGGGCATTAGTTGATCATATCTTGAAGAAACACTGGCGAAGACTTGTAATCCTTACAAACGGCATGGGCCAGAAAAAGCCAAGATTCAGTCAAATTGCAGCTTCTTATCTATACAACAATTTAGAAAAGGGGGAAAACAAAAGCAAAGAAGTTGAAAGAGAGGGAAAGATTGCAGGAAAGTATGCAACTCAAGGAACCTGGAAGTAGGAAGAGGGCAAGGAAAAAAATCCAATCAAAACTTCGTGAGGAGCAGATGAGGAGCCAAGATAAACCAGTACTCAGAGCCCCCAAAACTGCAATCTCCCCTTAAGCCGGAGAGTGGCAGCTGGCAGAACAGCTGGTGAATAGGATTAATGTCAGAAGAATGAAATAAAACTCAACATATGTCCGAGCCTGAGGTGTTGGGACTGTGCGTGATTGTGCCCCCGATGGATGCCATGTGTGCATCTGGAAGGAGCTGCTGTGCTGCTCCGCTCTCTACCCCACAAGGTCACTTTTAAGAACTAGGACCATTAAATGCTTGGATAGCAAAATGAACTTTCATTCCCTCTCCTCTTCCTGTCTTTGCTTTACAGGCTCGATTCAGGCAGCAAAGGGAGTCCATTGAGCACAGCTATCAATACAGTGCACCTTACAATTGCTAATTTGATTAAATTAAGCAAGACCAAATAGTACATGTATAAAGAACCGCACAAGGTCAAAAGGAAGTGGATGTTTTATCAAGATAAAACACAATTTATTTCAATCCCATGGGGGTTTTTACACAATTGTTTGTGTTCTAATCATAAAAAGCCTAATAAAGCACAGTGCCTTAAAATATCTCAAGTGCAACATTGGTTCATTTATTTATTTTTTGATAACAATAGAGCAAGAAAGCCAAACAGAAAGGCAGGTAGAGAGAAAAAAAACATAAAGTGATGCATATGTGTGTTTAGTTCACTAGAAAGAAAAACTACTTCTGGAATCTCAGCCGTTGCTGATGAGGGGATCAGCACTTGTAAAGATGCACATTACGAGGAGAAATATGTGGCCTTGATTTCAATTTATAATTTCCATTTGATGTCAGTAATCATTAGGGTCCACATACTGTAATAAATTATAATAATTTCACACAAAAATTAAATTACTGGGTACCTTGCATTGGAGAGATTTTTTTTTGGGTACCCTGCAATTTAACTGTCAGATATAAACTTGCCAGCTAATCAATGCTCGAAAACATTCACATTTATTCATCTATGTTAAATTAATAGATGTGTGAAGAAAACGTGGAGTACTGTGATCATGGCTGTTCAGTGTGATTTAGTAAATTAATGGGTGTCTGACTCTACAAGGACAAAAAGAGACTAATAGGATCCACATGAATGCATTACAATTTGCAGTGAAGCCAAGTGTCTGGTATAGACATTGAAACTTTATTTCATCATAAACGCTGGACGCCACCGATGCGCTTCAGAGATTGAACCATAAGATGAGATATTAAAAAATCACAAATTACGAGAATAAGCTGGGCAACATACTGTACTTTTGGTAATGCAGCATACTTTAAATGTGTTGAATTTTGCTAAAGTGCATGTGTGAATACCCTCAAACTGTATATTATAAATTTCCGTTCAATTAAATGACAGATTTTGAGAGGAAAAAAGAAAACTAAACTCACAGTGAGGGTATTATTAATTTCAACTTCTGCAGTTTCGCTTTCTCATTCTCAAATAGTAATTAAAGTCGTTTATTGAATCTCCAGCCAACTTTGTTTACTAAGATGCCAGAGTTCAGGATCCACATGCACTGCTTAGTGGACTGGAAGACCAAAGGCCACTATTTTTAGATTGTGTCATTCGTTCTCTGAGGGGAAAAAAAAGGAGATGCATGCACACAACAAAAAACTAAAATTAGTAGACATCTCTTTGTGGTCTTTTGTTACACTGTGTCATCAAACTAGAACTAACATTTTACCAACTTGTTTAACACAATTACTGACCAATGAAATTAATTAGAAAGTTAAAAAATTCTGATTTCTTTGCCACTGGATGAAGAAATGATGCAGTAGCTATAGCACTTCTAAAGGTTAAGCATTCCAACTCGTACATGGTCCCCATTCATTTGCCCACTGCTACATGCCTCAATGTGTTGTTCAAGTTGGTACAGCAACAATAGAAGCTGTTTTTTTCCTTTCAATTGGCCCATTCCCTTTCTGTTGTATACAGAGCCATATGGACTGAGACCTGCTGGGCAAGGATTGAGAAATTTGCTTCTCATGAGTGACTGAGCTCGTTGGTCCAACTCACAACAGGAAAGCTAACAACAGGCTTACAGTATGGGCTTTGTCGAGCAAAGTGCCACCCACCCAGGAAAAAAATTACAAAGAAGAAGGAAAGAGGAAGATGAGGTGTGAAGTAAAGGAAATAACATAATTGTATAGAGTCTAATGACCAAATTTCCTTTTTTCCAATATTATGATAATTGGCTCAATAGCAAAAAGGTCGCTCCAACAAATCATTAATCTCAATTTCAAATAATAATGTCAACTTATCGATTGAACTACCGTGATGTGCAATTGACGATGTGGTCTTAAAACATATTAACCATCCGACCGGTGCAGACTTAAAAAATTATTCTGGAGGTGCTTCCAAAGAGAGATGACGTTTGTCAAATAATTATAATCATTGGCACTGAGGCTTTGCAGTGCAATAAAACACATTTCTATTCGTTTCTTCTGACATCCTCATCTCATCTCCTGGTGCATGTAATGTTATTGAACAAGGAGAAAGAAAAAGCATTGAGTGGGAGGAAACATCTGTTTCATCACTGTTAATTAAACAGTCTCTTTGTTCAAGACGCAACCATCAAAGTTTGGTGTAAGACATTGATGCTTGCTGTTTGGGGAAAAACAATGCAAATATGTTAATAGGCTGCATGTTCACTAGTTGTCATGTTTGCTTGTGTCAAGGCGGATCTCCTAGCTGGATGGCTGACGTACGTCTGACTTACAGAACAAGCCCGCTATGTGCTCTGAAATCATTAGCAGGCCACAGAGACTGTCTGTGCCCAGGGTGTGAGTTACACTCACACTATTTTGATCCTTGGTCAGATGACACCGGCTCTTTTGTCAAGTTATGTGTGGAGAATGCTTGGGAGCTGAATGCCACAGCTAGGACAGTGATACTGAGCTGGCACACAAATCTCCCAGTGTAACCCTACTGCAGGCATTCACACACACTCACACACACACACACACACACACACACACACACACACACACACACACACACACACACACACACACACACACACACAGCAGGACACATGTGTCTTCCCTCTGCACCCCATCCCATTGTGGAATAGCCCCTGTTCTCTCCATTTATGACTGCCTCGGCCCCTCCCCCTACATCATCCTGACTACATGAAGTTTCTCTGTGTATGTTCCACTTCATGTTCCTTTTAGCTGCATTTCCCAATTCTTGGCTTCACGGCCCAATGACAGATATAGTATCATTAATGGCTTCTGCCTTCTTATGTGTCAGTGTTTCACCATCTCTGTGCCCCTCCAAATACTGCGGTGTCACATTAAACAGTCAGACCATTACAAACTGCTGCTGATTTAATCACCCAATCACCCACGTACAGCACTGGGGCTATTGTTTTTTTTCAAACAGCAAATATAAATATTTCTCCTGAATTGCTACTGCACAAGTAGTGATGTCAGTGATGACTATACCTACAAGCAGTGAGTGGGTGTGTGAGTATGTAAAGACAAACAAGCCTCTGTGCAACCCTGGCTGTAATTTGTCTCTCTGAGACACCCGTTTCCTCCTATCAAGGGGTTCCTGTGCAGCCAGTAAGCCAGGATCACAATGGGAGTTTTGTGCTGCATGGGTGCAGGGGGACACACTCAACAGCTGAAACCCGGGAAGATGGCCCCTGGAATGCTCCGCAGCAGTTGCTACTGTTGACTAATCGGAATATGAGAACTGGGGAAGGTGATCTTGAATGCAAAGAATGGCACATTGAAGAAGCAGCTGCTTGTTTTGTCATCTGAATGACCAAGGCAGCAGAAAGGGTTCCCGTTTTGAAAGGGGCAACAAAATCTATATCTTAGCTTGTGTAAAGTGAAACCTGTGTCGGTCCCCCGTCATCCTGTGGGGACGTGCCAGTGTTATGTGAGGGCTGTGTTTTGGAACAGATAGTAAATACATAATTCAGCAGTGGACCAGGCACTCTGTGCTCCCTATTCCCCTCATACAGCCACTCCATTTAGCCCTGGGCTCTGATCTCAGCCTGGCATAGGAGCAACTTTGTCACTGGAGACTAAGATGGGGTAGGAGACAAAAATGAGGGAGGAGGGAAAATGTTGATCTGGATCAGGTAACGGTGACAAGATGGTAGCCACAACATGAAAAAGGGGAGAAAAAAAGAAAGGAAGATGCAAAGAAAAAACTGGACAAGATGGAAGAGGATGGGAAAGTGAGATTAGGGAGGAGTGAGGGGCAGGGTATCTTTTTTGTGAAAGTTCACATGTCAGGCTGGCAGGCTGCCCGCGGCATACAGCCGAAAAATCTATTTAACGTCTGCTTCACAGGGTGACAAGAGGGTTGATTGGCAGAGAGCAGAGAGCCGCTTTTGATCATGTGTCCTAACAAGCGATTCCAGCTCATGTCTCTTCAGCCTGAACAGATCTACATTACCTATTCAAACAAAAGTGACAGACCAGAGCACTGCTCCGCTGGGCTGGTGCACCACGCCACAGGCCAAGAGAGAACACACACACACACACACACACACACACACACACACACACACACACACACACACACACACACACACACACACACACACACACACACACACACAGGAAGGCTCCCACTGACACATACAGTATATGCAAGCATGCACGCACACACACAAAACTATATTGGCTATTTGATCAAATAGATTACTTGCATCAAGATAAGTAGCCTGCTGAAATCGTGTTGACAGAATAAAGAACAGATTATTAAAGGAGGTGGGAACATGGCGCACAGCAGAGATTCTGGTGCTTGACTGATGTTTGGCCTGTGTGTGTCCTGCCAGGAGGGTCCCGGCCTCACTCCTCTAGGATGCTGCACTCAGAGGCAGCGAGCGTAGAGCTATGTGTGAAGAATGCCTCAAAATCGGCAACCAAGGCAACTGGATTTCCAGCCCTCATTGCATATGCATAGAGTCAGAGGCTCATGCTCAGATCATTATAACAAAGATTCCTATTAATTAGGTGGGATAAAGCAGAACCAGATGACATGGCAGCTGGGATGAGAGGAGAGGGGAGAAGGGATAGAACTAAAAGAGGAGGGGAGAAAGTGCATCAGTCTGTTTGGGGGGAGGGAAGTAATGTATAATACAGACTTAATTATAGATAATATACCTGTAGTAATATACCTTTAGAAAACCTTTTTAAAATCTTTTTTAATGCTACATTTGAACTAAATACATTTCCAAAAGATAAATCTGCTGCTGCTGTTAAGCACCTGCAGCTCCAGTGAGCCTCTGTTTTGGAGTCAGCAGGGGTTGTGACACTGACAGGGGACAGTGTTACAACAGAGTCAAGAGTTCATCAGTGCTAATCAGACCACAGGCTTAGAGCTGATCCTATTCTCTTCCAAAGCTTTCACCCATCCCTGAATCTCATTACATGGCCTGTTGTAATAGAGGATAATGACCTGAGGCTACACACACAATGCTCATCACTCCCCCACACTCAACCTACTGCACAGTCATTATACAGTGATAATACACAACCTCGCCAGGGGGATTACACTTATAAATAGAGGAGAGGTGATAAAGGCAGAGGGAGAGGAAGAAAGGTCTAAGTGATAACACGGGAACACATACAGTAAACACATGTAACCCCATGCCCTAACACAGTTAGTTCACAATGGCACACCATGTTGTGCTGTTTTTTTGTCACAAGCAATGGCTTGGTTACCTGCTGCTGTAATAGGGGAATCTTTTCTCAGTAGCCATTAAATATCCTTCTACCTGAGATTAAAAAGGGGTCACAGTTTGGCTGAATGGTGGTATGGCTCCCTTTTGCTAAGCTAATTAGCCATGACTCTGTCAAAGGGCTCCAGGTGTTGAGTATTCTGCTTGAGCACCTACTGTATCCACTCTGACTGGTCTGAAAGACTCTTTCTGTGTTATTTTCTCTACTTTCTTAATTTATTTTACTGTCTGTGTGTCTGCCTGCCTGTTTCTCAAATGAGAAAAATGGTTATTGATATTTATAGATTATAGCTGTAGATTATATGTTAAAAGTGTCCACTGTCAGTTTAACAGCTGTGTCAAATGTCCTTACACCACACCTGTTCACTAGCATGATGGCCCTGGATCACACGCAGCACTGTTTTCTCAACTGCATCCAGGGAACTGAGCCATACTGTGATTCTGTATACCATAGCTATTGTAGTCAACGATGGTGAAATGGTGGAAAAAGGTTGACTTAACTATCATTTTTACTGAACATGGCTCGACTGAAACAATTTTACAAATTGCGTATTACCATATTACTAAACATATTAACATATGCTGTCTAGTTCTCTATTTTGTTTATTTTTTTGTTTGTCATCTATATGCCTCTGACTTAGACAGTTTCTTTACTCCTTGTCTGTTTCAACAAACCACTCAATAACACGAAGATGACAAAAGATACATAAATGCATCCCATTCAGTGCTGGTTTTACTGGCAAGGACTCAACACGCAGATTCAGTCCAGGAAAATCCCTAAAAGCTAAGGCAGGAAGCTTAAACCCAATTACGCGTCCTTGTCTTGGGGACGATCATAAAGACTGAACACAAGTATTTCTGTGTTGACTTGCACAGTATTGATTCATACTTTAGTGCATTATATAAAACTGTTCTAATTGCATGTGAATCAAATCAAGGTCACCTTGGATTTTTATAATGGTGGGTATTTTTCTTTTTCCCCTAATACTTTATACTGACATTTTTAACTCTTGACAAGTGCTGTCTGGAGACCTATCCATAAATAATGCATTTACAATACCTAGTAAATAAACATGGGGCACAATCGTTAGCCCTGCTGGCAACTGGGCCTAATAGAGCTTTTACAGCAAAGGTGACTATTCAGCTAAATGCGGTGCTTGCTGCTGGGAGGACATTTTCATTCATTAGCACAGTCACAAGCACTTAAAGCACTTTAAGGACCAGAAATGGAGAGGAAGGGTGGAAAGATAGAGAGGGTGAAAGGGTAAAAATATATAGAGATGGAAGAATGGAGATAATATTACCTCCATTGTTATATTTATAAGACATCATGGTCAATGAAGGGAACTAGCCAATAATTGGCTTTTTGAATGGAGACATACAGTGTAAGTAAAACAAGCCAACATATTACTATTTTTAATTGATTCGCTAAGGTTTTGTCTAACCTGCTTATTCCTACTTAAAGGTCAGCAAAATTACCTTTTTTTCCACATTGAGGCCTAACCATTATTATTATTATTTTTTTTTTTTTTTTTACTGAAAAAGTGAAACATCAGGCTTTGATTATTGTAGCACCACTATAATATAATGGAGGTGATTGGAATTTCATCTTTGGTACTCACAGAATAAAAAAATCATAAATTAAAAAGTTAATAAATGGCTAATAGAGACAGATGGTCAACAATATTTGGATACCAATGTCTGGGAAGCTTTCCAACCCAAAGCCTCCACCAATGTTAACATCACTTTAAGTGGGATTTCACGTTCCATATATATGAGCAATGTACTGTGTAAAAATTGTACCACAGACCATTTGTTTTCCCTCTACACTTGAGGTCACTGCGTTTATCCTCAGTCCATCAGGACAATGAACTATGTTGACCAGACGAGGAAGCCCAGAGAAGAATGGTAGCAGATGGTGAATAGTCTCTCAGGACCTCGGTGATCCCAACCAGGCAGACACCAAAGCAGCAGAATTAGACACAAGCAGTTGTCATGCTCGGATAAGCGATATATTTAGCTCATCTGTTGCTTATGCCATATTAGCAACACCATTAAGACAACAAATGGCTTCTCTGACCATCTTGTATGTTCTTTAATGGGTTAATCCTGTCCTTTTCAAATTCCAATGATCTCTTTCTCGACAAACAAAGACATAAGATTATGATTTCTCAAAGGTTTTCACAAGGTTTTCCTTTGGCAGTTCTTCTCCCTCCATTTTACAGTAATCACTGATCATCACCGCTGAAGCTTCCTCAAGTGCTCTCAAGAACAGAGTATCTCTCAGTTCCTGCAGCTTGGAGACAGCATACTGAACTTTGTGAGGCTCTTGTCTTCTGCTGTGTTCCCTGCTCAGAAACTAATTTCCTCCAACAAGGGAGTTTATTTAGGTGGTGATGATACACAGAGCATGAGGCAGACCAAGTCTCTATTATTAACAGGAGATTAAAACAGCTGTATGACACTCTAAAGCACCCTCTCCTCCCTGCGCTAACATACGGCCCTGGATTACAAGCTGCACTTGACCATTTAAATTACTGCAACAACCAGCCTTCACCAGCTGGGGCTCATTACCATAACGCCCGCCGTAGCCACAGTTCACACTGACAATCTTGCCCTGAAAATCAACTCTGCAAAAAACAAGACACATATAAAATATATTCTTACCTCAGGGTAAAACAAAGAACTAGTAACAGAACTGCTTCACTGACACATTCCAAAATATGTCCTGTAAGGTGCAGTGGGACAACCTTCTCTTGTATCCTGGGATCTACAACATGTCAAGAAGACTAGTAGCAAGAATATAATTCCTAATATTCATGTCTGGTGTGGAATAAAACTAGAGCATTTAAAGGATACCTCCATAAACCCAGGGAAAACTTGAACTCATCACAGAGAGAAATGTATCTACTGTATTGCAGTGTTATGAGTATTAATTGTGATATTCATAAGAGGCTTGGATTTTTTTTAATACAATTTTTTGCTAAATTGCCAAAACCACTGGTAATTAATTGATATAAAAGGTATCGATTACAGTAAGTACAATTAAACATCACATGTCGACAAAAGTCTTAATTAGCATAAAGGGTGAAAAATGCTGGCGTGCTTAGGGGGACCATTTGTTCTGTGTGTTTAACGTTTCAAATACATCTTGACCTCTGTTGGTCATTTCGATCCATTTCAATAATCCAAACTTTTCAGCTTTCTAAATGATCTCAAAATTATAGGTGTTCAGATGAATAAGGACTGATTGTTCTGTCTTTCATTATCTAAACGACACCACAAATAATCAGTCCCCATATCTGTATGTGGCTAAATGATTATCTGGTGAGAGGCCTGTGATGCTCTGATACAAAGATCACCAAACGAACACTTAAAAAAGAAGTGGCAAATTATTTTTAGGCTAACAGAGGTCTAATTTATTCGTCTGATGAAGTGCTTAAGCTAAGAGCTCCCCAGACACTAAATGAGACACATGCATTCCCAAGGGGGTTTAACATTTGATTGGATGTAGTTATATTACTACAGCCCTAATTAAGAAGGGGGATGTGTTTCAGCAGCTCTTTCAAATATTTGTTTTTCCGCCATACTCTTGATAGACTGCAGGCTGTGGGAGGGAGAGCCGAGCCGGGTGAAACGGGGTGCAGATATGACATAGACCTAACAGTCTTATCACAGAAAAGGATTTTTTCTCTCTGCATGTTATTGTAGGAAAATAAAAAATCTTCATGGTGTGTTGAATAAGATGAATTAATTAGGCAACAGGTAAAACCTGTGTGAAGGGCTTGGATTGTTTGTGGATAGCATGCTTTGATGAATACCTGCGCTGAGTGAAAAGTGTTCTGTGTAGAAAAATAAAAAGAGGTAATGTTCCTGGCATCAGGTCAGCACTATGAGTTTTATAGTCAAAGAGTTTGCCTTGGCACGGACGAAGACCACACTTATGCTGAGGTGCACTGCCACACAGTCTTTGTCACATTGGAAGAGATTCAGAACAAACTGGAAACACAGTAACGTCAGTATTCCCAGCTTGTGTGTGCCTGCATGAGTGTATGAGACAGAAAGATACAAGAGAAAAGAGGCGGATAGTCGGAAAGCCAGAAACATATAAAATGAAAAAGGGAAAAATTGGGGAAGATCAGGCCCACTTAGGAGGAAAAAAGGTAGTCCTACACCCACACCCCAAGCACATACACACACACACACACACACACACACACACACACACACACACACACACACACACACACACACAGAGGGAGTCATACCGTCTTGCTCTGTCTTTGTCATCTCCTCCAGCTTCTTTTGCTTCAGCGTGTCCACTACGTCTGCCAGGCTTCCTTTGCGGCGCTCTGGAGTTCCAAATGCTGATCCACTCAGCAGGTCACTTCGCTCCCGGGCCCCCTCCTCCGGCTTGTGTGGGGAAGTGGAATTGTTCCGGAAGGAGTACAGGGAACATACTTTATTGCTGTCAGATTCCTGTAAGACAAACAAAAGTTGGGAGGGGTGGTAACAAGGGATGGGATTTGTATATATGATATATATATATTGTATATTTGTATATGTGATGAGTGTGTTACTCTGTTCTGTCAGGGCTCCATTGAGCTTTTGACAGTTTTTCATGCAAATACAGTGATTGCTAGGTTTCTGCAGCTCAGGGGCGATTTGGCCATATCAATTGGCTCCTCTCTGGCTTTCATGCAGAAGCTTCTGTATCTTCAACAGAGCTAGCTGCGCTGGTAAATGAGACATGACAAGTGAAAAAATTAGATGAAATGATTAGGTACACTTTCATAGGGCATATCCATAATGTGCTCAGGCTTTACTTTTCATCCGCGGAGACTACACAGAGAAACCTCCCAACTGTAATTTCTCAAATTGCTTTTGAGTGTGCATTTGTGTTAGGGTGACTGCTGTGTAATTTGTTCATTTTCTAGTGGAGACCTATTCTCAGCTGAGTGCCTTGAGCCATCGTAAATCTGTGTCCTGTCTCAAGCTGTTGTTGTTTTTCAGTCCCACCTGTGTATGGTTTAGTATTTAACTAAGGGTCCTGTCTCTGGCTGACTTGCTGAGTGCTCCCTGTGCACAAACAGAGACATGAAGGAAATGGGGAGAAGAATGGGAGAGAGCTTGGAGGGAGAGAGAGGGAGAGAATACTCTGCACATGGGAGTGTATAGTCAGCACACAGACCATGGCTGTGGGTTGCGTCTGACAGAAGGTGGTGTTAATTATGGTTTGTGGAGTCTGAGAAAGCAGAAGGTAGCTAAGCAGCCAGGAGTTTGCAGTCTTTAACGGGGGAACACTTAGCTCTGATTTAAACTTTGGCCCTCCATAGTAAAGAGAATTAAACATGACACACATTCATATCCAACACAGTGCACGCCTATCAGGGAAAAGTGAGCTTTAATAAACAGCAGTGTGATAACAGAGGTGCAATACAGCAGGGTTAAATGATAGAACCGTGTCTGGAGCCACTGACAATCCTAAATGAAAAGTCAGGAATGCGGTAAACTGGGCAGGAATGTTGACAGTGCCAAATTCTCATCCCTGTGTTGCATGTCGAGCTCCAGGCGGAGTTGCAGTGGTGTGTAGGGTGATCTGGTACCAAGGGCCAGGGTGGCACGACCTACCGGCCGACTCTGCACCTCCCAGCCCTGTGTTGGATGATTATGCAGTGTGGCAGAGACAGTAGAGAGTGCTTGAGGGGAGTGGAGCAGTGCTGGGTTAATCAGCTGGCACAGGTTCAGGGCACAGCCCACACAGACGCATGGCACAGCAGTGGAGTCAGGTAATCAGCAAAGGCAACACTCTCATTCCTTTCGCCTTATGCCTTTTTTCTTCTCTCTATCTTTCCTCTATCGTCCTCCATTTTACCTTTCCTCTCTTTTCTATTTCTAAGTAACTTCTAAATATAATAAGTCCAAAAACATTTCTTTACACTTATAACACAAGATGAAGCCTAAAAGATGTATATATATATATATATATAATGTAAAAAAACATTCATCCTTTTGACATTTAGAAGAGCTGTCATCCATCCAGCCATAATGAGATGGATTCAAATCAAATGAAAAAATATGTTTTCAGACGTGTATAACCCTTTAATCTTTCTTGATGTTACTTTGTGGGCTGTTAGCCTCGTTAACCTCAGTAAAAGATTATATTTTGACCTATATTTTCTATAATGCTATTCAATCAATCACATCACTTTTCTCAAAAGATTCATATTGTAAATTAAAACAGCCTCTGCAGAGGATACTATTGTTCTTTCTCGTAAGATGTTACAGTGCAATGTGCACACTATCAAAAACAAAATAAAAATATTTAATAATTATAATAATAATAATATTAAAAATTTAATATAATTGCAAATATAGTCCCTTCTGATACTTTTTAAGATTTTTAAGATTTACTTGTTTTTTCATTTTTTGGTATAAAATATTGCATAATTTAGGACTTTTTGTCATTAACATTTTCTTGCCATTTCCCGCTGTTTAAACACTATTTTACAGAGGTGCTATATAATTATTGTTTAGTAGTATTATTGTATTTATAATATTTTTTAAAGTATTGGTTTTAGGTATTTATAAACTTCATTGAGGTGTTTTTAGCTCCACATCATAAAACTTGCTAAAATCATGTTACAGAAATCCCATAATGTACCACAGATGAAGACAACACCTGAGCGATCCTTTGCCTGTCAATTACCTACACTGTCAGCATGCACACCCCAGCATCATGAGGAGCAGTCTGCTACTGTGGTTATTCATGTATCTGTTTGGGGGTGTGTGTGTGTGCGCGCGCGTGTGTTTGTGTGTGTGTTGTGCTGCAGTGCTGAGTTGTTGAAGGTCTCAGTGGCCAACTGCAGAGCTACTTCAGGGGCCCTCTGGGTCTCTTTACCACAGACCCGTCTGTCACAGACAACCACCTGCCTCCCATGTCTATAGCCCACAAGTGCCTGTGCTCTTCTTCGCTCCGCTCACATCAAAGTAGCTCCGCACTTAGAATGTACAGTGTTTGGGGTCTGGCTGCATATGAGCTTATACACAGCAACACACGTGCACTAAGGACATGGCATGTTTCTTTAATAACAACAAGAATTCAAGCTATAGGAAGCAGATAAGGCTACATTCCCTTCCATCGGTCATGATGCAATTTTATGTGGCATTCACATTATTCAAGGGAGAGTTAGGGGTCCTGGCTATTTAACAATAGCTGATGGTTTAGTGTTTGGCAGAGCTGCCTATCTGAAGACCCCAGAATCCCAGAGGTTTCACAGCATTAGCGAATCATGGGACTGGGGCTAACTTGAATACCCAAGAAAGGACAGTGAGACACTAGTGCATAATCATAGGTTTACTTTGATTGGAAGGCCTTCACTGAATCTTCTGAATTACTTCAGTCTGTTCGGGCATATGGAAGTGTAATTCAACAACTGATTATGTAGCTTGTTATATGACTGCAACTAGCAATTACATTTTTTGCATGTATGTAGTATGTTGACTTGTCTCACCATGCGCTGTTGGGCTGACACCAGGCTGTCCCAATCACTCTCTGGTGGTACACTGCTGAGTGGCTGCATTTCATCGGGATGGGCTTTTCCATGGAGGAGACTGTGCAGGGGCAACTGTGGTGTGCCATGGGCCTCAGCACTCTCCTCTTTCTCCCAAGACAAGTGCTCCTGACTCATAGCATCATCCCCATCAACCACAGAGGCAAAAGGAGATGTGGCTTGCTTGGAAGACATGACTCTGCTGTGGAGCAAGAAAAGAAGAGGAAAAGTGAGTCAGTAAAAATAAATTGTATCTTATAAGGATCATACAAGAATACAAGAAAAGCAACACTGTTTCCTTGAGTATTTCATGGATGACTGGCAGTTACAAGTGATTGTGCATGACTGTAACTGGGGTTATAAGTAGTGCTCCTGAGCAGATAATGCTGAGTGGACTGAATGCTCCACCTGACTGTCGCCTGTAGCTGCTCTGAGCTGTGGAGTTTGCAGCAGGCCGTGGGGTCCCTAATCCTTTGTTTAATGCAGATGGATGGCTTGATCTAGGGCTGGAACAGTGCCTGCTTGGGTCCTGGCCCAAACCCCAAGACTGTTACTCAGGCAGTAGCCAGGCAGTGGAACTACCACCCAGATAAAAAGTACAATTCCTCATAAATAATAATAAATAAGTTAACTCCTGGTACACAGGTACACATGTAAACAAGGTTGCTTTTTCCTGTGATAATATATATATATTTTTCTATTTCTAAACTACCTGAGCAATCTCCTGTATCTTGGATGTGATTCGATTTGGTTTTGCCCTTCAAGCATCTTATAATTTTTTCTTGCATGAGTCGATTTCACTCCGTAGCAATAAAATACAAACAAAAACCACCCGGCACAAACCATCATCTTTTGTTTCCAATTAGGAAATTATGAACATTTTGGTTTGACAATGTACCCTCGGGCCAATAAATCCTACATAAGCAGCTTTAAAATAAAAAGATACCAGTGGAAGACTTAATTCACAAATCTGTCACATGCTTTCATGAATATTACAGTGAAGAGTGTACTTGACATATCAGGTGCAAAGGAAACTCATGTTAATTCTAATTTCATTTTTTCCCTTTTACAACCCTACTCTTTTTGGTGCAGAATTTATACAACCAATTCCGCTTTTCTCACAATTAATGAGGCCGCTCTCATGCTGTGTGCTACAATGAATGAAATTAAACTCTGTGCCAGCAAATCTAATTATGCATTTGGTATTAAATTAAAAAGGGGATAATATGGCCTTCCTACTGATGTGAAGTGGAGAGAAGGAGCTGGAGCATATTTAACTCCTAATCCGCTTTTCCCCGTGCTGTTGTTCTGCTTATTTTTCTCAACTACAGGACATTGACCATTAAGACTAGAATGACTACTTAGAGCACAATCTTCTCTAGAGGATGAGTGTGCATGTCAGTGTGTGCATGATAAGAAGAAGAAAGACAAATAGGTGGTGTGAAGGTATGGGTCTGTGTTTGTATGTGACGAAATACTCCGGGTACTTCTTGTACATTTGATCACTGATCACCATCTGCCCCGTTCTCCTACTCTATCCACAGGGGTCAGTGTGACAGCACTTTAGTTCTACCCTCAGCTTGCCTGGGGGGGTTTGAGAGGGGCAGGGGGGCGGGGGCTCTCAAGGTTGAGGCAGGCTGTGGTGCGGTGGTGTCCTTGGACTTTCTGATGAGAGTCAGGCACAGAGAGATAGGGAAAGATATCTTACATTTAAGAAAGGTTTTTATGAACAAGGTTTTTTGGTCTAGTA
This sequence comes from Dicentrarchus labrax, assembly GCF_905237075.1. NCBI lineage: Eukaryota > Metazoa > Chordata > Actinopteri > Moronidae > Dicentrarchus > Dicentrarchus labrax. The sequence goes on along the minus strand of NW_026136719.1, from coordinate 15,841,229 downwards.
GTTCTTGGTCCTACTAAAGGAAAGGCAGATGAGGCGTACTGTCTATGTACACACACTATTGAATTGCTATTCTAGGAAAGATTATTTGTGTTGTTACTCCTCCAAAAGTGTCTTTACAAAAGGCATAAAGCAACATTTAAGACAATAAGATGAAAAATACCACAAATTAGGGGGGAAGAAATGATCAAAATATCATGATGAAATGATCAAATATAATAGTGAAGAAACAACCACAAAAGACAAAGTTACAGTGCAAAAGTTGAGTGAAGAAAAAAAGAGTGCAGTTGCAGTTCAATAGCAGAAAGGTTAGTCTTGAGTTTGGAGAGTTTGTAGTTGAAGCAGACCTCTGGACATTTATTCTTGATAAATAGCGCAGATAAATTAAAGGCTGTGTCACCATGTTTTCTTTAAAACCTCAAAACAGTAAGCAGACCAACTCCAGAAGATTTGAGAGGTCTGGAGGGAACTTAATTATATTATTCAGAAACATACGCTGATGTGTCTATACATTACCACACTCTCTGACTCTCATTCACTCACAAACACACACTCTGGCACATAGTCACAGATCAACCTGGGCATCGAAGGGGGACCTAAACAATGGTAGCCTTAGTTAATCTCATGTGTCTCAGCAGCTGTACAAACAGACTCAGTAAGTCAGGTAGATGAGCAGAGCAGGAGTGTGAGACCGTGCCTGACTGCCTGTCTGTCTCTGCCTCCTTCTGTCTTTTAGCCTCTGTGCCTGGATGTGTTGTCGGCTGTGTCTTTAGTGGGACTCAGCCCTCAATTTTAATCAACCATTAAATTGTTTCCTGTAATTATATCAAATAGAAAGTGATCTCAAAATTGGGTACTGTTAATTGAAAATCAAAAGTCAGAGCAAAGTTCAGAACATGCATGTAATGTTAAGTAGAGGGGGCAGTAGTATGGTTGGGGGGTTGGAAGGGGAGGCGCGTGCGTGTGTGTGTGTGTGTGGGTGTGTGTGCGTGCGTCGGGCACGTAGTTTCTGACGTATTTTTTATTCATGTACCCAAAAAGCTCAAGCCTCCAGCGCAACAAGCGTCTCATCCTCAATGGAGTGTGAGAGTTAAACAAAGCACTGCTTTTGTATTACACAGTAAATCAAGTGGTATTATTTTACCACTAAAATATTCAGTCTCTCAGGCACTTTTACTTTGGTCTCCAGCCATCAGTCAAACTGCTGAGGCGTGAGCGAGAGAAGGGGATAGAGAGAGAGAAAAGCAGCGATGGAGACTCCATCCTCCTGTAACATGTGTCTACAGCAATCTTGTTAAAGAATGCAACAGATCTGCGGCAGGCTCCATAACAGTATTTGTCAGCAGGAGTTAATAATTTATTAGCAGTGCTGGGAGGGCTGCGCTCAGGCAGCTTAAGAGTGCAGAGAACCCCCTCTGCCCCACCCCCACCTTCGACAAGCCCCATACAATACTACCTCATATTATTGAAAGAGAAAAGGGGAAGTGCGGCAGTAATTCTCTGAAAATATCTGAGGGCAACCATACGGTATTTTATTTCTCATATTTGGAGCAGAGAACACACAGCGCTGAGATCTAAAGGGGTTTGTGTGCAGTAGATCAGCATTGACACAACAAAGACATTTGATGAGGAGCAAAATAAGGAGCAGAATTCAGCTGAATGTGGGTACTACCGATGCATCTAGAATTTGATCATATTTTCTGATAGAATTACACTGTTTACAGCCTTGGTGTCCGTGCTCGCAAAATAAAATCAGCAAAATATTCCTGTTTGTAGAACTACAGTGTATTCCGGTGATGTTGAAATAACTTTACTCACATTAATAATTGAATCAGATTTTCTGGAAAATCAGCCCAAAATATGCTTTAACATACTAAACAGTGAAAATATGGTGAACTGAAGTGGTAGCTCATAAATCCTTGACAAGCTGCCCCCCCTCATGCTTGATTACACAACAACAATGGACAACTAACAAACCAAAGTAATCAATAAGTGCATGAAATGCTGTCTTCATGCCTACTTTCTCAAAGACAAAGCCCCAGTGACTTTGAAGACTCGAGGCAGAGACGAGGGAGGGTCAGTTAGAAAAGAGAACTGGTCTATATATAGCTGACAATATTGCGCACATTTGAAGGATTAGGACTTAAGTTCCCCAGCCGTTGGCTCATATGGCCTGGAATGCTTTGAGTCATGAATTGTTCCCTGCGATAATGTTTCATCATCGTGCAAAACAACCTCTACTTAATTGGTGAGTATTAGAGGAGTGTTGTGCGCTGCTCATCTTAGGGGTCTTGTGACTGCTGGGCCATGTGTCCTCGGCTATCCCATTTCCTCTTTCATCGTAAAAGGGTCTGACTGACTTTCACCCGCTGTATCTGCTCTGTCACACTGTTTACCTTTTATAGACAATGGTGCAAAGTAACTCAACACTATCTCCCCCACCTAACCACCCAGCATGCCCACCCTCACTACGGATGTCTTGCACCTTCAAGTTCTGATCAGTCCCAACAGGGGAGAATATTACACTTCCTTCCCTTACATGTTATAAGCAAACAAAAGGAGAGAAAAGTAAATAAGTTATTAAAAACAAAAAGACCGTTGAGATGGGAGGGCAGGCAATTACAGAAAAAGTGCTTCAACTTTGTGTTCAGATTTACAATTAATGTATAAAAAGAATGAGAAACACATTTTTTAAGTCAAACAGAATAGGTTTATTCATATATATTTAAGTTAAATTACATTTTAATTTCTATTTGCCTTCTGTCTTCAAGCATAAAAAAAGAACAGTTAGCATAAGGTGTCTGCATGAGATCTTTTAATCGAGCCAATTAACAAAGGTGCCATGACTGTTCTGTTCTTTTCATTTTCTTTCCCTTTCTCACTGTCTTGTACTGGAGGAGCTCAGGTGCACCAAACCAACCCAACCAAATGTGCACTTAACAGTAACTAAAAAAATAAAATCTAAGGTGTGTGAATTTGTTTAACTAAGACATTTTTCAAACAATGGCAATAACCTTAGAAAAAAATATAAATAATCCATAGTAATCTTTTTAAGTGACATAGATAAAGATAAATAGTTTGGGGTATTTAAATGGTTTGTGTGTGTGAGAGAGACAGACAGACAGAGAGAGAGAAAGTCAGGGAGAGAGAAAATCATCTGTGTGTTTCCCTTCAGGGGTTCCTCCTGTTCTAACAGGTGTCGTGGTAGGGTTCCTCTGGGTTCTTCACCTGCCATAATGAGATATTACTACCTGACAGCTCCCAGCTGGAGGAGCATTGACACGGAATCCACCGTTTAGCACAATTAAATTATCACCCTCCATTGTGATTGTGCCATGCTGTGCAGCAGCCAGGTTTCTGGATACATAATCAACTCGTAACACGGGCTGTATACTGCATACACTTCTCTTTTTCCACACACAACACACTCACACACACACATTTAGACACTGAGTGTGCATGCATATAGGGTTTGTGCATTTGTTTGTCTACTGTATAATTCCTGCAGATTTTAAAACAGGTAAATGAGAAAAAGAGATCACTATAACTATTTTTCTTCATTTTTTTTACAATGGGTTTGAGTGTGTAATACACAAATCGATTTAATTCTCAGCCGACAAAGTAATTATAGATAATGATATTAAAATATAGTAAATGGTTGGGAAAATACAGAATTTCCAACGAGGTAACCTACTGTACAGTGACTGGATAGTTGTCTAAATGAATTTGTTTAAATTGTTCCTCCATTATTGTTGACCTTCCCTTGCAAAAAGTCAACTCAATTATGCCGGCACTTCATCCTCACTTCACACTCTCTCCTGGTGCCTTCTCTATTAGAAACTGCCACAGTTACCACAGCTAAAATCCACACTCAAATGATAGCCACCCGGAGCAAATTAAGCAAGCCACCTGAAGTGCACACTTTACATATTGAGCAGAGCATTGATAATTACTTTGCAGGGTAAATTATTTGCAATAATATGCTGCTAGAGGAACTGCCTTGTATCTCACTTTAAACACTTGTGCAGCTGCCATGACAGCATGGTTGGTGTCCTTGCCCCCCACGCAAGGCAAAGGCAGATGCAGGTGTGAGAGTGCTTAAGTGTCCCTGTCTGTCTACTCAGGAAGGGTCGATGAGCACTCACACACTGAATCCCTCGTTGCCCCCTCCTCCTCTACCTCCTCCTCCCTCTCCTTCAGTCCCCCGTGCCATTGGCCCTTTTCCTGATCCCAGGACACAAGCTCAGAGCTGGATGGCATAACAGCCTCTCAGTTCCCCAGGACACACACAAGTTCACTCATGCGTATGCTTTCACAAATGAAGGATGGCCGTCCAAAAAATTCACCACTGGCCTTTTTTTTCTGAACATTATTCTTAAACAGAAATTATCCACTAGAAGAGGAGCATACTAAGTGTTGTGAGTTAAACATTTAGACACACACACACAGACACACACACACCAGAAGACTCTAACAGTAGCAGGGCAACAACTTCAGCAGTTTCCTTCACCAGCCAACAGTTTCCCTGCCTGAGAGGGGAAAAAAGTACTGAAACAAGAAAAGCTGCTTGTTGTTTTACCCCTCTTTCTTTCTTTTACTTTCTCTTTTCTCTGGGCCTGCTGGGGGATGGAGTTCCCAAAGAGCCCTCTGTTGCTGCTACTGCACTTAAGCAAACCTCAGAGAGAGTCAGGCCATCAACCAACACAACCCTATTTGCTGAGCAACAGTGGAGCTTTGTGGCTTGCCTCATAGTTGACAGTAAGTTATGAGCCCTTTGTGAGCAGGAGAAGGAAAACAGAGATCGGAATTTGGCAGGAACATAATAATACAGAATTCTCCTGTTCATGGAACCTGAAATTTTCATGGAAACAATCGCGCATTGTTGAAGGAAAGAAAAGCAACGGTGACAGATGAAATATAGAGTGGGGCCCCCTTTTTGTTAAACAGTAAACAAAGCGCTATTCAAGCCAGGTCCATTCTGTCATTTATAAAGATAACTTCTTCTGTGCACTGGAGAGTTTGCAGCAAATGGCTGCACTTCAACAAATCAAGTGTAACATCTCTCACAGTTGCCAGAAAAGTGAGTCGAGGAGCTGGCTGGGGGGTGCCAAAAAGAAGTGAAGAGATGCATCCCAAGTTACCAAAGAGATGCACAATAAGTCTATGGGGAGCATAGAAATCTCAAAAGGGATGGGACGTTATAAAGAAGAAAGCAAGACCTTCAGCAAAAACATTTTAAAAGGACCACAATCTTAGACCTTTGGCCAAAAACTAAAGGACAATGGCTTATTCTGAAGAAAAAATTTTGCAGGGAGAAGGAAAACCATTAGCACTGGTGACCGACAATGGTTTATGATAGTGTGCTTGTGTGTGTGTGTGTGTGTGTGGGGGGGGTATTACAGGGGAACTATGAGCCTCAGTCTATGGTCTTGCTATCATGAGGTCATCATTGGAAACTTTAGTGCCCAGCAGAACAGGGGTTGGTATAACTGCCGTTGGTTTGGACATCTGGAATGTCCACACACAATGGGCCACTTTCTCCGTCACTATCCTTGTTCCTTTCTTTTTTCCTAAAGTAGAACAAGTCCTGGTCACCAAATTGGCAGATGTGTAATGCCTACAGAAAAGAAAGGCAATTTTGTTCCCTTTCATTCTCATCTCATAAATAGATTTCTGTAGCTAAGGGAAAAAATTTGGAAATTACCTTCAACACTGTTGTAATTAAGCTGCTCTATTGTTATTTGAGGAGCTGGGAGTACAACAGCTCATTAACTACAGTTAAACCGAATTCTAATTCTTCAGCTGTTTTTTTCCCCTTTTCTGCTATTCTTTTTCTGAATAAATTAATGGTATTCATTGAGAACGCTCACACAAGGGAAGGCACACAAACGTCTCTCCCCTTGTGACAACTGGGCTTCTTTTCCCTCTTTGTCTTTGGGCCCTTGTATGTTTTTTTTTTTTTTTTTTTAAGGACTGTGAGAAGAAGGGCTGGAATAGAATTGGGGAGGGCAGAAAGTATCCACGTTTCATGTGACACGTCAATTGGAAAATCAAAACAGGGGTAGTTCATTTGCTCCACCCAGATGAGGCCATCTAGCAGAGCCATGATGAATAGGGGTCAGGCAAGCCACACCTCAAAGATTTATGATTAAGGCTTATTATGTTGGGAAACTGACATTGATTGCTGATTTAAACCACTGAAACCAATTAATTTGCCAGTGCTGAATAGAAAGCATGGTCAACAGTGTGTGTCATTCTGACAGGTTGGATGGGAAGAAGCCGAGCAAAAGCGAAGGACTAAATGAATGGTGCCCGCTCTGTTTGGAGGTGGTTAAAAGTTACCCCAAATGATTGACAGCTGATACAAAAAAAGAGAGAGACTGGAGAAAAATGAGATCTGAAGAGCAAAACCAGAAACCCCAGCCACTGATCTGAGTAATTGCCCAAAAATTTGGTTCACAGAAGACATGTACAACCTGCTGTTTTAGCAATGCTAAGATGGTTTCATTCATGGGCCGGCACTGAGAAAACCTGAGTAAATGAATGTGAAACATAGCCCTAATAAAATCAGAGAGCTGACAGACATGGTTGAACAGAAAAATGTGCTGTATTTCCACTCCGGGGAAGCGGGCACTGTAGTGGATTAGACGCTGACTAAAACTCAAAATGCCTCAGCAGTCTGCTGATAACCATGTGTCTGAACACTCTTACTCTTCTTCAAGTCTCCTCTGCATTTGTCTAGAGCGATGCGTAAAAAGAAAGAAGTGATACACCTACTACAATCTGTTACCCAAGTTATTTTTGTTCTGTGTTCACAACAAATGCCACATTACACTCGGCTGCATGTTATTTTTCCTTGTGGTTTGTCGGGGAAGCTTGTGTTTACCAATACCTTTTCCTGTGTTAGTTTCTCCTTTATTCTTTCGCTGGCTCTCTCAGAGGACACATGCATCATGACAGTGCTTCAAAATGAAATCATTAACTAAATTGCTTTCTTAAAAAGCCACAAGCGTGCGGCAGGATTTGTGTGTGTGTGTGTGTATCTGGCTGTGGGCCATGGGCCTCTGGTTCCCAGGCAGCCTCTGCCCCGGCTCTGTTGTGGTTCCCTGCCACCACACTCATTATGCTCAGCCTCAGCACAGCACGGTGCAGGGCTGCGGCTCAGCTCGCCTCGCTCACTGGGCTAGTAGGAAATAATCTGGTAATCTCAAACTACTCCTCCATTTCAACTGGGGCCCCATTCACACAAAGAGACCCTTTGTCCTGAAACATTTATGACCACCCTTTGGATCTCAATCAGGGAGTCAATCAAAAACACATTAAACAAATATGGTTTTACAATTGATGTTAAAAGCTTAAAGGAATTTTCTGTAGAGCTGACCTGATTTTATACTCCTATGGTATCAAACAACAATTCCTGTTGTGGCTTTTCAAAATGATAATATACTTAAATAACAAGGAAAATATCTATATCAGTGTCAAATATCTATGAAGATAGATTTTAAGTACGATAAAAAAAATGCATAAAAAATACTTAATGTGTAATTTACACACATAAGCACACCTACATAAATGCATACAGACATTTTATAAAAAAATATATATCTGAAACCAACTTTCTGGAAACTTTATCAATCTGCCTGAGATAGATTTCAATAAACAAAGCCAACAGAATGAAAGGTAAATAGGGAGTGAAGGCCGGACAAATATTTGATAAGAGGATAGGGACTGTAACTGAGCAGTATGACAGGGTAGCTGAGGACCCCACCTACCCATGCCACACACACACACACACACACACACACACACACACACACACACACACACACACACACACACACACACACACCTAACCCTCAACCCTGACGTCTGTCTATCTGCTCTCCACTGAGCTGAGGGTAGCAGATGTGTCTTTCACAGCCTGTAGAGTGTGTAACCAATCTGCAAACAATAGCTGGAACTTCACAAAGGTCGTTGCACTTGCAACACACTCTTTACAGTAAAGGGCAGTCAAATCCCATTGGCCACTTAGGTAAACCATGCCCTTTAGTTTTTTTTGTTTGTTTTTTCTTTAACTTTACAGACCACTAAGGTATTTAACATTGAACACAAGCACAGTTCTTAAATTGTGCATTTCCTGTTAGTGTCTAGGGCCATTAGCCAACCACTATAATGCAGTTTGAGCTGCTATTTAAGCCCCTTAACAAAGTTTAAGTCACCTTTTTGACCTCATGCTAAGCCAACAGTTGGTGTAAACATGTTCAATCCTATTAACCTAATGATATACATGGGTCTGGGTAAAGTGCCACAGTGCCGTGTGCTAGAAGTCTGCTCTGAGTCTTAATTACAACAGACAGCCATGACAGTGAAAAAGATCCAGCATCAGCCATGCTTTCTAGTACCTGCCACTGTGACCACAGGATGCTGAACAACAAAAGAGTTATGTTTCACAACATACCCGATCAGTGCTGCCTTTGTTTTAATTCTGTTTAAAGCTAATTTAAGGATTTTCAGTTCAGTTACTATAAACACATTAAAAGGGGAAATTACAAAAATGTACTTCTTATCAATAAAGCAAATATAGTGAGGACAATGTACGCCTAAATTAACAACAGTGGCTCCAGGCCTACGAGGAACTGGTGTCAGGTGTGTGGTGCAAAGGTGAACTGGTCCCATCATTATAGAAAAAAAAAACACCTGTGCCCTGACAAAAAAGCAACTTCTTCAGATGCAAAAAAGGTATCAATGTATTTCATACCCAAAAAGTGACATAGGGCAAACAAAATGTGAAACAAAGGGGAACTTTTTGGTCCTACGACCACAGTCAGCAGAACTCACAAAACATGTCATTCTAGAGACTTAAATAGACTATCAGGCAAACAGTAATGTCTAATCAAAAGAAAGGTGGAAAGTGGCAGAAGGTGTTTTGCATGAATTCATCGACTAGTTGGTTGTTATCAGAAAGGCCCCAAGAGTATCCTTCTAAATGCTATCATGCACATGCTGATGCGTCAACATAACTTAAACTTCTATCTGTGTATACTGTAAATATATGTGTGTGCAAAATATACCACATATACAATAAAATACAGACTTAGTTAAAACACAAAGATTACATTTAGCAAAATACCAAAACGGATGCAAGAGTGAAAGCACAAAGGAAAGTATCTTGTCTGCTGCGAAGTAAAAAAATTCTCCACATTTCCTCTTTTGTTGCACATTTATGTTGTTCATGTTTTGATATTTGCATTGTGTCTTGGTTTGAAGCACACTCTTGTGTGTGTTTTTAGATTGAGATTAGATGACCACCGGTCTGCACCTTGAGCTCAGTTCCACTGTGTGAAGAAATGTGTAAAAAATATAAATATCACCCTCTCTTCATCAATTAAATAGGTCACAATATAACATACATTTAATTTGTTTATTTTAATGACGTCTGTTATGAATTAAATTTAATTAAGTGCATTATGTGTACTGTAACAGATACTGCAAGATTTTGAAAAACACAATCAAAAACAATTGTACGTATTTTGTGTGCATGTCTGTGTTTTTGAGATCATGTTATGCAGAGTTTGTGCAGTCCATAAACCCTCCTCTCTGGTGTCAGTAGGGCAGCCGTCCAGCATCAGCCTGGCATATCAGCTATAAATGGCAGCTACATCACTACAGCACAGGCTAAAAATACTGGACCCGGTTTCTTCCGTTTCCCTGTATTCTCAATTGTGTGTGAAACTTTAGCTGAGAAACCCTGTAAGACCAGCTTTATGTGGAAAAAAATGAATATTGGTTTTGGACCTGCTGAAGAGCAAGTAACAAATCCCCAGTATTTTGACAGCAAAATGCAAAAGAAATTACAGCATTAGAGACCTTTTTCTCTTTGCTTGTGAGCCAGGTTTTAAGAAAGCTCTCTAAAAGCTATCAAAAGTTTCAGAATTTCCCACAACCCCCTCCTGTGGGTGTGCCTGTAAAGTGCTTCACTCCCGTCTCTTGAAAAGCTCTAAGGGATTGCATCATGGGACGGGGTGTAAGACGATGGTAGCAACATACTGTAACATGGGGGAAATACTTCATGTTGGTTGATTCATAAACACCTTGTGCACTGGCTGGCTGGCCTCTCAGACTGGTCTGCACTGTGCTGGTTGTAATGGTAGAGCTGTACAGTGCCCAGTGCCAAGTCCACACAGGCCTGAGTACGGTTCAGGGGCACACACACACACACACACACACACACACACACACACACACACACACACACACACACACAAACAGAGTCACACAGATTATAGTGTGGCTCTGTTTTTAATTGAGTCTCAGCCTTTGTGGTGTCTGTTATCTCAGACTAATAGCATACATTGGCCCTCTCTCATTATCAGAGTGGGTCTTTATCAGAGACCCTTGTTTGATACAGTTAGAGTTGATGCATTATGAACCACACACCAAGAGTCAACAGTGATCTGCATATTCAATAACTTCCGTAATTATATGCGCAATTCATCAGATGGGATGTGATTGCAGGGGAAGTGGAATAGAGTGGAATAGAGAGGAGCAGAGAGGTCTGATTCCTGGAGGACTAAAGTCTAATCACAAAACTAACATGATAATTGAAATCTAAATTGAAAGGCTTAGCTCTCAGGGAGAGTATGTCAGACATGGAGAGTAGAGGCGCTAGTGAGAGTGAAAGAGTGGCAGGAAAAATAAGATTTAAACTGTGCATGTAGTACACAAGCCACGAACAATACACACATGAAAAAATCGGGGAGCTTCACAGCAATATTATGACAAGCTCCAAAAAATGTCTCCGTAATCCAGTTAGGAGGTAAATCTAGCTGGAAGTGAAAAAGCTTTGCCTGCTGGGAAGCTGTGTGGAACATTTACAAAAAAATCATAAAAATTTGAAAAGATTTTTCCAATTTTCACTTACTTTAATACACATATCAAAGCCTCCTCAGAGACTCATAAAACTAACCACATAGTTGAAAGTCAGTGACCATTGGTTACTTCAATTGTGTTGTCATTACTGTAAAACGGTGTTCACCTCTGTGTACATTGTGTTACTTTCAATTTGCGATCTGAGTCACTGTCCTAGCAAAATTAGCTCATCAGTTTAAAAGCCCTTTTAGTGTAACCGTTTACTAGCAAGTAAGGGCGTGTATTAAAATTCCAGAAAAAAATAAATATCTTGTTTTCCTCAACACACTCATAGCCTGGTCCTGGAGAGTCCTGTGCGTCAGAGGGAAGTTAGTTCAATAATGGCTCAATATCCCACATTTTCAACATCATCCCTCTTTGCTAGATGGCCTTTGATACATTTTCGAGAGGTGACTGAGATAATTGCTTAACAACAATTGTGTGAAAACAGACATGTTCTGCACTGCATTGAACAGAATGGTCCTCAGCTTGCATGAAAGTGCCTAATCACTTTAGCTGTTCATTTATCCTTTTACCCTCAGACGTCACAGCAAATACAGAAAAAGTAGTCTGCCTTTGGTTTTAGAGATATTCTTTCCTTTCACTCTGGAATATTAGTGTTTTATTTTGCCACACATTCTGTGGAGTTACACACAATCATATAAACAATTTTCTTTTCAGATGCACCTAATCAGAGAATGTATTGTGTTGGATCATTGCACTGAAATAAAGTTGTCCTTCATCTCACCTCAAAGGCTGAGCTGTCTTCACATTCACTTCTTATGTTTTACTCATAGTGAACGCAACTCAAAGGAAGAACTGCAGAAAAGTCCTCTGTCTCGTTCTCCTCTCCTCCCCCTTTCTCTGCTGTCCCTCCCCGACCACAGGATTCATATTCATCCCTCAATAACATTTAATTAGTAATGCCAAATTCATTAACCTGTACTGCTGTTACGCTGGCCTCAGCCATAAATTAGCTTAATGTGAGCAGACATACTGCAGCTGTAATAAGGGACATAAAACTCAAAGAGAAACACATACTGTTCCTCCGTAGTCATGGATCATTATAACTCAGCTGTGTTTTAGAGAATTCCTTTTCAAAGTAGCAGCTCTTTAGCAGCTCTTAACTATAAGCCCATCAAACATTTTATCTTGTAATGCTTAAGAAATTAGTTTTAATACTGATTGAAATATAAAGAATATTATGGCAATGCTATGAAAAATCACGACAACCAGTATTTTCATCGCCACTTCTCACCTCAACATTTTCAATGCTTTAACTAAAATACATATAATATCAGTGAGTTTTAAATGAAAAAGAGTTCATGTTGTTTCCAACTGAGCTGAGGTGCCAGAAACCGATGCAGAATTGGCTGTATTAGTAAAAGAGATGCAAGAGACAATTCCAACAGCTTCTGACAGCTCTGTCTAATTGGTCCAAGTCTTTGGCATCTTGTTTGTGTTTATTTAATCAGCTGAGGGAATGTGTACATTTTGGCTGTGGGGCATGTTACCCCCTTTATCACGAGGAGATATGTTACTTGCAGCCTTTTCTGTCAATCTTGTTTTCCTTTAAAATCTTTAAAGTGGACAAACTTGAGGTTTTGTTTCTTGGGCCGACAGACGGATTGAGGAAACAACCCGCTATTGTAAAAACCTCAGATGACCTTCACTGTCCTAGGATTACACGTTGACCTTCCTGCTCCTCTATTCCCCAGTGGTCTCGCCTAACAACTCGCACCAAAGAGCCTATTAGGCCTGGATCCCACTTTGTTGTTAAAAAGGGTCTTGTCCTTTCAGAACACTCACTTCCTCGCTTTCTGTTTTTTCAAGCATAGGTGGTGGAGGAACACAAGTTCATTGTTCCCTCGCAGATGGAAGTTGGAGTTACCAGGGTAACAGCTCTAATCCTCCTTTTTTTAACCACTTTTTTCATATTAACAGCCTATCGAGTGCTACCTTTTAAGTCACAGGCAAGACCGCTCGCTCACTTTTAATTAGCTATGATTCTGTTTGCCAGGAGACAGCATGATGAGCTAATCGAAATTTGCGAAATAATGACGTATTGCAAGCAGCTACTTCTTTCTCCTGAGGCCTGCTCCAAGAATAACAATAATGAGGCCATTATCGAGGATTGCACTTTAAAACGCTGCCCTGCCACCAAAACAGAAGACATAATTGTTCTGGTGTTTTCTGTACAATCAACTACCCATTGTTGATGACTTGAGAACTAAGGGAGCAAAGAATGGGTGCCATAATGATTGGTCTGTGCTGCCATGAAGATCCTGTACAAAGTGTCCACTGAGGAAGGACCTCGATAGACTACTGATTTGCTTGTAAGGGCTCTGGATGAAGACAACTGTCTGGCTTTGTAAAAAAAAAAAAGTCCTTTCTGCTTTTTGTCTGTCTTACCGCTCAAATAGCCCCCAAGCCGCATTAGAGAAGAACCATTCATATGGTGAAAGGCTGGGAGTCACACAGGCTCATGTGAAGGGGCCACATAGTTGCTGGAGAGAATGGCCATTTATATAACCTCCCTCCAGTTCAGAAAAAATATAACTGATCTCTAGCAGAAGATAATAAAAGGTATGTTTGTTATCTATAAGACGACAGGGTGTCTGCAAAAGAATAATGTGTTAACATTTGACCAGTGCTTCTATACATATGTTTAAAAAGTCAATTTAGTTCACTAGTCATGTATGTCAACTGAGCTTTATCTAACATGTCAAGATGACTCAATTAGATAATTGCATATCTATGCTCGAAAACTAAGTGCATTAGAAATGCAGCCCAGCCATTTGGGAATGAATATTTCCCAGAGAGAAGATTATGATAAATAGCAGCTTAAGATAAAATATTTTGTTAAAAGTTCCACACTTTACACAAACTTACTGGGTGAGAGCTCAGCGGGTTTGTACAAACATGGTGCTGCACCTATTAGCTGTGCTCCATTGTAAAGGAGTGAGAGAGACAGAGCTCGAGGGCAGGAAAATGCTAAGTGGGCCCCTTAGCCTAGTCAACCTTCAGTGGGTTTCATTTATCTTCATCTTGTTAGACTAAATTAATTAACAATCTCAATGTTACACACTTTCTCCTTTCATTACATCAAATAATGGCAGAAATGTAGGGGGAGGTCCTGCCCACTGGGAGTAGACAGAGACTGTCTCTCTCTCTCTCTTTCTCTCTCTCTCTCTCTCTCTCTCTGCTTATTTCTCCCTCTGTTCACATCTCGGTATTCTCTCCCTTCCCCTTTCTCTCTCACACTCATTCTCGTTTTCTCAGTCTCTTTGACTGTGCAAACAAAAACCTGTTAAACGTCTTCCATAAACATATAAAAAATTGATCTAAAATGAAAACACATCTTTTCAACAAAGAGAGAAACTGTGTGGCTGACAATAACGTGAGCATGATTGTCTATTAAAGACACTGTGCACATTGTATACTGTAGTTCAGAGAACTTTTGTGTTACTTTTAGAAATACTGAGAACTTTAAATAGACTGGCATTATTTTTATGAGACAGTACAAAGGCTTTGACTACGTACGTAAAATATGAAGAGTTTGATGTATTTTTCAGGATGGCCGTGTATAAGGTGCCATTAGGAAGCACTTTTACAGCTATTAAAACTCACTGTTTGCATGACTCAAAACCAAACTCATGACTCATTACAATAATGAAAGGCCCATCCTGTGTGCTACTGAGATATGAGATGCAGTATAAAAACTCAATAACATCTGCACAATGGAGCAGAAATGTATGAGCATGTTCAGAAAAGCCCCCTATGACCCAATTCAAGTTGCTTGGGAAAAGATACTGGGATTCTTCACTGGAGGAATGTTTGACTACTGCATCCATCCACCCCTGTTTCTATCCTTTTCTCCCCTTTCACCCCTACCCCCACCCCACAGCCCACTCCAGGACCCAAGTCTTATCCAAGCAAAAGGGCTAACCCTGAAGCAAAGCCTGCCTTTAATCTTGGCCTGATTGTTGAGGCCTCCAATCTCCAGCCTGTGTGCGTGATATCTGTCTACTGGCTCTTCTTCTTTAATTAAAACAGACATTGACAGAAGGATGTGGATTAGCAGTGCAATAATGTGTTTACTTAGAATAATCACTGTGTCTTCTCGCAGCTATGAGAACAAAAGGAAATTGTTGAAAAAAAAAAAAAGGTCAAAGGTCATATATCTGTTTTTCTTTTCTTGTGGGATTGGATGTCTTGGTGAATTTGATATTTTCTTCTTCCAAACCTCTTCACTACACCACCCCACTGCAACACACAGTACATCTTTAGTACAGTTAGTTATCCACCTAACTGGTTTCGACAGGTGCTGAGTTAAACGCTGCCATCCACTTTGAACTGTTACTCCAAAAAAAAAGCGGAAATGAGCATAGGCAGTGCGCTCTCAAAAATTTAACATGCTGTATGCCTGAATAATTTCTGTCAAACCAAAGCAGATATACCACACCAAATAGATTGGTGCCATGCCAGGAATGATAAAACAGCTACTCTACATTTATTTTATTTGTTTACTGCAGCAAACAGTAAGTATATCACATATGTATGAATAAAATAGTAAGTATATGTAATTTATATGTAAGGGATAAATTTCAATTTGTTAAATGTAATAGAATCAAATCATAGCTATAGTTATATAAATGTGGGACTCAGTCTTATTTTTAGTATGATTTTAAATGATTTAATTCTAAATATAAATAAAATAAACTTAAATGCATGGGAGATTTTCCTATTGAATTCCTGAAGGACATTTTGACTAGCGAGAGTAATGGTATCAAATTGTCCTTTCTTTTTAAAATACCCCCAACAGTTCTGAGGGAAAAAAATGCTGTTAATTTAATCAAATAAGTGACCTTTTGAAAAAGAAATCAAAGAGGATTCATTAGCTTTAGTAAAGTTTGGCTGACAGCAGCTTTGAAAGGCAGATGCTGCTGCTGTGGCTTCTAATGAGCCAACCCTAATTAGGGAGCAACACTGGAGCCTAGAGAAGGTGGTTGACTAGGAAAGGAGCCAATGGTAAATACACTCTCTTATTTACTTCCTCTGTGTGTAATGACAGCACACATTTTTAATTAGAATCACAGGAAGGGTAAAGACAAAAAATGTAAATCTTTATGGTAGGTTGAATACAAACACGGAACACAACAGGAAACAACAGTGCATCACAAAACAGATATGCCAGCCTCACCCCAACATCCCTGATTAGGGTGGTTAGTAGGGGAGGGCAGATGGGGAGAGTGGTCAGACAAAAGCATGCAGTGTAAAGACACAGAAAGTCTGATCTGTACGTCCTTTAAGCTGTGAAAGGGAGAGGAAGGGGAAAAAAAAGGGGGAACAGCTCATCTACATGTGTCCCTTAGGCTGTTGATGTGTGCTTTCAGTCTGACTGGAGGCTATCAGAGTGAGCATGCCAGTCAGCCACACAATACAAAAACACAATCATAACACACAGCTTGGTAAATATGTCAGAATCCATGGGTGACATCGTTCAAATATACAGACACATGTGCACGCACACACAAACATGTGCACACACACACAGGACAAAGTCTAAAGCTAACAATGTGTCATTAAGCTTAACCCTTGTTAGCCCGCTACCACCCCTGCCCGACCTATGATCCTAAATGGCAACAACGGAAATGAAACTAACCTCAGTAAAAAGCTGCTACGAAGAAAGCCCTCCATGTCAGCGTGTGGGGTTCTGGCAGGAGAAATCACAGAGAACCATTTTCACTATGAAACGAGTGATAATCAAGAAGAAGAACAAGGAGGAAGGAGGGAGAGAAAGAAAAAGAAAGAAAGAAAAACACATAGAGCATACATCTTCCTCCTATAATAAGGCATGTCTTTAATTAAAGCATAAATATGGCTACGAACCCATCCTCTCTTTTTATGAACTGACATCATTAATTATACCTCTTTCCATCGAGGGAGTGGATTTGCATACAACATTGGTTTGCACTGAGAGCCTGATGATATGTTTGCATCAAATAAACTCTGCCTACTGATCTCTATACAGTCTTTTTCCATGGCTGTGTGCAGATATATACATGTACATCTAGCACTGTGACCACAGATCCCAGAGCAGCCCCAGTCTGTTCAGAGTAGGCAACGGTGGTCCAGCTGCAGCACATGTGTGGCGAGGGTGCTGTGGCTTCTGGGAGCCTGGCCGCAAGGGACCCAAGCTGGGACTCGCAGCGTCAATGAGGCAAAAGGATGTGGTCATGATGTCACCACTTGTAGGGGTCGTTCAGAAGCCTTACCCACAAAATACTGGAGACACATGGCTAAAAATTACTTACAACAGGTTTCCATTAGGCTTTGTTATTGGTCTGTATAATATACACTTTTATTGTGTTAAGATTGGTTGGAAATTGATTAAGGCTTCCACGTGCTTTGTTTTATGTGGTGATACCAGAGAACAGATTTGTGAGTGGGATTTTTGTCAGTGGTTGAAATTTAAATGTCTCTCAGATCTCACAACTATCCTCATAAAGATACTCAGCCACTGAAATATGGCATGGATCTCTTGCAAAACATTTTCTGCATTATTATATTAAGTCATTTCACTTCAACATTTCATCACTCCACCACCATCATTTTATTCAATTTCATAACTTTAGCTCTTAAGTCTGCAGATCAAGTTGCTTTCAATGAAAATCACAACTTTTTAACACCAGTGGAAAGAAAAGAAAAAAAAAAAAACTCTTTTCAGAACTTCGGTTATGACACTCCCTCATGCGCATCATCATGAGTTACACAAAACACAACAGCAAATGACATCTCCACCCTTAAACACCTTAAGTTTTAGTGACATGGGTGTAATTTGGCATTTTCTCCCCTTGCCCTAGTTGCTTATGAGACAAAGCCTCTGAGAGAATGGAAAGAATGAGCTGGGTCCAAGGACACTGTGCCTTTCAGTCTGGCCAGCACTTAGCAAGGCAGTGGATCCACAAGGCCCAGAGGGCTCAGCCGAGACTTTTCTCACAATAAGGTGTCTGGGGAGGCGGGAGTGGCATAGCTAGGGGCGCTGCAGCTCTGCTCTTTTCTCCACTCAGCTGGGCCCAGAGCACATAATACCATCACCACGGCACAGCACACCAAGCCAGTGACAACGTGAGAAAACAACCGTCAAACAGTGCAAAGCCGATCAAGCGTGTCTCCTCACTTCTCTGAGTGCAAAAAGCACACATACTCTGAATCGGGCACACACAAACTAAAACAATTACCAACACAAATGTGAATATGACTGAATTTACATTACATGCAAACAAGTTCTAGTTCACATTTACATACTGCAAACCATAGTTCAGAAATTAGGAAGAGGAATAGAAACAGTAGCGACTTTGATGCAGAAACTCAACTAATTCTGGTACACATTTAACACAGCACACTCTTTTATTATCTGAATGTGTGTTTATTTTTTTTACTGGCGCTTGAATCCTTTAGCAGGCTTGCTAAAACAGTTACATAGCCAGAGAGAAAATGAAATAGATTAGGCTATGCTCAGTTTCTATCTTTATCTTCGGTCTTATTCCATAACCCTTGTTCTTTCACTCTCTGTGTGCTTGTGTTTCCTCAGCTGTGCCTGCTGTCTACAGTCCCATTGTGGTCAGAAACAACTGAACTTAGCCTATGGAAGCAAAGGTGCGGTTTGGAGCGCAAATGACCAAACTCAGGAAAAAGTGACTGAGCCACATTGTATTTGCTCTTCTCCAAACACAAAAAAACAAGAATGTCTTTAAATTAACGCTAGGCCACAATTCAAGGTCAGGCTTTTCTGTGAAGGAGAAGCAGGGAGGATAGACATCACTAAGTTGGCCTGGACCAGTCCGAGCAGCACGGCAGCCCTTTCGAAGAATGAGCCTCTGCCAAAAGCTGCCTCTGCCTAACCAAGTCTCCCACCATCTGCAACAAATGTGCTCTATTAAAGCAGTACCATATGGACAACAAGCTAGCTATTAACACGGCTTCAGCACATCCCCTTAACCTAGCCCAGATTTCAAACTTCCAGTCAAATTGACTGCTGATTTAATGCACCGCCAGCAGCCATGTGGGTCTTGGCACGAGACGGCACTCTCAGCCTTCAGTCATTAACAGGCTCACGTAGAGGCGGCGCACAGCGAGACACAGAAGTTAGCTACACAGATCTTACCAGTAACTACATCCCAGGTTACTTGGTATATCCCTTAACCAAACCCATATGAGAAAAATGGAATATCCAAAGAGTCTGCACTGATCCAGGAACTCCAACCTTCTTGAGACAAGTAAACCAGGGCTCAGAACACTCTATTGTACAGAGTGGAAACAAGCTTATGAAGCAGATCTACCCACAGAGCTGCTGCAGTGGCAGCCTAAGTGGTGGCTTATGTCTCAGTTCTTCCACAGTGATGGAGAGTGCATTTGCTCCCTCTGCATGGATCCAAAATGGCAGTGATTAACCCTGCAGGGTGTGGGGAGGGGGGCACTTTAATCCCTGTGGGCCGGGCGGCCATGTTGACGCCTCTCCCCTCTCTGAGTCATGGGGGGACCCACCCACCGTTCACAAAGCCATGCTCTCTTCTCCTCGACCATGACGCCACAGCTATGAGCCCTCTGTTCTACGACCCAGAGACAACACACACACACACACACACACCAAATCAATTACAGTTCTATGGTTTGAACCCGTCTCCAAAGTTCAGTAAATTTTGTTTGTTTATTTTTTCTCCTCCTGTGTCAGCTGCTTCAGATACTGTACATAATTAGAGTAGAAACACATTTCTTCTCCCAGAAGCCTGAATATATACAGAGCTGTGGACTTACAGAGACAAAGCCTTGGAAAAAGTCAGCATATAGTTTGTTTTATTTTAACCTTGTTAATTATTAACCAATTTTGTTCTCCATGATAACAATATTTCAGTCTGTACAGACCATCATATCAATTCAATTCACTTCAATTAAATTTTATTTGTATAGCGCCAATTCATAACAAGTTATCTCAGGACACTTTTCAAATAGAGCAGGTCTAGACCAAACTCTTTATAACATTCTTTATATCAGATTTTTCTTTTTCAGTGAACAGATAATTATGACTTTTTTTAGGGATTGAAAGTCAATAGCACGCTCAGTTTTAAGTTATTGGAGGGACTATTATTTTTATTTTAAAGGATCTGCTACGGATTTATCTAAAAAAACCATTTATTTTATGCTTGTAACCATTGAACATGAAACATAAGATCATTGCTCCACAACATTTCTGCCAGTAGCGTCCCTATGCAAATTGAAGTGATAAGCTAAAGACTGCCTGATGACAGTCTAATTAAATAAGCCTTTCAGTGCTCTCAGTGGAGCAGTGGGATGTGTGAAAAGGTACTGTTGGTTCGAGAGAAGGGAGATCCAGAGAGAGAAAAAAAGCTGTCCAAGCAATCCCAACATCCCAGCAGACAGCTTTACGCCAACTCAACACCCAGTCACATGAAATATGGTGATACCTGGTCCAGCACGTATCCACACACACTGACATATATGCATTTACACCTGTAGTACACACACAGACACACCTTACATTACCTTTACAAATGGCAACAGGGTCCTATTGACCCCCTCCCCCTAACCTGCACACATACACATATGCTTGCACGCACACACACACACACACACACACACACACACACACACACACACACACACACACACACACACACACACACACACACCTCTCAGTCAGAGCTGCCAGATGAGTAGTGAATTAATTTGTGTGAGCCACTCCAACATTAAGAAGGTGTGTTGAAAGGTGTCTGCTCATGTTTCAAATTAAACGCGCTGCTGGTCAGCATTAGCACCTCGCCACCCGTCGGCAACTGACACTTAGGGGGCTGGGGGGATGGGAGGAAGGAGGGGAGCCCATCCGCCGTTCACACTGGAATAATTAGAACATGTCAGGAAGAATTAATTTCCTCATTTTTCAAAAGGATACACAGAAATTACCATGTTATTATATGACAGGGTCCCTGGGAGGATTGGATTAAATTTGATTTCTTGCGCAGCCCACACAACAAATTAAAGTCATAAATAAGATGGAAAGAAGCGGGGCACAGAGCATATGTTTATGGCAATGAGTGAAGCCAAGGGACCAGAAACAACTATCTTCATTTCATTTTATTTAAATCAGGCCGACACCGTGTGTCTGAATGACAGCAGTGGCTAATGGGTCGAGATTAGAGGCTCCTTGATATTAACACAGAGATCAAACAATTTCAGCTAAAAAGCAGTGGAACGTACAGTGCGTATGCTACTAGGTAAGCCTATTCTGTACAGAACGGCTGGCTATTGCTTGCTCTAGGTTTTAAAACATTGTAAATGTATTTATTTTACTGTCCACTGATTCCTGACTTATATATTCCGCTTTTAAATATCACACATGCCACAGACCGCATACGGAGTGTAATACTCATCAGCCTATTTTAGAGTTGTAAGGTTACAGAGTAACAACATTTCACCCTGTCCAAGTCAATCAAACCCCATTCATTTTGCAGTCAACAGAATTTGATGGCTGAATTTGCTACAATGAGTGTCATATGGACAAAGGACACAAACGCAAAGTTTAGAAATAATGTCATTTGCAAACTGACTCTATATAAAAAAAATTATCTGTATTCAATACAGATTACCATATTGTATGCTTTCCCAAAGAGGATAGAAGTACCATTTAAGAAAGAACATGGGCAATCAAATTAGATTGTCTATTTAGGATGAGATACATCCCAATTTAAAAAGCATATTCAGCTGACCCAATCTAACAACACAATACTGGACACAATCTCTCTTCTTGGGGATCAGACTTGTTAGCTTACTGTTACAATTTAATACTGACTTGCCGGGGAAGAGTTTTTCAACTCTTTCAAAACGAGCCGTCATTAGAGTCTAGCACTCCCCTGGGCACCACAAACTTTAAATAATTTGCGAATCAATTAACTGGCTACTCTCAACGCAACAGGGATTTCACACTCCAGGGTCGTGGTGCATTATCAGTTGGAGACGATTCATGGCGTTTTGGGAGAAAAGTTCATGGTTGAAATCATTAATTCATTTTACCGGACTTTTAGTTATGCATTACTTTCCACAGCTGGGGTAGCAAGAAGATTAATGGCATGTTCTTTGGTCCTGTTTTCTGCCGTGTATAGCTACTAGGTGAAACTCTGTCCTACAGTACAAGGGAACATACCTTGAGAAGCAGGACAGCAGCCAAGTCCTTATTAGGTTTTTATTATTCTGAGAATGAAATAAAGTCCATCAAACCTTCAAATAATAATAATAATAATAATAATAATAATAATAATAATAATAATAATAATAATAATAATAAGGGTCCTTTTCATGTGATTAAATATGGACCATACTTAATCACCAACTGTAAAGAGAGCCCAGACAACACCCCACCTAATCGAATTGCCAACATGCATATTTTAATTTAAGCACTTCAAAATGAGGTCATTCATGAGTAATACAGAGAGCACGCTATTAACTGAATGCAGAGTTTAGAAAAGATGGATAAAGTTCAGGCAGGCTTTCCACATTCTTGACAGGTAATGGCATGTGCAACAATTAGTTTTCCAAATTCGCACTGGGATCCTTTGATGTAATTGAGGCTGATGAAATTAACATCTTTGTTAGGTGGTCTTTGTCAAGCGGTCTCTGTTTAGCAACATGTTGACCATAATCACTGCAGGGTCAGTGGTCTGTAGAGGCCCATTTGATAAATAATAGATGAAGAATAACCATTCAAAGGTTATTCATTTTCATTTTATGGTGAAGTGCTGTTTATTTAATTTCTGACAAAATTACTCAGCCGCATCCTCCCCCTGAGTGGTGCCATTGGTAGTGAGCTGAGAGCTCTGAGACCGTGCGGCTGTTCCTTATTAGATAAATGGCACATACTAACAAAGAGTGTATATGGCCTGTTCTGATGGTCTAACACATCCTCAGGTGTTTTCAAATGAGATTGCATCAGAGTAATTAAAAATGCTCTATAAGCACTCCAGACACAAACTAAATTACTAACTAAACTAAAATAAATAAGATTGATTAAACCTGTAGGTCAAATCAACTACTCACAGGTCCCTAATAACATTACATTGACTTAATTACATAACCACTGACACTTTAGTATTGAGTCTGTATTATCAGAACTTCAGGGGTCAATTTATTAACTACCTGAGGAGGAGGATTTTTAGCTGGACCAGTAGGGGGCAGTAAGCACAACTGGCGACCACTGGCGAGTACAAGTACATTATTCATATTCTGTTAAAGGACCAGTGTGTAGGATTTAGTGGCATCTAGCGGTGTAGTTGTAGATTGCAACTCCTTCGCTTCACCCTTCTGAGCGCGAAGGCGAAAGTTTTGTGGCAGCGAAATGCGTGAAAATCTTTTACCTGAAGCCAACCTTCCATGTTGATGGGCCGATCACAGAGCTTCTGCTGATATCTCTTTATTTTTGCATTTTTTATTAAACTGTCTATTAGTGAAGCTAGCTACCTTATGTTATATTATTGTAAAATGTAACATCTGGTATCTCAAATTGTCCAGAAGGTTTCAAAAGAGATGCTGCAGCAAGCTGAAGAAGTAAATGATTAGATATATATAAGACCTGCTCACACCAGTAATTGATTCTGTTGATTGTATTTTTTTTTATATTAATTTTATACATGACCTAAACAAAAACTCAATGTGGTGCATTTAGGTGTTTTATGTCGCCACAATCATTTTTTTTTATTACATCTGTCAAAAATGTGTCTTCTATTGTGTGTTTGTCTGATTAATAAGATGCTCTGTTTATGTTGATAAGTCAGGTCACACTCTACATGACTGACTGTTATAGTACGACCATTTTACGAGTTCAAGCCGCTTAAAGAAAAATCTACAAAACTAACATGCAGAAGCAGAGAGAGCTTGCTGGTAGGCAGGTGCATGTTCATCTGAGCAGAAGTGTGTGTGACGTGAAGTGGTGTGATTAAACAATGGTAAATGGCCATGAACTTTGAATTCAGAGAGACATTTCCCAGCTGTTATTGAAGAGCTTCTCAAGCACATTAATATGACTCCCGTGATATCTTCAACTGACATTTGGAAGAAAAGAATAATATCAACTAAGTTCCTCACCTTTATTTGCTTAATATGATACATTTTTATTAGAAAACCTGCACGAGCAGCAGCTGAGCAAAGATTGTTCAAGTAACATTTGTATTGACGCAGAGAGGACTGTAGTACAGTATTCTCTATTCTGTTTTTTTAAGCAAAATCCTGCATTTGATAGCAACTGTCTTACTGTATTGCTTCGGAAAATGTTCACTTATACCCCTTCTGCTCTTTTAAATCTCAAAGATACTTAACCATGTTTTTGCACATTTCCTAATGAGACCAAATGAAGTTTCAGTTTATTGCAAATATGGATTCAATGGATTTCAAGACTTTTTTAAATAAATGACATTCAAGGTTTCTATTACATTACATTTTTGACCAGTGCCACCTGCAAAAGGTTGATGTGTTTTTTATCCAGTGTAGAAAAAGGGTTTTTTTCTGTTTGGCTTTAAATAATCATTAAGATACTTATAATTAATGAAGACATAAAAGCCTGATTTGCCCTTAGATTTACAACTCCCACATAAGCGACAGGGTTATATCACACACGGAGAAATAGAATGTGAAAAATGGAGAAAGGAAAATATGAATCCAGAGTAATCACAACACAATGCTGAAGCAAAACAAAATGCAAGAAAAATAAGTTGGATGATCTAATGTTTAAAAGGTCTGTCAGTAACTTTGTGGCTATATAAGTGTCTAATTGTGCATACATTGTGTGCCTATCCAATTGTCCACCTCATTTGATGCAGGTGTTCAGTGTGGGTGAAAGACAGCAGGGGTGTATGAGACATGTGGCAAGACAGAAAAAGCTGAAGAGACAAATTGATACTTACAAAAACTGAAAGACTCAATCCCCAGCTTCCAGCGATCACTGGTCGGTTGATTTTGAATTCATGTAAAAACCTAAAACATAAGAATAAAGAAGAAAAAAGGCTGTTTTATTGTGTCCTTTAAACATTTAAATAGTGTTATTCATGAGTTTAAATGCCATTTGTTTGATTAAAAAACACCAGTGAATTTGGAACGTGGTTAAAACCAACAAGGCTCATAGATAACTGTATTTACTTACATCGGAACAAATAGAGACAGAACTAGAGGAAGAGAATTGGGGCCACAGTGACTGTTGGCTGAGGGTCAGAGTCTCCACAGCTGAGCTACTGTAAGACAGCTTTGTTAGTGTCTGACCTCCAGTCCTCACAGCTGCCTGTCACCAATGTGAATTCATCCTAGACAATGTTTAAAACCTACTTCTCTGCTACCTCATTAATCTGTCTTCCAGCCGACGGATTCTACTAATAAACAGCTCTCATATAAAGTGGTTGTTTTATTTAATTTTGCTTTCTTTCTTCAAGCACTGCCTGCTAATGATTTATTTAGGGGGCATGCTCTGCTAGTTTCAGCATGTCTTGTTGAGTCAACTTAAGAGCTTTGTTAGAGAAAATACAGAGGAAACTCCAGTACGGTACAATGCATACAGTTTTAGGCATCATCAAAACCAAATTCCACCGCCAGATCAGAGGTAACAACAAAAAGAGAACAATTCAGACATCAGACATCTAGCTTGAGGGATGAAAATGCCATAAGCTCATTCATGTTCATTTTCTCACATTATCTAGTGTTTCACAATAAGCCAAGATCTCATTACCAGATGATTTATACAATTAGTCCGCTTCAGCACTGCCAATTAAACAAGGCCAAGGGTTTTTTAAGGTCACGCTTAAGTGATCTGTCACTAATTTGCACTATAGCACCTCAGTCTCCCATCGCCGGGGCCAGTAAGCCACCAACAACAAGACCAGATAAATGTACTGGCTACCACTGTATTGTTGTCGAAGCACAGTGCAAAGTCTGCTATGTGGGAGGCTGGAGGGCTAACAGAATGAGCCAGATAATGGCAAGAGTTGCAGACGGGTCTGAATGTGGTAGCCTTGAGGCTGGAGGTGACAATAGGGGAGAGGGGACCCAGGTGACCCCAGCTGAATGGAAAGCTGTTACATGAATAGCACCTCTGAGTTTAAAGTCTACTCCTGCCTCTCAAATAACGCTAAACACACACTATTTCACTGTTCTGAACTATGCTCCAGCCGCAACCACCCACACCTGTATTCACACACATACACACACAATTGACTTATATAAGTAACTATTCGGCCTGCACAACAACACGGGTGGTAATTCAATAAATCAGTCTTTGTCAAACATCTGACTATAGGCTTTATTCCTATTGTACCGAAATAAATGAGAGCTCTTATAATTACAGAGATTAGACATTAACAAACCTTTGAATTCATAATCTGATGTTAATTGAGAACAATGAGGTAAATAATAAATGAGGAAATGTATTTCTCATTCACTAGTTATTTAAGTTAATTATTTGTCTGAGGGAAAAAAAACAAAAGAATTTATAATTGCAAATAATGAGCAAACCCAAATGATATTATAATGAAGCAAATGTTGTAATCCCTGAGGTGTAATAAGAGTCAGTGTCAACCGGCCTATTGTAGCTGCATGTAGAAGCTTTTTTTCCTGCTGTGAATTAGACCTACAGGCAGGAAACATAAAACAAGCACTCCCCTTACCTAATTAGAGGATCAGGGACTTATTAAACCCAATTCAAGTCAATCCCAAATTATTAGTTTCACTACATTTTTATAAACAAATTGTCAGCACACTTAACCATTATACTGTTAATTATTTTTAGTTAGAGAGAGAATCTGTAAGGGTGAGAAGAAGAGATGCTGCCATAAGTGAACAGTCAGAGTGAGGCACAAAGACTATTTTTCTGTTTCATTCGTGTCATTTCACATCACTGAAAATACTAGAGGTTTAGCTCTTAGATACAAAAAATCCAAACAGACTGATGGAACTGACTTCAAAGGAGCAGGGACAGAGAGCTCACAGCTACCTGTGGCATTTCTGTCAAAGAGTGGCCTTTTCTCTAGCTGTGGCTGGTTGTATCTACCTCACACACACACACACACATAGACACACACACATACACACACACACACACACACACACACACACAAACACACACATACGAAGGAAATACATGAAAATGCACACATGCACACACTCAAGTTGCCACAAAAGCCTTCAAATGCAGTGAAGCAGAGTTGAAAATTATAGCATAATTTCCAGTACTGAAATTTGTCAGGGAATATACACACATACAACGCACACAAACATACACAAGCCTTTCAGTACTCGGTAACTCAGTGAAGACAGAAACAAGTTGGCTTGTGCTTGATGAAACAAAATTGTTAACACCAACTGGATAAGCTGTCTCAGATCTCACTGGTTTGAAAATCTAGAATTCGTCCCAAATTTGTTTATTGTTCAGACACACACTTACACACACCCGTATAAAATCTGCCTGGGCACGACACTAGATTCAAATTCCACATTTCTGCAATGAGACAGTGGGTACAATCTCCTCCCACGTAAAAACTGCTTGTGCATCTTACACATATTACACATCAAACACACTGTAAAGCCTGCTGGAGTTGCCATTTGAGCAAAAGCCTCAGTATGTGAAGGTAAGCCGTTTTTACTATCACAGCTCAGAAATATTCACTTTCAAATGAACTGAACCTTCAAATTCCAGACATGTGTTCATGTACGGTGTGGGCTACGCTTGATTTAATTTCCCCTGACCATAACAGAGAGTTGTGTTTTTCAACCATCATGTGACAGTGGCTCAGTATCAATAGAAAACATCACCACAACTGTACACAGCAAAGGGGAGGCCAACCACTACATAGCTGTCCTGACCAAATTCAGGTTTTATGTTTCATGTTCAACTCTGTATTGCATTAAAACTAAACACACTGAATGTGAGACACGTTTAAATTGCATGTATATATGTTTATGCGTTTGCTGTGTACATGAACGTACATTTCACCTTGTGCAGTTTTGTGTGGATATGCATGAGGCAAGCCAAAACTTGTACTTCAACTTCTGTTTGGAATTCATCCAGATCTGCAACATGTTAAAAAAAAATACTCCCAATCCTCCGTTCCAAATCCTCACTCTCTCCTGCGTCCAAACACGCTAAAGTAGGAATTCTGCAGAGTTAGTTATTTTGACAATAGAAGTAATCTATGCCATCAGCAGGCTTCTCCCTACCTGGATGCTGTGTGGTTATCTCTGCAGAAGCAGCAGCCACACAGTCAGTCAAGCCGGGGACTGCATGGGGGAGTTTGGGATGCAATAAGGTGGGGCTATAACAGTGGTCCCAGGGGAAATAGGGAAATGGGAGGAAGAAGAGGGGGGATGGGGGTGCAGTATGGAGGGCGAAGGTGTGAAGTGCAGAACATTCTGGTACAGAAATGTCTGATATAGTAATTGAACACATGTGATTGTCTGTTAAATATCCAGTTCCATAAAGTCAATCTTCTCTGCAGTAGCATCATCTGTGAAATATGAAACGACAGCTTCCATGCAGTGAGTAATCACCTTAGCCGGGAATGAGAGGACATTGCTGGTCAGCAAAACAGCTAGTGTTGAGGTGGACTGTGGACACTTATAATTTTATAGATCATTTTAAGGAGGTATTATTTTCTTGTCATTTGTTGTCATTGTCAGCTCATAAATGTATTCACTTCCTACTGGTGAGATAAACTTTGGACAAAAAATAACAAGTCCAGTGCTGTGCTGTTAGACTGACAAGCTGTATTTCTACAAGAGATTCACCGTATCATTGAGTTATTTGGTGTTGGAAACAGGTCAATCACGTGCAAACAGCTGTTTCATGCTCCAGCACATCGTTGACTGTCACAGCCTTCCAAATCTCTCTTTTCTCCTCTTTTTATCTTTTACCCTCTGTCTCTCTTAAACTGCCCTTTTTTCTGCCTCTTGCTGATCCTGTCCTGACACTGAACTACAACAGACTCACTAAATGTCTCGCACCAACGTGTCAGGAGTGACTACCAGAGCGTCACTCCAGTGAAAATATCTTTGTTCAGAGTAAAACAGTGACCTGTATTTTGGCAAGGCTGAAGAGCAATAGTGTCAGATAAAGCAGAAAAAAAACATCCCCCCTTGAACAGCAGCCATTCTACCCAGCCTGATACAGATTCAGTGCTGCAGCTGAACAAGGCTTTCGTGTGCTGCTCGGCAAATGCATTATGTGTCATTTCCTCTGCGTCAAATAACAAGAATAAAAGTCTATTTACTGAGCAACTGGGTTGAGGCAGGGTGAAGGGAGAGAAACGGCCAGCAAATAGAATGTTTTCCTCCACGGTGGACGGCATTCAGTCCCCAGTGCTCCTAACAGGCGGGCGTGCAACCTATCAATTCTCTTTGATTCTCTCTCACATATTCTTCACTCCAAAGACTGTAAAGACAGAGAACACAGAATAGGCTTGTCTTTTTGCACACTGATGAGACCTCTTTTCTTAACTTCCAAGATATACAAACATATTTTCTTTTCCTTTTTTTCTTTCTCTGTTTCTTTCTTGCTCAGTGTGGGGTTTGTGTATTTGTGTATGTTGGGGGCAGGGGTATGAAAACAAGTCTCTCCCTCTCTCCCAGGTAATGTGTTTATTTTCCTGGACCCATCTTCTAGTTTACTGCGTGTTGGCGTTTCTCCCCTCTTATCGCCTGGCCCTCACGGGGCACTTTAGCCCCTCAAATCCTGTTCACCACATACTGGTTTTAGAATCTGTGAAATGAGTGCTAGAGAAGCGTGGCCACAATGTCTGCCTGTGTTGCTACTGGACTCAAATGGGCTTGGTGCTTTTTTGTCCAGGGAGATGCATAAATGGAAGTTTTTAACACCTCAAAGGAGGCTGGGCCTTTGTGGAGCCACACTAGAGAAGCCTGCCAGTCTCCAGAGGAGGCAGACACACTGAGTGCTGCAGGACAAAGAGCTAGAGGAGCAGAATCAGCAGGGGCATCACTCTGCTTTGGGCACCAGGCAGACACACATGTACACCCACATATACTGTATAACTGCACTTACATACAGAGCACACATACAGGCACATGCAGTCACTCACAAACATTACAAAGGTTGGAATGGCATGTTCCAACTATGTCAAATACCCCTAAACACAATATCAAAAAAAGATATGTCAAATATTCGTATTATATTTCCAATCTGATAAATGAATCTGATAAATTATACCCATCTCTAACACCTGCACTGCAACCTCATTACATGTACCAAGACCGTCTGCAGCAATAACCAAAGAATAAGACATAACTCATCTGAATATAAACACTGTATTACCATCAGTTAAAATACAACATACAGTAGCGAACTGTAAATAGATTCATGTGTGATTCTACAAACACGCTCAATAAAAATGACAGATACAACCAGCAAATACAACGCCGCCATTTCCTACTTATTGATTTCAGCTCCACTGTTTGAAAATAATTTCCTCATTTCCATCCCAATTTTCCTTATTGAAATTCTTTTTTTATTCCCGAGTACAGCCCAACAGCTGGCATTTACAATCAGTCTTTATGCTGTTTAGATGTCTACAATAAGCATTTAGATGCAAATATCTCTGCCTTGTACAAAGGAGTTGCAACTTCTGTCAGAAGCAACATAATCAACCTGCAATTGTCTCCTGGCTCCAAGTGGTTTCCAGTGACAAGGCCTAAGCTGTAAGCATCTGTATTCAAATGATTCCCTATTTCAGGCACGGTTTAGTGTGGATATTTTCCAACAGTACGCCACTGAAAATCAATCACATGGTGAATTAAACCAGAAAAGAAACAACTGATCCATAAATGATCAGGTTACAACAAGGCATGGGTGTCCGCAAATTATTCTGTGTTTTCCTTGTTTCGAGGAGAAGCGGGGACGCACTATTTGATAATGGCCTTTTTTTTCAACCAATGACTTGTATTACTGTCACACATTTTTCGATTTGCAAAGGCAGGCTTTAGTTGACAAATAATTATTTTAACGGCAGGCTCAGCACAATGCAAGCAGACAACTTTAACTAAGGACATGTGTGAAACCTTTGTAGCACGTAACAGAGTAAAGAAAGTCTTAAATGGGCTGCAGTCTTCTCAGAAAAGGAAGGCTTACAGTTGAACATTCAGATTCTGTGTTGGAAAATCACTCTTTATCTTCCATTCATATAACCCTGTACTCTACCGTAAAACAGCATTTCACTGCCTGTTTCTCTACATCCTGCTAAATACTGATCCAATTTTTAGTCTTTCTTCTCTGGTGGAACACTAAACCAGATACGCAGGATAACATTTATTTGAAAAAAATGACTGAAATCTTGATTAAGATTTAAGAGTCATATATATATAAAAAAAAAACATGTCTGTACTGTTGCCTGGGCATGGAGTAAATCTGATATTGATGGGGGCATATACTTTGCTTTGGCTCCACTGGCCCTTGTACAGCCATTTTAACAATTAACATTATGACCTCTGTTTTTTCTTTTTATTTACAGTTGCAGAGGTCATTTGTCTTTTTTTGAAACCCGCAATTAATAGTAGCGTTTGCAAATGCAAATGAGTCCATTTAGAGGGAGGGAAAATGATCAGTTTGAGAATATTTCTGCCTTCTTAATCTTCTTAAGAGGGAAATGATTTAAAAGGAGGACACAAATCTCCAGTGACATGGCAGGAACTGTAGGGCACTTTCCTCTCTCCTTCTCTCTCTCTCTCTCTCTCTCTCTCTCTCTTTCTCTCTCTCTTCTATTCTCCCTTTCTCATCTCACTCATGTCTCCCTTCCGTCCCCCATCCCCATTTCTCCCTCGTCCTAATTTACCTCTCTACAATCCTCTTGGACTGTTGTGGTGGAAGGGCCAGGAGTAAGGGACAAGGAGCTGAGAGAAGGACTCTACTTGGCTTGTCCCCCCAGAGGAAACAAATGTAGTGTTTGAGCCACTGATCACTGCTATAATTGAGTTTAACACTCCTTTTCTGGATTAAAAAAGAGTCTTTGAAATGAAAGGTCAAATTACCTCTACAGTCAGGCAATAAATAAGTCAAACAAGGTAAGAGGTTCCTGCCAGCATATGTTAGTGGCAAATTTAATTAGCGGAAAAACAGGAGGCTCTTCTATTCCATACTGCACTGAACAAAAGCAGTGTTGGTGTCCCAAGCATAGAGTTGTAAAGCAAAGGATTGAATGTATATCACTCATCATGCAATTAATATAATAATTTAAGTCACGTTTCACAGAGCATGATTCCAGCTTACTCTATCTGAGCATATGTATGAACACCACATAATTTAACTTGGTCTGAATAACATTCTTGGGCATTAGTCTGCACACTTTTTAATGCATGATTTTTTACAATTACGTAAGGTATCCTATAGGACCATTGTCCATTGATTGCAGCACGGTGAAAGAAAATGGGCATAAAGTAAGCCTGCAGTCTGGACTGGAGGCACAGAAGGTGGCAGAGCAATGCACAGAACAAGAGAAACAGAGAGAGAGAGAGAGAGAGAGAGAGAGAGAGAGAGCAAGAGAGAGAGAGAGAGAGAGAGAGAGAGAGAGAGAGAGAGACAACACTGCTCTACACCCAACTAGCTACAATGTGGCCTTTGTGACATAATACACTCTGCACAGCAGATTGTGGAAAATAATCCAAAATTTACTGGTTTGCATATCCAGCAATAACAACTGACATCACAACCTGTACCATATATCCCATGTTTCTGGGCACATTTTACATTTAGTGGAGAATGAGGGGGGTAAGAAAAACATCGTCAAGCAGTTATTATATTCCCATCATGTCGTGGGAGCCCATTACAGCATGGCACAAGCAACGGTAAAACTGAGAAACTCAGCAGGCTGAGGCTACGGGCAGAGGGCTGGGGAGCACTTAGACTCGCAGTACAAACCTATGGCACACTGTTAACTGCTGGAGAAAGATGTAGTTCAAACAAACACTTTGCACCTACAGATTATGTGTATTTAAATTCTGGTAGTCATTAAGGTTTAGTTTTTCCCTTCAGGTGTTTAGTTGGCTTCCATGTACTACCATTAGTGTTAGGCCAAGCAGCTTCAGGTGTCTTTGCAGGGCTTCTAAATAAGAGTAATTAATGAAGAAGAGAATTCAGCAGAGGAGCAGGAGAAAGAGGCTCTTACAGTGTGGCTGTCCAGACAATAGTAACATGAGGTTGGTGTTAACTGTGCTGAAAGCACGACAGGTGGGTCACATGAAAGATCACTGTTTTTTTCACTTGCCCAGCACATGCTTCTCATTATTCTACAAGAAAAACTGACATTGCTCCAAGCAAAAGAGAGAAGGCCACTACTACTCACCGCAAACTAGTTTTCAAGTATATCTTATATTACATATGAGTATACATTTTGAAGCTCAGTATGCTTTGAAAATTCCATTGGGACAAAATTTAAATGTAAATAGATTAAATTGCGTGTCCAAACATGCAATAAGTGCAGCTAGGTACTGTAAGTATGATCTATGTAATAAAAGAAAAACACTTTTCAGGATTTCAATTGAATGAACAAAGGAGACTAGTTCCCACCACCTTTAGAAATGTGAGTTAAAATGTATACTGAATAAAACATATAAATAAATGTGCTGAAATATGTGACTTCCATCCAGCAAAAAAAAAATCCACAGCTGTACCATTTCAATTTTTAAATGGCAAAAATAATATTTTCAAAGACCAGCCATGGACAGAGTATGTGTGCGTGTGTTGAGTGTGTGCGTGTACATGTGCTTGTGTCAGTGCATGTATGTGTCCATATATCCATGTGTGTGCATGCCTGCTTTCCACAACAGCCCCCTAAACGTGGTTTTGGGCAGACTGAGGCCTAACAGTAAAATGTTGAAATTGGAAAAAATATTACCCTTCTTTCTCTTGAATAGCTGAGAGATAAGCGCCCTTTAGCAATGAAGCCAGTGGAGTTTAAGCTTATTATGAATACCTCTCAGAGCGCAGAAGCATGTACTGTAGAAATCAAAGGGAGTAATAGGCAGGTAAGCCTGTGTCATTTTAAGGAGGAAGTCAGTTGTGAAATTGTAAAATCGCAAGGCCCTACTGACAATCTCCTGCCCTCAGAACACTCCCATAAATGATTTCTAATGGCAGTGGCTATCACATATCTGAAAAAGTCAGAAGTTTGTGAGGTGAAAAGAATGAAAGTCCAATGCTAATCTCTCCATTGATGGAGACTAATAATAATAAGACCATTTATCTCTTTGATTAAACAGCACATACTCTGAAGTTCACAAGAATGTGTGATTCTTTGCAAGTGCGCTAAGCTTCCCGAAGTAGACCGGGCTTTGCAGAACATTCCTCATGGTTTCATGTTCAATTGGCTGCAAAGGTCCGCAGCATAACTCTTACATGCTGGACTAAAACCATAAAAAAACAAGCAACAAACGAAGGGAATCTTTTGTTTTTTAATAATGTTTGAGGCACAAGAGCTGCTCATCATATTTCTGAATTCCTACACAAAGCAATGGACATATACTCATCAGCTGTCGGGTTATAGCTGCATATTCATTCGTGCATTTTCTCCGTAATAGCTTAAGTTGTAGAGCGTATCTGCTGTAGATCTGCTGTAAAGATATCATAATAGCTCTGAGGCAGCCTGGACTCTGTAGTGCTCTATATTCTACAAAAAGGCACACACACACACACGGGCTAATACATACTGTGCTTTTTCTCCTCTGAATATTCATCCATGTTTCCACATCATCTGCAGGTCTCCTAATCACAGTCACTTCCCCTTTAATCACAGGGCTTTAATTACGTCCTAATAAACCATTTTGCCATCCTCTTGGAGCGCCTCTGTGTCACTCACACATCAAACCAAGAAATACTATATTAAGGGGCTGTCAACCTCAAAGGAAAGCTCCTCCAGCAGCAGTGATACAGATACTGCAGGCACACCCTCTTACACTAATTGAAATTATCGAAAGCTCCGCTTACATGTGACACTTGGCCATGTCTGAAACCATGGCCTGAAGTACGGCAGTCAAAAGCACGACGGTTGTGCCAACACTGAGGCTCTACTGCGTTCTCTGATGTCTGGTAATTGTTTAAACCTGAGTGGATATGGCACAGGGCCTCATGCTGCCTTTTCTGCCAAGAAAGGAAAAAAAATGTTCTCGCTAGCACTTTTCTCTTCTGTTTCTTCTATTCTAATTCAGTCCAGCATGGGGTTCAGGGAAAGCCTCAATGATTCCATGTTCATCTTGGAGAACCAGTGTTGGGGATGATGATCACTGACCACAAGTTGATAATGATGACTGTTTAATTAGAAGCCTTTCTTTGGCCTGGCCACAACCCAAACTCCTCCACCCTGCAGATGGTAACCAATAAATTTAGCATTGCTGAGGATGAGGAGGAACATTGTACCTCCCCAGTTTACCCTCAACCCCACCCCTAACCGAGGACATAAAGCCTTTCTCCTTACTAACACAAAAACGCAACCATAGCTTTGCAGCATGTGCCTATGTACAACTCAGCATCTGACTGTGATGGTAAAGTCCAGCCATGTCTTCTACAGTGTTCTTCCACATCTAATTTGCAATTGGTAATACTAGGAAATACAGGATGGCTGCCAGTTAACAGTTTTCATTCATTCATTTTTTTTATTACATGTTTTTGGTAGACTTTTCATAACAAAACCTTTACATTGACCGTTGCTGTTAGCGCTTTTCATTTGTTTTCGCTTCAATATCCACCCATCGCATAATTACATTTTGTATGGTTATGTTTAGGCGACTCAAAGCACTTGGTTAGAGTTAGGGAAACACTGTGGTCATAGTAAGTACATTATGGTTATGGTTGGGAAACTAAAACACTTTGTTAAGGTTGGCACAAACATCATGAGCATGGTAAATATTAAAAAAGTCAACTCTGATGGGATTCAAACCCCAGTCTACAGCATAGAAGTCACGTGCCTGGCCATGCACCCTGGCCTCCTCCCTATGACTTTACACTGCGGTGTAAGAACGTAACTCTGCGAACAAGCTTTGACAGTGAACATAAATCGCTATTGCAAATTAGTTGCATATGAACGCAATACGTAGGAGGGAGGGTTTGAAGTAATTTGTATATATTTGTATGCAGTCTGCAGGGTCATTAACTGTGGTCATATAATATTCCAGCAAAAGCAAAATATCTGTCTTTTTCAAAATCTGAACATTCTTGGTCCTTCATACTTGTTCCACAATGTCATTCCACTCCCCTCAGCAAAGTTCTTGTAGATTTTACAGACTATCCTGACTAGTGGAAAACAGAACGAGTGTTACTGTTCCTCAGACAGGACATCCCCTCCCATCATCCTCTGCCCCCCCCCCAGTCTAGTCCTCACCCACCTCCTGTCAATCATCCTCCCTTGGACAAGCCTCCTCCCAGAGGTTTCTACACCCGCACTGCCTGGCAGAAACAACACTCTGTGCGCGTATGTGTGTGTATTGTATGTGGGCGGTGGCGTGTGCCAGAGTGGCTATCCCCTCAGATTGTCAAAGAGGCTCATGGGAAATTTACTGCATGGGCCAAACCACAGGCTTTCTCTATCATTTCAGCAGATTTCTCTTTTTTAGTCCCATTCAAGAAAGTGATTATC
This sequence comes from Dicentrarchus labrax, assembly GCF_905237075.1. Lineage (NCBI taxonomy): Eukaryota > Metazoa > Chordata > Actinopteri > Moronidae > Dicentrarchus > Dicentrarchus labrax. The sequence continues at coordinate 15,804,648 of NW_026136719.1, read as the reverse complement.
ACAGACGGTACTTTCTTTGGATTTATTCTTTGAGCTCTGAGTCGGGCTTTCCTCACTGTAGCTGCACTTTGCTTATAAATGTGCAGTTGAGCCAATCAGCGGTTTCTTAAGTGGCATTGTAGTCTGGGCATAATGTTTCCACTGCTTCCAACTATTGTTTCTAAAGCATGTGTGTTAATTCATGGACCCTCAAAGAATGAACAGATGACTGTTAATTCAAATTTGCTTTCAGTTGAAAGTTAAATTTTTTTCCAACATTAGTGTGTCTGTTATGGTTATATTATGGTTCAAGAAGGCAGAGTGTTGGATAAAGTTGCTACAGAACTGGTGAGAGTAGGAAACCATGCAATTTGAAACAAATGAAAGGGGAAAAGTCAGCCGCTGCTTTGATGTTACTTACGCATGTATTCCCACCCAATAAGTACAATAAGTATTTTCAACCACCTTGAAAATGCAAGATTTCCCCAGTGAAAAAATCACTATGTGCGGGTCAGGAGAAAAATCAATTTCTTAGACTAAAGGAGACTTTGTTTGATCTACTTACACATCATCAGCGGGGTCTAAGGCAACATGAACACTAACATCATTATTTGTGCAGAGTCTTTAGTCTCAAAGAGTCTCAGAAAATCTGCTCTTAGTCCATCTTTTCACCAACAGGGTCTAAACATCCCCCCTCCCTTTACTCAGAGTGAGAGGATAACAAAGACAGACAGAGAGCGAAAGAAAGACAGAGACCAAGCTTGTGGTTGGAACTGGTGAAGCCATTTTCTCATAACGCACATTAAGGGCAAAATCCTGTAACACATCCAAGTTAATGTAAAAAGAAATTATTCAGAAAGGAAACAAAAGACCTGGGCAAGAAGAGATGCTATGGTTAACTTCATCAAAACTTTAGCCACAAGACCATTTCCATCTATTCCTCCACCCTCCTTCTTTGTCACTTTGATTTATTTTTGGCATCGTACATTAGCATTTTCCAAAGGAAAAACTGTTGGGAATCTGATTTCTGGCCCAATACGTCCTTTCTTTTCCATAACTTCCTCGCCTGTTTTAGATGTCACAGTAGCTGCTCCATGATGCAAGCGGTCGATCAGTATTTTATTTCCATCCAAGAGGGCTGACACACACTATCTGGATACCTTGAAATTCAGCGACAGCAAAGACAAAGTATGTTTATGTTTTGAGTTCTGTCTGCAAAATGTAATGACATCAACAAATTAAAACTGAATTTAGGTTTTAATCCAGATTTAAAATTATTGTAAATGTGCAAGATATGGTGCCTCAGGTCAAGTCAAGTTTGTGGGTATTGTAGTAATACTCCACTTGTCAATCGAATACACAGCCTTCTGCAGCATGGATCTAAGTACCACATTATGGCAAAATTGCTCATCATGGCCATGTCACTTCAGTGCATGCCAAAGATACCACACGGTATCATGTGTTCAAATACAGTATCTCTCAACATTGTGCACACATGCACAAATCTACACTATGTCCAAACAAACACAGAAATGAAGTTGCCGATCTGATCTGAAAACAGTCGTGTGCCAACAAAACGGCTCCCAGCATCCTAAAGGCTGGACCACGGAGTAAAGAAGCCAGATTGGCTGGCTTAGTCACAGCTATGGAGCATATTTTACATCTCATGTCAGATCAAGCTGGCAGATACCGAGCCGGCTGTCAACCTCCACCAACTGGATAATGTCTAATCGTTCAGCTTTTACAGACTGTGTAACTTGGATACAAAAATAACTACTGCCTTCTAAGACTTATGGAATACATAACTTTGTAAAACCGGATCCGTTATATTTTCAATTTAAATAGGTTAAATGATACAAACCTTGTGACTTGTACAGAACCCATAAATGTTGAAATAATTCATGAGTGTTTTTTTTTTTCCTGCTATAGGGTTATTCATAAAAAATGAGAAATTCAAATACAGTATGCGCTGCTTCTCCCTTATCAGAGGCAGAGGTTTTTTAGGCCTTCTTTCACATTAAAACACACATGAAATCTCTCAGTGTCACAGCTGCCCATGTTGGCTCAAGTGATATTTTCATAGAGTCCTTTAACACTTCCTCCAAGGCAGTGGCTTGCCCATGAGACTTGATCCAAGCACAATGGGGGGGATCACAAGGAAAAGGCTTGTTGTGATGCTTTTGTGTGTGAGCAGCGCAAAAGCCCACATTACACTAATCTCTTTTCCCTTGTTCACTCACAAGACACAATCTCAAGTCTTCAGAGCTTCTCCAATTCTAGTAGGACAGAAATCACTCAAGGCAAAAGATCACAGCTTCTTCCTCTTTCTTTTTTTTTTTTTAAAATAATCCGAGCATTCTGCAGCAAGGTCACTCATACATACAGTACATGTACTATATATCTATTTCTCTATGACAAGTGGATAGTTTGATAAATATATATAATTTCTCTATGACTTAAATTAAAGGTTAGTGTGACTGCAGTCAGTGAAAGCTGTTAACAAGTCAAAGTAAAAAAAAAAAAAAGAAAATTTATTCACGACTCTCTCAAACTGTAGCTAACAAAATGGTTGCCACAAAAAACTGATTTTGGATTCTGAATACAAATGTCTGCGAAGGGAACATGGAGCAACATGAGTGTTTGTTTAAAATTCAGTTTCAACCACCTGCACTCTTTTCACACAACCTGACAGTTTTCAGCCTTGGTCCATATGTTGTGTGTGTATGTGTGTGTGTGTGTGTGTGTGTGTGTGTGTGTGAGAGAGAGAGAGAGAGAGAGAGAGAGAGAGAGAGAGAGAGAGAGAGAGAGAGCATGTCCCCATGCCAGTGTGAGGGAGAGAGAAAATGTGTGTGTGTGTGTGTGTGTGTGTGTGTGTGTGTGTGTGTGTACACATATGCAGGGACTCCAAAATCCACCACATTTTAATTACTGCCCGGCTGCACTGTGTGCTTCTTTGATATGGAAATAAAGGCAACCATCTTCACACAGCCACTGTACAAATCTTCATCTGATTCATAAAAAACAATGAGCCCGACTAATTCCTCCACCTGATTACAGTTCCAGACCTGTGTGAGAAACATGCAGCCACCAAGGCCCCTCCAATTAATTCTACATATTAATGTGTGATTTTAAAAAATCAACAGCGGCTGCTTACCATAGCCTGGACTGTTGCATTTTGAAGTCAAAGTTAATTATTCACAACTATGCTATGGACTAAAAGAAAATGTCCAATTATTTTTAGAAAAACATTTTCGGTGGGAGAGTGAATGATACAGATCAAAATGGGCCACTTAGGTTACTTGTGCAATTATGCAGTTCCTGTGAAGATACACATTTTTTTTTCATCTGTAATCCTTTAATGTTAGCAATACTGTTCACTTACAGCAGCCAGAGGGACACAGAGATCTAATAGAGCAGAAAAAAACAGCCCCTGCCCTTGTTAATGTTCAGTAAGTGTTGCCGCACATAGGTGCTATTTGTTTCTGAATACAAAATAACATGTACTCAAATATAATCTTTGACATTAGAGGAAACAGTGTTCAAGGTAAAACGTGATCTTAAGAAAAACTCTCTCAATCATATTGTTGCAAATTAAAACCCAAAGCTGGATGAAATTCAAAATGTAAAAGCTTGAGATTAACAGATGTATTATACCAGTGTATTACTCCTAATAATCTGTCTGGCTTCGCTTTTTCACAGCTTTTCTGTTAGGACAGTGACTTTGTGGAGGTGATGCCCCACTGTCTGCTCTGGATGACTCAGTTCACCACTGATTTCATCAGAATTTCTAATTTCTCCTCTAACAGAAGTGACAATGGTGCAGACTGAGAAAAGACACAATTTTCCTCCTGTAGGAGCACAAATTCACCTAATTCAGACAGAAGGCATCTGCACCCTAAGCCACGAAGAACACTGTCGTCAACACCCGCTCTACCCTACAAAATGCTCCATTGGTGTACAGAGGAGGGCAAGATCTCTGTCACTGCATGCATGCATGCATCCATTATATTTAATACTGTGCACTGCCTAATAATATCTCAAGTATCATGACAGAAGTGACATGTTACTAACTTGTCAGAAACTTCTTGTTGAAGGGGACAAATTACAAAAAAAAACCTGCCATGGAATATTCCCATCAGTTTTGATTATTGTTGAAATATTCTACAGCAAATTAGATAACAATTAGATAGACAGATGTCACAACATCTGCTGCCCCCCTCCTCCACCTTTACCAGGCCTGCTGTTGTTTACCTCCTCTCATCTTGTTTATCATCAGGTCTCAGCCGCTCCCTCCACTACCACAAAGAGAGGGAGAGTAGTACCTGTGCACCCCTCAACTGCCCCCCCCACCCTCTCTCCTACAGCTTCACTCACCCTGCCCGCATCCCAGCAGCGTCCTGTCACTTGGAACAAACTAGCTGTCTTTTTGCAAAACGCAGTATATATGGACAGATAACGCAATATGTAAGGTCTCAGTTACGCACCCTAAATCACATCTGGTCAGGAGAGACAGAGAGGCTTTTTGGATTTTGACGTTTCAAATCAAAATCAACATTGGTGTTTATCCGTGTAAAGACATTCTCCGCAAAATATCTGGGAGAAGGAGAGTATCACTCATGCATGCACACATGCTAAGGCATACAGGGGCTCACACACACACACACACACACACACACACACACACACACACACACACACACACACACACACAATACAAAACAATAATAAAACAATTACAGTTTTGCAAGAATTTAAAATATCAAGTTCTGGATTGATGCAGCCTCTACATACAGTATTACATATATTTTTTTAATATTGTTTGTAACATTGCAAATGACAACACACTACTGTTATTTATACTCCCATTGTAGAATTGTGTTGATATAATATTCTCTGACTGTGAAATCATCTTATCATGAGTTAGAATTGGTTGTAATTCTGTAGGAATTCTGTTTGGCAAGGGAAATGCTCTGTGTAAAACTGTTAGCAGAAGAGCAAGGCCATAAAAATGAAACCTACACAAACCAGCACTTTCATTTTGCATCACTGTGTGGCGTAAAGATAAATAATATTTGATTTTTAGCAGTGAAATGATGTAACGCCCTACACTAACTAACATAGATCTGCGAGCTCAAACTGATGAAGGGACTTTTTCTTTTGAGTAGATTCACAGTTGTAACAAAATCCCCAGAAAACAACATTTGCTGTAAACTCAAAATGATCAGATTTACCTTCTGCATTAAACACATGATCAATAACCAATGTGCACATATACAAGGTAAGATATAGAAAAAATATTCAAACAATATCACGCCAAGCACATTTCTTTCTGAATCTCTTCCCCTTTTACTCTTTCTTTCCCCCATCCCTCCCTCTTTCTCTCTCTCTCTCTCTCTCTCTCTCTCTCTCTCTCTCTCTCTCTCTCTTTCTCTCCCCCTCCCTCCCTCCCTCCTTCTCTCCCCTCTTTCTCTCCTGCCTTTTCTTTGATCCCACTAATTGCTGGCACAAGAGCTTAGTTTAAACAAATTCTACCTTTAGATGATCAGGACAGTTAATAGTAGAGCTTTTTTTTTTTCATGGCACTCAGTCTAAACTAAATTTCAGATTGGCTCATTCACAACATTTCTTTTCCACTCAATAAAACAAATAATAAAAAAAGGCTCTAACTGCAATGTATGATAATGGCAAAAAATGATTCTCAGCAGCAAAGTTGCTCTTGCAACACGGGAGACATTGGACTTGGACAGAGTGCAGGATATGTTTAGACAAGCCAGGTGGCTTCTGCCTTCATGCCAAAATGAAAGTCCTAAAATCTTTGAACTTACTGGCACATCAGCGTCAGCGAGTCTATATCTTATGCTGAGCCCAGGTGGGAAATGTTGCCTTTCTCAGTCTTGTCAAAAAGCTCAAGTCACCCCGAGATCCACCCGCAGATTAGTCCTTGAAAATACAGAAAATGCGCAAGGCCAGTCAGTATGAAATGTGATAAATATGAAGTATTGCCCTGCAATTGTGTTAAGTATCACGTTCCAACAAATTGCTAGTCTTTAGTTTTTAATTAATGTTTAAATCAGCTACAATTACTGCGGAATAAAAGCACATCTGTCCCGGCCAATATTGATAAAACACCAGAAAATGATTTGAAGGGATCACATTGCCAGATTTATCTAACACTTCTTCATTTCTCCAATTATTAAAACGCACATTCAAGTTGTATGTAACAACTGCAAAGAAATGCATAAAGGAACAAGGTGATTAATTAAGATGCCGGTAGCTTTTGTGCGCAGAAATAAGTGAGAGATGTTAAATAAGAGCCAAGTGCGGTTCTGTGCCATCAAAGAGGCTGTAATGCCGCTTTTCACTCTTTCCTCTCTCGCTCTTTTTTTTGTGAGCGACACGCTGAGCTGCACAAGCCGTCAGAGACAAACTCTTATAGAGACAGAGCCCAGTGTCCCTGTATAGCAATCAGGACAATGTGCTGAATGGGCAGTCTAATTATAAATGTGCCATTTAGACTCGCATTTGGTCTCCAGAACCGCCTTACCTTATGAGGAAACCTGCGTTCACAGCTCACCAAAGAGCAACTGTCCAAAACAAAATACCACAAGTATAAAAACTTTACTCAAAGACACCTCAAAAGGACAGTTGACTGTGTCTCCCTTTTTCCACTCTGGAGAATTACCCAATAGTGTGTTATTGTTCGAGGAGTTTTTAAAAGAAAGAACACGTGAGAGATGATTATATTTTCATTAATTAGCCACAGGTGTGTTATTTGTGTGCTCACAAAACGCACTGGCTCAGTGTTTAATAAATTGAAGAAAGACACAACTGTACAATTCAATTTAGAAAAAAATAAAGTTTCCAGTGTTGTCAGCTGCGTCTCTTCTTATTAAAATTTGATCATAGCTCCCACAGCCGTCTGAGAAGGTTGTTTTTTTTTGTACACAGGGAGTGTGTCTAATTTTGGAAAACATCTTAAAATGTGGGGCCATCTCCGCGCAACACACGCTGCCAATATCATGTTCAAGTAGTGATATTTCACTTAATCTTCCATTTATGATAAACCTGGAAAATTATTTATAAAGTCTGTGCAGCATAAATATTTCCTAATGGACAGTGTATTAAAAAAAATTGATTACCCAACACTCAGAAAATGACCACGTTTTATTTTATGTTCTAAAAATGTCTGAACAATAATTATTCTATTTTAAGGACCAGATTATGAATTTTCTGAATTGTCTTGCAGCAACAACCGGATAAATGCAAGAAAACAATTAATCCTTATTAAGAACATTTGCACTTTTTCTACAAGAGAACCTCTTGTCTGTTCAGTCCGGGAGCGCCGAGCTTTCAGATGCTTCGGCTTAAATGGAAAACTGTCTGTTCAAGTACATCTTCTCTAAATGGACAAGCTTAGCGATTGTTGAATTTAATTTATGGCTTATGCATTCTTTAGAGGTCGATCCCCCTGACCTCCCGAGAAAGTTAAGGAAGAGCAAAATTCCCAGGCTACACGGCGGACAGAGACTTGAGAGTGTCTCACATAAAAATAAAATCTGACAAAGAAAATCTACAGTGGTAGAGATAGTTTGGAGGCAAAGAGCCCTGGAATGTCTGAAGGTATAATGAGACATGAGCGAGAGCTTCAAATAAACTTGTCCACCTCACATGCAGAGAGAGGAAACCTACCAGGGCGCACGTCATTGTCAATGAATAGTACCGCTTTGTGGACAGAAGCGAAACTGCCACCAGCAGAAGAAAGTTACGGGACATGTAAACACAATCACTAAAACGCTGTCAACATTTAAATACCGAACAGTTAAGTAAGAACCTAGCACTTATTAATGAAGTTTTAATGGAAATGTTTATCGGTGACAGCGGTCCGGCTCGGTCTTAACGCTGCAGTTTACACAGTGCAGCCTGCGTCCGCTCGCACGGCTTTCACGCTGCTGGAAGAAACAAAGAAGAAGGGGAAAAAAGGAGGAAAAAAATTTGATTTCAAACCTTCAAACGGTGGTTGGAGTTCACTTCTGATGAAGTTAGATGTTGAATTGAGCGCGGATTTGCCGAGTTTTTTTTACGTGAACCCCGAGCGCCTGAGAGCCCAGCAGCGCCGCGCCACTCCACGTCTCGCGTGTTCTCCGCTTGTTTTGGTGAAAGCGACGATTGAAATGATCGCAGTGATTAAAGTTTGACAGTCATTCTCCCCGCTACGAAATGCGCGAATCCCGTGTAAGCTGAACACACAGGCTACACAACTTTCTTAAAATGTTTTTTAAAGCAGCAGAAAGAAAAAGAAAATGCGCGCACAGACAGTGCCGGAACATTTCACTGACAGCGCGCTCGACTTTTAGGAATCAGCAAGAAAAACACACAAGGTGAAAATATCAAGACAACATAGAGCGTGTTGGAAAAAGTGAAGCAAACGTGTTGTTTACCTTGATGATCTGAGCCGTGGAGAAGATATTAATGCGTCCTTTCCCGTGCGTAAAGACTGCTAGACTACTTTATAGAAAATGATCACTGAGCTATCTGTTGAGCGAAAACTTAAGTCTGCTCACACGGGGCCATATGAGGGGATCCCGTATGCTCTTTGTGAAGTTCAGCTGTCCAAAAAACTACAAGTACCTTTTGTTGTTCGCCTATCTGTTCTTTATCTGCTTCTCTCTCTATCTCTCTCTTTCTCTCTCTCACACTCAGACAAGAGAAGACGATGGGTAAAGCTGCTGTCACTCTTGGCAATCAATGCGCGCAGCCATGTCGCAAGTATTCAAAGCATTTCCCGTCGTGCAACATCAGAAAGTGAGTGGCCAGGGCATTGATCTGAGGAAGGCAAAGAGGCAGGACTCCCCCCTCCTCCTCCCAGACAAGAGATGCGAGAGAGAGAGGGAGAGAGAGAGAGAGAGAGAGAGAGAGAGAGAGAGAGGACGGGGGGGGGGAGCGAGAGAATTTGTGGTGGAATAAAAGTGGAGACAGGGAGGATGGTTGTAACTGCCCGCAGTTTAGTCCGTTTAATAAGCTTACCTAAATTGAACATCACTTACAGGCACTGCAAAGTTAAAGATAACCTTTTCTGCACTTTTCCTTTTATTGATGTATTTGAGAAGTTTTCATTTATTTTCTTAGATAGACAAATAACGCACTGACCTGACTTCAATGAAGTGTTTCAGAATCACAGTTTCTTTAGAGGAAAATAGGTTGAGCTGATATGAGATCAGCAGAGCAGGTGAGCGAAACCCTGTAAGAGGCTCAGGGACTAGTTTAGACTTGTGTGATACAACAGCTTTTATTTGCATAAATTAAAACAGATCCTATACGTAACCTTGTTCTTTCTTATGATTCCTTTTTAAAAAATTATCTCGTAAGAAGCAAGAAATTTTGATTTATACACAACCCAGAGGTCTTCAGCTTGGAGGTCACATCATGCACTTCAGTTTTTCTAGATTTTAAAACAATTATTTCGACAGATTATCCTTTAAAAAGTACCTCAAACATAACTATTCTTCGCATCATGCAGAGCGGTTAACGTTTATTTTTCCACGCTGTCTATAAATCAATTAGACAATTAAAATATCACATTCAGAGAACGTGGCAAAAATAAAAGACGCGTCCTCATGACATGGTCACTTTTTACAGTCATAAAATTTAAATTATTAGACCGATTTTAGAAAATTAAACAGATTATTGTGTGTAATTGTTTAAAAATATATACAATTAGGGACATGGTGTGAGAGAAAATGTTATTTCCCATCATCATATATAACTTTAAACTTTCATAGACTGGTGTATTTTATTATTTTTTGTTTTTGCATAAAAATCCATAAGAGTTTTTTATCATATAAGATATAGCAAAAATAATAAATATGTTGCATCAAACGTCGATGCATATCAGGTAATATTGTGTCAGACCGGTTTCATTCATTTAAATAAATCCTATATTATGTTTAAAAACAGATCCGGGAACAGCCATTTGACATCTGAAATTAAACCAAAGGTGGAGCGGCTGCAAGGAACACACAGGATGGGATTATTTGCCAAAACAGAAGCTTTTCACAATGAGACACTTCTCTGCGTTGAATGGACGTATGTTTTAAATTATCAGCTGTGCTTGGGGGGGAGGCCCACACACATGTCAAACAAACTAAATAAATTACAATAGGGCCGTGCACAAATCAGAGAAGAGCTCAAATATAAAGACAACAGCGAGACAACTGACGGGAAAAGTTAACCTCTATAAATCAGCAGCAGCCCTTTTGAAGCAGAAAAAAAACGACATACCAATACACATGGCAGCACTCATCCACCATGACCCCACCATTCAACATAAGTGCGATAACAGCACTGCCATGCATCACATGTATAAGAAATAAGAAAGTTACTTACAAAGAGAAGAGACAGCAGGAGGAAATTCTGATTGTTAACTGCAGAGTCACATAGAGCTAAAAGAAGAGGGAGGGGAAGCAGAGAAAGAGGGACAGAGAGAGGGAGAGAGTGACAGAGAGTGAGAGAGAGAGGGGGGGGAGAGAGAAGAGAGAGAGGGAGAGGGAGAGAGAGAGAATTGGCAACACAAGTCATCCACAACATGGCATCAGCTCAGACTCCTGTGCGCCTTTTTTTTTTTTTTTTTGTTCAAGGTGAAGCAAAACTCGCCAACATCTCCATCAAGGAGCACCACAATGCTGCTGTACCACACTACACATTGCCTCAATGCATTTCCTTTTTGGTGTAAGTTTGAATTCTGCCTTATTTTTCCCTGTGGTGTGTGTGTGTGTGTGTGTACATTTACAAGCCCGAAGGAGAGAGAGAGAGAGAGAGAGAGAGAGAGAGAGAGAGAGAGAGAGAGAGAGAAAATAACATAAGAAAGAAAGACTTACCAAAAGAAACTTTTTTTTCTGTACTTCTTCGGACACTTTGAACTTGAGCGCTTCCTGACGTTCAACACTGTTAAACTGCAGGAATCTCACACCTTTCAGCTACTTTAACCAACAGAGGACTCACAGACACAGAGACACACAGTGAAACGCCTCGGTATGGGGAAATAAAAGATACCACTGTAAGAATCTAACAGTGTATTTTTTCAGATCCATGCATGATGATTCTTATGTGATATCTCAGTGTGTAGTGGGCTCCTCATGAGCGGTCTTACCGGGACTGAAATGTCTGTTCCACGTGTCTCATACGCCACCTTTTGGACACTTAGGGAAACGCCTACAGATATATTTTCCACCCCGCAAAATTAAGACCGTAATAGAGACAAAAATCTGAAGATTTGACTGCTTCTTTTCAGGTTAGCTTTATGCTGCTTTAAATGATGTTTAAATTTGGTCAACAGTATCCTGATATAGGCGCACTGAAAAGCATCTTAGCTGTAAAACAATTTCCCTTTCAGATGTTTGAGCTTGCTGCTTTTTGGGCTGCATTGTTACTGCTTTCAAAATGACAATCTTGTCTGCATCAGAAGAGGGGAGAAATGATGCACAAAGACTCATTGTATTTGCTTAACGTGGTATTTATTACCAGGCTTTGATCAGTGCAGTGAAAGATGATTATTTATGGGTGCAGCTGAGCAGGTGCCAGCGGGTGCCGGATAGATCTCAAAACACAAATATAGACTACTATTTCTATAGAGGTGACTGTAATGGCTTCCTCTTTATAGCTCAGGTGGCAGTGCGTGAAGCCAGCTTGAAGAGCAAAAGACAGTCCAACTTGTTGGGGGGTAAGGCAGACACATTTGCATACCCTGTGAGTCTTTGATGCATCTTGAAATTCAAGTCTAGCCCATAAATATTTGAAAAGGAGAGTGCATGAAAATCAACATTTTTGTTACATTAAATTAACATGTGTTCTTCTCCTGTTCTGCATGGTTAATTAGAGAACACTATTCAGTCAGTGAGTGAGGGTGAGGGGGGGTTGGGGGGGCGCTGCTTTGATTACAGTTCAGCCAGAGCAGGTTTCAAAGGTGTGCAGCTGATTCATACTCAGTGATTTGTATTCTCAATGAGGATTCACAATTATCTGCATTATAAAAGGAGAACATTATAAAAGTTCTACTTTAAACCTTTGAGCATCACATTAACCCAGTTAGGGCTAACATGTGTCAGGACATGGGACAGCCTTTTTAACAGTAGTAGTACTAACCCCACTATTTATTATTTACAGCCAATAAACAAACAAATGTTTATTACACACCGTAACACACTATGATTCAGTTGTTAGCAGATATAAGGACATCATATATGAGTCATGTAGTCATATATTATCATGTTTTAGTAGATTTTAATACACTTGTAAACAGTTGTACATGTGAACAAACATGTTTCAGAATTGTTACGAGCCAGTGTATAAATATCTTGGAATTGTTATTAATTTAGATCATTTTTAACTCTAACCTACAAAGGATTTATAATATAATATACTATAATGCATATTTATTATTAAAACTGAGGGATATCTTGAATTCATATATTTATATTTATGGAGTATCCATGTGCAGCTATCCATACTGACTTTAGCTGATATGCAGACATACCTTTTTTTTCCACTTGTATTCAATTATAAAGCATTACTTTATGGACAAGTGGTATCATTTTCCTGTTTCTTGACTGCATAAGGATCTAATGCTGAAGAGAGTAGATCTTGCAGCTGACCTTAGCTCAAGAGGACAGTGGAGGGTTCTGGGGGAAAAACATTTTGAGAGCTCGTCTCAACATTTACCTCCAAGACAGCGAGCATAATAAGTGAAATTGAAAATGTAGGAATAGATACAGTACATCTAGTTTTAAATGTAAACTTGAATATAAATACAGGCTATGTTGATCTTACACATAGGCATTGTACTGAATATCTATTGCGGGCTCTTTAAAGTGTACTAAAAACTGTAAATGTACTAAAAGAAGATCTTCAATGACAAGAAATGACAAAACCCTACAGAAACTTCTGCTAACACCCTGACATGCCATCAGTGAGACGATTCCGCCAATGGTCACAACCACTGACACGATCCAGTTGTAAAAGACCGACATCCACAAATCCAACACAACTTAGTCATTATCGAATGCCAAGTTATGCAATTAACTCAAACACTATTTGCATACATGCAAATCATCTCTCTCCCAATTGGACTTGCAAAGTGGGACGCTCTGTTCTCATTAGTTGACCCAAATCTCTTACTTGTAACTCTGGATTTCATCAAAGTTTAGTCAGGATCTAATATTTCCTTTCAAGTTAACAGAGAACCACTGATTAATCATGTTGAAATAAGGAGTGCAACATGCCAATTCTAATTATATACTTATCAGGGACACCATCACACCGCCTGTGCCAACAGTAATACAAATATCAACCCTGTAGTACTCATGAATACATTTTAGCCAATTATTTATGGTACTATATATGTATGTATTTCTAAATCCACACCTGCACTATGTTATTTGAGGCGCAATCAAGAATCTGTTTAGGTGGAAGCATCTTGTTTTTCATGTAAGTAACAATTCAAGTATGATTTTTGCTCTACTGCTGTAACTTTTGTGTTTCTAAGTATTTCATCAAAACACATCTTTTAAAGTTATGGCCTAACTTGACAGTTACAACTTTTTTCCCCTGTATTCATGTATCATGTATCTAAAAAAGACTGATGAAAAAAAAAAAGACTGATGCATCACCATAATACTGCACTGTGGGTCCGTACAGTAGACGCATTTGTAGCCTTTTCATCTGCGTCGTTAAATGTTGTAAATTTCACTTAGATCAGTGTGTATGTGTGCATGGAGCTGCTGTATTAAAGAGGAGGCCCAGGGGCATTTGGTTCATTTACAAAGCAATTGCTTTTATGTACAAAAGCCCAATCCACTGTAGGTATTGTAAAAGCCTTCCGTTTAAGGGAAATGGGATTAATTCATTGTTTAATGTAATACAGCACCTTCTCAACACACTTAATCATTTATGTTGAAGGAATTGTGTTCTCTTGCTGTTTAATATATTAAGCCTGTAAACGTATTGTTCATTATTTAATCTTTCTACATTTCTATTATCTCCCAAATGATATCACAACTGTAAAACCCAAACATAATGGCTTTGAAATAAAATATTACACAAAAGGCATTGTTTTAGTTAATGGAAATAGTTAGGTCAATGTAGTGCATCATGACTGTAATTTAGCTTTCCTTCTATTCTTTTTATAGCATGCATGCACGTTGGAAAGAATATTCAGTGATTCCTAACTCTTCAATTATTCAACAAATCACCATTCCATTTCTTACATATTAAAAAATGTACCGTATGTGGAGCTTGAAAATGATAAAACAGCATAAAATACTCTTTTGAAATCAAAGCACCTATTGCATCGGCTTCCTTGGTTTTGTATTTGTACAATTGGACTACAATCTGGATCCCCACAGTGTGCAAAGGAGGCGCCGGCTGTGTTTCCACTGTAATCTAATCCTCAGACATTCACGGCAAGTAACAATAATATTTATGTGATGGAAATAGGTATCACTGGGAATTGATGTAGGATCTCTCCCTTCTCTTCCCCTATCAGGGGGAAACTGTGAATATGTTACAAATGCAGCGTGTAATGCAGTGAACAATATAGACCTGAGAACAAGGTCAGGCTCCTCAGCATGGTCTCAGTAGGCTTTTCCTTCAACCATCGACCTGCCAAAAAGGAAACCTGACAAAAAAAAGCTAAAGTCAAAGCTTTAACATGACCAGTGTCATATCAATCATACTCCAAACTTTGGTATGAGGCGCTTTTACTTTTGTGATTTAAAATAAGACATTTTATTAACATAGAATCTTTTATTTACTTCTACAAAAACTACTCTCTAACAAACATCCCTGTCAGGGAACTGAGCAATATGTCTTAGTCTTAGTAGAAAAAGCATTTCTAAAGCCAGTAAGTATTTAGTAAAGGATTAATGCGGGAGGCCTTGATTGCGTTTAACAGAACAGGACCCAATTAGCATAATAGGCCCTCTTTCATTCTCTTTGAAGTCCAGAGCATAGAATAACAAATGTATATGAACCACCAGCCAAACGTCAATACATGGAAATGCCACAATCCTCAGTGGAGGGTCTTGGGTGAATTTTTGCAGGAGGAGGGAAAAACATCCCATTTTATTGCAAAATAAGCAGAACAGAGGATATGTTGGGTCTTCTAGCCACCAGGGCCAGCAGGCGCTGTGGGGCCCCCGAATCCTGGAGGAGAGATGGAGGCAGAGAGGATGTGTCTGCCGAGGGAGGTGGATCCTCCTCTCTCAGGTGTTTTCAAAGCGCACCATGATGCAGACGAGTACAAGTAATTACTCTCCAATTAAAGATAAAGATGTCACTTGGGAGAGAGCCGCATCACAACAGCTCACTGAGATAAGCAAAGGAAGGCGAGGGCGCCATATCCGTTAAAAGCATATGCATCATGTCCTATCAACGCATGTATCAGGGCGATTCATGACAAATGTAACATGATTAATATTTGTGACGAGAACTGCATTATTTGCTAATAATGGCACCGCTGCACTTTCTATTTAAAAACATTTTCTCTATATTCTTCTCTTTTTGAATCAGAAGTTCAATACATGTATTTCTCAGAGGTTTCTTTTACAATTGCAATGGAGACAGTTCATGATTTAAAGATATGAATTCTGTACTTCAGAATCCAGAGTTATTAGTATCCACCTTCTTGGTTGAAAATACACGGAATTAAAAATGCCCTTTTGAGATGGGAAAAGCTTTGAACTTAAGAAACATTTCAAGAAGCCTTTTTTTTTTGTATTGAAAGTTCACCTCCTTTGAGCATGCCATAGTCTGGTTCCCTTTTCAAATAATAGAATGAAGTTTAATAGGTCAAGGCAATCAATGTGGAGGTTCAAACAGAATCTTAAAGCTATGATGAGTGCACATTTTGTACTTTTCCTTTGTACATGATTAGAATAAAGATACGGTCAATAAACGCCTCAGTGAAATATAATAAAGAACAAAAGCTCTTTTAGGTTAAAAGTTAATACTGTAAGTAAAAGTTGCCTTTCTTGGCCTAATTTCTCAGTTAAGAGAATAATAAAGCCTAGATCTTTGTATTGGATTTTAACAGTTTGAACATCTGTGTACACTGAACTGTCCAGCTGCTGCTTTGGAAATCAATGGCAAGGACAAGCAAACTTGATGACTCAAACCATTGAGAGAAGCAGTAAGTAAGACTTCACCCTTCATTGGCAGACAGCAAGCACAATATAATTATTTTATTTGTTGGCTGAACAACACCAATGATTTCTGACTGTGACAATGTGACTAGTGCTTAAGTCAGTTATAAGGCGGTGTAAGCTGTGTCATAAACAACGTTTTATATCACTAATGCAGGATGACATAAGGTCATAGTTTGTTGTATTTTCCTTTAAATATAACATTTTATACTAGTAATTTGTACTTTTGGCTCATTCAATATTGTCATTGGACAGCTGAGCCTATATGGTACTCAATTCATTCAAATAAAAATAAAATAAATGTAACAAATATGAAATAAAACAATAAAATGATGGTGATGAACCAGATCTTGTGTTAATATCTTTAATATTCACATTTTTATAAATTTCCATTGTGCAACCTTCCCCAGTCACACAGAAAATATGTTAAAGGTTATTTTCATCCTGATGTAAGCAAAAATAAAATTCATTTTGGCAAGCTAAAAGGAGACTGGCAGTGCTACAGGTACATACATATGATATTTCAAGTGGTTTGTTGTAAGAATATTATCTGAGTTTTGACAAAAATACTACCATCATGACACATTTAGTACCTCTTGTTCTTAACATTCTGTACCTGACAAAAAAAAACAAAGATGTTCCCAGTTGAGATCACACTGCAAGTAAAAGCAATTCAGTCATACCTCGAAAAACATGATACAGTGTACAATTCAAAGTGCAATGACATGTAGAAAATATTTTTTTATTATTATGAGATTAACATAATAACAATAATTGTTAGACACTTCCATAGTTAATAAGCACAGCAACTCCAAAGTCTTCGCTCTCAGCAACTAGAAATACTTTAACAAGTCACTGCTGCGTGAGCCTCAAAGAGCAGGTTAAATGTTTAGTACAATTCTTGTACCGCTGTATGGAAAAATTGTAAGTTTCCAAAATCAAACGAGATCCTCTTTTTTTGCAGAATCAAGTTGTTTGCTGTCATCATGGAATAGCACCTCAGTGTCCAGAAATTGCTTGGGCTGAGAGGTGATGAGATAGAAAGACAAAGTAAGTCCAAGAACAGTGAATATCAGAAAGCATAATATGATAATGCGTTAGTTTTGGAGCCACAAGTGAAAGAATCATGAATTTCTGTCCATGCACCATGATCAAAAACATGTACAACATTAACCAAATATTTTTTGTCCTTGACATAGAAAATGTTAAAGTCAACTAAACATATACCCTAAACTTAGATCCACTTACCAAATACATGTGCATTACTAAAAGGGGCAGTGATCTTTTTTAGGATATGATCATATAACCAATGATCAATAAACAGCTGCCACACAGATGTGAAAACCATACAATTAAAACATACTATATAGGAATGAGTGAACAACTTGCTACATGATACTGAGACGAGTGTTGCGTACACAGAAAAAAAACTCTCATACTCTTCCTCAAGGTGAGTTAAAATGAAAGTTTTACAGTTTTATCACTTTTGGTGAACAGTTATGCAGACACACTACAACTGTTAACAATAGGGGCTATCTATGTGCTGTAGTTCTGAAATATTTTACTTAAAATGAATCCAATTAGTAGAACCTGTGTGTCAATCTGATCTTCAGTGATGGACACGAAACTGTTAAGTGGCGGAGCAACTTTTCCAAACCAACTACCCATCACAGCCCACCTCTTACAGCAGACCTGAACACGGGATGAGAGCTACTACAGAAAAAAGTTCGGATAACGCACACAGTACAAAAATACACAGTCAAGCATGCAGTCACACAAGTTCTTAATGAATGAAGGTTCCTCATACAGCTGGAAATGACACATTCAAGTTATGCCAGACTGACAAGGAAGCAGTTCATGCTTCTACGTCAAAAGGTCATACACAGCTAGATGGACAGTTTACAACTATGTGTGGGTGTGTGTTCATTTATCAACGTTTGATTATTTTATTATGTATGTATGCCCATGTGAAACAATTTATTTCATACACATTAGTCAATGCAAGGCTAATGGTTATATAAATAAATCAAACTGAATTTAGTAATCAAATATTTGTCGGTACTGGCTGAGGGATGGAGTTTTTTTTAATGAGGCAGTAAAATGACACAAACCCTCTCTTTACAGTAACAACAGTGATATCTACTGTGTTTTTTTCTAACTTATCGCTGCCAGGCTACAGATGGGGAGCTAATTGGTGCTGTGGAATGCAGCTGTGCTGACTGCTGAACTGTCAAGGTGCTAAATCAAAAGGTGTCTCCTTTGTTAATTATACACAATGCTACAAACAGTCATGTTCGTTTGAGCCCTTTCTTTCCTCAACCATCCACAAATATTTTGGCAGTGGTACAAAAAAAAAAAAAACAATTTACACACAATTATCACAGTGGGATGAACAGACTGCCTGCAGATGTTTGTTTGGATTATAATAGGAGCAGAGACAGGGCTTCCCTACCCCAGACAAGATGTGTTTCCTACAATCACAACAGAGCAGTAAGCATGCAGTGAGGTGCAAAGCACACAGGAGCCCCCTGTTAGAGAGAATTAGTGAGGCTTTCGAAAACATTAGCACTGTAAAACATGCGGTTAGGCCTTACTTTATTTCTCGGATTAGACAAACGTGTAGTGAATCCCGTTGCTTAGAGGAGAGGGAGGCGCCAGAGATACAGGAGGAAGAGGAGGAGGTGGAGGAGGGGGTGGGGGAGGAGGGGTGGGGATGTTAGCCTGTGTTGGAACTACAGAGGAGAGGACAGATGGGAAACAGAGAGGGGGAAAACGACATCGGTTGTAGGTCAAACGGCCAAATAGTTCTGGGGCAGTTTTAAGGTCACAGTGAAGGCTGGAACACACAATAACACACAGTTTTCTGAAAGGACACACAACTATGAAAGTGTTTAAGCTCTGTCAACTACACCCACACTTCACACTTCCTGTGCTTTAGACACTAATGACACTGGGAGTGGGTGACAAACTCTAATATCACTGTAGATGTTGTTTTTATATCGTTATTCTGGAAAGTCAAATAAAAGTGCCGTATCACACTGATGCAAAATTCCTGTAAATCCAATGTTATGACCTACAGCAGTGTCCACAATGGCATGATACAACAGGATATATTAAAGGGATAGCCTTCTGCCCACAGCATAAACTATAGAGCTACTAAATGTACTCATTAGTCAAGAAGAAAATGAATTGGAAACAATTTTAATTGGTTGATCAGTCGGTGGTTAGGCAAAAACCCTGAAAATTCTCTGGTTCTAACTTCTCCAATGTGTGCATATATATTATGAAAAATATGAAATTGCAGTTGACAAGAAATGTAACTGTAGATGTATGAAGGTTAGGGCTGCAGCTAAATTATTTTTATTATCGAATAATCTGCTGATAATTTTCTCTAATCAACTAATTGTTCTGTCAATAAAATGTCAGAAAAAAGTGAAAAATGCTTCTATATCCCCCCCCAGTGTCTTCAAATGTCTTCTTTTGTCAGACCATCTGGCCAAAACCCAAAAATATTAAGATTATAATGATATATGACAAAGAAAAACATGAAATCTTAAACCAGTGAAAGTTTGGTCTTTCTGCTTCTATTCATCAATTACCAAAGTAGTTGCAGATTCATTTTCCGTCAGTGAAGCTGCCCCTCCCTTATTCAGGAGTGTAAAAACTTCCATGTGTGTAGATACAGCGCACATACAAGAACATCTCAGATGGCCTCATCAACAGCATCTTTACCTGTGTTTACTAACAGAAAAGTTCTATGTCGTTTTTCATCAACGCATTTCTAGCGTGTTTTTGCTTGAAAATCCCAAAGAGTAAAGGATTTGAAGGTATTCGATAAGACGAAGGTCATTAGGATGGTAAATGTTTTTAATTAACATCAGCTGCAACATCAGACGTTTGAGGCGCATTGTGTTCTCTATGCTGTGGTGTGGTGTGTGCTTTATTTCCTCATCATTTGAACATTTCGGCAGCTTAAAAGAAAACAAAGCAACGAATAGCTGAAGAGGCACTACAAGGAGGAAGTTCATTCATATTTTGTAGAAAAATTAAGAGGTTCTTACAAAACACAAGTACAAGTAATTACAAAATACTAAGTTTAGAATAACAAATTCAACAATCAAAAACACCTTTTTTAAAATATACTGTATGTAATTTCAGAGCTGAATATTCCTGCTTTTATGCCAGCATTATTGAAGTCTCTCATGCATAATACTGAGAAAAAGACTCTTCTTTGAATTCAGGGATTTGGAAGTGCACCAGCATACCTTACTTTAACACCAAAGGGAGAGAAAGTCATTGATTCAGTCTCTACTGACAAGATGCCACCAGTTATATTCTCTGACATTTCTCTATGCTGGAAATAATGTTATAATTGTTGACTTTGCCTCACTGTGCATATTAAGCTTCCACACACGCTGACAGCTTGAGTGTTACTGTGTGTGACATATACGTGTGCGTGTGTGTGTGTGAGAGGCCGACAGACTGACAACCTGCTGCAGCTACAGTGAAAATGAACTTGCTTGTCTGCTGTAGAGTATGAAAGAGATGAAAAGTAAGCGCAGTGTCTTTTATGCAGGTTCAGAGCTACGTTCAAAGCAGCAGCAATGGTATGCAGAAGGAGAGTTTGAGAGGGTCATTGATCAGCACACAAAATGGCCTCATCAAGCAATTCCTCCCCCGTCTGAAAGATTCTACACGGATTGCAATTAGAGGCTATCTGCACTCCTAAGAAGGAATAATGTTCAGTTATTAGGAAATGAACAGCCTTATTGCTTGACTCTGCACCTTACGCCCTTCTTATCTCCTTTACATCAATCCAGAATTCTCCCTATTATCCCTTCTTTCCTGGCAGATTAGATTTGGCAGTAATTATTCCTGTAAGTGTTTCTGTGGAATAATGATTTTTATACTCCTTTATAAAGCAAAGATGTACAAACTGATAACCTACAGGTTGAAATGAAGAGAAAATCATTTCAAATGAGAAAAATTACGAACCTGCGACTATTTTGCTCTTGAGTGAAGCCTCCGAGGCGAGAGCGTACGACATGGTGATGATCCTCTCCTGCTCCTGCAGAGCCGAGTCAAGTGCCACTAGCCCCACCTCCGGCTTGTCCACAGTCACTGTCGGTGCTAGGTTTTGCACACTGTCCCACGCACAAAGAAACAAAACACCAAATTGACAAACCACAATGCATTGGTAGTGATGTGGAAATGCACTGATTGCATTGTCTGTAGGGTGAATGCCTGCCAACAAAGGGCTTGAATGGGAGTATTTTTCAATGGTTGTTGGGATGACTACAATGCCTTCCTGAAACCCCAGAATCAGCCATGTATGTGCAACACTTAAATGCAAAATCTGTTTCATTTTATGTTATTTACCTGGACTTTGCCAAGATGCTCTTGATGCGCTCCACCTTCCGATGGCGGTCCTCTACCTCTTGCGGGCTGAGAGGCTCCTCAGGCTCTGAATCTACATAGCGCTCCGGAATCAGGACTTTCTGAGGCTTGGAAAGCTACACAAAATAGACATGATGTGTGTTAAGATCTTAGTTGTCTTTATCATCGTCCTTGTTATCAGATCACCCAAAAAATAATCTATCCAGTTGCACGGCTGAAGGATATGCAGACGGACATTAGAGGACATTTTAAATAAGCTAATCCTACAACTAAGAGTTAAACTGTTTATGGACATTTAGCTACCTGCTTAAAACTGAAAATAATTTTTGTAGTTAGATTTAAGTAATAAGTAAGTTACAACAGATGTCTGTTAGTTTTCTTCTACATCATTTATATGTCTCTCAGAATAAGCATCAGTCAATGCTTTTGCTGTGCGAGGGTTTATTTTTTACACCCCCTACCAAAAGGGGGTGCTCATGTGACGATATCACACTCTTTGCGAGAACAAAACAAGCACAAGTTCCAACAGGAAATGTGTCCACTACGTAGACAGCAAACATCTTTTAGCCTCCACTACATGCCTCGGAATAAAACCTCCAATCCAAAAGTTCAGACTGCTATAGTTCAGGCCCAGTATAGCAGCACTCACACAACTACTCATTGGGACGTATATTCACTGCAACCAGTGCAGCAAGGCATCTTTAAAACTCAAAAATACTCATCAGCTGTATCTTCACTGCAACCAGTGCAGCAAGGCATCTTTAAAACTCAAAAATACTCATCAGCTGTATCTTCACTGAGACAAAGATAACTTACCTCTTTGTTAAGGTCCAGGTCATAGTCTAGTGGCTCCAGGTCAACCTCATGGGTGGGAGGGGTTGTGGCCATGGAGCGGAAGGTCAGCCATTCGTCAGAGTGTGAGCGGGGTCTCTCTTTGTGCTCGGGAGGTCTTTCCTCCCCCTGAACGCTCCTAACTCCCTGTGCCTCCTCTCCCTGAACAGCCCTCTCGAGCAACTGCAGGTCAAAGTCCTGCTCTCTCTTCCACTGGACAACGCACAAAGGAAACAAAATAGACTGTGAAACAAATTACAGGTTGCTGCCATCAAGTTGTCTTGTTCATCAAGTCAATGTGAAAGTTTCACTTGCCTTCACACATAATTTAATGAAACAAGTACTGTACAACACTAGTTATTACTGCTTACTGGCTACACAGAGAGAGAGAGAGAGAGAGAGAGAGAGAGAGAGAGAGAGAGAGAGAGAGAGAGAGAGAGAGAGAGAGAGTGTGTGTGTACAGGTGTGAAAAAGAAAAAAAGAGGGAGCATGCATTGATATGTATGAGACATAAATGCATGCTTATATGAAATTGGAAACCCTCAAATCACAGCATGCTGTAAATTCTCCACAACAGTGATAAAGACAGCACAATGACACTCAAACAAAGAGGAAAGATCTCTGCACTCATACTGATGACATAACCATATTTTATGTATTCAGATAAAAAATATATAACAAATAAAAAAAACATGGCGATATACGTTCATTAGAAAATAATGTTTATTTATTTGCAAACATTCACATTTGAAAAAGGAAGGGTTCTTATAACTAACTATTAATTAGCAGATAAAAACGCTGAGCAAACACTGAAATCACTTAACCTATATGAAATGAATGTCATACACATTAGTATTGTCTATATAAAAGGCTTTCTCTCACAAAGACTTCAAATTGGTAAATGGGACAAAAGTAGGCCCCAGTCCGTTAACACAACCATCTTTATTTTCATTTAAGTAAAAAAAATAATATCGCAAGAAAAATGCGATGATTAGGTTACGATGAGTAGGCTGAATAGGCACTGCTGAGTATATGTCAATGTTTTTGTCAGTAGAAAATAAGAAGGCACTTTCTTTTTCTTTCTCTCTCACAAGCACAAACACACACACACACACACACACACACACACACACACACGGACTGCTTACAGACAGCAACAGCACATCATTAAAGAACAGCGAGCATGAACATCTAAATGAGGGGAAACTGGTAAACAGATATCTGGGTGCTATTCTGAAAGTATGGTAGTATGGTAAAATATATATATATATATATATATATATATATATATATATACTGTTAGAGTGAAAGCCAAGAAATGGAAAGAACACTAAGGAGAAGTGAGAATGGATGGAATCAATGGAAGCAATGTTAGGGTCTATAACAGAGAATGATGAGGAAAAATACCCAGAAAAAATGATGAAAATGAGGTGTAGATGGCATTGATGATCTGTGCCTCAGGTAATTAGTGTGTTATGTGTAGGCAATAGGCAAGATATACTGTAAAGATTTTGAACAAGAATACATCCCTATTCAATATAAATGTAATTATTTCCACTCCATAACAAACACTTTTTTTGTCAATTATGTAAGTATTGTACACACTTTATTGTGTTAAGTGTAATGCAGAAACTGTTATCCACTTATCTGTGTAGGCCTTTTTCACAGAAGAAATGTTGACATGTCACAGTAGGAAAAGCACAATAAAATGAATGATGGCTGAATTCCATTTAGTTGCTTCAGTTTCAGGGTCCTGGTATTCTGCATGTGGGCTCACTCAGTGTCACATTGTCATGACTTAATAGGGCAGCTGAATAAAACAGAGCTATTATTAATGTTATTAGTAACACCTGTGCTTTTCCTACTATGACAAGTCAAAACACCTGCTGTGAAAAAGGCTGGTTTAAGTCTTAAAACAACATGCATGATATAAGCACAGCTAGAGCCACACAGTGAATGAGCATACTGCATTAATGTATTACTATCAACTCTGTAATGTCAGGGACAGAGAAAGGACAGACTACTGAGTAAAGGCATGCATGACTACCGTAGAGTGCCACTCTCGATTTGGCTGTCGTCATGCATGAGAGTGTGACGTGTGATACTGTTCTAGTAACATACTGATCCCAAGTCTGCTGAAAGCGGGCGCGAGGAGGAAGACGAGGTGCGCGGCGATGGCGAGGCGTGGCGGTCTCCGTGACTCAGGGTGCGTTTGCGCTGGCGGACGAGAGCCTTTTGGTGCCTCTTCATCCTCTCCAGCTGCTCATCAGCACTCATCTTCCCCCTCTGCTGCTGCTGCGCCGGGTCCCCAGAGTACAGACGCTCCAAGGCACTTTTTGGTCTCTCCTGAGAGGAGTGGGAGGAAAGAGAGTTGATAACATGAGCAAAAGGTGCAGCAGAAGGCAAAGAAGAGGGGGGGAAATAAAAACAAACCTAACGAGAGGGTAAAATCATAGCTAATGTTAACAAGGAGCGAAACAGGAACACAATACACTTTTCACAACTGAGACATTTATGAGGTTATATTTGGAGCATACGGAGAATCAGGTATATAGTATAAATTACACTACAAATACTTAGTTTTGTTGTCTGTTTATTTACGAGGAATTTGAATGCATTTAGTAGCTGTTATTTTAAGTTTACACAATAAGTTTATATTATTGTATGTCGTCTACCTATAAAATTGGAGCTTGACAAAGTTCAGATATATTTTACCAAAATCTGTCAAACTTAAAACATACTTTTTTTGTAAAAAGCCAAAAAAACTTGACTGGCACAAACATTTTTACTTACTGAATGCAGGTTTTTACCATTTGAGTTTTTGTAAATCTGTAAATATTTTTTTTTATTTTGTACATTTTATATTTTTTTTCATTGCTAACAATCTAATGATCTTGTTATAGTGCAAAAAAACCCCAAACAGAATGGCTAACTGTCTTCCCACCTGTGAACACTTGCAGATAGGTTTGATGGAGGTCTTGGGAAAGCAGGAAGTACAAATTTGAGCACGAAATATCAAATAATTTAACTGTCCTTTCATTTATTTGTGAATTGCATTGATATCATGTATCTGTGCTGTCTCTCCTCTGATGTGCTGATGGGGACTCACTGTTGACTCACTCTTTACTATTTGATCTTAGTTAATTCCGATCCTCACCTTCATGCCGACAGCTGAGGTTGCTCTCCGGAGGGTCACATATGAGGAGATGCTTGAAGACTGATTTAGCCTAAGCGATGAGCCAGCCACTCCTGAGGAAAAGCCAACCACATTAAAATGCTGTACTCAATTTGGCAATACAGCCAAACACTGGTGTAAAATCTTTAACATAATAAATATTCTACAGCTAAATAAGTCTCTTTCTTTTTTTTTCTTCCATTTTCTCTTTATTTAGAATCACATATCAGCACTTAACACATTCCGCATAGTTTGATAGAAATATACAGTGATTCATCTTTACAATTTTTTTTTTAAATATACAAATATGAACAGAACATGGGGTGTTTCAAAATGGCAAAAAGAAAAAAAAACATACTAAGAAGAAAATAAAATAAGAAATGACAAGCAGTTAAACAAGGAGCAATATACATTTTCCACTTTTCCCAAATTTCCTCAAATCTAGTAAATAAGTCTCTTTCTACTGGCTCGATCATCCCCGTACCTCTGCTAGGTAACGTCTGGTACCCATCATGTCCAGATGCAACTATGCTGATGTGACTGGAGCCGTCTCCAGCTCCCATAAGCTCTGGATCACTCAGGAAAGGCCTAAGTTCCACCTGAGATACACAGACATAGATTAGAAACTGTGTAGATTTGTGTTTGTGGTGCTTAGATGTCTAAATTTCACACACTGCCTGTACCTTACTGTCTCCATTAGTGTACTGGCCAATCTCTCTGTCCCTTTTACGCTCATCTGACTGTCGTTTGAGGCCGCGTACAGAAGTGTGTCTGATGACCGTTGTCTCCCGGGGCAACGGGGGCACAGCAGGGGGATGCTCGTCAGGACTGTAGAGCTGAGGTAGAGGAGGTCTGGGAGGCACATCATCCTCACCCTGCACACAGAACAACTGTGAATTACTGATACATACTTAAAATGACAAACAAGCAACGACCTCACATTGCCCTGACTGTGACATCAGTCCTTTCTGAAAGACCACTAATAAATACGTGACGCTACATATTCACATTAAAGGTTTCTTGTGGAGTCTTTGACCTCTAGTAGTGCTATGGAGTTGTTTGGGTCCTTGTTCCCTGTCATGTACATGAAGCGATACACTATAACACTGATCAACAGGTGGCAAAGAAAAGGAAGACTGCTAGCTAGGAAACATAGATGTTAACAATGCTGGATTCAAAATACTAAAAATATGTTTGATAAGGAAGGAACATTTTGTCACGTTTGCCTCAAGGATTCACTCAGTAAGTTTTAGTGAGTAACACTGAATGTAACACTGCCCTGAAAATGTGTGATGGGCATTTTGTGACATTTCATTAACAAAACAATTAATTTATTAGTGTCAAAAATAACTGACATACTTATATATAGACTATTACTAATATAATGAAACTAATCAATAGTTGCAACCCTTTATCTAGTGCTGAAAAAAGTGTAAATGGAAACACTGACCCAAATGAGAAAAGGTAAAGCTTCTGTTTAAGGCATCATGTGATATTTTTGGCAATTAGAAAAGGCGTATGAAAAATGTGCAAAGCTACACAAACTGCATCGTACAAAGACTTCATGCAGCTTTTCATACAAAGATGGCCTTTATTTTGTAGGACCCAGCTGAGGTTTACTTCTGTGGCAGGGGTCACTCACCCATTTCAGCCCACTGGTGATGGTTGCAGAGTGGCGTAAAGGCTGCTGGCTGGGGCTGGAGGAAAGGGTGGGGGTGTGGCTACTTGGGCTGAGGTGGGGGCTGTGCTGCTGCTGCTGCTGGGACAATCTCATCTCCATAGCAGACGGGCTCCCAGACACAGAAGGCACTGATGATGCCGACACTGAAGGCACAAATTTCCTCTCTGGGGAATTCAATGTATATGAACATGTAACATGAACACACACACGCTGTAAAGACAGTGCTTTCTTTTCCCATGGGAAATGTTCAAGGCATTAGTATTGAGTATATGATTAAGAGCTTTAATGGTAACATACTGTAGCGTGACCACACATGGCTTGTACTGCATTGCACATACAGCGAACATCATTTGCTTTGTACATATGAAACCTCCAGGTAGCACCTGTCTCACCTGGGTTGGTGACAGAGGAGATAGTGACTTTGTAGTTGGCTTTACTGGTGCTGAGGCCTGCAATAACATCCTCAATCCTCCACAGCTCTTTTCTGATCTGGACTTTCTCTTGCTGCTCACAGACGAACACAGAAACATGCATCGTAAAATTACTTGTGTACCAAAACAACATATCACTGATTAAAAGTCATCTATTTTTACCAAAATATAATTTTTAATTTGAGGCTAATACATATCAACCACAATTCCTTGCTTTGTCTGTGCTTACGAAATGAGAAGTCTGTAACTAATTCCCAAGCACACCCATGCATGAGAGTGAATGACTTGTTTGTGTGAGTTAACACGAGCCACAGACCTGAGAGAGATCGCTGCGGTTCATCTGTCCCTGCAGGGCTGACTTCAGCCACTCCACATCTCTCTCCAGCCGGCTGTACTCATTCCACGCGTTCTCCATCTCCTGAAAAACGAAACAGAACCATCTCCATGTTATAATAAGACAAGAAACAGCCTCATCTTAGGAGGTAACACGTACAGTAAAGCCTATGTGTGGTTACATATAATTAGAGTAGAGTAGTTGAGAGCAAGTGTTTTGAGCTGCTTGAGTTTTACTATGCTTTCTCACTTGAAATCAAGTTTTTAATATGATTCACTTGGATTTGATCTGTTATTTCCATTGTTCAGTCAGTCACGTATAAGACCGATATTTCCTGCGACCATTGAGAGCACAACCAATGTGGTTGTCTTTGACACTGAGAGCTAAAGATACTCTGGTGTACTCTTGCGTAATCTGGTGGTTTATTTGTAAATGTTTTATCATTTTAACACTGAATATTTTGAATATCAGTGGACATTTTGACTAAAGCATTTTTCTGAGTGGTGTAGAAATTAACTCATGAGTTTCTTTGTAGCCTCAGGTTTGTCCCCGAGCACTCATTTTGATAGTCACAGTCAACTTGAAACATTGTGCCAGTTGCAGAAACCATCAAAAAGGAACAACTAAAAATAGAAGTGAACATCTTGTTTCTAAGCAATAAAAACCATAATGCTGTGGTAGCATGCACTTAGTAATATAGGAGACAGTCTGAGTAGTATGATTCAGAGTAACTTACCAGTCAAAACTAAATGAACAACATTGGGAGGGGGGGCATGTTGCATATTTTAACTTTAACATAGAAGTCAAAGAAGCTGTATTTGTCATTATAAGCTTAATGGACTTTGTGTCTTACTGTGGAGACTTGGGATATTTCAGCCCTGATGTGCACCACATCCTCTTGTAGTAATTTCTGCTGATAAGCAATCTTCTCAGCATGGGCCGGCTGATCTCTGTACTGCTCCATCTGCTGGTGGGAAACATCCAGCACAGACTCCAGCTTGTCCTAGATAGAGACATGAAAGACACAGTTGGAAAACAAGAAGCATTTATGGACCACACCAATACAGGCTGACTCACACAAATTTTGTGTATGTATAAGCCAAAAACCTTGTCCTCCTTCAAAGTGCGTATCGTGGCCTCTAGCTCCTGTAGTATCTTGTCTTGTTCACACAGCCGACTTAATTTCACCTAAAAGGAAAACATATTGGAAGAATAAAATGCAGGAAAACAAATGATAAAATCTAATCTCTGTTTACCTCTAAACAGTCCACAGAGTGTAGACATAATGCAACAGAAAAAACAGGAAAGAGATAAAATGGTGACTGGGCCAATGAGATACAGTATCTGTTTACAACAGAGGTTGTCTGTTCCATTCTTGTTTTCGTTCAACTTTATTCTAACAACACAGCCAGATAAGACGAATTGATCGTCTACTGTAGTCTTCGCTGTCTGTAAATATGTCAATAAGGCTCATCTATGTGAAAAGCCCTCAGGAATTCCTCTCAAAAGCGCAGTGAGAAATATCAAAAGGCTCTATACTGTCTGGTTTGGGGGCGAGATCTGGTAATACCCATTATGAGTAATCATAATCAAAAATCCATATTTTCAAATTCACTTTTGGAGAAAACCGTGTTTATTGAGAGTGACAGATTTGTTTTCCCAGAAATGGGTTATGTGTTTATGAAAACAACATAAGACTGCCTAGTTCACAGTCTTTCTCACACAGTGTATTTTTTTCTCAGATCTATTTATCATTCTGTTCAATTAATAATTAAGCTGTTTTTATTTTGCTGCCGTATATTGTTGTTTTTAATTGCATGAAATATTCATTGTTCAGACAAATTTACTGGCAATTTCTTATAAATTGTTAAAGTGGAACAATGCTAATGATGAAAAGCCAGGACATCCATCTTATTTACCTCCATTCAGCAGAAAACAAAGAATGAAAAAAGCAGGATCAGGCAAATCAAACTGAAAAATTTAACAGCTCAACATCTAAAACTCCCATTACATGTATTTTTCCCTTTAAATTGCAGGGAGGAAAATAAAAGCTGTGGTCGATACTCTCAGGCCCTCACTGTGCAGTGTGGATGGGTGTCCCCACAGTGTTGCAATGTACATACGTTCCCTTCCCTCCACAGCCTCTGTTTACCACAACTTAAGAACACACACGCACACACACACACACAAACCACACTAAAACACACAGTAAAGTCAGACTAAAGTCAGCTGCCTCTCTGTAGTGGATTGTAAGAAGTAGGAAATGGAGATCTTAAAGAAAAGGAAGAGACGGATAAACATGGTGCTTATCTTTTCAGTCCTAAGAACATAATAATTCACTTACATCAGCATCACTTTCTGCTATTTTCACAGGCCTTGATGGTCTTTCTGTTTTTAAACTCTCACGTCCAGTAACCTGAAATTCCCAATAGCCACAAATAAAATAAAATGTTTAATATCAGTAATCGGATGACATATTTTGAACACCCTTACTTTAATGCTTCCAGTAAAGAGATAACAACAACTGCATAGATTTCCAACATACAGTGAGACTGAGACAAGCTGGATGGATCGTGATAAAATAATAAAAAAATAAAAATTCACACAACCAAAATAAGAAAAAAACACGAGCTGGTATAACAAAACTTTGTGCAGAAGCTGAGCAAAAACATTTATGCAGAGAGAGTTTCTGCATCTTTGCATTCGGGGAAACCCTAAAAACCCCAAAGCTGCTCTTTCCTCACTGCTAATTACTGTAAGTTAAACTGGGTCCTTCACATGAACCATTTCATTATTTCTACTTCAAAAAGCTAAATGTGAAACTCTAAGTTATCAAGGCCTGTAGTTTCATGACGGTGTGCTATGGCAGTATGCATATGCTGGAGGAGAGAGCAGTGACAGTGTGGGCAAAGCCAGTGGTAAGAGACTGAAAAGGTGTGAATAATTAAAAATAATGAGCTGTGTGTGTGTAGCTGCAACAGCCATGGCATTGTTGATATCATGGACCTCAGCACAGTTTAACAAAACTTTGTTTAAGATATATAAAAGTTCAGTTCACCAACAAGATTAATCTGCCTCCAGACAAACAAATCACAACAGCTTTGAAAGAGATCTGCCATCCCTAGAGTGATGCCACAAGCATGGCTAAAAATAAGGACATCTGTCTGCTATGCTGCTAAATTACTTAAATTAGTACTTAGTTTCTTCTCAGTTAACCAATTCCATCTGCATAAAAAGTAACAAGTGGCCTATTCTTGAAATGTGTTATTGATTATGCGTATTGCATTTCTGTGTCATGGAAGTGGCAGAAGATGCATTTAATTATTCAGCAGGATTGCATTAAAGATGTCAGCAATTTTCAAGTGGGAAACACAGTACAAGAAATGAATCATAATCCCCATTATTTTGGGGTCTGTACATTACCATTGTATGGGCTTAGAACATATATGGTTGGGGGTAATAGCTTTACAATGAGCTTAATACACTTTTTTTCTTTTATTCTTATTTTAGGTAATTTATAACATTACTATCAGAAAATACTATTATGGGAACTTATATATTTCTGTAATCAGATCTGTGGTAGTTAGAAGCGACTTAATGATATTGTTCTATTTTGATATCAGTATAATATATAATAGTATAGTAGTACTATAATAGAAGGACTGTCAGTTTGTCCTGTCCAGACGTTGTCCAGATAACGGGGCAGAGTCTGCCAGTCGACTGTCACAGTTACTAATGCATGAAAAATTTGGAGTGGAATATTCATAACACACCCACATCAGGATCACCACACCCAACACGGCGGTATGGACTACAGCAAATGGGAGACTCAGTTAAAGGGGCATTCCACCTAATTTAAATGTCAAAGTCAATTACTAGTCATGTGGGGCACTACGCAGCCTGTGAGAACAGTTTTATAATGTATTCTGTGGTGCTGGAGGGAGCTTTGTCAAGTCTGGGAAAATTACTCAAGTGATCACCAGGATCTTTAGGTTGGGCTTGGAAACTACAAGTTTTTGAAAAGAACGTCTATGTTACATACTTGGGTACACTGAGTTTGAAAGACATGAAGGTCAGAAAACTAATATCAAGCTAAATCTCTATCTATTTAGTCAAAATATACAAGTTTTGACCACTTTTTCTGTAATCTGTCTTTCACAAGCTGGCCAACTTTATGTAAGTTAACTTCTTTATGTAAGTTTCTGTAGTACTCTTTCAAGACCGTGGTGAATACACACCACTGCACGTTATCGTCCGTTTCCACCAGTTACCACAATGAAACTAGAGGCCCTAAGGTTGTCAGTGCCATATCACATTGCTATTATATTTCTTTAAAGAGCACCATTGGGTCATCTCTTATGCTCTAACAAGCAAAACAAAAGCAAAGACAAGATGTAACAAACATGAAACACATTCAGAAATGCTTAACAGCATGCAAGGAAGCCCTCTCGCATAACGACTTCCTTTCCATCATCTCAAATCTCATAGCAGTGTTGCGAGCGTCACACAGTGAATGATCGGACCAAGGTATCCATGTGCAAAATCCTGCATATTTTCCAGGGATGCATCACATTCCTTTTGAAAAGCAATGGAATGGTCTGTTTCACTTTGTATGCACACCATCCTTACATTCCAACAGTACCCAAAACTCGGAGTGGAGTTTTCAAACACATTGTGTACTGAAACGATCATCGGGTCAATACTTTGGATCTGTTTT
Organism: Dicentrarchus labrax; assembly: GCF_905237075.1. Lineage (NCBI taxonomy): Eukaryota > Metazoa > Chordata > Actinopteri > Moronidae > Dicentrarchus > Dicentrarchus labrax. The sequence continues at coordinate 15,771,910 of NW_026136719.1, read as the reverse complement.
GAAACAGGAAATGGAGAGGAGTTACAGGACGTACTGTTCTGTATCATTAGATGACCTCCCTCCTTTCCAAAACACAACCCAGATTTCTAATCAATGCATTGTGGTGTTAAACATACAAATCAATTAAGGTCAAATGCTTTGCACAGGTGTAAATGGAACATATGCCAGTAGCTAGCTAAATGAAACAGACTGATTAAATACTGCAGTAAAAGGCCTTTGCAATTATACTATTTGTAACATGGGAATTGGAGTTCACATGACTCAGACATTTTAGAAATTCAGCCATGTGCTGAAACTTCAATTCCCATCAGGAGGATCAACATGTGTTGGGGTGACATACCTACATCTGAAAGTACAGTAATATCATCCAATCGAAGACTCTGTGACAAACTAAACATCTTTCTTCTACTTCTACTTTAGGAAGAAGCCAAACATTGCTCTTGCACTTTATGTCAGTCACATTGGACTATTTGTTGGATTCAGTAGACTATTAATGCAAATTACTTCTTATCCTCAAATGGATAATTTACATAATAGAAAGACAGTTAAGAGACATGTTAATTCCATCATAAGGAAACAGTAGAAAAAGCACAGTGCAGAGGAACAGAGGAAAGACAGGAAAAGGGGAAACAGGGAGGCAGATGTTGGAGGCAGCAGCAGGAGAACAAGATTGCAGTCTACAGAGGGGAGATGGAGAAGAGGATGAAAAGGATAAAGTGGCATTTACTTTGTTGGGGCCCACCTTCAGATCTAGATACTCCAGGTCCTTCTTCAGTTGTATGTAAGTATCATCAGCCTTTAAATGAGCAGTGGAGAGATAAATCATTTGAAATGGAGCTGCAAAGGATAATGGGTGACCAGATGACTCTTAAGGCCTTTATTTGCTGTTGAGGCTCTGCTAACAGAACTTTAATTAACTTGGTCTCAATTACAGTTTACTTCTACCTCTGTATTTTTATCCACAGTAAGTAAAGCCAAACTGTAATTAAGTAATCGTGTAATTTTTGAACTGGTTCAATGTCTCATGTTTGACCTCATACACAACTGAACAACACAGGTCTTGTGCATGACATGTGGTCAAACTGAGTGCAAACATGGAGGATGGCCAGAGAATGGTTGGATGTTAGAAACTGGGTGGGGTTGTCATTACTGAGCACCGTTGCAGCTTCACTGTGGTCTGATAGTCTTACAGCAATGCAGTGTTTGTAAACAGGCTCACAAGGGGGACTGTGGCCTGATGGTTGCTTCAAAATGAAAACACCAAGAGCAAAAGATTTATCAGAGCACACAGACATTTAGATACAAATGTGTTGTATTCATCACATATTCTTTTTGTGGTTGTGCAAGGTTATACATCTATAAAACAAGTATACAATTCAGACACAGTCAACAAGCAACATGCTTCAAATATGACATATTACTTATTACAAATAGGAAAACACTAGCCTCTGAATGCTTTTTCATGTTTTGAAAAAAGTAGATGAGTGACATTCACTATAAAGAGACTAATGTATAGCTTAAAGGCAATCTAGACAGTGCAACACAGCCCATGCCAAAATGGTTGAATAAACAAGACAACCAAGCAATGCCAACAGACCGCAGTCTTATGAATGACAGAGAAGTAATGTATGGGATTGGCTGGGGAGAGGGGAACCACAATGCACTGGCAGGGGTTGCAGTGTGCTGTAGAGGAGGTTAGGGAAATACAGCGGCCCCTGACCTGCATGCTGGGGCCTAGAAGACCGTTGTGCTGGTGGTGCTGCAGGTGAGCGAATGCATCGCCGGGGCTATGCACACCAGCCATCTTGGCCTGGTGCCTCCGAAGCTGAATGAGGAGCAGAGTCAGCTCCTCTGGCTGCAGCCAAGCCCGGGTTTAGAGGCCGGAGGCCAGTGAAAGCGCAGAGGAATGAGAGAAAATACTTGAGAACCATCTGGGCAGTACAGTGGCTGAGAGAGAGCCAAGTGGTTGAGAGGCCAGTATACTTTTGCTTAATCAATGTCCTAATAATAACTTAAAATGTAAAAACTTGAGCTGCACTATGAGACTGGGAGGATGACTTATTGTGTTGACTTATTGGCTATCATGGATTGTCTGAAGGGTTAAGGGTCAGCAGAACTAATACCACTACAGCAAATATTATATGGCATAAAAAATAAACCAGCATTATATGGGTCAGCTCGATCAGATTAGATTCTTCATCTTGATATTGTCACAGAGATTAGTGATTCCTATTCCTGGCTTGGGTGTGCTAGACTACTGGAGAACTATGTTATACACTATGATAGATATCGTTAACAATGAAACCATGTAATGTAGTGAATGCAATAAAGAGGATCATACCGTTTTGCCATGCAAGCTGGGTGCACTGACAGTGTGTGTGATGTAGCCCATGGCTGGCATGGACCTTCTCTCTATTTGGGAAGTCTGCAGAGAAACAAAGTTCAACACTTGTTATTACAGATCTAATAGAGTCAAATCAAACAGAATGTGTAATTCATTAAATAATCTTCAATAGAGTGTTGAAAGTGAGAGATAGACCACTCTATCACACTGAATCAAAGTTGAACCATAGCCTCCAAGACTGCAAACAAATTTGACTACACAGCAGATTTATTTTTTTCATCTATCCTTTTCTCCCTTTCATCACTCCTACTCTTATTTGAAACAAGGTGTGCCCTGAGTTTTAGACGCTACAGGGCTTGGAAAATCTGACGTTTTTGCTTAACACACAGAATTAGCGAAAACCAGGCCCACTACAGAACCCTAAAAGGACACAAACAACAAGAGATTTAATTAACTACACATAAATTATACTAAACCTGCTTTCTTAAAATAACATTTGTTTGCTACCAGCAAGAGAAGCACTGTAAGCCATTCCCTTTGAGATTCCCATGCCACTATTTTTTGCTGTATAATAGGTTTTTTATTTAAATGCAAGATCAGAAGAAAGAGACCGCTGCTGATGTTTGAGATAGAGTAGAGATGTTTATAGGGTGCCGAGGAGCCCTGGGCAAATTGGATTAGCTGCTAATAAAACATACTCCTTAATGATATTCCACAGAGGTATACAGATCGCTATTACTTCAGCACACTCCAGCCAGAGAGCACCATCAGCCTCAAAGATGCTGGGTGCACCAAAACTTAAGTTCATTGCAGACTAAATTTAGTTCCCATAAAACATCGCTCCCTTGGATCGTCTTGCAAACTCACTGTGGCTCCCTTTGTTAAAAATGTATCTTCTTCTAAAGGGTTTTCCATAATTGTGCGTCATTCTATTTTATCGTTATAATTAGTGTCTTGACACTCGGGTGAATGATAGAGGAAACAGAGCATCTGCGACACTTTGTTTACTTGTGTAAGGCCAACGGGTTGGTTATGAGTCCTGTGTGTGTTGGCAAATGTGGTGATGGTTTGGAGGGAGATGTTTTCACATGTGGAGGGTGTGGTGGGCAGACAGCACAGGGTGTGGATGACAGGACGGCCCCTCGCTCCGTCTCCTGCGGCGGTGGTGGTGCTGTCTGAGTGCTACGACAGTTTGGGGAACGGCGGAGTAGCAAGCTTTCACTCACACATGCTCACACCACCTGTGGAGTGGGCCTGGGTGTGGACTGTGTGAATCTGCAAATGATTCACATGAGCATCAAAGTGCGTGCGCTGAGAAGCCGGAGCCTTCTCATGCTCCTCCTGCTAATCTTCCCATGGTGTCCTTGTGAGCTCACAACATCCTTCAAGTCAATAGATACCTCACTATCCAAAACTACCGTGAGAATGAGACCTTTGTCATTTGGCTCACTACATGTGAATCATCAAACTTTACTTCAGTCCCATGCCAATGACAGGCTGCTGACACCAATTTGTGCCAGGAATACAGTGTTAAAGCACATAAATTCATCAAGGGTGGACAATCCCTCCATCCATTATCTACACATCTATGGAGGGGGTAATTCACTCCAACCAGTCTTATCATGAGTGTGATAGCAGTATGATAAACACATTGGGAACAAACCTACTTGTGCCCTTTGCGAATCACTGCTCCGCTTTGCCAGTTTAAGGGCATCCACGGGTCAACACACTGAAGAAATGTGAGCCCTAGGGTTAACCATGATAGCCCACCAAAATCCCAATTTTTCAGGATAAATCTTCTGCACCCCTACTGGCCATAATAAACTGGCTTCAATAAAAACAATTGTATTTTTGCAATGCTATCAGTATTCAACATGTTTTAATAATCTTTGGATGACAATGTTCTACACACTGTTATCAGTCTGAGGCTAGATGAACAAATACATCGTTGGTTTTGGTATTTTTATGTTACTTATTAACTGATAAAATAAGACTAGCATTATCCTTTATTTTTTTCTTCAAACTGACTTAAGATCAAGTTAATCAGTACAACAATATTAGCATTTTTTAGTTTTATAATGAGTACTGCTCTACATGAATAACTTATTCCGTAGGCCGTATGTTTACTAACCTAGGCTACAATACATAATGATTCCAACTTAACATCTAAAGCTGACATGAAATATCAAAGGGATTAATATAAAATTATTCATTAATATTATTCTTGGAATACAACATTTCTATGTGTATGTAGGACCCTATATTGCATAGTATTTGAGCACTCTGAATCTATTTAGAACTAGATTTACTAGTCTCCATTTCAAAGTTTGATTGGGAAAAAAGTAATAATTTTTTATTTTGTACTGCAATGATGAAGTAAATTGTCATCTAAATAGTCAACTCTTACTAAAAATGTCAAAGGTGCTTCCTCTCCCTGTGTAAGTGTCCTACCTGAGACAGTTGGGCACAAATATGGCCGGGGGAGCTGGATCGTGTGCTGTCCCCAGGTGTCACTTCATCCAGGGGCCTGACTGTGCGTCTGTCTGAGGGAGTGTGAGGCCTGCGAGGGGACAGTGGTTTGAAGGAAGAGGGGACTGACGGTGGGACTTCACATGGGGACGGAGGAACGGAGATGGAACGTGGCATCTCCACAGTAACTCTAAAAGATGAAGAGTCAGTGAAGTTGGGGCCAGTGTATATCGGAGCGGTGGGGCTGCCATGACGGAACTGCTGCCGCTGCTGCCACTCGTACAGCTGCCATACCATCCCCTCCTTGGTGGCCGTACGCTCATCTGTGGACATGCGGAAGTGGCTGAGCCGGTCATGGGCGTACTTGTAGTCACTAGGCAGGTTGCATGTTGCTGGAGGAGAGTTGCTGCCAGATGGGAGACGGGGAGACTTTGGCAACGATTGATAGGTGGCATCCGCTGTGCTGGCTTTGGGCTTTAAGGGAGGAGTCCGCCGAGGGAGGTTATACTCAGCAGAAGGAGCACTGAGACAAAAAGACACAAGTATTTTAATTTGATATAAAGAATTTCATATTATTTGTCCACAATGAGAATTATTTCTTTATCCTCTTATCTCACGGAGCAACTGAAATAAACAAGTCCTCATATTAGCCACTAGAGGGAGGCATTTACTCAAGGTTTTTGTTAGAGAAATATTGGTCAATTCAGACTGACTGTTTAAAGACAAACTGACCTCTTCGGTGGGTCCCCTTTATGCACTTTGACCCACTGCTCCACCTGAGCCAGTGTATTCTTCCTCTGCACATGTTTCTCAGGGTCTGCCCGTGACACAAAGCCCCTCTGATAGACTAGGTTTCCATTCTGTTCTGGTGGCAGAGCCACTTGGATTACAGTTTGCTGTCCGTTCTTCTGGGCGGCGCCATCGACAAACTCTGGAGACAGTCTCTCTGCTCTTTCCTCTGTGGCTGACTGGCTGGGCCTCCCTAGGATTTCTAATGCATACCTCACCTCGTCGCCATGAGCCAGTTGGATACCATTATCTTGTGGTTCCTCTCTGTCTGTCCTGCGAAGGCTCTCTGTCTGAGATGAGTTCTGATTGATGTGGACATGGTTGGCCTGTGGAACTGCCTGCTGCACAGCTTTCTTTGGCTTCTCCACCTCTCTGTGAAAAAGTAAGACAGGATGATTGAATATTTCAACAAAAGTTAATCCTGCCTGTAAATGATACAAATTTCTTACAAAAGTAAGACTCTCAAGTGTTACTTTATCTAACTATTACACATGGCTACACTCATAATTACTTTAACCATATTCAAATGTCTCCTCTTATATCGTATATTATGATGAAGTGCAGCACTATTCTTGTAACAAGGGATTACACAGCAATACACACTGGATAAAACCACACAATGGAATTAACCTTTAGTGGCCCTAAAGCTAATTTTTTCAATGACTTTCCATCTGTACGTTTTTATATGGAGAGGAGAAAAGGAGAGTAGAGCCATTGCTGGAGAAAGCAAGCAGAGCGAATCCCCAGGGAACAGAAAGGACGCACTTTGTCTTCATCAAATAGCTTGGGGTAGCATGCCACTCTTCTTAATGTGTTCAAATGGTACCAGTTTCAATTCATAAGGTTTAACATTATATTCATTATTTTCCCACTTAAAGGAATAAGACATGATTTAAAAAGCCTAATTTTCAAACTGTTATTGACTGCTTTTTTTGGATAGTGACAGGAAAGGCGGGGAGAGAGAGGTGGTGACATGGAGCAAATTGCTGGGGGCTGGATTTGAAGCCAGGCCGCTACAGTAAGGATTCAGCCTTAATATGTGTGTGCATGCTACAGCAATCGTTATTGCTCGTTTTACATGCATACACTTAAACCTTGCTAATTTCAGTGTAAATAATTCCTAAAAGGTAAAATATGAAGGTAGGAATATTAAGTTAAAGAATTTTCTTCTTTTTTCATATGATGAATTGATTTGATTTCAAGGATATTCAAATGTGAAACTTTGCAAAATAAAAAATTCAGGAGTACTGACTCTAGGTGGCCTCTAGGTGGCATTACTGCACAGACCATTCAAACCATGCAGTACATCCAGCTAATCTCAGATACATGCAGTTTCTAATGAATTTAACAGGGATACAGTAGTCACAGATTTTACTGCAGACTATTTCTGCCATTGATTGTGAATAAAAAAAAGATTTACTGCTGTAGAAACACATTCTACTGTAGAGCATCTATTTTGTGTGGCCTCTGCTCAGCAATGGTCTGCAATAAGCCTCATCTATCAGACCCAGATGCATTACACACACACACACACACACACACACACACACACACACACACACACACACACACACACACACACACACACACACACACACACACACACACATACAAAAACTGCAGACATATCAGTGCTCCAGAACAGAAGGACAGGGTTGAACCTGCTGTGGAACACTGCTCATGCCGTTAAAATAAAGCCCATGTAGGCAGGAAAAAGGAGCAGGAGCAAATTTCAGTTATGAAACTGATTAAATCAGTTCAACACTACAGTTCAACTCTGAGGTTGATGCCTTAAAACAAACAAATAATATACTAGAAACACTGACCAAAAAAAGTACTATTTTGTTGAATACTGAGACACCCAGGATCCCTTTAGACATCATCTCAGGAAATATCCAGTTCACAGAGACTACTGTGCTTTATGGAGGAAGAGATGTTGGTAGTTGAAGCCCAACCAATGGGAGAAGTGAATCCTACTCTGTAAAGTGAGACCAACCTCTTTATAGTGTGACTCTGCTGCATCAGCGCAGCCTGGTTCATGGCCCGGATCCAGCCATTCATGTCCTCCTGCGTGTCCGCACTGAAGAAATATGTCCGCATCCCGCAGTGTTCTGCCTGTGAGCCAATCACAGAGTTCTTATTGTAAATGTAGGAGCGCATTCCTGTATGGCTCGCCTATCAAAGAGAGAGACATCAGGAGGGAGAGAGAGAGGATGGATGTGAGAACATCTTACTGAAGACAGGAAAAAGCTGCCAGGGAGGCTGATGAGTAGAAAAACTTTGCTTTCTTGTTTACTGAGACTGACAGCCGTCAACTCAGTCAGGACAAAGTTTACAGCAACATTTTACTGGGAAAAAAAAGAACAGGGTGGGAGCAAAGTGCTGCAGCAGAAACAACGTGAACATTGTGCTGTTTCTGGCCACAAAAAAGCACAACACAGGTTTTATTTAACAACTGCTTTTCAAAAAAGCTTCAGCAAAACATATACAATCTCTTCAGCACACAGAAATTAAGACAGCAACTTCAGCAAACAACCATACAGTAGCAACAAAAAGGCAATTATGGGCATCTGTCATCCCCTTTAGTCAGGATACACATACACATAACCACAGATAATAAACATTAGCTCACCTTTTGTTTTTCTTCCTGGTGGTGTAAATCAGTCCTAATAGCTTAAAACCTAATTCTGATGCAGACAACTAGTTAAAGCCCAGTAAAGGAGCATTCAGCACCATTTTGCACAGTTTCATTACTCTCTTCCTTCACAATCATACAGATACCTTCTCATTTTAGATCTGCAAACTATGTTACACTGATCTTATCAATATACAGTCAGTGCAAATGATTAGTTAGTAATGTTTAATCATACTGTATAGCTCCATAATCAATACTAAATAAACAGACTTCTATTAGTATTTTATTGTAACTGGTCACAATTAATATCACAACTGCACACTGCCAGTGTGTTTTTTAAACTTCTGAGGGAATAAACTGTAAACAGTCTTTGACATCTTCACTAGCTTACATTCTTCAGAGTCTAAGTTTTAACAAAAGCCTTACCATCGAATCACCACCACGATTTATCAGTTAGGAAGACTGTTAACTGAATGCAATCATTCTACTAAAATGTATTTAATCTTTAGGCAATATGTGAGAAGACGAACACTGCAAAGTAAACCCAAAGGACCTGCTTCAAAACAGATGTAGAGAAACAAGTTAACAGATTATATAGTAATTTCTATTGTAAAACAATATAAAATTAATGTATGTACAGCAGGGGGCATATTTCTGATGGCAACAAACATCCAAAGAAATGCAATGAAATCAGCAAAGAGTGTAGAAAACCCTGTTGTCCCACCACTCCAATGATGATGACAATGTGATAGGTGATATGCGGCTTGACAAGACAAATACCAGAGCCACTGAGCATAGACGTATATTAAATTGATTAAATGAGTAACCGTTGTTCTCTCACACTTTCCACGAAATGAGGCACTATATGAGTCCTGCACTGAATGTGTTATATTCTGTTTCATTTCAGATGCAATTTGCTGGAGTACAGTGCCAAAATAATAACAAATGTGTCACCGCCCATATACTGATGGACTGCGCTGTACACGTAAAGCAAATGCTCTTTTTTTCTTAAAAAAATTCACAACAATGTTGATTAATAAAACTAATGGCGCCGCTATGAGCTCTGGCATTGTCCACTGATGACTGTAGTCATGCCTGTACATGATAAGAATTTGATGCACATTTAGAAATGTGCATTCAGCAGCTACTAGCATGATATGAAACAAAATGAGCTGAGGATGGCGGTCCACTGATGAGGCTCAAGTGAAATCAAATACCTATTCATGCAAGACAGGAAGCCTGTGTGATTCAGGACGGCCGCCCCGCAGAGAACAGTACTCACTCCGCCCGCGCACACACACCGGGTCACAATGGGAGGCAATTGACCAACAGGGAATGAGAGAAACACAGTGAGATGAGCGAAAATAAGAGAACAGAAAACAACAGGAAGTTACAGCAGATCAGTGCTGACTCAATAAGAAAGAACAGAAATGGCTCCAGCTGTCATCTCATGGCAGTCATCACAGAAGCAAGAATGAGTAACAGTGGCAGCATCAAGAGTGTTTTGGTTCTTTATAATCAGACACATCCTCGTGGCATCGCGGCACAACCTGCACTGCTTCAAGGAAAGTAAAAAACTCTTAAGTATAAATATTTCAGAGAAGTGCTGTACTGACTAGCACAATCTGTATTCTTATATGTTCTCCATTCAAGTGCTAATTGATTTTGAGAAGGACTCTAGTGTCACCAATTCTAGTCCATTATTTCAACTCATTATCAGTCTGTAATTTACTGTCCATGTAAATAGCTCTAACAGTCTGAAACATCCCATTGTTGAACAACACCAGACATCTACTGAGCTGTTGTCATGCTTACTTAGCAGTAACTGAAATTTCCAAAGCACCTCAGATACACGTAATGAAATCTCTTGCTCTTTAATGCATGATGGCTCAGAGAGAGCTGAGGGGAATAGAGATCTCTTAAATACAGGGAGGCACAGCAGAGCCTCATTACATCTAGCCTTACACACACTCCCCAGCAAGTGGTGGGAGGAGACGGTGAATAGGCTGAATGTATAATTAATATTCCCAGCTGCACAATTATCACACAAATTCCATTGTATGTAGTATGATCTTTAAAAAGATACGTACCACACAAGCACACCGATTCATACTCACACAGACATGTTCTCACACACATATATACACAGAATCCAAGAACAAAAGCCAAAGTACAAAGGAGCTGAAATGATTGCAACAGAATGCCCTGAAGCTGCAGTGGTGCATCAAACATTCAGGCACTATTGTTCTTTGCAACAAGCTCTGTGTTTCCACAAAGGAGGAGCTAGATAATGTTAACACTCTTGCTGTAACCAAACGGCATAATTCCTTTTGCTGTCCTCTGGCAGAATTCACAGAAGGGAAAGGGAAAAAGATTTTGCCGCATGCAAGGAAAAGTTCTATCACACACTTTCAGATAAAAACGACACTATAACCAAATGCCAGCTGGTTCTATTAGGTATAGTACAACAAGCGAGTTATGTGCCATTCAGATTTCATTGAGAGAACAGAGCAATCGCACTGTGGACAGGCTGCTGCAGCCTCTCCAGCACAGTGGTAGAGCTCCCAAAATACAGCCACTGCTCACAGTAGGTGAATAAAATCAGACCAGGCACAAGTCTGCTTTATCTGAAATGCTAATATGAACAGATCATCACAATACATACAAGGGTTGTCCTGCAGCCACTGCACGACTCATAACTTGACATTTTCTGAGTAACAGTGTAAAAAAAAGATTTACTTTGATTATTTGTTTTTCTACAAACTCCTTTATATAACAAAATAATTCAAACCTCTCAAACACATCTGTGTTTTATTTTTCATATTGTATTACAAGCAGCCCTTATTTGCATAAATTAAATATATAATTCTATAGAGATAAATGTTATACTTTAAATCAGTCAATCAAGTAAACAAAGGTATGACCTGATTCCAACTTTGGATACTTCACTGTTTTTGATGCTCTGTGCTATAGACCTGTTTTGGTTGAACTAGTTACTGAAGTTCAATACCCAACCCCAATAGTAAATCACAGACAGCCTTAAACAAAAAAGGGGGAAAAGACATAAAGGAGAGATGAAAATGAGATCAAGGCAGCAGGGAGTACCCAACAAGGCTTCCTGTGTTACAGAGACCACAGTAGGGGAAACCAGCATGTGAGGAGTGCTTCCAAATAGTGATGTAACAAAGAAAAATTACAAGTCGTGAATGAATTTCACTGGCTACACATGGATGTGATAACTTCTTTTATAGATCTGATTCAGTGCCACCTCAGTGTTACCTTGAAAGCATATTTGCGGTTTATGTGGTCATCAGGCTCAACTGGTGCAATGACATAACTGGGCAGAGGGATGCTACCAAGCACCGTCTCCTCTCGGCTATCTGTGAAGCAACCACACACAACACACACAGTTACTGTTATGGGCACCCAAAACAACAAACTTTAATTCTGCCAGGATATTTTTTTTTACGATGTTTACGAGTGAATGTAGATTTATGAACAGAAGGAAAATTAGTGAGGCATAATTCATAGGTGACTCTTGTCTGGACGAGGCCATGTGGTAGCATGTGGCACAAGGTGACATGTGGCTTATCTATTATTCAGTGTGATTAATGGAGGAAAGGAGGTAGATGCTCCAGCAACACAAGCACAGATTACATCCCATAATAAAATACTCAAGTTAATAAGGAAGAAGTGGGAGGAAGACAAATCCAGTGAGAGTAAGAGATGGCAAGATATTTCATACATCTATTTATAGACTGTCATTAATCAAGAAATGCATCTATCCCTCAGAGGACATCACCGAAGGTTTATATGTCTGATTTAACAATCAAGACCATTTTAATTATTAATATTAAACCCTGTCCGAGAGCACTTTTCATAGACTCACCTTTGTAGTAAAACAAGCAGTAGTCTGACAAAACAAACCACTTCCGTTTCCACAGTCGCATTCCAGAGCTGTCCTGGAGGTGAAGGGGGAAACGCAATATACAGCGTATTTAGAAATCCTCCTTGCAGGAACACATTTTAATCAAAATTTTAATTAAAAAGCGTAGTTTGGGAATATAGTGCTCATTAGCAGCAAGTAAGTGTGTGTGTGTGTGTGTGTGTGTGTGTGTGTGTGTGTCAATAATTTAATTTAATCTAAATGTACTTTTTTCTTGCAGCATTTGGCACAAAGCTGCCGACTCATTTACCTCATTACTGTTGGTCTCTAACTCTGGGTTTACTTGGTGTCTTTTTGTGTTATACTTTTTTGGATTATGATCGCATGAGACACTCAAGTCCAGATTAAAAGGGTTTTGTAAGGGCAGTCTGAGCGTTTATTTTGTAAAGCTCACAGTTAGAAGAACATCAGATTCTATACAGAATGATTGTTAACAGGTATTAAAAAGACACAGACCATGACGTAAACCTTTATGTTTATCATACTTCTGCTATACTCCACATAGTTACAGCTGTTGTACAGTGAGGAATCTCACTTTCTGCAAGGAGGGTAATATCTGATTATGTGACTGATATTCCACAGTGTAGATGTGTGAGGGTCTTTCTTTCAGACTCACAATAAGAGCATAGGGACCCCAGCTCACCTGTTTATACAGCCAGCCTCTCACCACCACTGGGATATTGAGGTTTCTTTTAATAGCATGATCCCTCTTTCCAAAACTGTGTACTTTCCCCGTACCTCTGGAGCCCTGCAGAAAGCAAAGAAAAAACAAAAGAGTGCATTATGTGGTGGCTTTGCTGAAGAACTGCGAGCCAATTTACTTTGCTTACCTGAGGTAACATACAGTGATTAATAGAATAGTATGGTGTATACCAGTAGTTCTCAAACTGGGAGACGAGCCCCCCTTTGTAGGGGTGCATGGATGACCAGGTGGAAAATGTGGAGTGAAATTAAAGTTGACTCTGGTTTGTGTGAGGACAGTAAACAATGGGATGCTAGCAAGGCTATCTTGCTAACCTAATCTATTTAAATTCAACTTTTTTTTTTTTTTTTTTACCAGTAGTTGCTCCAATAATGTAGAAGACTGATAAACATTAAATCTGTTTACAGGAGGGGAGGGGGGGGCATGACAGAAAAAGCTTGAGAACCACTGGTGTATACTCTGGCATTAACCTCCACAGCGCAGATAATACAAAGGCAAAACTGAGTCAAGTAAAATGGCCTTCTTTCCTGGAAATTCCTTCTTTTAACACCCACAAAGAAAAGAGGAAATACCAACAGGCTATTCCTGTGGATGCGTGCATCCATTTATAATCAGGTATATTTATAGACAGGATCATTTCAGACTACATATTCTCTGTAGGGCTGCACTAAAAACATCATACTGACAGATATTGCGACTGTGATTCACGATTATGTGGGAATCATCATTCATCATTGTCTCCATCACAAATTAAATTTTCATAAAAGAAAATAAAACGTCATTTCCTGTATCATGATGAAATTTTTGGGGGTCTGTACAAACAAACATGTTTTCTTAAATGTGGAGAACAAGATTTGTAGACCAAGGCACCTCGGCAGCACTACAGTACTTCATTATAATGCTGATTTGTCACACATTTTACCTTTATCAGAACATTACAGCTCTTGCGATTTACATATTGCTTCTGCGATTTGCATATTGGACTTGGCCATATTGCGATTTTGATCATTTGATTAATTGTGCAGCCCTAATTCTCTGTAAAAATTAAATCAGATTTTTTCTCGGGGGCTTTTCTACAGAAATACCTGGGGTTGTCGGGTTGACCTGCTGGCTAAAAGAAGAAGAAGTGTTGAGGGGACAAATATGCATACCCAATTCCTTATACATATCTTAAATGTGACATGTTTTAATTAGACAAAATGAAAAACACCAGAGGGACCAAAAGGTAAGGTCAATCAGTCACACAAAACAATCATCACATAGACAAAGTAGTAGCTTTTACATCATCTGCCAATGATTTTCTCAATCATTTGATATTTAAAAAATTTGCAAGTAAAACATTCAAGTTCCTCAGAGCAATAGTTGTTTCTAACATTAAGTTGCATTGACATTTATTTCAGTGTTGGCAACTGTTAAAGTAAAGGGGGACCTTGTGGAAGGTTCAACTGTCTTTCAGTGGCTTTCATAACACTCGAAATTTCAGATTTCTCTGGGATTTTATTACTGTCCTGTGCTTCTGTGCTATGTCACATATTCACTGGCAAAACATGTTTGCAGCAAAAATTTCCAGACAGCCGTGGAAACAACAGCAAGTCTATCACAGAGATGCATACTGTATGCCACACCCCTGTCCAGTTCCACAGGATGTGTATTTGAGTTTTATTATGCTTGAAAAATGACTAAATTATCACTCTCTGTGGTCATTAATCAGAATGAGATAATGTCTTCTAGAGTTGATTAAACCAATTTATCAACACGAGCAGTAACAGCCATCAAGAGAGCTCTTAAAGCAATTCTGTATCCCGTTGGTCAACTACGATCAATGTCCAAAAAGAAAACCTGAAAAAACATTTTGATTCTGTTTAAGGATTACTTTTCTCTTCAAACGTTGTGTAAAACTAATACGTACTCAACATAAACAGTTGCCCTCTCGGAGAAGAGAAACACTGATGCTCACCTTTGACCCTGAGGTTGCATCCACTGCTGCTGAGGTCACAGGCTTGGAGGACTCTGTGACCATGCTGGGGGATCTCTGATTGGCCGCTGACTTGGACATACGGGATTCTAACCTACAGTTGAAAAGGCAGCAAAGAAGACCATCAGTAAAACAGACAGAATGAGAAGCCTCGGAGAGTGATATCCCTTCTCTCCTCTGAAAACTAAAAGACACACAGGAAAACAGAGCACAGCCCTGTGCTGAGCTTTCAGATATAAAGGATGTGACTATTTCCTGACACCGCCACGCGACCTGTCACAGCCAATGGCTTTGCAGTGTGGATGTGTTAATAGTGGAAGATTTGTGTTCCAAACACTCCAGTGACACCTGGTCTGACAAACACCTCGGGGCACACATGTTATACACACCCAGAAAACAAGCTGAAACAAAACCAAAAAAGAGAAAAGAAAAAAAAAGAACCCAAAACCATATGCACAGATGACACACACACACACACACACACACACACACACACACACACACACACACACACACACACACACACACACAAACACTGTCTTTGGACAGCTTCAAAGAAATCCAAATCCCATATTTACTCATGACATCATCATATTGCTATGGATCCAGAAAAACTTTTCCTTTGAGTGGTACTTTCATTATTTATGAATACATTTCTATTTATATTAAAATAGTAATACTACTAACATCAGACAGATAGTAATATCATTTTAATAAGTAGTGGATGTTTTTCCTGGGGATGTCATGACCAGTAAAGTAAAACATCATTGTTAGTATAATTATCACAAGGGACAAAGAAGTAAAGTCCAGTTGTAAATTAAACACAATCTTGTGTTTCTTCATTTAGACCAGTCATTATTTCTCAAACTTTTTACACCATGTACCACCTCAGAAAATATTTGGCTTTCCAAGTACCACCGTTATGGCTGACACTAAAGTACGGTAGCGCAGGCCAACCGTATTCAGCAACAGAAGCAAGAATTAGATTATTATAGATTATTTATTATTGACTGTTGTTGAAACTTGAACAGAACCAGCTCAGGAACCAGAGCTAATTTTGTGGGAAATGGTCCACATTTCTCTTCCTAATAGTTCCCATTTGGAGCCACGATTGCACATTGCAGTGTTTTTGAGTCATTCATACCTCATACTTACCTCTACTATTTGTGTGATGTTCTAAATACACTAACTCCTAAAGGTTAATGTACTGAGATCATAAACAGCTCCAACCTTCAGCACAGAATTACAAGGAGACAGGTAACAGCTTGGACTATTTCAGTTGACATTGAGATGACAATTGTGATTTATCCTTCGACCAGTTAAAAAAATAAAAAAATAAAAAAATATATAGATCATGCATTACATAATTCTACACAGACAATCTGGTTCAAAGGAGAGTACAGAGAGTAAAGTACAGAACAATGTGACAACATGCAGCCTGATGCTTACAATTCCCAAAGGCACTGACAAAGCACCCAAAGCCTGATGTCACATTATAGATGTTTCAAGTAGAATGGACATAAACAAATGAAGTGGGCAGTGTTGACCGCAGACGTAAGAAATCTAGGCTAATACACGAATGTTAAGTAAAGTACACTGGGAATTCAGATTTTTAGGCGGCCATGTTGCCTGGCACTGACAGCAGAGTTGTAGCTTCAAGTATTTTCTCTCCAGTTATCACCTTGTATTCACTCCTACAATTTCAAGGACTTTTTTCCAGACTGCTGCAGTTTTTGATTTGTCATATGTGCTCACAAGGACATACATCATAGATAACAGGAAACTGGAGACAGCAAGGTTCAATCTGATTTAACAAGGTCCCAGAAACATTTTAGTGCAGTGCTGATTAAGTCCTAACATGTAGTTCCAGCAGATTTTTCATCCACAGATCCTGCTGTTACATCTCATTCTAAAGGTCCTAGATGCTATAACTCAACTTTGACAAGTTATGAGTTCAGTAATGCTCTTCTGCTTTATTTGTAGACTTTTTTTTTTAGCTTAAACCGATCTGTCTTTTTTAGTTGATTAATTTAGTTAAATTACACTATTCTTAGTCACCCCTTTATACCAGCAGGGAAGCTATTTATGTGATGTTGGAACCACTAGGTCAGGCACCAACGGCAAAATCATGTTACACTCACTCCCACTACTCATTTAAAAGAAATTTGTTCATATTCCTATGTATAGTTGGGCAACAACAACAACAAGTATACTGGCTATTGGAGTCCAGCACTGGTTGGTTTTTTTTTTTTTTGGGGGGGGGATTTTTGGGGCAATTTCAGTCATTTAATTTGAGCCGCTGTTCAGTGAGCGACTCTACTACAGCGAGCTAAGCCGTAGCATAACCATACTGAACATATTGCCTATATATTTTTGAAAACTCATCTGCAGCTAGTCAACCAGTCTAATCGACATGCAACTGTCTAATACTTGGCAGAGCTTCTTCCTGACAGCAGGAGTGAGCTTACAATAGGAAACAATAAATGGCCTGTCTCTCTGACAACACTGCCACTATCCCCCTGCATTGTTCTGCAAAGGGGTTAAAAGCAGCATGAACCCTGTTGTTTTTTCCTGCTTTGTTCGCAGCACTACAATGAAGCTAAGGAAAGGGAGATAAGCTAGAGATGTGTGTCAGAGACTAAAGCAAAGGATAAAAATGCTGGTAGCACAAGGGAAAAAAGAGAGAGAAACCACAGTGCAACAAAACTTACAGTATCTGCACTCACAGTCTGGACTGAAGCCAGTCTTTTTACAGGATGTTTCTGTCGTATCAAGGGGACTCTGCTGTTTTATGTGAAGCTTTCATACTGTTTACCACCACTGTCATTGGAATGGTTCCCCAGGAGATTTGTTGTGGCATGTGGTGGAGAGGAGCGATATTTCACATCACGAAGTGTAGAAGGGGGAAAGACACTAAGCTTCATCTCTTGCTGCTTCTGCTATGATGGAAATGAGGGCATATTTGACATTTTTTAATCCTTTCAGGCAGTGGGAGTACATGGGGAGAGTTGACGAATTGATCATAGTGTGATAATCTATAACAGGCCAGCAAAGCCTAGGATGATCGACCTCTCCGTGGGGAAGGGCCTCCTGAAGCTCTTTTTCCCCTGCTCTGCCCTCAATCCGATATGGGTCCAGGGAACACACTGAGATTCTCCTTACTTGGAAAGGAGTCGGTGATTCATGGAAGAAACCAAATTTCCTTTTCAGATATCAGTACACGCATAGCATGGCCATAACATCACCATGTCAGTGAACAGAAGCAACATTTTGCAGCCACAGTGAGGTCATGCCTGTGTTGGACACATTCAATACCAAGACTTTAACCCAGCTGTCAAGCTCCCTCACTTATGTCTACAAAAGCATTATGAAAAGAAGGGTGGAAGAGAGAGGCATAAGAATACGGCAAAATAAAGTAAAAATATATTGCCTTAGGATGAAAAGCATCTTTAAATATCCAGTGTGTAGCATCTAGGAGGCTCTATTAGCAGAAATGGAATATAGTATTCATAGACTAGAATTCTGAACCTTCTGAACTGATGCTATTCTTACCATAGCTTAAAAAGATTACTGGCATTTCAAAGTAAAAGAATCACTGTTGAAAATATGCAAGTAAGCCCCATGATGGTATACAAATCCACAGCTCAACAGAACTTAACTAGGGATAATGGAGAGTTTTAGGAAATTAAAGACAGCGCAGGATACAGATGAATCACAATCAGTTTTGCATTGCTTTAAGAGACCGTCTTTTAATTAGTGAGAATGTGGAGGTCACATGCTTGTCTCTCAACCTCCTTCTGGCTATAGTGGAATCTGTGCTATGCATGATCATCTTACACCGGCCAGCTTAAATACGATCAGACACCTGCTGCCTTATATTGTGCTCTAAACCTGCCACGCAGCTTTGATGGCTTTGCAGGATGAGATTCACACAATGACATAAAACAACAATAAATCTGACTGCCCTGTTGTGGCAATATATACTGTAGTAAATGAAAACAATGCAATATCACCTTTCTGGTACAATGGTACAAACTCAAAGAAGTGTCATTCTTGAAAAACTAAAGTTAGTTGGCATAAAACCTCACTGTCCATGTCAGAAACACATTTTTCCAGTTTTCCATTTCTAGACTTAAATTTCATTGAGAAAAAACTGCCCAGATAGACCAGAACAAATAAAGCCAACATAAGCGTAACTTGGCTGACTGATGAGACGGATTCATGACTCCAGACTTCATGACTGTAATATGAACACAAGAATAATACTCAAGAGTCTCTGGGATCCACATCCACTGACAAGTGAGTGCAGTCAGTTATGAATGTCATGATGATAATGAATATAATAATATATAATTGGATTTTTTTAGTGTTCTGACTGCGACTGCAGGTCATTTTCCTAAAGAACTGTTTTTGTTACTGCGGAATAGACAGCTCCCCTCGTCATATGCGTTATCACTGAATATTTCCCTCATGACCTTGAACTAACCTAATCTGTACATTTAAGCATGCAGCATATTCACTGTTCCCGAGAAAATAAAGACCCACTCACCTGTCTTGCAGTGTGTATTCTGTGTTTTCAGGGGAAATCTGTCCAGTCACAGGGTGCCGAAATGATGTAGCCCTAAGATTGTGGCTGCAGGACAGAGGGAGATGGAAAAGAGGGAGGATGGAGAGAAAACAAAATTTGTATCAAGTCATTAATCATACTCCGGCCCGATCACGTCCCCGTATGACTGAGTTTCATTACTTCTATTTGGCTGCTGGTTGAGGTTACAAAAAAAGTTTGGCTTACAATGAACGCCGTCAACTGTAAAATAATCTATGGTAGCTCTGCAGCCAGGTCGGGAACCACAGCTCATATTCTTTTACACAAAGTGTTGGGCTCAGCACTCTTTCTTAGCAAGCTCACCAGGTTTTATTGATTTCAGTTAGATGGGGCCATTAATTGCTTTAACTAGAGCATGAACGCATGTTACTGTCACAGGATAGAATAAGAAACAGACAAGTGGATAGAGGTGCTGGTGTTGAGAGGATTGAAATATTACTCCGTGACTCTGTATCTGTTTCTTGTCATCTACTGTATATTTATACGTGACTAGGCAAGGACAAGATGTGTGCTATTTGCGTCAGAAAAATAGTATCTGTACACACTGTCTTGCAGTATTGAGCTAAGGCTTCACATTAGAGGTCTCTGACACATTTGGCGCATCATCACATTGGTCTACTTCTTTCTCATACTGTACTTAACAGATCAGTCTTACGGTTTATAAAAAAGACAGATTTAATGAGTTTCTAATCAGTAATGTATTTATCCAATCCCCAAGCTTTTCATCTAACCCTCATGGCAGGTTAAACTTTAATCATTCATTGTGTTTAGATTTCCATTTCATGTAGTTTCTCTCACGATTTACAGAAAACCTTACTCTGCAGAAGGCCTTAAGGTGCACGGACATTCAGGATTGGTTAGTTGCCCCTGGTATTCAATACTGCCATCCATTATCCCCTCAAACTGTGAACCATCCCTTGAGATGCTGCCAGCTTTCTGATCCTTAGTGCATCTGAGATTTTTTCAATTTTAATTTGCATGTGCATATAAACATGAGCTTTAGATGCTGGTGTTCTGTAGAGACATCATAAAATGTAATGTTATCGAAAAATCCAGTTTTGGCAACTCCTCTGCAATTAAAAATACAATATAATATATTCTAATATATAAGGTCCTGTGTGTTCTCTCTACTCAGGTGTAGAAAGTAAGGAGACAGCTATTTGTCTGAGTATGTGGGCCACAGATATAAAGTGCTGAAGTCTTGTGTAGTGAACTGCAATATTATGCTTTCAAGTCTGCCTTGTGTTAGTACTGTATTTTATTCCCCCAAACCCTTTCTTATCTTCTCCCATCACCATCATACATCGTCTATTATAGAAGAAAAAACAACAACATTATTTTCAACAGGAGCTGTGAAATACTGTGCACAAGCGTGCAATAAAACCATAGAGTATACTGCTATACAGAAGCTAAATCCATATTCTGCTTTTTTCATAAACACTACAGATAAACAAATAGCTAAAGATAAACATGTTTACACCATCCTAAATTAAAGTGTACCAAGGGTAAATATATGACTATATATCCAGCAGTAAGGGATTAATCCTCTGAGGGACAGCTGCAAAACTTCAGTACTATAAAGATGCAGAATAACACAAACAGAAATTGGTGCTTCACTGCATCACCATGCAGCAAAGGGAGGGGAGACAAACTGAGCAGGGTGGAAAGATTTATGAGTTGACATTTCAGAAAAGTTCAGAGTGTGTATTGACCAGGAATGATGCTGAGTGATTCTGCACACACGAAAAACATGGCATCAAATATAAACCTACACAAACACTGTATAAACAGCTCTCCTTGATCATGTATACACACACAAACACACACACACAGGCCAGGCTTGCTCCTGGTAACAACTCATAATTTGCTGAGCTGCACTGGGCACATACAGCACTGCACCAGCATCCCCTGTTAATTAGAAATCTGCATTCTTTGAGGCTTTTGTTTTAGCCGCATTACTTCTGAACTATTTGTCACGGAATTTGCAGCATCCCCCGGTTGGTGTACTAACACTGCAGCACAGTAGGTCTATTTGTTTGCAGAAAACTAGCTTCCATCAACGCTTGTGACAATATTGTCCCAAAGGAGAAAATGAACTCTTGCTGCGGAAGAGCTGTAACACACTGCCTTTTACACTGCATACCGGGGAAACAGATTTTTTGTCAGTGCTGGTGAGAGTTGCTAGAATTGAATGTCACAAATTATAGTGTGCAGTGACTCTACATGAATCATGGATTGCATAATTCTATAATATTACAATAACATTATTTGAGAAGGTGATTAAGATCACATTGATTTGAGTGCAGTCAATCTTGAACTGAATCATTCACAAGCACAGCAGTTCTGATCAATAACCAGTCAAAAACATCTTAAGGGTATGGTGTACACATTACTCACATCTCAACCTTTACAGCAGATGTTTATTTGTTAATGAATACATACATTTAATGAAACCCACATACAGTACATGTAGTTTTTGAAGTTAGTCAGGTTATCTATCTTCAAATTCAAAATAAGTATGATCATAATAAAGGCAAGTTACTTACACCATACAAAAAGGCTATTAGGTATTACTCTAAACACTAATCATACTGTAATATCACAGTTGTAAAAAGAAACCACAAGCACCTAAGTACCCTAATATAGCAATACAGCAATAAGTCACAAGTGTTTTTTGTAATATTAGCTCATTGGTAACATACACGGACAAGGCACTGCCTCACACCATTAGCATGTTACAGGGCCCCACAACACTAACTATCAGGTCAAGTAGAGTTCCTGCTTCCATAAGGCCAGATAAAGAAGAGAAAGAATGACTGGCATCTCTCCTTGCAGAGAGCCTCAAGAGGGATTTTCTCAATGTAGCAGTGTTTACATGTACAGTAGAAGTGTTGCCATAATGCAAACAAGACTGAGTTCAATCCTAGATGAGACAAGAAGTGTCTGTCAGTTAAAACCTACCACATATGAAGTAAAAATACCAGTTTTGTAACCAATTTGATCCTTATGCATAGAATTGTAAAGCAGAAAATTAAGGATTTTCTATCAACTGAGTTGACCTTGATGTAAAAGTACGCAAACTGAACTGTGAATAGAGGGTAATCTGAGAAAAGAAAGGCAACCTGGTTTTAGGTTCAGCCAAAGCTTCTCCTCAGAGATGTGTAGCACTGCAGCTCAAATCAGCACACTCTCTCTCTCTCTCTCTCTCTCTCTCTCTCTCTCTCTCTCTCAATGCTGCAACAACTGGAGTCTACACTTCAGCCGTGGCATTCCATACCAATTTTTTTCAGCAAAACAAGAGGCTCAGAGTAATTCCTGCCCAACACAAGGGCTAAATCTTGGCAGGGGGGGCACCAGAGGCATGGCTCTGTGGTTTGCACCTCTCTCTCTCTCTCTCTCTCTCTCTCTCTCTCTCTCTCTCTCTTTCACACACCAATAGAAAGACACAGAGCCTTCAAACTGCTCCACAACACACATCAAAGACAGGGATTACACCATTCGCTTACAATCACAACTCCTGTATCCATTTACACAAAAAGAAAACTTTCCAACTATACCCACTACTGACACAGATCTCTCTTCTTCTGTTTGCTACTTACTATGCTCTGCTGTATCATGCACACAGTGGAGACAGTCTCACCTGCTGTGAGAGAGTGAATCATTGTGGATCAGCTGCTAGACTCGCTGTGGTGCTGCAGGTCATGGAAATCCTCTCAGCATTGTCAGGGCAGGTGGGAAGATGCAGAGAGGGTCTCTCGTAGGCAGCTGGTATCCGCAAAGAGCAGAGTAAAGTGGAGCCAGCAGGATGAGAGCAGGAGGGAGGGGGAGCCCTTTATCTATGCTTTCTCCTGCCCAAGCGTGCTGTCTGAGAGTTTCACCCCACACTTTCTGGGTAGATGGTATAGATGTACCTCCCTCCTATCAGGGGAATACCTCAGTTGCTTATCAGATCCTCCTCCCTTTCCATTTTCTACTTTCTACCTCTCACTCCCTCTTCCCCAGAAATGAATTTGATAAACATAATATATTCTAAGGAAAAAGTAAGTTATGCAGCTGCTGCTGGTATGGACATGTACCTCAGTCATCACTGTTGTCTAAGAAAATGTCAAAAGGGTCTTTTTACGTGGTTCAAATATTGTCAGTTCCTTGGTGTCATGGCTTACTACTCATACATTTAGATTTATCACAAAGGTATACCACTGGTACCCTCTGAGTGGCAGCATTGCAGCTAAAGTAATGAAGACAAATGGGCTTGTTGGAAAATTAGCTTTTTCTCATTTAGTAAGACAACCTCCTTAGACATTCACATTCTCCAATACAAATTAGTTGCTCCATGTAACATTTACAGCAAAAAAAACAGTGAGCAGTGGAGTCTACTAAACACACACACACACACACACACACACACACACACACACACACACACACACACACACACACAAACACAAACACACACGCAGCATTCACATCAGCTTTTGCTATATATCTGCTATGCAGTCAGTGGACTGGTTTTATACCAGGATTACCACGACATTCATATTAAACACAAGACAAACAGAGTGTTGAATATTTAAACCATGATCCAGAAATAGATTTTAACTTGTAAAACAGAGAACTTCACAACCTTCTTGGAGCCCCTTCAAAGGGCACCTCAGGGTCATTGGTGTCTACTTTTTGAAACACTGGTTTAACAGTAACATTGACCTGTGACCTACGCTCAGAGGGAATTGAAACTAATCCTGAGGAATGCGCCCCAGAGGAGCAGGTGGTACCAACATACTGTAGGCCTGTGGTAAACATTGAATCAGATGGACTAAACACAAGGATTGGGGAGCTAAAAGAGCATCTACTATAGAAGATAGTAGATGCTCTTTTAAGATAATAGTTTGCTGTTTCGCACCACTAATTTTTCATTTAGAAGCAGTTTAATTCAATGACACCTCTCTTCAATTTAAATACGTTCAGACAATGGGATACACTTAAGTTCCAACCCACAGAGAAGTACAGAAACAAGATCTCTTACAGTATTCAGTGCTGTGAACAAAGGCAAGAAGAGCCTATTGTCTCTCTACATGTAGTCTTCATAATGCACAACACAGCATCAATGTGGTGTCTGTTACTTCAGGAAGGGGGATGAAACATGTGGGGCCAAGATCTCGCCAGTTAGACTTCACACTGGTCACTTAAAGTTTGGACTGCTCAATTGGCACATTTCCTGATATATATGTACATGTATAGTATATGAATATACTTTTTTAGGAATCTCTATAGTCAGAAATGGAATATAATATTCATAGGTATGTTTTCATTAATGTGTAGTCACCTGAAAATAAGAATCGTGTTCTTGTCCCCTTAGAATGAGTCGTTTTTATTGGCGCCGGGTACCTCACCTTTATGTCATCACCTGTCTTTTCTGTCACTCTGCAGCTACTCTATCAAATAAAGACAACAAAAACCCCAAAGAAAAATAAATGAAAGTCACATAGCAGGCTGCAGTTGGCCTTACATTGTAGCTGATTGAAGGAAAACACAAATCAACTTTTGCAACAACTCACCAGTGAACACACAACAGCAATCATTTACTTTTGCTGGGCTGCTGACTTCCATTACAGACCAATTCAATTAGCTGTTACAGATGTATCATTAATATCAGCAAGCTCCTGGATGCAGATGATATGCTTCTGCATAATGTATAGAATAAGACAAAAGCAAATCAAAGAAGGGCTGCACATATGAACACATGAGAGGTCAAACGAGGTGCCATGAACCAATAGTGAACTCTGTAATAGTCATTTCTGTGTGTACAACACCCCACCCAGGCAGTGTGACAGGACATTACATTGTGAGAGAGAAATATCATGGACCACCAGAAACACCCTGTAGCATCCCCCAGGCCTAGCAGGCAAAATTAATTAAGCCTTAATAGCAATGGTTTGTGCACAGTTCCCAGACACAGGGAGCCATTAAAGAGATAAGCATTCTGCAGCAGGATTTGCACATATTGACTGACCTTTATCAGTTTCATAGCAGAGCACTGCAGCAGCAGCCTGGCTCAGCTTCATTTCTTTGACATTTGTGGAGGAATTATCTAGGCTGTCTGCTACATAGAGTTACTGGGAGATTCCACTGTCACTCAGTGTGGAAATGAGGAAGCCAACCAAACACATTTCACACTGACTGGCCTTTCCCTGTCATTGAACTCATTCACTACAATCAGCATCATCATCATCGTCGTCATTGTTTACAACTGCAGAAACTCTGAGCTGACAGTATGATGGTTATTACAACCCTACCAGATAACAGTTCTCTATGCATACCTGTACAGTAGTCTAAAATAGCTTCAATGAAACAGGAAAACCCTGGTCTGCTTTGCTGGAACCTGTAGCCATCCAGTGGTCCACTCAAGCAGCACCGGGCAAAGTGTGGTACAGACAGGCTCAAACAGGCCCAGTGGAGAGCAGAAACAGGTGCAAGAACTTGCCAGTGTTTGTAACCCTGTCAGACAGAAGGTTTGGCAAAAATTGAAAGAGCCGTCACCTTATTAACATTCAACACACACAGTTCTGACACAGCACATTTCATTGCAGTCACAATGGTCCTTCAGGCCATGCTGTTCCAAAACATAAGCAAGGCAACAGCTAATTGTATTGCAGTGAATGCCAGAAAGACCTGTGTTGGGCCAATAATAAAGAATTAGGATGCAAGCACACTACTCTCCATGCACAGAAGCTAATTCTGAAAAAGAACCAGTGAAAATCTTGATATCTTGGATTCTAGTCCAGGAAATTGGTTTTGTTTTTGTTTTTTTCCAAAATAGGTGTTGCTAATCATTTTCATCTCATTTCATTCCTACTCATTTAGAATATATATTTTTCAAACACTAAGGGGAGAGCAAAAAACAAAAACAACTTACTGCACAACATTAGCAAAAACCAAGGAGCTGATTGTTCATTTCAGGAAAAAGGAGACAAAAAGATACAAAGCTGAGGTGGAACAGCTGAACAGTTTTAGGTTCCTGGGAATCAACATCACAAAGAACGTGTCATGGTCATCTCACATCTCCACACTGGTATATAAAGCTGATAAACAACCGTATTTCTTAAGAGAACTTTGTCTGTGCCAAGTTCTTGTTAACTTTTACCGAGGAGCAACACAAAACAAGTCGGGAACTTGAAACATCACAAACTGGCATGGGTTGTGCACAGGAAAGGAGAACTATGTAGTGACTGATTAAAACCGCCCAGAAGATTTGTGGTACTCAACTACCCAGCATCAGTGATGTTGATGAGGTGAGGTGCCTGTGCAGAGCCAAAAGGATTAAAGACAGTTCCCACCCCAGCCACAGCCTGTTCACCCAGCTGCCATCTGGGAAGAGGTACAGAAGCTTCCACTGGAAGGACAGCGTCTTCCCTCAAGCTGTGAGACTGCTAAATTCATCCTCAGCACTCCATTATGTAAAACAGTTATTTATCTTTTCAGTGTACAAACACAGGCTTCACAAAGAGTGAAGACATACGAAGGTCTGCTCTTTGTTGCATTGTTATAAACATGTTATAAACTGACGTTGTTCTGGCAACTGCCTGCAGCAAGAGAGAAAAAGGCCTTACCGCGAGATGGATACCTACAGGACTGTGAACACATCAACACTTCCTTTGCTCCACTGGCACAAATTTAGCTGACTGATAAATATTTATAAAGGGTGATTTAAAGTAACTCATCAAAGAAATTGTGGTTTTATAATGCCTCCAACCATGACAATAAAAATGACTTCCCAAAGCACTTACCTTAGGGATCAATAGCGCCAGGGATATGCTGTGACTAAGAAAAAAGTTTGGAGATTTTCTGGAGCAAGCATTACTCTGGGGAATAAATCAACAAAGGGTCCCTGCAGCTTTAGGTCAATATTTAATATCACAGATTTATCCTGCACCTTACCTACTGAATAATGATGACCCAGAGCTACCAGGAGTCATCTTTATTTCATCTCTTCATTTGTGCTAACAAGAAATGTCAGAATCTGAAGTGTGCGAATGTGTGAGTATGTGTTATGGGGAAAACTCTGGTTTTCAACCCAGGCACTACCAAAATGTCCCTTAATTTATTAACCAACCTCTCAGTTTTAAGACACAAACAGTCTGCAAAAGCTTCTCACCGGGCTTAAACACAGTCAACTGTGGAAATCAACAAGAGTATTGTGTTTGTGGCCCAGGAGAAATATGTCTCACAAAATGAGTGAAAGTGGAAAGGCTAAAAATTCTTAATAAGGAGGAGCGGGATACGATTTTCTGTTGCAGCGCTGCATTTGGAATTAACCTGATAAAAATGATGTACAAGGATTTTATACATAAAAATACTGCCTTGTGTAATTCTAAACATCACAGTAACATTGTTGGTTTCAAAATTCTGATATTTGATCAGACTTGGCTAATCTCTTCTTGGGCAACTGACAAGCTACGTGAGAGAAGATTTTGCAAAGCAAATTATTTCCTACCAAGACAAAAACACACCATCAGCAAAAGTATCACATACCTGACAGTCTGCAAAGCTCATCAGCTCGTGCTGTTAATCTCAACTGTTGCTTGTACACAGATGTTATCAGTGGAGCTCATGTACTGATATAATTTTCTAATAATAAGACCATCTTAAAATGTCCAATCAATCAAACAAAGTGATAAGCTGACATAAAACAAATCAAATATTCCTCTAGCATGAAACAAATAAACAAATGAAATGGGAATAGCCAGTGCTTCTTTTCTCTTCCGCCAGTCAGCACATCAATAGGGGAGGTTCAAAGGCACATTGCTTCCCTTCACTGACACACACACAAACATACAGACACACCTCCACAGCACTGAGTGACGCTTTATCATCAAAGGTCTGAGCCAATCTCAGATGAGCTAAAGAACATGAGTCGCTTGGAAATCAGAGGTTAATGAGAAATGACATGGTGACCTTTGACCTCCATTCTCCCGAGGCTTACCGGGTGCTATGCATAGCTATCAACCTCTGTAGGTCAGAACAAGATGTAAATGACTGACATTAAGGAATTTGACCATGAAAGTTGAGCAAAGGTAGGTCATCACAGTGAACACAGTCGCAAAGTGAAAACAATGTGTCAGCACTCAGCAGGAAAACAGTAACAGCTGCATGTCCTCCGTTAATGTCCACACTGGATGTGATAGGCTGCTGTGTGGCTTTACACTTTGACAGAGCAAAGCATGAGCTATGCACAATGCAGCAAGGACTCACCCATAGTTTTAGTGTGCTGCATAAAAAGGGAACAGTATGGCAATAAAAACAATGAAAAATAAAACAAAATTGAAAAAACTATTAACTAATTAATTTGAATCATGTATAAGACAGAATCATACATTTCTTGCCTATTATCATGTTGCTGGATTTTCCTTGTTTGTCTGTCACTTACGGACCATCAAGTACCCAAAATGAGCATGCGTGCGTCATCAGTTTAAAAGCATATTTAGTGTGTAGCACTTCTTCAACAAATATGCTTAACCAAGCATCCTTACTTTCACAAGCAGTGATACCTAACAGGCTCCACTCACTGAAATTATGAGTTTGCAAATTGGATTTGACAGCAAAGACTATGTGATGGTAAATAGGGAATGACAGAGAGAAATCTGAGAGGAGGATCTAGAGGAAGTAGCACATACACATGGAGCATTTATGGCAAAAGAAATATTATGTTTATCTTCAGTTGTTACCAAGTGGTTAGTGGTTACTTGTATCTGTATCCACACAGGCAGATATTTAAAGGTTAAAAACAGACATGTTCAACTCTGTATTTTACAGTTATATAGGGCTGATTTTCTTATTGTGTTTTTAGAAAATAGTTACAGAGGTCTGGACCTCAGTGAACTCATAGGCCGTGATTCTAGGTCAGGTAAAAGGTAGCCAGTTCTGATGAAGGATATCTTGATGCACTCAGTCTTTAAATGGAAACACACACTCAGGGAACCTGACAAGAATGAGGCACAGAGAGCAGCTGCCAGCCAGGACAGCAGGCTGGATGACCAACAAAGGTCCCTAATTAGAATGAATTTAATCAAATGCGTGTAATTATGTTCCATCTTAACCCAAAATTATTTCATGCCTTTCCCGCGCTTACACAGCTCCTCTCTCACTGACATAATGGAATGATGGGCAAGCAGACAGGAAGACATCATAGCTCATTCCGCTGCATCTTGTAAATTTCCAGAATGTAATTGGGATAATTAATACGATGTTGTGATCTTTTTCAGTCAGCCATTCAGATTGACTAAAGCGCAATTTTCGCAGCACAGTCGGATGAGGTCTGAGACTGCTATAGACAATTTATATATAATCACATTCATTAAACCAAATGACTTTCAAATTTGCTCAAAATAATTCAAACTATTAAGCACCATATGTAAAGTAGCAAACTAGATCAAATTTGTTTCTTTTACAACCTGAGACTGCACACTTTTGCCTAGCACTTTTGGCTACTGAACTGGAGCATCTGTCCAACCAACATTGCAAAGCCAAACACAGCTAATCACTTTGCTGTGCAATGTAGGACAGAAGGGGATGTGAAGTGCGGGGGAATGTTAAAGCTGGAAATCTCAGGCAGGAGATAGTCGGAGGGCTTGGAAACTGCAAGCTCCACACAGGAAAGACCAGTGAGAATAGTGTGCAACAAGCGCTGTTGATAGCGCTGTCATCGGTAGCTAAACAAAACGAAACCACTGAGACCTTACTGTAGACAATCATAACAGAGCACAAGAAATATGCTGAAACACGTAAAATATCTCTTTAACAGGCAACAGTGTCACCAATATCTAAAAACAGTCAGTTCCATTTTTAATCAACGTACCAATGAAGACTTTAGTAGTGTGAAATGGTGGTAACGGTAATGGTGGATTAATGTTTTATTACATCCCCAAGAAAGAGACTGAAGTAGTAATTCATTTGAATCTGACCGACTCACCCTTGAATCCCTTCAGGGAGCTCCACCCATGTGTGGGAGGCTTAACTAAAAAATGATCATTTCTCAGCAGAATAAAAATTAAGAATATTAGAGAGCTTGAGGTTCTGAACAATAAAGAAATAATTCATCAGATAAGATAAAGAGATGTTGGGTCCCAAACTTCTCCTACTTAACCAAAAATGTTCCTTATCAACAAGCTTCCATCTGGGTAAGTTATGAACCAAAACAAAGCAGTGCATAATAGTGACCGAAAGATGCCATTCCTCCCAGGTCAGAGACATCCTGTACACACCCCATATTTCCATATAATATCAGCCAAAAATAACACATCACCACAGCATTCAAGAGTAGCAGAGCACTATAAAGCCTCAAGACTGGAAAACCAAAGATCAAGTCAACACTGGAAGATCTGTTGTGCTCTCAAGTTTTGCTTTTGTTATTTTGCTGTAGGTGTTGTAGAGAGAAACTACAGAACATTTCTAGGAATACACTGCAGTTTGTCATCTTATCTCTCTGTCTGGAATGGGAGTGAATGATAAATTATGAGCAAAAGTTAAAAGTCTAGCTCCAGTGACCTTCATAAGATTTGTAAAAGCAGTCTGTAGTCTGAATTACAGTTAATAAATCCAAAATGTAGCAGCACCGTATGTAATGTAAGTTGAACTACTATACCCTATCAGAAAAGAAATATATTGAATGAGCATGGTAACATTTGAAGTTGTTACACATTTTTATTTTTTACATTTTTTTATTTTCTCAAAGTAAATTAGAGAAATGTAATCATTAAAATGTACATCAACTAGTTTAAACAGTAGCACTTACAAGGTTGTGGTATGCTTTGTTCTTATCCTACAACAATCGCCCATTCCCAACCCCCATGATGTCCCTATCCACTCTGGGCAATCATGTGACAGCCACTCACTATCTATGTATATAGTGGAGCAAGATTATTAAACATCCACGTGCACACACACACATGCATTTGAGTTTTCTGCTCATCCTATCCGATTAAATATGTTTTTCTGTTGCAATTCTCTGATGAGTGCCAAAGCATAATTAGGAGAGGAGAGAATTCTGGGAAAGCAGGCTCTATATCCTATCTGCACTTCACTGCATTTATCATTTAATATTCAGACAAAGAACATTGTCACAACTGTCACATCATCCTCCCTGTGATAAGATTGATTCTGCATTCTAATGAAGATGGTGCATCAATGGACAGCCTGTCTTCCTACAAGGTGTATGTGTACATCCATGTGAAGTGCCTACTTATGCTGCTGCTTAGGGCTTTAAGAGATTTTATGGTGAGGCAGCTTGTCCTGTATTCTGCAGCACAGATGTCAGTCAGAGATGACAGAATAACAAAATAAATCACCCTCAGCTGTCATTAAAAAGTAAAAAAAGCCAAGAATGCAGAGTTGAAAAAGTGAAAAATCAGCTTTTCTTTTCCGATCAAAGAAAATAATCACAAGTCACAAGTCGCAAGGCCATTTCAAAGAAAGCAGACCGACAAAAGGGCCCTCACTGCATCGAACATCTAAGCACTGTGTAGCAAAATGGCTCTGAATCTGCAAGTCATATTGTTCCCTAGACTAAGCAATATCTAAGTAGCCACATGCACTTTTCTAATGCAGTCCTATCAATCACAAACAGATATGACACATAGAAAAAGTGTATCAAAACAAAGATGGCCTACCTGTGGGTTTTCAATGCAAATCCCATGCAGCAGCAGTCATCATTTGCTAGACTAACTCCAAGCATTTATCTTTGTCTTCAAGCTCAAAAGAGCTGTCTGCTCCCCAAGGTTTTACTGTACCTAATGAATGACCTGCAGCATGACTCTGTCTGATTCAGCCAAAGTTGGGCAATCTGTCATACTACGTACACAGTCCCCTGAGCACACACAGAGACACACACAGAGACACAAATTGCATATGTTCCTGGTCAGATTATCTGTCTGATCTCTGATCCCCATAATCCTGCAAAATCAAAAATAAATCAAACATTACAAAAAAAAACTGTAACAGACTAGCATGGCAAAAATAGATTGAGAATCTTTGAGATGTCTAGTCTAAATATGTCTGAATATGAAAACTAGTTTAGAGACAGAAACTCCAGTTCACCTTTTGTTGTTATTAAAACAGAAATCAGGTGCTACATGACTGAGTGACTTCCACAAATAATGAAATCATGAAATGGCTCCTGTAGTATGTTTGACATACAGAATACTGTAATTAATGGAAATGGTGTCCCCATAAAAAAAAAAGGTTGATAGGTAAGCAGGTAGCTTGGTACAGTAGGTAGGTGGTTAACTAGTTAGCTACCTAGGTGACTAGGTAGTTAGATTACTTTCATGACATCAGATTTGTGAGTGTAAATGGCACAACGAGGTATAAAAGCTGCACGTAAGTTGTCTAATGAGGGCCAGCACACAGAGGAACATGGTAGAGCAGATAACCCTGTTGTTCTGTCGTTATGGGTGGATCAATATTTTTTTGCCCATCATTTACATACCCTTGGGAAAACACCTCTGTAAGTGCTAGATGTCCAGGTAATTAAGCTCAATAAACTCAAGCACAACTGTTTTCATCTATCTATTCTTTAAATATAATGTAATCAATTAATATAATAATTAATGGGAGACATGAATCCCAAAGCTTGGAAGTATTAAGATACAGTGTATTCACTCTGTCATCCCGTTTACCATACGCTGTTTATAATGTAGAGAAACAAAACAGGACAGGCGTAGTTGAATTTGGTTGTATACTTAAGGATTACATTATCTGAACCAGATAATCCCCGTTTCCCAATACCGTTTTGTGAAAGCAATGTCACTTGCCAGTGCTTTTGTCCAAAAGCAGAGGGCCAGATAAACACTGGATCCTCTAACAATCCGATTCAGCAAACCTTCATGCTATGAAACATGTCTAAATCCCTTACACAATCATGTCAGAGGCATTATTATGTCATACCACCGCCAAATACCCCCCTCCTACCCCCAACATATACACACACACACACACACACACACACACACACACACACACACACACACACACACACACACACACACACACGTTTGTCTTAACATTGGGGAGCTTCTGTCAGCAATATAATGGAGGAATGTGTCAAATTATACAACTGCTGAAAAATGCACTCTGAAGAATACTAAGAGACCTATCTATTGTTCAGACCCTTGATTACATTATTTTTTAGATTTGGAACAGTTGTAAATGATAATGTCATCACATTTCAGCAAACACACAGAACCTACTGTATGAGAGAAATTTGATTAGTCTGGAAAATTTTGCTGCAGAGAATCTCGGCCCTGGGGGTGTCCATGCTCTTATAGCGCAGCACACTTTACTGCAGCAGGCCTGTCTTTACAACAGTGTTTGCTTCAGTGTGTACAATGTATCTATAATTTGTTATCAATGGAGGAAAACAAAGACATTTCTGACTTCTCATCAAGTCTGGCAAATACTCTTCCTCTCACAATCCCTTCTTTGCAGGACATGCAGACTGAGTCAGCTCTTTGTGTGTGTGTGTGTGTGTGTGTAGGTGTGTGTGTGTGTGTGTGTGTGTGTGTGTGTGTGCGTGTGTGTATAATATCTGTTCTCTACTGGGAGCTAACTATGTCCAGACTGGCTCCAGGCTTGGAGGGACCTCTCTCCTGCAGTTCTCATTACAGAATCTGAGCAGACACACACCGCAGTGCAAAAGCAGCAACTGAACACACTCCCACTGGGGAGTTACATTACAGTGACACACAGGGTTAAGACAACACAGCTACTTCATGACTGACATGGCAATGAAAAACACGTAGGCAGCAAACGCTGCCGTGGTCCGAAAAACACACAACATTTACGCAAAAGTGATACAGTGTTACAAAAATGAAAAACTGCTCTAATAATTTGGTTGAAGCCCACTCCCATCTGTCTCTCTTGGTTTCTAAAGCATGCAGGCTATCACATTATCATTTTCTCGAGGAAATTAAACAGATGGATTAAATGAATTAGGTGAGGTTCCACTTGGCTGGCAGAGGGTAACTGAATTTAGAGGCTATTTTTAGATCTCTGTATCCTGAGAGTGTGGGGTGAGCTTGTAGAGACTTGTAGAGGCTTATTAAGCCAGGCATCAGTGGAGGAAGGTAGGCCACATCTGGTGCACACAGCTCTAAAACTCTAACTGGCCAGCAGGATCCAGATTTTACCAGAGCAGTCCCTTCCCTGGAATTTCTATCCCACTCACAGAGGCTCATCTAAATCACAGTTTGGGGAATTTAAAAGCTCACTATCTTAATACACAGAGTGTACTCCCTTTTCAAATACCTCAACCTTCTGTTAGGTATCATCACTGTTTATTCTTGGTAGCCCTGGAAATGTGCAGAATGCCTGTGATTAAGGAGAGGTCTCCTTTGTGCATGGGTTTTATGTCCCCTGCACCAATTTTAGGTGTCATTTTTCAGACTGAAGTGGTCCGGCCATTCAAAGCAGCACTAGATATGACCTCTGTTATCAGCTAAGCATACAAATGAAGTGCTGTGTCTTTTGGCCACATTTCACCCTATGGCCAAGGGATGAAAGGGGAAAGAAAGGCTGGGCTGGGTGTGACTGAGCTCTACTAAACATCAAATCAGATGATATCTAACACCCTGAGTGGAACCAGACCAAACTAAAGCAGACCATTACATGATGCATTAAAAACAGACCACGAAAGACTGGACAAACCCATAAGAGGCTCATTGGTATTTGTTTAAAAAGGTTATAAATATATATCCTGAATGAAAATAATATTGATTCAAAGCTGACCCAAACTGTCAAACTCTGTTATCTGCTGCCCATACTGTAGGTGAAATTTTTGCGGTCTGGTTTTTATAGCCCACTGCCACTGTGGTTGGGAGCACAGCAAGAGAGCTGACCAATGAGGGAGCACATACAGGAATGATAAATAGGCTAAGTAACCTTATCACTGCGGCTGACATCGACACCCTGACAGAATGATAATAAGCGTAATATCTCGTGCATTGGTCTATGAATGGTTGGATCTATGGCAATGTTTCAGTGTCACAACCTGATTAAAACTGACTGAATCAACCAAAGGAGAAGCTTTAAAATTGCAGATTGCCAGTTCATATAGTTGGAAATCTGACCATTGCTGTACTGGTAGATCCCTAGGTTTCAAACCATGTTAACAAATAGCAGGCCATATACAATTCAGTTCACTTTAATGCTGATAGATGAAATTTCTACATCTATGCTATCATTTAAGCTAGGGAGCGGTGGTGTTGATTAAGTGCAAACAACATACAATTTTATCAAAAAGAGAACTAAGTAGTCTCCCAGTGCATGGAAAAGTATAATATGTAGCAGATGTGACCTTGCATGTGTGAGTCTGTATATATACAGTATACCTCTGTGGGACAACAGCTACATATGTGTATACAGGACTGACAAGCATACCAATGTAAACAAGTACATTGCCTTCAGATCTCTGGCTCACTGAGAGGTGAGGAGGACTGCATCAAATTTACTACAGTCTAACCTACAGAGACATCCCACATTAACCATGCATATAGAAGACGATCATAATCAGCCTGAGAGATCACAGTTCTGCTGACATCGACACAGTAGTCAGTGACCTGTGATCATGAGGCACTGCAGTGAGCATCTCTCCCTTCCCTTTCCTGTAAAGACTGCTCCATTAGTACACATTGATATATGCTCTCCCCAAAGGCAATTCACAGGTTTGTAAAAACAGCCAGCTGCCTACTCCACCACAAAACAGACGATAGATACTTTTCAGAATGCATGTAAATTCTCCTGCCAGCACATATACTTCAAACAGTTAACTGCATGCGATCCAAAGCACTTTATCTCCTGCAGCTGCTGGAGAGCTTTAGCGGACACACCTCCCGAGTAGCTACGTAGCAATACAATCCCGAATATGTGTTGGAAGAGGGGCTGGGATACACACCTGTGAGTCGCATGATACACTGGCTGCCTCTTGTAAGGGATGTGTAAGGTTGACTGTCCTGGTTGGCCCAACATGTTAGCTGCAGGTCTGTGATTTGCTGTGCTGTGCTCTGCTCTTCTCAGTGGTGCCTGTGTGTGTGTACTCCTCTCAGCTGGTAGTGCTGCTGTTGCTGACGTCCTCTGCTGTGCACCGAGGCGTCGATTCATTCAAAACATCCTCTTTCCCGCTTCTGCTGTGTTGGGGCTACTGACGTGGAACTAAAAATACATGCGATCACTGAACTGTCCCTTGTCTCCGAGAGCATTAGGCTTGTGATGGGTATTATTAAAGCCAGTCAACCTCACCAATACATCATGTAAGAGGCCCCAGAGCAGCAAGTAAAACCACAGGTACAAAGCAGTAACCATAACCCATACATTCATATTCTCTTCTCTCTTATTCCCTCCCTCTCTTTCTCTCCTCACCTGCTCTCTTTCTAATGTATGTGTTCCTCAGCAGAGCTCTGCCGTCAGAGCTCTTTCCTGAACTGGACGCCCGTTCTGCTCCATTCCCTCTGCAGTCATGCAGGCATTACACAGCATGCACAGCGAGCAAGGAGAGCCAAGATGGGAATGAGGGGGGAGACGGAGGAATTACAGTAGTGAGTAAGATGAGGAAGTGATAGTGAAAGTGAGAGAAGCTGCGTTGAAACTTTTACATTGCACATTATGTAACAATAGATAACTGTATAAAGTATACTACTATATGTGCTGATCTTTATATCCTACTATTTTGACTATTTTATTTAGTTAGTATGCAAGAAATGTTTATACTGTATCACTTTTGACCAAATGAAAATTATTGAAGGTATGCCCCCTAGACTGTCATTATAGAACATCACTTTGTAACTGCTATCAATTTCAAATTTGGAAACTCTATTAATTGTAGCTAAAACTTATCCAGAAGGATATGTCATTATTCTATGCATCGATAATCTTGGAGGCAACAGCACACAACAGTGTCTAAATCAACAACATCTCAACTCAAAACTGCAGCAAATTTACTATGCAGGATGACCGTAAATAGTTTAAACAGGAAATGGCGTAACAACCTGATCAGATGAAAGAGGCAGTGTGTGACTTGAGGAGACATCATTCACTACATGAGAAATGGAAGTGAAGCCTGGGCTATGACCTAACAGCTGAGAAGACTGATGACTATGCCATGCTACAAATGCCTTCTATCAGCTAATAAAGAGAGTGGGTGGGTGGGGGGACAAGTGAAAAATGTTTCCCGCACCAGCTAAGGACTCAGGAAGTCAACTCACAGATTAAACTGACAGCATACCTGACCACACGCACACACACAAACATGCAGGTAATGCATCCCGCTGCTGTTGCCCTCATCCCCTGAGTTTCATCCTCTGCTGCTCTTCGTCATCCATCTACACTCTCCTAACATCTCGTTAGCATACCCCAGGAGTCGAAGGCACTCGCACTGCAAGTAAAGACCCATTCAACGCTGTGGAGATGATACCAGTCTGACAGATCTCTGGGTCTAACCACCACCAATGGTAATTTGAATTGTGCATTAGTCCTCTCTTGCAGTAATTAATTTTACTGCATGGAATAAATTTCAACATACATGCCATTCAAATGTGAAACAGCCCTACACTTGCAAACAAGTGAACTGCCAAAAAGCAGAACAGTTCCAAAGTGTAAAGTAAAGAAAGAATTCACATAGTAGCTTCTTTAATCAGTGCAAAGGAGGGTTTAAAGAAAACAAAATGTTTTTAATTACATGTAAAATGACCTAAATGGAAAAGGTAAATGATCTAAGCATTAAAATAACATTACTAAAAAACACTCACACCCAACCTTAGCAAGTGGTGGAAAGTACATTTACTCAAATATAGTATGAAGTGCAATTTTTAAGGTACTTGCTCATGAAATATTTCACTTTTTTCTACTTCACACTGTAAAGATCTACTGCAGTTACTAGTACTCTGCGTATTTAGGTTTTAGATACAAAATGTGATCAGTTTATTCAGTTCTCTGTATCCTGAGAGTGTGAGGAGAGCTTGTAGAGACTTGTAGAGGCTTATTAAGCCAGGTGTCAGTGGAGGAAGGTGTGTAAGATGTCATATCTTATAAACTGTTATAGATACAGATACTACACAACAATATGTACAGTAGTGTTAAAGTAACACCATAATAATCCAACATGTATATAATAATATAACACTGAGAGGTCTGATCTGCTGAGTACTTTTGATGAGTACTTTTAATACTTTAAGTACATTTATGGTATTAATACTTGCGTACTTCTACTTAATAAGATTTGAAATACACTTGTAACAGAGTATTTTAACATTGTGGTATTGCTACTTGTACATAAGCAACTGATTTAAATACTTCTTCCACCACTTCCCACTATCAATAGCATGACCTGCAATAAACTGTATGACCACTACTGAAATGAACAAATATGAATAGAAAGTTACTGAAATATAGAAATGGGCTTTTTAACATGCTTCTATGATCACCAAACAATGAAACATTTGAATGCTAATAATAAAAGGGCATATGCACATAATAAATAAAATACAATGTCTGATGTTGTCTCAGAATAAATATACATTATTTTCGTAGTCCTCTTCTTATTTTATTCAGCATACTCCCGTTCCTATACTGCATTGCTACTCACCAGTTAATGACCAAATGTGGAATGTGGAAAAAAGTCCAATTCAAAGGTCTCAAATGTCCAAATCTGTCATCATCCGGGAGACGACCAATTAGGAGTGTGCCTTTCTTTTCTCTGAATATATGGTATCTCAGCCTATCTTAACTGTGTGCACTGTGCTAGGTGGGTGACACATAGAGCCGTGTCAGGCGTATAACTGCTGTTTCAGCCCTCTCTCTTTACTCTCGATCACTCAGTAACACTGCCAGCACTTACAGTATGTAGCTCTACTTAGCCTCTCCAGGGAGGAATACAATGATAACACTCCATTGTTCGTAGGAGGAAAGGAGAACAGCCCTACCTGCAAAGAAACTTTGAAGCCACCACTCTTTCCGGTGACCACCGATGAGCAGTATTCACCTCACTGAGTTGCCCAGTCAAGGTAAAGTGCTGACCTTGGTCTCTGACTGCAACCAGAGCCTTCTGTCTCACCCCGAGTCCTCTTTATCAGATCACATCCCAGTCAGTCAGGGTGAGAGGGATGGGGGATGGAGGGCAGACTACAGCTGAGTGGTTTGCTCAGGGCTACTGCAGTGCCAGTTCAATAATCCACGGACAGACATATAGATAAGAGCAGAGGGCTGGATGAGGGTGGTTTCAGTCGATACGTACAATGGACAGCCAGGTCAACATTCATACCTCACTCTATCACCTACCTCCACTGTTGTCTTCCTTGCTGTTGTGTAATGAAGCTATAATACCACTATCAATCCCAATCTGTTGTGTTAGCAAAGGCATTGCAAATATACCACAGGTGTTAAGTCGATAGACTAAAATTACTCAGAAAGGGAATAGGAGGGTAGGGAATATTGTGAAGTATGCAATACAGAACTGACAAAATTTACTTTCTTAAAAGAAAAAGGCAAGGACATTTATAACTCAAGCCTGAGTTAATCTCAGTTATGCAGTTAATAAGTAATAATAATTCCTTTTCAACATGGTAGATAGTAGACACCAGCCTGCACAGTAAGAAAGAAAAGGCCTGAGTACCAAAAACACATGTATTACCTGACTTGATAAAATAACTGAATAAAATGTGAAATTGCATTAAAATATATAATAGACAAAGACTCAACAGCAATATCTAGTGGCTACCTTCAGAACAGCAACATACATGGACATGCTCCATCACATCTCAATGGAGACTGACAGATAAGGGTGTACACCACCTTCATTACAGTGATTTGAAAACAAATATAAAATATGCTGCCAAAATCCGGCCCACAATCCAAGTTTTATCTCACTTAGCAAATCACAGGCAATGGATAGTTGGAGGTGAAGACTGATCACATCTTAAATGATCAAACCACAAAGATGTAGAATTGTAAAGAAAACCAATTGGCTCATGAATAAGGAATTAGCCTTGCATCTCTGCACTAAAGCAAATTAAATTGGATTGGTTTGTGAGAACTCACGCGGCTGTGTGGTCCATGTGTTCAATAAATGCTGCAGTGAAATTGCCCTAGCCACCAGATCTGCTCTCAGTAGCATTGGCCAGACAGGCCTTTTCATTTATCCTTTTCTCACTCAATATTCCATTAATGGAAACAGTAATATTCAATCAAGTAATCCACAATGAGAAAAAATGTTCAGACTGCCTACACTCAATCTGCTGCTGAACGCAAGCTTATTAAAGTGTTAGGTTATTCAGACTTTAGACAATAGACCTTAAGGAATATGCATAGATTAAAACATGAAGCCCTTTGATTAGTCAATACATGTCATATTAATTTGCACAGTTCTTCAAGGTGCTATGGTGAAAAGAAAGCTGATTACAGAGGAGAACCGTCTATTGGTCCCGATAAATATAATTAATTTTCAATGAGGACATGGCACCATTTTCTGCTCAGACCATAAGGCACACGGAAAAATCTGTTAGGTTCGATCTTGTCTTTGATTGTTCTCTCTTGCCTGATTGAGCGAGTTAAAAAAACAGAATTAACATAATAAAAGTTTTGTGCTGAACTTGTTAGCAAGCAGTTGCCTATTTAGAAATTCCAGAAGTTAGCATTCATTTGGAGTTGGTCCAGTCGGTCTGGTCACCTGATGAATTTAAGTCCAATATTCATGCTCCTTGTAGCTATTTTAGGTCCTCAACAATTCCTGAGGGAAATACTCTTCCTCTTAGCCGCTCAATGCAGCGTGCATTCATGCAATACAATGACCTGAAAAACACTCATTACAGCTAAGAATACTGCAGCGTGGGGTGCTATTCTCTGTGGGTTTGTTGAGTGACGCCTTTCACATTACACCTATTCATTTGATCTGCTTCTAATATAAAATATAGGTTATTTATTGGTTAACGCTGTTGTTTATTCTATAAATCAGTAATGCAGATAGAAAATGTCCATAGATTCTGCTCTACGTGCAGCATCCCTGTGATAGCAAGTGCTTTGTAACAGTTTCATAGTGAACTAAGTGATAAATACTTTTTATTCAGTCTATTAACTTTTTCCATATGGATACCTTCTCTGAACCTATGCGCTTTATATCTAAATGCAAATTTTCTATTCTTGCACTTTTGTGTATTCAATTTTCTACTGGTGATGTGAGCTTTTTACATTTAAATTACCTAGTTTATTGTTCATCACATTTACACCAAACACACATCTTTTGGACAAAATAAAAATGAGTACTTCAAGAAAAAGGTTAGGTCTCAAATACTCTCTCGAAAGACTTTCTGTTTTTTATACGACATCCATCTTCCACCTTTGTGGCCGCTAACCAATCACTTCCCTTCTCACCCGTCTGGTGAGATGAGAACAGTGTGGGGACCTGCTTCTCTCTGCAGTGGCTCCAGTCACACTCAGTCTTTGACAGAATGCGGCAGAAAGAACTGTCATCTGAATTCAATCAAGGCAAGCAAGGGAGGGTATACAAACTCTGTCTTTCTTCCAGAGAGGAAGCTGAAATGACTCAGGTGCAATGCTTCTTTCTTTGGAAATAAATGACTAGGAAATAAAAGAAAAAAAGTTTTCAGTTTCTATATAATAAGATTTCTGTTACCTGTTTGTTGCATGCCAGTTCTACTTGTACATTACAATAGCATGTTACAGATAATGCAGAACACTGGTGAATAAAAACGGGCATTTCCTTTACACAAAGTCAAAGACAGCATTTCTCTGTGATAATACTATTAAACAAGTGTTACCTTGTCTCAATCTGCCTCTCCTCCTTCTCCAGACTGGAGAGCTCCAGCTCAGCAACCACCTCTGTTTCAGGACCGGCTGAGTCAGTCCCCTGGCCAAGGGGCAGGCATCTGAAACAGCAGGTCCCCATCCCGGCTCGGGCATCTCCCCTGCCCTGTTTCTGCTCTGACTCCTGCTGCTCCAGCTCTGACTGGTAAACCTTCTCAAGCTTTCTGGACAGTGAATGACTCATTCGAGATAATGTATATGATCACACAGAGCACACCTCAGGCCCACAGCTCTTAATGTATTCATTCATTGCAGGTTCCCAGGGTTAAATATTGCAAGTCCAAACAAGGCCTGATGGAAAGCTTCCTTTCTATTCTGCAGCACAAACGTCCACTGTACCAGACTCTCAATTTGCCCTTTGTTTTCATCGTCTTCATTCAGTCCGTTGCTTTAACCTCCGACTCTATTTGCAGGCCGAAACAGTACTGTACAGTATGTATATGTATTGTTTAACTGTCACAAGCCTCGTAATAAGTCAACATGGACATGTTATTGACAACGCCGCCCTATTTATAAAACGCTCTGGCCTTAAGTGAATGTTCAGGCTGCCTCACAAGCAAGGGGAGAAGATAGATCCACTAACATATTAGCTTGACACGATTTAAACATAATACAAGGATTTACTGATAATGACAAATGGTCAACATAAATCATCCTGCAAGACTGAGACGATTTGCTACATCACCAAATTCCCATTTGCAATTCCTTGGCCATGAATCCCGCATCTGCTGCTAAAGAGACATGTTAGCATGTGCCCTGTTGCCATCTTCACGGGATTAATGATTCATGCTTGATGGCGAGGTTGTGTGTCTATGTGTGTCTTTTATAGGGTGATTGTGTTTGTAGTTTCTCTGCTCTAACCCTCATGTTCTCAAATATTTTGAGCACTACTTTTATGATGGTGCAAAGACGGGCAAAATAGCACTACATTGTGTTTTTATTCTCTTGACCTTGAAATGAATTTAGCCTGTTCATTCACTAGTTCCATTCCCTGCACAGCCCACATGGTGCAATTGTGGGAAGAGAAGCTCAAGAAGCTCAGAGTTGAATTCAAATAAAGCAGCACAAGCTAATCAAAAAACAAGCTCGTCAAAAACTCTGACTTTGATGCTGCAATAAGAACGACCAAGGGCCATACATGTTTCCAGCTCATCACTCACTTGATAATTAGAGAATTTTATCAGCAAGTACAAATAAAATGTATGATGATTACGCCGCAATCACAGAATAATCAAAATGATCAGAATCTAAACTGATTTGAATACATTCTCCAATCGGCATGCATTTTTAAGCATACAGGACAAAAAGGATGTCTGTCTAACTTGACAAAGCATTTCCTGCAAAAAAAAAACACTGCAGTGTTTTGTACCCCCTTTTTACCCCCTGTTTTTTTACCCCCTGTCATATTAATAATGCCCCCAAAATCAAATGTCTTTATTTTGTAAAGATAAGGCAGGAGTAATCTGATCCATCAGCATTTTGCCTTTCGAGAATGACACGATTTCTATTTTCAGCTGAAGGTCACTGTCACAAACAGCTTGAGGGAAGGCAGAGAAAGAGACTGAACTGTGTTTACACACCACCTCACACAGAAGAGTCTACAGAAGTGACTGATGAGTAATACCATGTCAAGACACTATATTGATATAAAATCATGGAGAAAATGTATCTGATGGAGACGATGAGTGTCCTGGACTAATTCAAAATATAGGTCCACTGTAGTGGA
Organism: Dicentrarchus labrax; assembly: GCF_905237075.1. Taxonomy (NCBI): domain Eukaryota; kingdom Metazoa; phylum Chordata; class Actinopteri; family Moronidae; genus Dicentrarchus; species Dicentrarchus labrax. The sequence goes on along the minus strand of NW_026136719.1, from coordinate 15,727,857 downwards.
AAATCTGTGAATGTTATACACATAAATGGCATCTGAATATATTTCCAAGTAAGAAAAAGTCATCAAATGATGAAATTCATCTAAATTAAGCCAGGGGGAGATTGATATTGACACCTGGGACAGTGTTAGTCTGAAGTGCATAAATTATACAAGTTGGTACGTGATTGTAAGTCCTTGTGTCCTTGTGTCTCTGCTCACAGACACAAATGCACAAACAGTCATCATGCAGCTTGGTTGCTAATTTGAATGTGTATGCTGATCTTGTGCTCATCAGGTATCTCTGTTGTAATCAACAACAGTAACAGCTCTTCTCTAAAGAGGCATAATGTAAATTTTATAGCTAAAGAACAGAATCAGTATTCAGGATGTATAAAAAAGTTCCTGTTACAAGGTATACTAAGTAAAACAGTTTAAGATAATTATTCACCCTAATAATGCTTTGTAAAACAGCTGCGATTCCTTTGATGCCTTGGTGTGAACATCTTTGCTTTGTGGTGCTGTAGAGTGAGTGAATCTTAAGTGACCCCGCAATTCAAAGGTGCATAAAATACACTCAAAGTGATGCTAACAGAGTCATCGCTTCAAGAAATATGGTTCCAACTCTACTTTGTAAAGCCCTGTAGTGGTAGTTTAACAAGCACAGCTTGTGGACAAGAAAATTGCAGAGCAAATGCAACACGGCCTGCAAGCTGTGCCAAAGCAGTTTCTCACAACAACCAGACACAACAAATAAACTGGGAAAGTGTAAAAAAAAGTATAATTCCTTGAGACTGTGTCATCAAGGGCAAAGTTGAGCCCAAGTATGAGGGCAGATCTATAAATATGTACTTAATATTGGCTCACTAGAGCACACGTGCAGTAGAAAAGCTGTTGGTGTTATGGGATCTTATTAAGTTAAACATCTGTTCTAATTGAATGAACCTAATGACATACCCAATTTCATCCATACCGTCTGTGTCGAGCACAGTTTATACACGGGCACTTTCTCATATAGCTCCATAGATTTATAGATATCAATTAATTTCTATGTTGGTATACAAAGAGGTGTCATACACAGAGTACTGCAGCGTTCATCGTCTTCATCTTCTGTCACCCTTACCTCAGCTTTACTGAAACAAAAGCATTTGCGCTGATCTTTCTTCCGCCGGCTGCCTGTGGCGGGAGAGGTCTGTCTGATTGGTATTCAGCAATGGGTTTGCAATCTTTCTTCATTACTTCTCATGGCACTCAACAAAGATTTCCAAACAATGTCCCATTACATCCACGTTCCTTTGAACAAACATGAAGGTTACTTAGCGTATCTAACTGTAGTCAGTCTCTTCTACAATTCCCAATGGAATTTTAGACTAATGTTAGTAAATTATGTTGTTAAGCTTAAATACAATGCCTAAGGATGACGTTTTAGGTTCTGAGTCTTAATGTGAGCACTGACAATCTCTGAAGGATTCTGCTTGCGTCTTTGCCTCTTTGAAAAAAAACCAAAAAAAACAACTATCTTGACAGTCTTCTTGCCTAAGCCCAAAAGAGGACCAGTTGGGAAAACACTTTAAAGGTGATGTCAAGCAAAACTGATATCTTAAATCCACCGTGGCTCACACAAACTGGCCCTAAAACACAATAGAAGTTTTGCCTCACTATAAAAAGTTTAAGTCTTGACAGCTTTCTGAGACACCATGTTCCCAAATAACTGAGTACTTTTTTGAGTACATTCTGACATACACATAAATATCTTTCATGAAAAAAGAGTCTAAAATCTGGATGGGCAAAGGTTATTTGAAGGATCTTGGGGCTAATATATGCCCTCTCCTTTTTTGCCAATGATGTTTTGAACTAGGCAATGAGGTATGGATTTGCCGTGTCCGCAAAAAAAGTAAGCTTCATTAAGATAGCCTTAAGATAAGGGCCTGTAGGGATACTAAACTTCCTTTTTATCCCCTATTAAAATGCCTTGCATCAATACTCCCAAAAGGCCTCATGGCTAATTAATGCGAACTGTCCTGATCAAAAATACTCAGCTAGTTACAAAATGCAAGCGCAACCTAAAAACATAACAAGCAGCAGGAGAATGGGAAGATAAACACTCTAAAAAATGAAGTTGAGACAGAAGTCCTTTTTGGTGTGAAATCTATGTGAATTTTACATCAAACTATTCTTCCTGGACTGTCCCACAGCATTGTAAGCCCATTGAACAATGTGAACTGTGTCCTCAACAGGACACCATTGTACCTCAGTGGGGTAATTTTTCCCTCAGGGAGCTATAGAATTGCACATTTCCTATGCTCAGTGAGTGCCAGTGGAGGAGAGTACACCTTACTGAACTCAGTTTTCCCAGCTAGGGAATTACTTAACACAAGGTCTTGTAAAAAAATATATATATACAAATATGGCAAAAATGAATTATATTGCAATTAGTACAATAATCCCATTGGTTCTTAGCTCTTTAGTCTTACCACCATGTTCATGGATCTGATACTAATGTCTGTAATCATTTACATTGTTTTCAACCACTCTTCCAGTCACGCCATATCTTATAAAAATGGATGTATCTAACCATATGGAGGATGCATTAAGGTGCATGACAGTTGAGGCCTGCTACTATTATAACTTGAAAATGGAGCTTCAAGGACCAGTGTGTAGGTTTCAGCGGCATCTAGCGGTGAAATGGTTCCAGATTACAACTATTTGAATAGAGCTCAGCCTTCCAAGCGTCTAGGACAAACTACAGTGGCCACAAAACTCAAGAGCTAGTGTTCAGTTTGTCCGTTTTGGGCTCTGTGGAAGAGGACCCGTCCCCCATAGTTAAAAACAGCTCATTCTAAGGTAACAAAAACACAACAATTCTTATCTTCAGGTGATTATACACTAGTAAAAACGTATGAATATTATATCCCATTTCTGCTAATAGATCTTCCTAAATGTTGTTTCCTAGCTAATTTAGTTGTACACTACCTAATTATACATTATGTTATACACATCTCATTGCGACACATGTCATTGTCAGTCTTCTGTTGGTGACCTTCTATTGATATGCATCCATTACTCAAGTTTACCTCAACACACAAGCCTGTTTCATCTGTAGCATATCATCTGCAGGGATTGAAATGAGATGATTTTGGAAAATGATTTCCAAATTGGGTCACTTCCTTGGAGATTTTCCAGAAGTATGACAGTCAGTGACTCTATTTCAATCTGCTGCCACAGATGACAACTTAGTTTTGACAATTTCCTGTCTATGTTCAGTCTATTGATGGGTTAACATCAGTATATATTAGAACTGTAACTAAAGTGAAGTAGACCTAAACAAAAACTTGAGGCAACGTAATTTAAACTACATTTTATCATATATAAATAATAATAATACTTCTTAGTCTGAGCTAAGATCCTAAGACCTCACACTGTTGGAACATCCAAAATAAAGCACTACACACACATTAAACATATAGTTCAAGTTGGTCTACAGCGAGGTGTAAATAAATGTGAGTTTTGCCACAGCAGTGGCGTCTGAACAATCCTTCCTTTGTACTCCACCTCGGGTAAATTCCACCATCAACACACAACCCAATCTACTGACCGTTGTCACGGCAGCACCACGTGGACTTCAGTCCTGCTCCAGTTTGTTGCTGTATACTTCCTGGACAGTTAAGTGATTAGGATGGACAGCAGTTTGTTTATATAAAAAAAAACTACTTGCTTTGTTCTAAAAATCTAATAATCCACTTTAACAGAGCTTCTGATAACATCTGATGTTTAAATGAAAATGATGTGAGTCTGAGATGAAATTTCACCAAACAAAAAGAACCCTGGAGCAAAAAACACTAATCTGGAGGTTGTTCCTGTAGAAATGAAGAGGAATTAAAAAAAAAAAAGCTGAGTTGTTGCCAGCTATAAACTAAAAACTTTTAAACTTTTAAAAACACTTGGGATAATTTCAATGGTCGGAAATAGGGTCACAGTCCAAGCTGTCCAGTCCCTTTCCAATTTTTCAAATGTGATTGAAAGGATTAATTCCAATGAGTTGGAGCCATCTTCGCTGTCTTTAGTGTTTGAATATTGCCAGCTTACATTAATCCCCAAAGCATATCTTGCAGCAAAATATTCCTGGAGAGTCAGCTCATGTTTTTAAGAACAAAGTAGTAGTAAATTAAGCAGGTTTGTGTATCCAATCATAGCTTAATTAGCTGAGTGCTGGAGTTAAAAGCCAGGTAAGCTTGACACATCGACACTTCCTATAATTACCTTGTAGACACATGGGACAAATACAGAAACCTGGCATCATCCAGGTCTGCATTAAATCAAATAAACCGCCAAAGATACGCTTGATACACAATGACAAAATGACAAAACTCCATCATCACCAGAGAACAATAAACGGATGCAACATTAATTTCCGCCACTGAGCTGTACACCAATCATCAGTTTCTCAAAGTAATTATCTGAATACTACACTTCAATAAGGGACGTCATAGTCACACTGCTTCAAGAATTAAACAAAGACCAATAAATCTGCCATACAGAAAATCAATGCTGTGTTTTAATAACATTTCAGCTATCTTGATTTACTTATACATTTATACCTGGGGAGGCTCATAATACTGTGATCATTATTACAGCATTATCTCACTAGCAATATGTTACAATTTACTGAGCTCAAATCTCAAATCTTGTTTGTATTAGCATTTTTTTTCACAATGCAATTATATTATAAATAAAGATAATCGCTCAGCAGTTTAATCTACTCTGGCAAACACACAATGATTTCACTTTCTTTCATGCACCAAGAGAACATGGATCTCTACTATGCTCAAGATAAGCTGAATGGTACAACAGAGCAGTCTTGGTTTGTTCCTGTCTGCTGTTTGACTCCCGGAGAAATTAGCCCTTGAAAACAATGAAACAAGCAGGGAGCAGAAGCAAAAACAGGATCCTTCCACCAAGCTAAATGCGCAACAAGTAGTCGACTCATTTAACAGCCTTGACATTTAGGCTACCATATATCACACAACTTCACTGTTGCATTGTTCTCGCTTCTTACAGAGAAAAAGTGCGTGAACGAGGGAAACACAACGGCTTCCTTTATCCTACACACAGTATAAGTGTCAGCAACAACAAATTTGTTAGCTGAAACCATTTTATGTGTCTTTTTTTCTTGTCTGCCAGAATGTTTTTTTCAAAGTGGCTATTGAATGCGACATCATTTGTTTGGCTCAATGCAACCTGTATTTATAATTTAAGAGCCATGGCAGGTGTTTCTCAAAACAACTGGTATAGTACCCATTTGATACTTATTTTTTGAGTGCAGGTGTTGCTAAAATTAATATCTATTTTGTTAATTCAGTGCTGCAAACTGGTGTCTGCAGAGCATTGCATGTTGTTGAGCAAAGGCCTCTTATTAGTAAGTATCAACATCAGAAAGACTGCAGCTATGAGGATATAAAACCTCACCATACAGGCCTCCTGTCTGGAACAAATGGGGCAAGCTAAAAGGGCCATAACAGGACTACAGGCAGTGGAACTACAAAACCTTAAACAAGCTATTGTGGGAGAAGTAATTGTAATTCACAATGATCCAGTGCCAATAAAGAATTTGTCTCCACTTTGTTTTACAGTAAGCTTTCTGTTTGTCATTGTTAGCCTGACTTATGTGATTGCTTTAAGCATAATTTGCTGGTTGCTGTTGTGTCCTGGTTCCTCTCACAGTAACCATCTGATATACACTGACAGACGCAGACCAGAATCTGCACATAAATCTACGATGTATAGCACTGCAGATGGAAAATGCAAATATAATGCACATAATCCTTGAGTTACTTAACATAATAGATGAGTCAGTGTGGTACTGATGCTGTGGTGCCTTTCGCTGATGTTCAACCTGAATCCTACAAACGTTAATGTGTGAAGGACATGTGAAAATCTGACCAAAAAAAAAAAAAAAAACTTCACACATCTGTGACTTTGGAAATCCTGTCCTCTCTGCTTCAATAATGCAATCATGCTATACATCTCTGTCACCACATGGTCACACCCCTCTCCTGCAACCTTTACAGTCCCTCTATCACACACACACACACACACACACACACTCTCTCTCACACACTGCCACACACACACTGAGGCTGTACACCTATCTAATGGAGAGAGTAGAGGTCCTGCATGGAGGATGTGAGGAGAATTTTAATAGCCTTCTTCCTGTCCTGCTAGGCACTGCCACTTTCCATTCACAATGCAGGCAGAGGTAATTGGTTTCACCTATCTGATGGGACCCCCTGTGTGTTAATCCATATGCTGGTGTGTTCACATGACCTAATGTGTCTGCGGCACAGCCTTTCAATGTAGTTTGCGTATCAGTGTTTGGCTGTAACTCAAACGTGTCAGAACCGCACAGTGACAGAAAGGAAATGAAAGCATTGTACACACACACACCACTTTTAAAAAGCAGCTAATGGGATCAAATTTTACACGGTGCAACAATGCAACAATGCTCACGAGCCACTCACTTGATGAAGTAGCTCGCTCCTTCGTCTGTGAAGCCCTCTTCCCATCCTCTTGGCAAATCTATAAGACGAACAAGAACCACATTGAACGACCCGCCACAGACAGAAAACACATTGCAGCAAAAAAAAAAAAAAAAAAATAGGGAAAAAAAAGAAAAGAAGTCCCCTCGGCATCCTACAAATCAGATAGTTTGTCGCGTACCTGACCGTATCATGTGTCCCGAGTTAACAGGTTCACCAGTGCGTGGATGTAGCCAAGTAGTGCTATGAGTTTTATCACTGCAAGAAAGACACCTGTTACTGAACGATAATGAAACAACAAAAATCCTTCACGGTTATAATGCCTCGTAAAGAAACAAGCGTTGAGTAGTAAAACCGCCCGCTCACTTGATAAAGAAGACCCGACCATCTCTACAAACTCCATACGACCAGTGGTCAGGTAGGGTGTCCCGTCCGAGAGGTGCCGCCATGATCTCTCCGACTCGGCTTGTCCCCCCCCCAAACGCCTCTTCTCCCTTTCCCTGTCCGCAGACTTTTCCAGGGAGTCCAGATAAAAACCACCGCTAGGGCTGCATAGTTTTTAAAGGGGAAGAATACCAAACTCGGACCACTTCCACCACTCTGTAATGTAATTTGAGCTGACGATTAGCGGATAACCGGTTTCCACAAGTAGCAGTCTGGTGTATGATTAAAACAAAGCTCAGACCTCTACAAAAGAATAATAAATAAAGCCCACTGCGGAGAAAGGTATAGGGTGTTGCCCCGAGGGTGTAGTAGAAGTGCACTGGATTAAAGCTGAAATGTATGACTACTTAAGACAATTCAAAACTATGATGTTTGGCGCATAGCCTACATAACAATAAAATGTACTAAAACTAAAATTGGAAAATAGCATGTAGCAATCCTAAAAGTAATTGTAGTAGTGGCTACACACAAAAGCAAAAAGTCCTTTAAGGGATATTAAAGGATTACAGGAATATCTTAATTAAGCCAGTATAAAATAACTAATTTAGTTTTTAAGCTATATGGAAATGTAGGTGTATGAGAGATGAGATAAATATAGATAAAGGAACTCAGCAGCCCCACACAAATGTATTATCACAGGCTTATAAGAGAGACAGGTGGCAGCCATGTCTGAGGAGACATTAAACACATTAAAAGGTATGAGTTAGGTTTAGTTTTCAGTCATACTTTCAGTCCTTTTAGTGGGGAATGTTTGATCATCCAAATAACTAACTAGGAATTGTTGCACAGGAACAAGAAGAAAGTTGGTCTCTATTACAGGGCTAAAGTGAGACGACACAAAATATTTTCAGGCTCAAGGGCAATGGTAAATGGACTGTACTTTTATAGCGCCTAGTCTTTCGACCACTCAATGCGCTGTACACCACGCTCACCCCATTCACACACTGATGGCAGTGGCAATGCAATGCAAAGTGCCAACTGCTCACCAGACTGGAAACTAATCATTCATACACACTCATACACTGAGTGTATATCGGGAGCAATTGCTCAAAGACAACAACATGCAGCGAGGGGAGCCAGGGATCGAACCGCCAACCTTCTGAGTAGTGCTCTCATCTGAGCCACAGCAACCCAACCAGGTGAGATTCTGATCTGGAGGCATATCTGCATTTTAACAGGTGACATCAACCTAAACTGTGTTATCTTTGTCCCTGTGAAATTGTTAACAATCCCATACATTTTATTTAAAACAGATTGAATAAACGATCGAAACAAAGTCATCTACTTCAGCGGAATTTATAACAATTACGGAAATAAATGTCGCAATATACCCTCTTCCACTGATGTAATTTTCTTGAAACAGTTTACAATGAACAAAATGTTCCAAGTATTTAAAGTTATCTATTGATTCAGATATTTTAACTTTGCAATAACTGTCCAAAAACCCAATTTATTTCACTGTGATGTTATATGATTTGCCTTTTCCCCTCCAATAAAGAATGACAGAATTACCCATAACCCTTATGTGAGGGTAATAGTGGAAAATGCACAACCACACAAGACCCAGAGTATGGAAAGAGACTCTCTTTGTGTGTGTGTGTGTGTGCGTGTGTGTGTGTGTGTGTGTGTGTGTGTGTGTGTGTGTGTGTGTGGGACGGGTGAAGGGGGAAGTAGGCATACACTTTTTCAATTATGGATATTACCTTGAGACGGAGAAATAAAAAGCATCTGAGTGCTACAAGGTCTCTGTAAAAGTGTCAGTGTATGTGTGCTCAGAGCGGAGCATGCCTGCGTGTGTAAATGAATGAATGTATGTCTGTGCATAAATTGTACTGGAAGCTTTAGATTAAGTTTGTCAGCCTCACATCACCTTCACTGCAGTCACGGTTTGAGGACAGAGAGGCTTCCTGTCTATGACACAGTGCAATAATGCTTACACTGCATCAAACAGACCTGCCCAATTTACCAATGATGCCCATAAATTTCACTTGTGCTCTATGAGGGCAGGCAATTTTCAAAGTCATAGTATTGTTGGCACAGGAGTTATTTCGCTGAGCATCGAGCATCAAGAGACAAGGAGCAAGGTTTCACTTCATCATGCTGTGCTCTCCTATATATTATTATATCATTAACACGATCCTCTCATGATTTAGCTGGGGATGGTATCCCAATAAACTTGTCAAACAATCTTGAGAAGACGTGCAGAAACAGCCGACCATCTTGTGTTTCCTGTGACGTGTAGATGACAGTAATCTTCACTTGTCCTTTGTGAAAGAAAAATACTACTGTATGGGATTCATATCAGTGAGCAGAGAGCAACATCTGTCAACACTATAAATATCTGATCTGTGATTCCCTTTTGGGGGTGCTTTGTTGAAGCTCCAGTGGTTTAAGGCACTGTTCTTCAAAGATTGTGAGAGATAGAACATTTCCTCTAAAAAACACATTATGGTACGGCTGCTGTGCAGAAAACAATGTACTGTAAACCTTCGTAAATCTGCTGACTGAAGAGTCAAAGTTTAAAAGGATTTTCCCCGGTATTATATGTTTCTAACCTCAGGGTTTCTTTTCATATGGGACACAAAATAAGAAATTAATTATTAAGTAAATGAGATGTAAGCTCAAAAGCTGAATGAATAAGTGACAATAACACATGCTTCTATACAGGGCACAAGGTGAATGATTTATAAGTTTTAACACGATGCATATCATATGCTTGGTCTTTCACTTTCACCAGATCTAATCCCAATTGACAACATAAGAGTGTTAGACAGTGCCCTCCGTCACCATCAGTCTATGCCAAGAAGCATTAAATCTGTTTTAGCAGCTTGTAGTAACACGGTACCAAGACACCTGTTATGTATGTTGTTTTTTCTTTTAATTTCACACTAATCTTTATTTTACTTTAAAGGAACAAACCAAATGTGTGAATCATAAGATGCAATATTACACCTGTCACAATATGAAAACAGCACCACCCAGTTGCAACAGATCTAAAGAAGAAACTATGCCGCATTTTGGGGAATCAGTGTTCCTGCACTGTGAGGTCAAGCAGAAATTCACAGAGATCTGCAACAGGCATAAATACTGTCTAGATAAAACAAAAAGAATACCTTGGTATTACTGATATTGCTGCACTTAAATTTGGTGCACAATTAAATTACTGTCTTTTCTGCAACCAGTCTGCAAAAATGAAGCACAGGGTAGCTGGAGCATCATACATACTGCAGTGTAATCATCTGGTGTCTCCACTCAATTGCTGTTATTTGACCTTGGTATGATTAATCATCTTCCCCACTACACACACACCCACTTATACATAGTTATTTACACGCAAAATGCACACATAGTTGATGCGCAGTCCAGTGCAGCTCTGCAGTATGGTCTCTGCTGCTGCTGATTCCTGCCTCTCGGCTGCCAGAGGCTCACAATGCAGCAAGGTGACTCAATGTTATTGTCTTCTCCTTAGAGAGCCTCCTCCTGCTGAATCACGGCTTACTAAAGGTGCTGAGCAGAAAACGTAATAAAGATTCTCTTGTTCTCTTCGGACTTTCAGCTCTTCAGCTTGCAATAGTTTGGGTCCTAATCTATCTGGCAGATGCCCACATAGGAAATCAATAGCATCTTCTCTGACATTTTGTCCCTTAATCTGAGCTGGAGAAGGTATGTAAATGTGTATGTATAAGTGTCTCAGTTGTGTCTGAATTATTAAGCACACACAGTTTAGAGTAATATGTAGACAGCAGTCTCCTGTTCATTATGTCTTATGTCTTATGCATTTAATGATATTGTTGATTAAAAAGAAGTGCTGATCTTCCCCATATGCTCTAGCTTCCTTTCACTTTCTATGTTAGTTATGATCTAAGACTATGATTAATTGCCTTCCAGCTCATTGAACTATTACACTGACACCTGCAGGGCAGGGATGTTATATTTAGTCATAAGCCAACTGATCCAGATAAAAATTAGATTCATTGTCTTCCTGTACCTGCCAAGGCTCATAAATAGTCTTTTGGGATTTTTATTTTAGCACCCATAGTTCAAGCAGAAAGCCAATGTTTTTACAACTCCTGGGCAATCAATTTATGCCCTCTATCCAAGCTGTTAAGACAAGAGGGAATCTGATTTGAACACAGATTAAATCTTTTCACATCTGTAATTTTTACTTTTATGTACTGTATAATAAAACTCAATGAACACAGACTGTACTTTTACAAGCAGTTAAGTTAACCAACTTTCAGTGTCAAAACACTTGTGCCCCCTAATGACTAACTAGAGAGCAGCATATTGGATTCAGTTCCAGTTCAGTCAGATTTATGTTTACAAATAACCAAGTGCATGGAATTATATGATAAATGACTCCTAACAATTGCATTACACACAAAATGCTTCATTGAGATTCAAGAATATAAATACCCAGGTAATGTACATTACAGATATACAGAACTAATGGATCACTGCGTCTGGGTATTTGCATATAAGGCAATACATTACATGGAAAAATGTTGACTTCTTTAGGATTACTTATATCACTTGTTATTCAGAAAGAGTCTTCAGAAAGGTCTCAGAGGCTCTAGTTTCATCAGTCTGTGCAGGCTGCAAAGGGCATCAAGAGAAGAAACATCTGTAACCAAGAGGTTCTGTGTAAGATCTCCCTGTGCACATTAAGCCGGGCTGGGGTGTAAGGTGAACTTGGACCCATTAATCACAGACTGCTGCTGAGTTGAGGGAAAAATAAGTTTTACTCAACTTTACTCACATTTACTGAAGTACTATGAAGTACTTTACTTGAGTATTTACATTATATTTTCTGCTATTTTGTACTCCCCTACAATTATCTGCCAGGTCTACAAGCTACTGTACACATATGATCAGTGTAGGACATATAATGCATTGTTATTTATTAAGCAGCATTATCTAAATTAGTTACAATTACTTCCACCTTTACCAGCTACAACATCTATATGCTGCTAATGCATCAGTTCTAATAAAAATCCAATATTAGAATGTGTAATACTAACAGGGACCAATAATACCTGAATAATGCATACTTTAAAATGTAATACATTTAATAAATACAATTCACTTCTATTCAAGTAACATTTTGAATGTAAGGCATATACTTATATACTATAATGTAGTTTAGTTTTAACACTGTGGTTTTACTATATAATAATAATAATAATAATGATAATAATATTAATACTTTATTTATATAGCACTTTTCTTAACAATGTTACAAAGTGCTGTACAGAGGAAAAAATAAAGAACCAAACAAGGCAGATAGAACAATAATGAACTTGAGCACAGAAGTAATTAAACAATAGAATGAGTAGAACAAATAAACAGGAATAAAAACATATTTTTAAAAGCTTGAACAAAAAAAAAAGTACGTTGTTTAATTAGCTTACGTTTAATAATAGTACATGTGTTGCACCTACTTGTAAGTCAATTCAAAAGCATCCCTTTACTCACAAATGAAATAATAAACAAACAGATGTGCTTATTATTATAATTCATTAGATAGGAATCCATATAAATCGTACATATAAAAACTGTGCTCATAAAAGAGAGAGCCACATTTTATCACTGAGCATCACTGGCTTTATCCTCCCTGACTTTATCGTGTGTTTTCTGACCTTCACTCTTTCTAATTTGCTGTTCTTTAATTTCACCAGAAACGAGAAAGTACCCGCCCACCCGCTCCGTCGTCATCTCGCCACGTACGACTCAGTGCAACCTAACTTGCTAGTCCGTTTGACAGACCGGGGAACTGACCACTGCGGTCACCGCCACCACTGCTCACAACCTACCGTGCTGACTAGGGAGTAGCTAGCTTGCCGACACAACTCCAGCTGAGAGGAAGCGAGGAAAGCAGAGCAGATGAGGTCCAGGAGTCATAATAAAGTGAGTACACCGGTGACACACATATATGGTGCCCTTTGTGGACATTTCATTAGGGCGTTTAACATTACGTTTAGTGTCCTGAACATGTAACGTTAGCAACGCAGCTGAGAATGACAGCAGACATGAGTAGCTGTGGTGCTTAATGCTCATTAGCCATATATGTCAGTGGTCGTGCTAAAGCTAACACCAACAGCTTAGCCACTAATGTACAACCTGTGCTGTCTGGACGAGCAAAAAAGAGGAAGCTGGCAGCACACAGCGGCCTTTGTAATATCCAGAGACACGTTGACTCTCTTCACACACACACACACACACACACACACACACACACACACACACACATACACATGTGTAATGTAAATAATGCTGTAATGTTAAACGTTAATTGTTCCCATTTCCAGATGTGTTGGAGCCAGGCCCTTCTCACCAGTTGGGTTCTGCTGCTGGTCCAGCTGCTGTGTTTAGAGGCAGTGCCCATCAGTATGGATAAGACAAAAGTCAAAGAGCCAGAGAAAACACCTGAAGAGCCTCCAGCTAGTGTGGTAAGAAGACATAAGATATATATTCACATCTCTGTGTATACATCACAAAGCCTAATCCTAGTTCCTCTGTGTTACAACCATGGTAGGTAGCCTTAACATGATTTACAAATACATCACAGAGGAGTTCATTATGTCTATTGCCTCACAATTTAGTCATCTAAATTTACATCTGTCTTTGATAATAGATGAATTGTTACACTTTTAATGAAATACAAATCTTTGCTCATTACAGCTTCTCAAAAAGGGAGATTTCTTTCAATTTTATATTATTTCAAATGGATTACTTCATTTCGAGGGGCCTGAGGACAGACAGAGTAAACAGACTGTGTGTGTTAACCTGTGATGGCCATTTCCCTTTTTTCACTTTCTAGCGTAAATGATTAAGCAATGTTCAGAAATGAATCGGCATGAATGCCGTGTTAGTTGAAGCCCTGATACTATGCAGTTAGCTGTTATCAGCCGCTTCATCGGAAGTAAACAAGAGAGAGTTTGGTAGCAGCACTCAGGCTAATATAAATGAGAGACGGCCTGATGTCTTATTGCACTACAATTAAATTACCTCAGTCAGACACTCCACTCAAAAGTTATGACCTCACAAATCCATGTTATCATCAGTACAACAGCTCCAGATGTTGTAGCTTTGTGAGTGCACATATTGGAGTCTCTGATGTCGGCCTCAGGGGAAATGTTTGTCCATGTGACACATTGACATATTGACTTAACAGAGCTTAAACAAATAGCATGTAGATTCTGTTTTGAGGTGGGAATGCATACATATGCAACCTTTTTTATTGAAGAATAAGTAAGTGTTTTTTAACCACAGGACAGCTGCAGCATATGGCAAGTTGCAGAAGGCCATAATACAGTTTATAGACATTAATGGCTAAACCATGTTATTCAACAGACACATATGTATCCTATGAAAGTAAAACATTCTGTTACTCACTTACTTAGCCATCAGTACGTCACACCTCTCAAAGAAGTGCTGATAATAATGTTATTATGTAGAGTAATATAATAAAAAATGATGATTGATCACTGTATTATCTGTAATATATTTTAAGTGACATTTTATTATTACATTTTGTAGGACACTGGACTCCACTATGACCGCTACCTCAGGGAAGTCATTGATTTTCTGGAGAAAGATCAGCATTTCAGAGAAAAGCTCCACAATACAGACATGGAAGACATCAAGGTATCCTGCTCTTATTTTGTTTACACTTCTCAGCATGGCAGGACGTTTCCAGCAGCCTTGAGTAAACTGTAAATTATGGGCTTTCACTTGTCCTTTCACACGTTTTTTGAGAAATACTTCCAATCAATCCGTGTATCATTCGTTCTTTTCATATTCAATTGAGATTCCAAAACCGGAAAATGAAAAAACGGTTTGTTATTTCCTTAATTGTTTATGAATCTGATACCAAAAAACAAATAACGGTTCATTTTTTGTACTTTCGATTTATTGCTCAGATCAAACATAGGAAATGAAATAACGGGCCACGGATCGATTTTGATTTTGATATTTAATTTTTTCGCTTTGTGCGAACCGGAAGTTATTGTCTCGTTAGCTTGATTCACTTCTTCAGTTTAACTAACGTTAGTCTTCAAAACTGAGGATCAATGATGGAGAGTTTCATCTTTTCATTCATCTTCATCTTCATCTTCCTGGCGCGTGCGCGAAAAGCTGCATGCTGCCTGTTACTCCAGTCTGCTTTCTAACTTCTTAACTTTTATTCTCTTTTTGTTCGTTCTTATTTTTTCACTCTCTGAAGTCCTGTCCTCTCTAACGAGGTTGTTTGAGACAGTTTTTGTGTTCATTTTCGTGTTTTAATGCCGCTTCCACCGGGACAGCTGCCGTTGTTTACTCCAAAGAACAGCTGATCTAATGCCGGTCGGTACGGTGGACAGAACAGCTGATCTAATGCCGGTCGGTACGGTGGACAGAACAGCTGATCTAATGCCGGTCGGTACGGTGGACAGAGCAGCTGATCTAATGCCGGTCGGTACGGTGGACAGAGCCGCTGATCTAATGCCGGTCGGTACGGTGGACAGAACAGCTGATCTACCAGCTGAACTCTGGAGGAAACACACCGATGAAGAGGAGGGAAGTAACGTCGGGGGAAGAGAGGAGGATGGAGACGGGACGGGTTTATGGAGAAAGAGAAGATTGAAGCAGAGTCTCCCCTCTGTTGTTATGGTGATGTGCGGTCTCCTAGCAACGGAATGTACGAACTGACGGCATTAACGCGGAGCCCCGCAGAGTACCGGGAGTCTGGTGTGTTTCACTGAGACAGGGCTGCACAGGGACATCACGGACCGGACCGTCTCTGTCGGTGTCCTCCACACCGTCCTGGCGGACCGGGGTTGTACCGGGAGCGAACAGCTGCCGTTGGACTCCTTATCATCTACCGAGAGAAATCCTGCACGACATCATCGTTGTCGTACATCCCTCTGCAAACCCAACATCTGCTATGAGCCTCTGCTGAAGAGGAAGCCTGCGACCACTTTACACTGTGTGACTTTATATTATATTATATGTATATTCTTAATATATTTATGTCTAATTCATATGGAGCATGTAACGAAAGTAATTCCCCCCTGGGATTATTAAAGTGTCTGATTGTGATTGTTCAGAGGAACTAAACGGTGACTGTCAGAACATCACTGGATCTCCATCTGCTGCAGCCGAGTAGAAATCTCTACATGTGTCTTGCCAGTTTCAAATAAGTCCTTAATAAGTCCTTAAATACAGAGTACAATAAGTCCTTAAATACAGAGTACAATAAGTCCTTAAATACAGAGTACAATCACTGCAGGATTGACTTTTTTCAGGCTTTGCGAAACTGCTGCAAACTTCCAAGTGCAACACACGAAGAAGACAATAACTTCCGGTTCACACAAAACGAAAACATTAAATATCAAAATCGAAATCGATCCGTGGCCCGTTATTTAATTTCCTATGTTTGATCTGAGCAATAAATCGAAAGTACAAAAAATAAACCGTTATTTGTTTTTTGGTATCAGATTCATAAACAATTAAGGAAATAACAAACCGTTTTTTCATTTTCCGATTTTGGAATCTCAATTGAATATGAAAAGAACGAATGATACACGGATTCCCCAATCAGCCAGTAGATTTATTATCTTTTTTGGAGTTTTGGTCCACTCCATAATTCATTTAATACTGATACTGATAACCAATGTTGTTTTAGTGAAAGGTTTGATTCATATGACATATATTTATTACATTCACTTCTACAGCCCCAAGTGTGAAATTACACTAACTCTTGCATCATTCATATATAACACAGCAAGGTAAGCTGGCCAAAGAGCTGGACTTTGTCAGCCATCATGTCAGAACAAAACTGGATGAGCTGAAGAGGCAGGAGGTGAACCGACTCCGAACTCTGATTAAGGCCAAGCAAGACCTTGAAGGAGGGAATGGTATGTTGTGCAACAAAATCTCCAAATATTTCATTATGATTTATATTTAAAGTAAGATGCTAGTACTATGCACAAACAAGTGAGCATAGTACTACTCACAACCTGGAACCAGAGTACTGTATATGTAGCCTTTTTTTCAAACAAAGATGCTGCTGTGATGTTCATTTTTGCTATATAGTTTAGTTTCGGGGGTATTATTTTATATCAGTACATTAGAGGTAATTAAGTTATAAGAAAAATGCTATGTTGTATCTATATATGTTTTTATTCATGTCATCACTAGACATAGCAGTGGACCACCAGGCTCTGCTGAAACAGTTTGAGTACTTAAACCACATGAACCCACATACGTTTGAAGTGGATGATCTGGATCGACTCATCAAATCGGTAAATCTCTTTGCTTCTTCATGCCATAAAAATGTTAAATTACGTACATGTTCACACTGTTGCACTTATTTAAACTGCCAAAGACAAATTAAATTATTGATGATTTCAAAATGCACTACATTGCACATATACTTTACATTACCATAACGTGTAATAATAATAACAATGTTCAATTTGTACTGACACTGAGTGATGTTTTAACATGGAGGTCATAGCAAGTGATGGTGGACTGGACTGCATTATATTGTTGTTCTGTGTATGTAAATGAACAACACTCAGTTTGTATTCATTTTTATTTCAGTCCACAAACAAGTGAGCATAGCACTACTCACAACCTAGAACCAGAGTACTGTATATGTAGCCTTTTTTTCAAACAAAGATGCTGCTGTGATGTTCATTTTGCTATATAGTTTAGTTTCAGTGGTATTATTTTATATTATAAAAGCACACAAATGCAATGTGATGTTTTCATACCAAAACGAAACAACAGAAAACTAATGGAGCTTGGGACTGTACAATATAGTGAATGCAACAAGTCTAATAAATAAGTTTAGTTTCCAGATGGGCTGACAGCATGAAAACATTTTATTGCCCCATAACTATTAATTGGGACATTGCACAATATTACATTAATTATTGGTTTCAATTAAAGTGTTTCCAGCCCTTGTAATTGGTTTTCCTTGCATTAAGGCCACTAACGATCTGGAGAACTATGACAAAGAGAGACACGATGAGTTCAAGAAGTATGAAATGATGAAAGAGCATGACAGACGGGAACACCTGAAAACACTGGACGAGGACGAAAGAAAGAAAGAGGAGGAGCACTATGAGGAGATGAGAAAGAAACATGCGGACCATCCTAAAGTCAACCACCCGGTAAGTCTGATTGAGGTGGACACACGGCTGACAACATTACACATAGACATGATGTGTTTTGTTTCAGCCAATGAAGAGAAACTCTTTCTTTCCCATACCCTGCTGCCGTTTTTAATCTAGATGTTGTGCCATGTGTACTACTAAATCTTGAAATGAAATGATTTATCCAGCTGTAATTCAAATGTGATTTTGCTTCCATGTTGCAGGGCAGCCATAATCAACTGAAGGAGGTCTGGGAGGAAGCTGATGGTTTGGACCCTGAAGATTTTGACCCCAAAACCTTTTTCAACCTGCATGGTAAGACCTTTACCAACCAGCAACTGCCCATTTATTTAGTTTCCCTGTTTTGTACAATGTGTGACATAATATTAATTATTATATTGTATATAACATAACAGATAATGGTTCACCACCACTTTGTTTCTTTCTCTATAATGCAGATACCAATGGAGATGGCTTTTTTGATGAACAGGAACTGGAGGCATTGTTCACCAAAGAGGTAAAGCCATAGCATCTGACAATGTGTAATGTCTCAGTGGATGGTCTTTGCACTGACCGCTGGTCTTTGGGATTTCAGCTGGAAAAAATGTATGACCCCACCAATGAAGAGGACGATATGGTGGAGATGGAGGAAGAGAGGCTACGTATGAGAGAACACGTTATGAATGAGGTACAGTAAGTCAGCTCTCAGGATCATGAAATGTTTTTGCATATGCACATACATAAAGCACATACAAAAATCTGTCATATATTCCCTAGACTCTGTCAATAAGTAATATCATATTTAATTGTTCTTTGCATAAAGCTCTTTGCTCCGGTCTTTCTCACAGGTGGATTCTAACAAAGACAGGCTGGTCTCTTTAGATGAGTTCCTGGTTGCTACAAAGAAAAAAGAATTCTTGGAGCCAGATAGCTGGGAGGTGAGACACAATATATTTATCACGTTGACATTATTTAAGAGTAATGTAATCCTAAAACCATTTTGTTAAAAAATAAAAAAATGCAACCGTAATGAATGATGTCTCATCTACTTGTGTGTTCCTCAGACCCTGGAGCAGAACCAGGCTTACACAGATGAGGAGATGAGAGAGTTTGAGGAGCATCTTGCTCAGCAAGAACAAGACCTCAACCTGAAGGCTGTTGACCTCCAGAAACAGAGAGACGAGCTGGAGAGACAACAGGAGCAGCTTAATGCACAGAAAGTTGAACTGCAACAGGTACAGGGTGGTACAGTTATTTGAAATATTTTAATTGCAGACAAAGTTTGCTATTGTTTTCAAATCCAAACCTGATGTTATAGGTTTATTAGGAAGTATTAGTTCTGTTGAGGTTTTTATCTGAACACATTAAATCTGTGGGTGGAATCTCAGTATCAATCACATTTTCTCACTTGATAAAAATGTTATTATATGTTATGATTTTTTTTAATCAAATGTGCCTAATTACTGTGACTATCCATATTACTGTGTGCACTTTCCAAAAAGAAAAAGTTATTTGAATCTCCATTGTCACAGGCAGTTGAGCATATGGAACGGCTGAAATCACAGAAAGTAGAACCCCCTCCTGAGGTTCACGGTGAGTGTCGCTTGCGCCATTTTGTTTGTCTTTTGATAGTTGTTTCATTTTACAGGCTCACATCTGACAATGTAAAACTCTTTCTTTGTTACAGTTGAAGGAAATGCTTTCCCAGAGATCCATGCAGTTGAAAACCAGTTGCATCTTGAACAACCTGCCCCTGAAGCTCCTCAAGATACACTTCAGGAACACCATGAACAACAAAATGAAGTCCTGGCTCAGCATGGTCTCCCCCAGACACACCAGGATCTGCCACCAGGCCACCAAGAAGCTGCACAGGGCCAGCATAATCTGCCATAACAATGCTGTCAGAACTTGAACCTCCACAACCAGACTTTAGCAGCACCTCCACTCCAGCGTGCAGAGGAGCAGTCCCTCCTGAGTATTAGGCCTCTTTAACCAGCATGACTTAGGGGTTTGGAGGACACTTGAGATGAAGGAGAGCAGCACAAAAGGAATCCCTATTGAATGACACCAGTGTTTGATAATAACTGTTATCCTTGGATTACATAACAGAATCTCAACAGTAAAATGACCAACCAACGATGTGCTTACCTCCATTTTCAAGGAGTTGTGTTTGGTTACATTAGAAATTGTCAAGAATGTTTGGTAACACAGTCATACAGAGGTATACATTTTGAGCTGTCTTGACCTGCTGTTTACTGTTAAAAGTACAGAACGTCTAAAACCTGATGGATATGCACAGTGCAGCTTTTGAGGGGATATGGTGTAAAATGTAATTTTAATTTGATAATTCTGACTTTGATTTTCTGACTTGACTACTCAAAATACCCCCAAACGTCTTTAGAAAAGAGATTAGTTTATATGTGTGACTTGTGGTGAAACGTGTTTCACTGAACTGTGTCAAACATTTTAGAAAATTTCAAGATTTTATATTATTGCATTAATAGCCACAGAGGCACTATAGTGCAATTTTAACCAGTATAGAGCATTTTGATGCCTTAACCGGAACCATTTCACGTTAAAAGTAAAAGTAAGGAATTCTTGATGCAAACAGGTACGGTTTCATTGTAACCATAATCTACAAGGCTCCGGTCAGATCTTTGTAGAAAACACATCATTTCAGATATTACAATCCTTTAATCAGAAATGCCCTCATGAAGCCATGTTGCTCAGAGAAAAAAATAATTTTACCAGTACTTTCGCTTCTTTCTTCATGTTGATTGTGGTTGCTCTCATAACCTGCCAGCTGCATGTGTAAAGTCAGATTTTTTGAACTGTAGAAAATGTGTGCTCTGCCTAAAAAGACATTGGGTACAGGACTACAGGGACTGGCCACTTTTGGGCCACACTGCAGCTGCTCTCCGCTGACTTTGGTAAAATAAAGGTGCTAGGTTCTTTAAATAAAGATAGGTGTGGAATATCCCCCATTCAACAAACATTTTACCCCACTTCACCCCACAGCCCAAAGTCCTGCAGATGCTTATTATATGGGAGTATAAAGTTTCTTACAGTATGAGGGGCCAAATGTGGCCTCTGAAATAATATATTTACTTTGGTACACTTAAACGGTGTGATGGGCATTTTGATTTAGGTCTATTGTTCACGCACAAAATGTGTGTGACATGTTTGTTTATGAGTTAATCATAATTGATCATGATTTTTAATTTGTTTAATAAAATCGTTTTTAAGGTGTTAAGAAGCTCAATTTATCGATGTGTAGACTGGTGTCTTTCATCACAATTTTCAAAGTGTTTTGTTGAAGCAGCTGCTGGATTTGTTTAATTAGTTCACTTAATTTAAAGATTTTATCAGAAAAAAAGGGGCAAACCTCTGAGTCAGTAATAGTAAAGTTTGACATTACCAGCGTCTTTATTGTCTGATTAATATTGTCTCTTGAAGTTAAAGTGTGGTATCATGAAAACCTCTGAATTTGAATTTGCCTTCAGTTCCCAATATTGTATTTGGCACCAAATGTGTATTACTTTGTCCTTATTTGGAAAACTTAATAGCATGGCATATTTGTTCCCACAGATGACCAGTTTGGTGTTACTTGCTGTGCTATCCAGGTTGCTTTTTTCATGTGGTTTCTTCTAGCTGGCAGACAGGTGTTGACATGACTCATTTATTTTTACTGAAGAAGGCTTCATTTGCATCCAGGGAAATAACAGGTCTGCCTTATTGTGGTTTTATTTTATACAAAATTCAGATATGGAATACATACTGTTCTTTTTATTGGCAGTGTCATTTGTTTTCTGTGTGCCAAGTGTTCCTTTGAGACAATACTGCATCATAATTTGCACAAAATGTACAGATGGGTGTTTTCCGCTTGCTGACGGATAAAATATTCATTTGACAATACTGTACTCCTCGGTTCAAAACAATAAAACAGTTATGACCTTTCAGTTTGTGTAACAAAATTGATCACTTGACTCTCTTACAGTACAATGTAAAACAGTTAAGTACGGGCAATCCATACATACAGTATATAAAAGATGTAAAACAAAGACATTTGTCTTAATAGAAAGCTTCAGTATGACCGTAGCAAAAAAGTGATGGTTGCCCTTAAAAACTTTATTCGTAGGGTTTCATCTTAAAAGGCATGTGCTGTTAATGGTACACTTTGAAGTCTAAATCTACACAGTCGCTTTAATTACCTGATCACAATGTTCCATATACAGTATGTGACCCAGTGATAGAAGACAGACCACTGGTACTCCGATCTGTCATTGGTTTGAAGGGCTCAGTGATGGGCAGGACCCGTCTCTGCAAACCACTACCACCAATCTGACGTGTAAAAAGCACACGAAATTAAAATAGCAGAACTTTAAATGCACACCCAAGCAGGAAAGTAGTATCATTAAACAGAAGGTAATAGAACACAACTTTATTGAAACAGTCTCAACCAATAACATCAGCGTACAAAGAGGTGATGGCGCAAGAGGTGACAGAGGGGTAAAAAAAAAAAAAAAAAAACACATTAAATGGCTTTATGAAAATTATAAGATCAAGAGGAAAAAGTGGCTGACAGCACAGGGCAGAAGAAAATTATTCTCATGGAATCAGATCGACAGTGGCAGGGTATTTTTTGCATTTATTTTGTACAAAAAATAAATTAATGAAATCTTTCAAGTTTACAGGAATATCTATTTGTTGTTTTATATCACAGACTTGCTGATAATCCTACATGTGGTGAAGTTCAGCATTTTGTGTTAAAACATTAAGAGGATCTACACAGACCAAAGCAGACTGACTCTGATAAGTAGGCCAGGAGTTAAAAAAATAAGATTACCAATGAGAAAGAAAACATTGTTATAAAAGTGAGTTGGGGCAAACACATTCAAAAATCCTGAATGTTAAACGTGGCGCGACTTGACGGTCTTTAAGATCCTTTAGGATCGCATTGCTTGAGCGTTTCCTCGAGACAAACCTCGAGGTCCTTGGGCAGCTCCCCGCTTGTAGTTTTGCTGATATCCCTCCTAGAATAAAACACCAGGAATTTACAATTTGAAAATAAAGACGGCAGATGCACTGAATAACAGATAATAACATTAACTTTTTAAGTTTATTGAAGGATAACACTGAAAGGAACCCTTACCCGCTGGTAGGTGTTGTTGGAATAGTCTCGAGATGTGTTAAATTGGCTTTGACCGTAACCACTGCTGGGAGCATTTGAGAAAGGTGGGCGATAGCCATCATATCCCCCTGATGACAAAAGACATTAGAATGAACAAAGGATTTCTACTATTACTTCAACATGTATTGTGTCAATACAATGAATGTTGAAGCCACATGGCAACTGTATCTCTGTAAAACATAGTTAGATGCTCGTACCTCTAAATCCATTGGAAGATCCCCGGTATCCGTTCATCATACCTCGGGGATTCCTGGGTCCACCCCTGGACACAGCCCTGCTGTTGTAAAAGGACTGTCCCGACTGTCCGAACCCTGCGCCTGGTGAGGGCTCTTCATGACCTCCTACTGAGGGCATAACCTGTTCTTGGGGCTGGAACCCACCAACAACTGCACAGACGGCAACAAGATGGAACACTATATAAGTATATGATGCACTGGTGGGTCAGTTATGCAGTTTAGCTGTAAAATACAAAAGAACTTTGTGCAAGCTGAAAAAGCTTCGGTTTCTCTGCCTCGCAGCGTGCTGATCAACTCCCATTTCAACTTTATTGTCAACAAAGGTGTAGTTTCTTGCAGCAAGGCAATAATGTAGTCCACTGAACTCCCAACACATTTTCTTTGTGCACACAAAATATTGTACACACAAGTATCTAATACCTATTATCATAACATCTGGTTCATCCAACATAAAAATATATCTTTAGGAGTTTCAAGGGCTCTATATAACACGCAAAAACAACCTTAAAATTTCTCTTAATACTTAAAACTGAATGTAGAGGTGATGCCAAACAAAGTCAACAGCATTCCAGTGTATGCCAAAGATATATCCTCACCTGACTGTAATGTCTCCTGTGGGATGTCAGGCTGGTCTACGGTACTTTCTGGCTGGCTATTAAAGCCCTGTCCATAGCCACCAGGAAACTGGTTGGGCTGCTTCAGAGGATCTGCTTGGCCATCAGTGACCGGAGGTACAGGCGCGTTCATATTAAATACCTGAAGAGGGAAAGAAAGGTTTTCTGTCCGTCCATACCAAAACAGTATCACAATTTCTATACAACATAATGTACAGTAGGTTAGGTAAATGAAGGGACATTTCAAACTGTTGCCTGTTTAGATGGTGCGCAAATAATTTTGCTTCTACTAATAAGCTTTGTTAACTGGCCTTCAATATTTGATTTACTTTGCTAACCAAACTAATACAGAACCTGACAGTTTCCAACTAAATGTGTTAAACAAGTCTGAACTTGTTCACCACTTTAATGTTCAACTGGACCCAGATAGAAAGCGTACCGCTTGCACTGACTGGAAGGGCGCTGCGTTGACATTGATGCCTCCAGTGTGAGAGGGTTTGGAGGCAGGTGGGAAGGCAGAGGACAGGGAACATGGGGCGGGGGACTGCTCAGATGACAGAGACATCGAGACCTGGGGAGGAAGGAAGGAGGGAATTCAAAAAGCAAGGAAGCAAGGATTGTGGAGAGATCAATGGGAGAGAGGAAATCACTGATTTGGCTACTTAAATTTACTCCTACGTCATTATCATATTCAAACGAAGCCAATATCTCCCTGTAATACACAGTAGATAACATAATGACATATCAGAGAGCATCACTTTCGATCCACATAGCAGTGCTTTTAGAAACACGGCCCACATAATACAAGAAATAACTTGTGCTGCTGTTATTCAATGGATGCAACACCCTTTCAGGCAAATCTAAACAACCACTTCCTGAGGTGCTTCCACTCTACTTACTTGTGAGGATTCCTGTGGTCCAGACACTGAACTTGTTTGAGGGAGTCTGGACTCTGAGAGGGCTGTTTGGAAAAAAAATGTATTTAAAAAAAGCAGACATTATAACCCTACTCAATAGAAACTGTGAAGGAATCTGTTCAGAGTCAAGGTAAATTAACTGGCTCTCACTTGAAGGGCAGCCCATCTGCTGCAGGTCAACAGTCTGCCCAGGCTTCATCGGCTGGGCAGACACGATGGCTGGGTCCAGAGCCTGGCCGTCAAACTCCAACATGGAGTCCTTGGAGAAGCAACAAAGAATAGATGTTTTGTTGGGTCATGGATCAGGTTTGGGGGGCGTGCCATAAAGTGATATAGGACCCTACCCTTTAAATTAAAGAGTCAGTGTCATCCTTAAAATTCTTTGTAAAATAACATTTCCTTTTATTATGGTAAGTTTGTGGGAGATGTGTTTTTTTACTCAAGTGTCTTACAACAAGATACCGGTTCACCTGACTTGTGTGACCTCCATGTGAAAGGAGACAAAGATTTCAAGTGTGAATAACACAGTGTCCATCTCTGAGCAGCAATAGCACTGAGCTGGACACTGCAGTATACATTTGACTGTTTTACCTGCATGAAGTTGTACGTCCCTTGCATCTGCGCCATGAGGTCTTGCACGGCCTGCTTTCTGATCACTGGGTCATTGGTTGGAGTGTGAGTGTCATGGTTCACAGTAACGGTTGGTTCTGAAGCTAGCTGGGCAGGGGGCTGGTGCTGGAGGGAATTCACCATCTATTCAACACACAGACACATGTGACAGGCACATTAGACGACATGCAAATACAAGATGTTGAGAAATATGCACAGTGGCATTAAGGACTGTGGTGATGCAGTGGTGCAACATACCTGAGCCTCCACTGTCCACTCCTCCACTTGGTCTTTGTCTGTATTACTGTACGGTGTTTCTGGAATGAACTGTCTGTTTATGAACTATAACACACGGAAACATAAATTTCCAAGTAAGAAGATGTAATAAAACAAAAAATAAAACAGCTTTCAACTTCGAACCTGTGATTTGTTATGCAGCATTTATGCAATATTCAAAGAAAACTCACCTCTGTGGTTTCCACTTTAACTGGCTCTGTGTATTTTTCAGTTGCTATTCCCTCTGGAGAAAACAAGCAAATGTAAGGATAGTTTTTTTCTGGGTCAAAGAAATATCTCACACACATGCTAATGTGTTGTTAGTTACCAGGTTCTGATGGCTGCGTCACAGCCTTAGACTCAGCCACCACAGTCTGCTCCTCTTGTTCCTCTTCCTCCTCGCACATCCCATTCTGATGAGTTTGTGCTCTGTCAAAGTAACCACTCAGCAGCACTTTATCCAGAGTGTCCTTCAGTGACTTGTCTGGAACAAAGAAAGCGTGATAAGTCAGAAACCAAAAGCATGGCTTAATGATATACATTACATTAATTAACTAATTAAATGTGTTTGTGCGGAGGAAATATTTACATGTGGTCCCTCCCACAGCCTTGTCTCGGCCCTCTAGCAGTTCCCATAAGTGTACTGAGGCCTCTTCATATTGGTCAGTCAACCTGAAAATTAAACAACATGGTGAAATAGAATAATGGTAGTATGCTATTGGCCGTCTGTTTCAATTCTTACTCAGTGAGCAGGTAAAAACGTATGCACACTTAAATATTAGAGGCACTGACAATTACAGATACTCTCATACCTGACATCATAGTTCCTATCAGGTCCCACCAGTTTGTAAAACTCGTCAAGGGATGTAAGATCAGCGTCAGTGAGCAAAGGGGAACCGGTAGCATCAGGCCGTTTGAGCTCCTGCCTGACACTGTCATCTCCCAACTGGTCCAATAAGAACTGAAGCTCCAAAACTGTCTTGAGCCGCCGTTGTTCCATCTCCTCCCGCTGCAGCTGTTCCCGTCTTGCAGTTTTCTTCACTGCCTTTTGAACCTGAACACATATAGTCAAACATGTTTTGGTGCATTTGGTCTCACGAGGTTTCCCAAACAAATAACAACCCCCATTCAGTTCCAACCTGTACATGGCTGCACTTGTAAAATTGAAAATGTCAGAGAGCAGAGACAGGTATTGCTGATCAATGCCAATCACTCTCCTGTTCTATCGTGACCTCTGATACTTCAAGCTTTACTGAGGCAGTCTGTATTCAGTAAAGTAGGGTTGTTATGATACGCAGCCTCAGGTCTTGTTTCTGGAGTATGGTATCGGTTTCAACAGGTTATGGTAACCGTGATTGTAGTTGTAAGATGCAGTGACTGGTGACCGAGATGGAATATAGGGTTTCCTGATGTAGCCACTCAATGTTAGTAAAGAGCCATATCATACTGATAAAGCCTTAAAAATGAATGTTAACAAGCAAGTTATGAGAACAATAGTAACTCACCTCTTGGCCCAATGCCAGGAAGCTCTTCTGCAATTCTCGAGCAAACTCAAGGTTGTTGATGATCTCTTGGTACTTCGTCAAGGCCTCCTTCAGGTGCATCATGGAGAAAATTGAGATTTGTTTAAAAAAATGATTTTCCTCTAATAGAACAGGATACAGTAACAGATAAAGATGCATGGTTTTCCAGAACATTTGATAACACTGATGGGATTTTGATACAGGTAGTTATTACTTGTAATTTACTATTATATGGGTTAATAATATGTTATGGCATTTATATTGTAGCACATTGCAATGAAAAAGTTGTTTCAAAATTGTCTTACCAGTTGATCCTGATTCAGTCTTTCACCCTTGTTCTTCTTGTCCTGATAGTCATCCAGTTTGGACTGTAAGAATATTGAGAAACACAAAATGTGAAATTTAAGTTTAGATATACAAAACAACAGATAAAAAAGTCACATCCTTGCTTAACAGAAATTGATTTTTCAAACAGTTAGGGTAGAGAGGCTTAATAATATATGTGTTGTTATATGTGAAGGAGGATCTAGTCTAAAAAGATCCATTAATTTTCAGACAGAAGTTATGGCAGTAATAACAAACTTGGACCAAATCTTTGGACTGTAACCAAGACAAAGAATTGGCTGCGGCTGTCAGGCAAATTCTCTTAATCTTGAAAATATGAATACAGAAGGTTTAGATGAAATAAAAGACAGTTTCAGACCAAACTGTTTTGCCAGCATAAAAACCGGGGACAGGCTAAATTCTGTTCACGGATGGGGAGTTACCACTGGTTGCCATTCAAGAGAGCGCACTTAACAAATCCAGTGACATACAGTACCTACTAAAATACTTTAGACAGTGCTATGGAAAGAAAGTCTGAGGACATCAATAACAGCAAATTTGTAAAAACAAAACACAATCCTTATGTTGCTTATGGTTAAACAAAAGAAAATACAAGACATTTATATTGAAATAGAGATACCTTTTTCTTTTCCATGTTGCGGACCTTCTTGTCAATCACACCAAGAACTTGCTTCATGGTCTCACAATGATTTCCATTTCCCAGGTCTGGAGTGGCAGACTGGACAGCACTGTTGCCAACCATCGCTGAAGGCATCTGCGGAGAGAGCATTTATTATATGCAATAAATAACATTTTAGAATTTTTGGGCCCAAATGGAAAGAACAAACACAGTAACTTCAGTCCTGAGCAGAAGCAGACATGATAGCGATTTGGTGGTCCATTTTTTGTAAGACGTCTACATTGCATGGGCTACACTATTCTACAACCGATGACAAGTCTGACAAATTTGGATTAAGCACTGCAGTGTATTGACACCCAATACTTTTAAACAACTAGGGTGAAAATTGAGAAAATCATGGCTGTACATGATATCACAGATTTTCTTCCTGCAAATACTTTAGTTGGTGTGGGAAGTGAAGAAATTTGGAATAGGTTTGCTAAAACAGGTCTCTCATTTCATCTGGATATTTATTACTGGTACATACACAGACATGCCTGAGTTATTTATATTAGAATGTTAAAATTATCACTGCTTCATAAGCTGTTTGTGGCACCCATACAAGGTAACAATGAGATAATCTGATTTTCAGATGAACACATTTCTATTGGAGGTACATATATTTATTTATAACTGTCTGGATAGGTGTGTTTGCATGTATCTGTGTCGACGCTACGGAAAGATTGATTAAAACAGCTTTCTTTACATCGGAAACAGCTACTAACATTAACATTTAACCATACATTTCCATTTAGTAAACTCAAAAATATTTCCTCTATTAACTGGGTCGGACTGCCACCTGACGATAAGCTGAGGATTCATATTAGCATTAGTTATCTAACGTTAAATAGATCCGACATAGAGGTTACCAAGGAGGATACTCACTTTGAGTAACGTTGGTATGTTACGAAGCAACTTAACACACCTATAATGCCATGTCGTCTACTAGGGTTAACATCAGGATATCGTTAGAGGCTAGACTCAAACCCACGATACAAACCATACAGTGATAGCGACGTGATCGAGCTGATCAAACCCGTCTTTGGCACGAATAAAACCGATTGTGGTTAACGTTATTAGGAGATATAACCCATGTTATCCGCTGAGTAATTACATAATTAGTCGGGGTCAGATACACGTAAGGACCTTGAACTAAATAAGGAGTTTGACAGAGGAAGTTGATACAAGTTAAAATGTAGGCCAAAGTTAAAAACCTTAGCTCCCTTGGAGACACCGGCTAACCCCTTAGCGACAGATGCTAGCAATGCGTAACTAATGTAACGTTAGCTAGCTAGTTAGTTAACGCGAAGTCACGTAGAGTCAGTTCACGTTATAACTTAAACTCGTCTTTTCGGCTTCGTTGGCGAGCTACCCTTTCACTTGTGCAAGGCAAACGTTAGCTAGCTACATAAAATCAATGTAGTAAGCCGGGAACACTGGTCCTAATCTCCTCGTCCCATTGTTAGCCGAGATGCTAACATGCTAGTTAACGTAATGCGGCTCAAATACCTCAAGTGAACCGGATGTCAGTTAGAACTAACGTTAACGTCAGATTAACCACCAACCGTTATTTTAGGTTCGTTGAACAGAAATGTCGTTCCACGGCGGTTGGAACTTAAAAACAAACAAAGAGCAGGTCGGGACGCTGCGACAACTCGTTGTGTGCAGTCTTCTCGAGTAAAGACGACTAAAGACGATTTATTAAACACAAACAGTTGAACAGACAGCTTTTTGGTTTTTTTTTTAGTGATGGCATGAATCCCATACCTTTATACTCTTTGTCTTCAAAGAGATTTTCTTTGTCGGATTTAACGTTAGCTGTATGAGAGCAGTCCGTATCTTTTACTTTCAGTGGTATTTTTCTAGAAGGATGCTCAGGTTCACACCAGCCAATGGCTGACTAGCTGCTGCTGAGCTAACGGTAGCGGCTACAAGGACCCCCTCTGCCAGCCTCAAGATTGCCTGACAGTAAAATATGTATTAAAAAATGGATAGAGGAGTCATCGACCTGCTCTTTGATCCGATTATGTTTATTATTAAATGTGTCCACTATGTTCATCATTATTAGTTTTATATATTTTTTGTTTTGGATTTTTTTTTTCTATAACAGACACAAATATGATGTGAAACCAACTTTGTGTTGCATAATTGTAAAATCATGCCACGATTAAGCTCCCCTTCCCCTACAATGATAAAGAATAAAGAATGATTTATTTATCAATTTAATTTATTAATTTCACAGTTTTTTGTGAGGTAGCGTAACTGTTTGTTTATAAATTCTGTACATTATTTTTCCCCATTTGAAAGTCTAAATACTGTTTCAAAGCCTTCTCCACGCTGCCAGGAATATAATCTTGGCAGGGAAGATCCTTTGTTAATAACATTTTTGATCATTTATCCTCATTTAAATATATTCAGTCCACAATACTGGAATCATCCTATACGACACCCACCAAGTTTTTAAAAAAATGTATACTGAATGTAAAATAAAATGAAAAACACATTAATTCTCAGAAGAAATACAGAGGACACAAACTCAGTCAAACTCAGTATTCACACACAACCACTTGTTTCCTAAAAATCCCCAAAAAGGTTCACCCAGTTATTTGATTATTAACAACATCAAGCAAAAGGTTTAATGTCTGAACACAGCCACTGTTGGTATGAGTATAAACTTGGGTTAAAAGGGAAAAAAGCTGCATAATCTCTGCTTGAGCACAACTCTTAGCTTACACATACAACAACTGTGAAAAGTTGGTGTTGGAGGACATAGATGGTCAGACTGAGATTTAAAAAAACTACTCCTAGTGATAGCAAAGAATGAACAGAAGATGGCGCAGGCGACCCATGTACTGGAAGGTGTTGAGCAACCATCTCCAAGCCAAATGCTGTAGCTGCTGTCTCAGATGGTCCTCTGCTGTGTGCTCACCATGGTGTTGTCGAACATTTAAATTGATTTATCTTGGACTTTCTGTGGTTTTTAGTGGTTACAGAGGGTACAGTGAATCAACAACCATGCCGTGATGTGCACAGTAGTATCGACTGGTGAAAGAAAATACTTTAAAGCGGCAAGTAAAATATAGGAGTGGAACGGCAAAGACCAGAGCAGGAGTTAAGTCAAATTTTCGGGTTATATACCGGACTGACTGTATGGCCAGGTTGTACCACATAAATACAACCAAGCTAAAACACAATCCAGTACACGTGTACTAACAGTAGTTGTGCTGATTTAATAAGCAGTCTTAAAAAGTCTTAAAATCCGCACCACCAGGGATTCTAATATGAGCTGCTTACAGACTAAATGTGTGCAATTAACAAACATTTGCATTTAGACATTTCTTTTGTTGGCATGAGCGAATAACTCTGTTATCTTTAACACTCAAATTTTATCTAGTTTTATTCCATTATGGCCGTATAATAAGGGATTCAGAAACATATTTACATTTTGAAAGTTCAGATCTCTCATACTTTGCATCATATGGTAAAAAAAACACCATACAAGAGCATCAATATTATCAAACCTTCAGAGTTTTAGACCTTTTTCAATGAACTTTTACACTCAATTTTCACACCTCCTTTATGATCCCAGTGTCTGGCTCTCTGTCTTATGATGGGCATGTCTATAACTAGTGCGGTGGGGGTGTATGGATATCTAGCTCCTCTCTCTGATGTGGGCTGTTGAGTAATGGCCGTACATCCTTCAGTGCTCCTCTCCTGCAGCCCATCTGACTGGATTAAATATGTGCAGAGGATTTATTGGCTGAAAAACCACAAGAGCCCCACAAAAACTTCGGCCCCAGACCACTTGTAGTGTAGCCCAGGCAAGCACAGGAATTCATCTGCAACCTCTCTGGCTTCCCCTTTCTTCTTTTTCTACCCTAAACTATATGTATCTTTACACTTTTTCATCTGTGACCTTCCCTCACACTCTTATTTATCTTTACTATGCCATTATCCTATTTTTATTATATGATAAGTCACCAAAAACACAGAGGTGAAATCAGGATCTGTGTTTCCAGACTTTTTTTTTTTTTTTGGGGGGGGGGGGCTTTTTCCACTCACAACCCCTCTTCAGTTAGTTGGGCAACATTAATAATTCATGGCCCACATGTGTTACAGACAGATTACAAGCATCTCCACTTAACTACCATCATTATCGTTATTACAGCCAGAGAATTTTATTCACCATCTTGCAATTTGCGACTCATGCCATTGAGGTTTGATTTTGGAGTGTGGTTTAAGGGTGTATTTGTTTACAATGCCGTCCTTTGGGACATTTTAAAAACTAATGCACCGTTTTCTCACTGCAGTGCATTTACATGACCATACCAGTGGTGCCTTTGGTGATGTGACTATTTTCTGCCACAGAGAGCTGCTGTGAAAATGCAATGCATTCATCACATATTTTTTTTGAAGGTATGGTAATATTGGCTGCAAGCCTCATGATCTTTAAGACTGTGGACGTCATGTTTTGTATGTTTCGTGTGTAGATTTAAAAGCTGTAATTCACAAAGTGTCACAGCAGCTGCGGAGGAGGCTGGTGATCCAGCTGGTAATGACCATAGACATACATCAAGATACACATCCATCCATATGCTGTCTGACCCTGGGCCTGATGCTGGATGCATTCTTTATCATTTCTTCTTTCTTATAGTTTGAGTCCCTCACAGCAGGTCTCAGACCAGCCCGACCTAATCCTAATCTTTGTATCTCTGTCGGTACCTCAAACCTAAAACCTAAACGAAACACAGTATCACAAAAGTGGGAGCATCTCATAATGAGCCTCTTGACACTCACACTGACCAGAAAACAAACAGATACTCCCCCTGGTATAAAAACAAGATGAAGACAACATTCAGGTGCATGTAACAGGTGATATAAATTATGATTAATATAATTAACCTAGATTTACATTTACTGTTTTGCCACATTCAGAGTAAAACACACTGTTTTTATGTGTGTAGACAGTAGATGAGTACATGATCATTGTTTATTGTCCACAGCCGGTAAGTCACGTTATGATGAATGTTGACACAAAAGTATTTATTAGCATGATCAAAAAAAAAAAAAAAAAAATATATATATATATATATGTATCTAACAAATATCCAGTATATTTTTTGCAATATATTTTTATATTTTTTTCAAAGTAAACGTTGGCAACTTGTATCCACAACAACAAAACAAAGTTGGTAACTTGTATAACTTATAAGTTTCAGGTTTCATTTTCAAGCTGCAAGTGTTCCTAGTTTCCACTTGTTGGCATGTTTAGGTTTGTCTTTCATCACAAGTTCTTAATCTGCATCAGAAAGCCACACAGAAGTCATTGAATTCAGTCAACCCATTAAAGACATCAGTGTTTGATAAATGTGACAGCTGGTTAAAAAGTGATGATCTTGAGCTTCAACTCAAAACATCTGTTTTGCATATTATATTGTTCAAGGAGAGTTTGTATATTTTAAATCTTATTGCTATCAACTAAACCAGAGTGCGTACTTGATATAAATAAAGTCAGATGCAGGGTAAAGGCCAAATTTGAGTAAAACATGCATTGTGGCCATTTGTTTATATATGAGACAAATGAAAGAAATGATGAGTGAAATATTTTGAAGTGGAAGACACAAGTTATCAGAAGCAGTGACACACTTAATTAGACTTACAGTGATTGAAGCTATAGGACAAATATTTTTCTCTACTTATTATACCAAAAATTCACACACGTTCAAATTCTCCAACAATATTGTAAATAAACTAAGGATGCACATTCAAATATCTCCTTTAAAACATTCAACACTCTTTGTAGGTGAAAAAGCAAACAGCTTTTTAACTAATTTCCAACACAGTGTCCACGACTATATTTACATATTAGAAATATTGCAAAAAGGTCAATGACATACTGAGTTGTCATAATTTTTTGTTGCAATTTTTTGGTCCTACGTGTGTTTCCACACAACATAACATCTCAGTTAAAATATGTGACAGCTGGTAATTCGGCTGTAATTCAGCGCATTTGATCAGAATCTCAACTCAAAAGACCTTTGAGGCCTCAAAAGCATGCTACTGGATAAAAAGTGACATGATTTCTCGATCACAAACTACTCTTTCTTTCCTATATAATAATACTGTGCCCATGCACAAAGAGAAGTTCAGGCATTTTTGTCTTGCTGTTGTTAGATGGTCAGCAATCACTGTGAGGAATGAAGCCAGTGAGAAGGTGGAGGAAAGGTAAACTATGACCTTTGACTTCCTGTTCTGCATTGCGTGACTTGTGTTGGCTCCTGAAGCCCAAACCTTAGTACTGGGTCAGCACTAACCTGGCCTGCTCAGTGACAGGAATCCAACACACAAACTGATCTTATCTGACAGCGTGAAACCAGAGCAGACCTGGCACTTCTGTTCTACAGAGTCTGGCCCAGAGGGCATCATGGGAACTCTTGTGAGGCCAGCTCAGGGATGAAACACCAACAGAGATTCATAGACTTTCGACCACCTCTGAAACTAGGTTTAGAAATAACATCTGTCCATCATGTTCAGCTCTCCAGTTCCAGCTTTATGATTAGTAGAAAATGTTAGGACTTCTACCATTATATCAATTCATGCATGACAGATTAAGACAAATATTATTTATCAACTGATTTTCTATTTCTTTTACCATTTTCCTGGAATAATATTGCTTTTAATGAATTACAAGTGCTTATAAATGTAATTATGTATGTGTTTTGTTTATAATATCTATGGGAAATATTCAAGAGCAAGCATGTTAATGTTAATAAATGTTGAAGAATGAATAACAATAAATGACACAGAGCAGCTTCTTAGCCATTATCTTTGTACAACATACACAAGATGAGGGCAAGATGGGAAATAAGTTGACAAATACATTTTTAGATTTGTAGCAGATCAGATTAAAGGGGTATTTCAGAACACCATATCATTATATACATGTACATACTTATCATATATATTTATATATACATACTACACACAGTCAGAATAGTCAAAGTCAAAATAGACATATTCTTAATTCTAGTAGATCCTCACCAGAGATGACAGGAGATGAGTCAAGTTGAAATACATTGTGCACCGCTTTAAAACATTTTGTGTTTTTTTGTTAAAACTCCATCCATTTTGCTGTAAAGCAGATGGAATGTGTCATGTTTACTCTGCGTTCAGATTCAAATCAATTTGGATGAAAATCTAAACCTAAACTCTCTGCCAAATAACCTCCACTGTCGGTCTGTGTATATCAAAGATATGGAAGACTCTTGGACTTCCACTTTTACTTCAGGCGAAATCTATCCCTGCTGAAAACCAAAACAAAAGCGATGTGGAGATAATAATACAGCAGGTTTCATCCAAGCAAGTCAAACCAGAAACATACTTGGATGTAGCCTGACCGTGAAGATGGTATCAACCACCAACTGTGAATGGCCACAAAAATGTCTGACCTCCTCGAATATTAGCTAAAATTAAACAGTTTGTGTTGCAACAGTAGAAATTCAGTTTATCAAACCTTAAATCAAGTTATTACTTTCAGAACCATAACTTTAAGGTCATGAAAAGTGAAAGCTCTCATAAACAGATCCTCAAAAGTAGCAGCTTAAATAAAATGTCTATATAAATAAAAGGGCAGGCAGGCCAGGAGGACAAGCCCACACGAATGGCCTGGAAACAGAGTGCCTAAATGAGAAATGTAATACACATTCATCATATGCCAAGTCAGAACTTAAACAAACAAGTGCAGACCTGGACAATGACAAATGCACAACTGTTTTAAATGAGTATGCACAGAGCTCTGATATATGCATGATTGTTTCCTATAAGCATTCACAAAACATCAGGACTCACAGGCGGTTGACGTCTGGTTTACATCCTTGACAAAAGTCTCTGTCATGACGTCCCTGTATCCCACAATTCCATGTGCTTCTGGTGAGACGTTTGCACAGAAAGAGAGAGTATCTGGACCCTGTCAGCATTTCCCTAAAGACTTCAATTATACAGACTGACTTAATTAGATCAGCTTTGATTGCTATTTCAAATGACGGGAATAACATGAAGCTGTGTGTTTGCCATCCCCACCCATCTCTCGCTGTCATAGTGCTGTTGGAGCGCTGTGTACAATTCTGTCCAGCTCCATGTCTGTCATGTCTGGAGCTGGTGAGTGAGTGGGCGTAGTGACGTTGATGAAGAGCTGACGTGGCAGGTGCTCTGCGGATGATCTGGGGTCAGACTTTGGATTGAACCTGAAGAGATTTAGGGAAAGGCAGACTTTTGACATTATGCACCATGTCGCCACAGACACACACACAAACAAACACTAGCACGCAAAGAGTGACATCCATTCAAGAAGAGTACCAGAAGCAAAAAGAGTACACCACAGTGACCAGGACTGAGTTTAGTCATCTAGAGTTCCACAACAGGTCTCCATATGTGTGTGTGTGTGTGTGTGTGTGTGTGTGTGTGTGTGTGTGTGTGTATGAACAGGAGGTCAATAGTTTTTACCATGCCTACAGTATATACAGTGTGTTATGGTATGGTTTGCTGTCTGTGCATACTTATTTGCATGTATGCATTTACAAGTTGTTGTGCCTATACTGCCTTATATGTGCCTTGGTAAAATTGCATGGTAAGAAAAATGGCACTTTGTGGAAACAACTCACATTATTTGATCACTCAATGTCATTTTTGGTTTGGGTTTGAGTCGCAGGCATTGATATTATTTGCACAGAGAAATATTTGATAATTTACATAATACAATTCTTGTTAATTCATATGTTCTAATGGCAGCTCAAGGAGAGACTGTGGAGAGAAACAGAGAGAGAGAAAGAGGGGGAGACCGTGTGTGACTGACATCTGAAGCGCAACAGTTCATTATGTAGTTAAAGCTGCAGATCAAGTGGTATTGGTGGTGGTGTGACTGTGCATTCATTGTGAAGCAGCCTTCTGTTACATCAGGTAGAGAAAAACAGACCACAGAAAATTGGGCTTGGCTACTTTCCCATTTTCAACCATTTAATAAAGTTGGTTTATTAAATCTGAGGTCAAAATACCATGAGCATATAGTTGTAAAACTGATAACAGAGCAGAACTGAGACAGGGCAGCTCCATCCCTGACACTACCTCTGATGCAAACGCTCTTGCACTTTTAAACAAACTTGTGTGAGTGGTTACTGTCTCGAATTTGTACTGAATTAAACAGTGGAGTTGAAAATTGGCTTCTGAATTTCCCAGCTTGTTTTCATTAAGAAAATGACCAAAACTCTAAAATTATTCTAAGTCTGGTGAGTGATGTGCCCAGGTGGAATTTTTAGACTGTGGACTTTTTTGGACTGGACTTTTTTACTAATTTAGCCTACTGCAGGCATTAACCATCTAACCAAGGATAAGTACTGTCTCCTGCCCACGCAAGAAAGAATAAATAAATGAACAAACAAACTCTTTTGTAGTTGTAATGATAAGTTGTTTTTTCTCTATTAAAGTTGATAACAGAACCGTACACAAAAAAATATTTTAATGTTGAACTGTGCGGTCCACCTGATGTGCTGCTACTTTCTGGCTTGCTAATCTGTTGGCTGTGTTACTAACAAGACTAATAAGCCAGTAGTGCGGCAGTAGCCTCCATATGTGCTAACCGTACGTATCTTGGTCAAACATGACATCTGTTTGGCTTGTCTTGCTTTGACTTATGTCAAGCTGTGGCTAATCCCTCCTGTTGCTCTGTATCTGCATGGTAAAGAGGAGACTGCAGTGATGCTTGGATTCCGTGCACAAGCTGAGGCCTTTGATGTCCCAGTTCATGTGTCCTTAAGATAATTATTTATTGCTTATTCAGTAATGCAGTGTTTTTGCTTGGTTCTGGTTTCCTTTTCTAAAAATGAACCGTCACTCTCCGTTTTCTTGGCTTGACTATTTTCTTTGCAAAATATGACAAAACCTCCATCATGCTCATTCAGTTCATATCAGTGAACATTTTAGGGGTCAGGGGGTACACGTCTGGATTCCTCGGGATAGGAACAGAGTTGTGGTTCTGGTTTTAAACACACTGTAACTACCACAGGAGGAACAGAGAGGGCTTCAGAGAATGCGGACTCTCCTGTCAGTGAAACAAGGCCAAGCCGTGCAGATCGCCAGCAGGGCTTGTTTCCCCCTGTCAGTGAAGAGAGAAGACCATGAACAGCGTAAATACAGCACTTCCTCCTCCTCATGGTTTTCATTCTCAGCAGCGTTCTCCTTCCACTCTGTGCAACTCCTCCTAGTTCTTACACCAACAAAAACACACACAGAAATATACCCACACTCCCAATTAGGCAGGACAGCGTGTCCACTTATGGACAATGTCTTTATGACAAGAAACACAATCCAGTCACATGCTGACAGAACTAAACAAGCATTAATTAACTTTACATATTTGATGTTTCTGTTTTGACAAAGAAACAAATAAATCTCATCCATAATTTTGCCTGACATAATTCTGCTACAGTGTACTTCAGGACAAAAGTATGCAGGACAAAGTAATTACAGTGACCTTACAGATGCAATCAAGAATTCAGTGTCCTCAAGCAGTTCCCTTTGTTCCACAGAACCATCTTAAGTGCTTGTGTTTGCTGCTTGTTCTACAAAACAAACAAAGACAAGCAGAGCTCAACAGTGATTAGAGAAATCAACAAATCCTCAACAGGACATGAGCGCATGGGCCTCTAGGCCAGATCAGGTTCTTTGGAAAGGGTGAGTCAATGAGGTTAAAGGACGACGGGTAAATGTGAGGGGTTCGGGGGGAACAGAGGTGTGAACTCCGAGCCGACAGAGCAGCCTCTCTCAATTTAGTTTACCATATCCGTCATGGGAACATCACTTCTATTTTCTTTTCATTACAAGACCAATCTCTTCACAATCCTTCCAAACAACAGTGGAATAACAGCTTATTTGCTCTGTGTGGCCTCGGTCCGCAGGATCCCCTTTGTTGTTGTTCTCAGTGCTCGGTGAAGGTGGAAACAATCTTTTCACTAATCGTAAAATTCAGTTTTCCCCAACCGACCTCTTGATTTTCTTTTCTGCATCTCCATTGAGCAATCTTACAGG
The DNA here is from genome assembly GCF_905237075.1 of Dicentrarchus labrax. Taxonomy (NCBI): domain Eukaryota; kingdom Metazoa; phylum Chordata; class Actinopteri; family Moronidae; genus Dicentrarchus; species Dicentrarchus labrax. The sequence goes on along the minus strand of NW_026136719.1, from coordinate 15,688,312 downwards.
TGCACCACTCATAAGCATGTGCATAATAAACAAATTAACAGGTAAAATCTACCAAACAAAATAACAATTAAAGAGACAAATGTAATGGCAGTGATTTCAAATAGAAAACAACCAATAAAAAAAGGAAAAATATTGATATCATGATTTTATTTTTGTGACTTTAGTGATGCGATTTTGCAACAAAAATCTAAAATAGACCATGTTTTTGCTGCATAGCTTCAAAACTCCCAGAGAACAAAATGGGACAGACACTTTTGCCCCGTTTGAAAACATGACCAGATGTTTCCCTGTCTCAATTTATTTGGCAAGACAGGTGAGTGATGCATAATGCCATGGCTTGGCACGGTTGTGCATGGCTCAGCTCTGTCTCTGCCTAATTGTCTTTCCCACACATAGCCTGGTTCAGATCAGATCTGACAAGAGTGTGCGCAGCAGGCACACAGAATCACTCTCTGCGTACGTGTGAAACACTTTAGGGTCTGTTTAGAGTTTCCCTGAGGACTGTCTTTTTAAAGATGTGTTTAACTGTACAGATGGCCCTGGCTTTGAGGCTTGGTGGGGTGGGTACTAGCATATCAAAAGAAGATAAAGATGATGATGGCAGGATTTCAGTTGCAAGACAAATGGCGCCACTGGAGGAGTCAGTGAAGTTGTCAAGGTAAAACAGGATTGATTGGTAAATGTGATGACAGGCTATAATACTGAATCGAGATTGTATTAAACAAAGTAATCCGTCAAATTCTTCTGTTGGTCGAACTCTCCAGAGATCCACTGAAATTTGTTGCTTCCGCAATGAAACAAGTTAAGTGAAGAAGACAGGCAGTCAGATCTCTATAGCTATATCCACATAACCAAAAGCTAGTTTTCTCCAGCAAAGTGTGGTCTGAGAAAGTCAATAAATCAATGCAGTGGAAATAAAATAATGGTTAAGTATGGCTATGCGCTATGATATACTTTAGAAACCTTGTTTGCTGAAATGTGTATGGCACATCTCTGCCAGGAGTCCTTGAGATAGTTTCCTGCCATGAACTCCTCATTTTGAAAATCACGTTAACACCAGAGTGGAACTGGAAAATGTCTGTTTTGAAAAATAAATCCAGGACTTATCTTATGAGTGAATCAAAGGCATGTCTTGAACATTATGTTCGCAATTATTGTCTGCGGACTGTGGTGCTATCCAGCTATTCAGCATGCTTTTTTGAAACAGCCAGACACTCTGTATACCCCTCTTTTTGTCTGGGCTTAGCTTTTAATGTAGCTGCAATCAACCACAACAAGATTTTTGAGGCCCAGCGTTCATCCCTCAGAAATCCCACCAAACGTGAGTAGTATTGGAATTCCGGAGCACCATGCCAACCGTGAAGCCTCCCTGCCTCTCACAAGCACTGCACGGAGGGGCAATTTTCCTCCGGCTGAACTTCCCAAAGCTGCCTCACCTGGAACCAATCTGTAACACAATCGAAGGGTCCTAACTTGAAAGCCCATTCCTTCCCTTTGATAGTCTCTTCTTGGTAGCCTGCACGGCGCTGGAAACAGGCCTTTTGTAATCTGCAGATACAAAAGAGCCAGGGATTGAGATGAGTATCCACCCATCAAAGTGCATTATGCAAATAATTGAGAAACAAAGCTCAGATACTCTCTGTTTTTTTCTGTCTTTTTTTCTGGGATGAGGATGAAATTGGGCTGGCATTTGGAAATTTTTACTGTTGTTGTTGTCCACTATTTTCCTCTGGATTGTGTTTTGTTATTTTTTTTTCTTTTTACTTAACTTCTGAGATAATGAGACACAGTTGAGATGTACAGTATGTCAGTGCTTCTCTTCGCTAACCTTTTTAGCGACAAGTGTGAGTCGAGAACTGAACCCCTTCAACATGATTTGCTACCCACAGTAGCTCTAACGTTTACTCCACCAGGGCTCTCACAGCTCTTCCAATTGGCAAGGAGAGCAATTAAACTTTAATAGCTGTCCATTTAGGACTCCTGGGAAATTTAGTCTTGAGTCAACATGCCAAACCTTATTTCCTTCCTTCACTTCTTCCTGTGTAAGCGAAAGCTCCCACAAGCAAAACTGTATCAAAGGCTTTTCCACGCTGATGTAGTTTGCGGCTGTCCTGTGGTCTATGAAAAAACGTATATGAAATAACAATGATAAGGTATTAGACATGACTAACAACAAACTAACTCTTATACAATAGGCACCGTAAGACGCACCCGAATCCACTTCTTTCTCAGACATCGAAAGGCAGAAAAAGTTATTTTTGTGCTCAATCCTTTGAATAGGTTATTTACTTGCTCATACATGTGATTGCAATTGAGTGATTAGCTACAATTGAATCAGCAGCAGAGGAGCAGGGTGTATGGGTGTAAAAGCATGAAATGAAAAGGACATTTGTTCAGCGAGTTGTCCTTCTACACATTCACAGTCACTGACTTTGACAGTCAGTAAGTCACAAGCTGATGTCGACAGTCGGCCAACAGTCTGCCCTTTTCTGCTCTACCCAGAGTGAAGTCCGGCCAAATTGTACACTGCTTTGTTCATTCTACATAATTAACTTATCCTGTCTGTCTTTCATGTTCCTTATTCTTACATGCAAAGCTTTTTTTATTCAGTATCTGTCATTTTGTTTCATACCCAAAGGTCTCAGACTTAATAAAACTATTTTGGACATTAGGTTAAACTTTTGTCAAACCTCTATTTTTGTAACAGTCAATGGCATCACCTCCCTGTGAGTAAACTTAGTGTTAAATTGATAGGTTGAGAAAAAAAAATCCTTACTGTTGAAAAGGAACATCACAGAGTTCATACTGTATGAAGACTAGTAACCCATGATGAATGATACAATATGCTTTTTTCACAGCAGACATGTTGACTTATATATATATATCATAGAAGGAACAGCACAGGTGGTGCTAATAACATTAACAGTTCAAGTGACAGTGTGACAGTAAGCCAACATGCACAATACCAGGACCCTGAAACTAGAGCCGCTAAATGCAATTCGGCCATCATTCATTTTATTATTTACACCTTTGCTTTTCCTACTGTGAAATGTCAAAATGTTTTCTGTAAAACAAGCCTGTACTGTTTTTCTCTTGACCTGCAACTATCAAATGAAAGACAAAATGGCATAAAAACAAACTTAAAGAAAACAAAATGCCAAGGAATGGTTGACCTACTGTTGGAATATGATAACATTTTGTAAACATGCAAACTCTGTACAGAAGGGTCCCAGAGGCCTTTGTGGGAGCTGGAGTTTTGGACTTTTTTGTTTTGCGGCAACTGAGCAAACCACTGAGCCACCATGCCATTCATATTTTAGTGTTAATATGTCGGAGGTTAGACTGCCAACATAAGAAAACAAGCCTTGAGAAAGTCTTTCATAATGAGCATCAGTGCTGTAATATGTCTAGAAAATCCTTAAAATGTATGTTTCAAGATAACCATAACCTATTTTGGGGGAAATCTGCAGAACAGCACAACCAAACTCATAGTGACATTCACTCTTTCTGAATTGAAACAGCACATTGTCTTTGCACTGCCCTGCACACTATTTGCCCATATGAACATTTCACTTAAAATTTGAATGTGAATTTGGCATATGTAAATTGTTGTATTTAAATTTATATTTTACTTTTTTTTTCCTTCATTGTATTGTATTTGTGTATGTGACAATTAAACCTTCTGAAAATCCTTAAATTTCTCTGTAGCTCAAACACAAAACTCTCAGCTCCTACTTTGTCATTTATATATTGTTAATCCATGACAGTGATAATATGTTATCTATTTGAAAGTTCAAAATTCAAACTTAATTAATTTAAATTGTATTCATCGTCCTACTGTCTGAATGGCTTCAAAAAGTGACACAACTTCATGAGTGTTAGTTCAAGTTAAGCTTAGACAAAAGAGTATGATGATAAAACTGTGGCATTACAAGATTCAGCTGTAAGCTCCATTACTCAGTGCTGCATATGTTGTTTTTCCTCAGGCACTTCAGACTCCCTCATTTATCTTCTCCTTCCTCTGCAATCTTAGGCTGATCACCTCTCTCTTTCAGTCAACGGAAGTCATATTACTACTACTAAAACAAATTGATTTGTCTTGCTTTTTTCCTACTGGCCTTCGATTTGATCTGATGAATTTGCTGATAATGTTTGAGTTGAGATTATCTGTTCAGTCTTATTCTCTGTATTTCAGAGCAATGGCTGTTGTCTGTCAAGCAAGACTGTTTGTATGCATTGGGTGTTGTTATTATAAGCTGTAGCTATGGAATTCAAGTAGGAAACATACTTACAAACATACTGCAAACATTTGTATGTCTGAACAGACTCAGGTCGGAGAGATCCAAGGTTCTGCTCTCTACTCAGACTCCTTCATATTTGACTTGCACGACCCCAGCCTCAGTAAACAACACATGCAGCTTTAATTGGAATCACTTGGTCACCCTGAAGCAGGATGAACGAGCCTTTGTTGTCAGCATGGCAGCTCCCAGAACCTGTCATACACATCTCCAGAAAGGTGGCTGGACCGCAGAAACCATATGAATGTCCCACGTTTCCAAACATCCTAACCTGTAGCAGCTTATAGCACTGCTAGTACTTTTACTGCTTATTATAATGATATTATGAATATGATAGCATTACTGACAGTATTAATGTCAATGCTGATGAAAAAAGACACAGGCAAAAACAATTAATTAATGTAATTTGTATTACATTTATATAATAGATTTACTTTACAGTGTCAAATGACTATTTAAAGTCAATTGCCCTATTTTGGGCTCTGATCTGAAATATGTTACTGAATTATAAAAGAGATTAACAGGAGAAAAACATGACTGTTGCTGAGTTATTGCTGAGGAATTTCCTGTGTTTCGATACTCACTAAAAATACTTACTTAATTATTAATTAGAATTTCAGTTCAGCATTGTTTTAATGGGATATATGACAAAGGCCAGGAAAAACAACGTAAGACTCATAAAAAACAAAAGAACACAAAGACACAAATGTCCACGACTAAGTGCACAGAGCCAGGTTTTTTAATTTACACACTTGTTTGACTTTTACTTTAAAATGTTTCCTTATTGAACTAATGTCACATATTCATAAGTAACAGATGCAACAGTATTTTTAAACACAATTTAAAGGTTTAATTAATATTGTTTTAGCTGTACTTTTAATTTAATGAATTTAATGTAAAATATGATGCAATATAACTGTGAAAGCAATAGTTTGTTTAAACTTTTGTTGAGACTGTGTCTATAATCGAAATCATTACAATTGAACATATCGGGTCAACTGTGTACATTGGATGTGATCTAATGCAGTCTGGTGTTTACATGCGCTGATGTATGTGTAACAGCTGTGTGACATGCACAAAAGTGATGAATACCTCATGCATTAGTCTTCGCCAACCTTTCAGCACCAACCCATTCAGCTTTGGCATGTGCTTGATCAGCATAATTTGTTATAATTTGTTTAATGCTTTGGTTAACTTGTTTGAATAGGCTGTTTCTTATTTTCCTACTGTCTAGGCATCCCATAATGCTCAGTTCTTTAAGAGTTTGGATCAAAAACAAACTCTCTGCAGAGGTCCAGTTCAGCTTGGAGGCTGCCATTTTCTGGAAGTGGAGACACATACGTCCCCACACATTTACTTCATGATGGAGGGCATGCACAGAAAAAACACAGCCAGAAAGTAATCAGTTTAAATTGTTTACAATTGGTTATGAAAAGGTTCTAACTACCCCTCTGCAACCAATTTAAAATTCAATTGGTTTGGGCCTGTTTATTCTGATTGACGTGTTTATATGGAGCATTCTTATTCTGTTTGGCCCTATTCTTAGGCTCCATGTAACGTAGATATTGTCGCAGCACATGTACATAGGGTGAACACAATAACATGGGCTGGGTTAAATAGTAAATGTACATAATAAACCAATAAGTATACCATTGTGCTCATATGTTCATGACAAAACGCACAACCGAACTCTGAACGATGTCCTTTATTTGTCTTGCACTTATTTTTTCTCATAGTTTCATATAGCCAACAACACAAACACAAATACAGATTAATGAAGATGTACAGGTTGTGATATATGGACAACATATCTATTTTGTCAGCCCTGAGCGATTTCACATCTTTCTTATGAATTAATTAAACATTTGGATCCACTGTCAGGGAATAAATGAATAGGAGGAAAGGCCTTAGGACTTACTTATGAACACTGAGCCAGTATATATGTGTGGCAGAAATAGTAACCATTCATTCTTGAATGATTCCTTAAACTTCCTTAAGTGAACAAATGACCATCTGAAGAAAGGGGCATCTGCGTCTGTGCAAATATCCTCTTAAATTAAATAAAAAACATGACTCTGATTAAGATCCTGTTTGAAAGGACTTTTTTTTCCCCTCGCAGCTTCCAGGACATTCCAGGATATTAGACCAGTGAGGGAGCTCTCTGTTTTCTCTTGCTGCTGACCTTTGCTAAAAAGGTCACTTGGGTTTCAATGCTGGTCATCGATGCTGTTTCACTACTCGATGTCTCAGTAGTTCAGTGACGCATGATCACCCATTCCCGTGATAGACTCTTGTTATAAACGAGCAGATGCACTCAGCTGATGGGGCTCAAGACTGACGGCTGGAAACTTGAACTCCAGTGTTTAATTAATGTTAACTTCTTAAGTTTGGTATTTTTTTGCCTTTTTCCCTGTTTCTAAGTGTTTCTAAAATGTAAACAGTTAAATTATGCTATATTTATTTATTGTTTGTTTGTTCATTCTTGTGACAGAGCAGATCCAAAATACCCTCTTCAGAGACATTTTTGTGAGGATAAACAATTTAGCCTGAAGTGTACACAGACACACAGACTTTGTGAGGTAATTTTAAACTTTTATCTGTTAAAATTAAGAAAATTTGTATTATTGTTACTAACTTGCAAAATAGGTTCCTTACCCTGTGAGGATGACACTGTGTGGCATCCACGTCATTTTTTTGTGGCTCTTTTTCATCTTGTTAGAGTTGACTACAAACATACAAAACATACAAAAAAACATAAATTTAAAGCACTCAGGGCTGCAGTCCAGTGCCTCTTATCAAATGCTTGTTTTCTCTAGAACACAATAAAAGGTAAAGATAAAACCTGCAGCTAACATGAGGATTTCCTGAAGCAGCTGTAAGCAGATTTTCTGAACTGACATTTTTATGAGACAACATAAGCTCCACTTACTGCTATACAGTGTCTGCCTTTGGGGAAAATAAACCTTCAGTTTGTCCACTTATCAGAAGGTTGGCGGTTCAATCCCCAGCTCCTCTTGCTGCATGTCGAAATGTCCTTGAGCAAGATACTGAACCCTAATCAGTTGCTCCCAATACTGTGCGTTGGTGTATGGATGTGAATTAGTTTCTGTTTGTGATGGCCTTTGCCATTCGTGTATGAATGGGTGAATGTGGCATGTAGTGTACAACGCTTTGAGTGGCCGGAAAACTGGAAAGGCACTATATTACAATTTGTTGTTCCATGGCTTATCAGAGATTGTTGTGTTTTTGTTTACTTTAGTTTGAGCCGTTTTTATCTACAGAGGAAGCGGGTCCTCTCCTATGGAGGCCAGAAGGGACAAACGAAACACTGGCTCTAGATGGGGATTTTCACAATTTACTTATGTTTTGTGGCAGCCATAGTTCTATACACACTTGGAAGGGGAGTGGTATTCAGTTTGTGGCAATCTGCAACTTCACCCCCAGATGCCACTAAATCCTCGTCCATTAAATGTTGTACTGTCCTGGGATACCTAATATCCTGGGAATGACATTTCAGAAAACGGATTAAATTGTAGTGTTACTTGGAGTTCAGAGATTATTCCACAGATAGATGCATCAGATAGATGACTGACCTTCTCCTGTAGTCTGTATACTGAAATCAAGCACTCATGTAGTTGCCACAAAAAATGTTTAATGTGCCTTCATGCTTGTTACACCAAAGTGAACAGACACAGACAAAAAAGTTAGTTCCGTCAGAGCCACCATGTCAAAGCCTTTGATAAACAGGGAGTATACTCTGTGTGTTTCATGTGGAAACCAATGTGTTTTTCCAAAGAAAGAATGTATTTTTCTGTTTGTTGTATTATGCAAATAACAAATAAATCAACTTCAATGCAACACTGGTTCTGTGAGTTTATTTTCTTGTGTTAAAATGCACAGTGGTTTTAAAGGCATCCTGGCAGGCTACCTTTTTCAATTAGCTGGCTACTCAAATCAATGAAAGTCAAAAGAAAATTCAGTGAGGCTATTTCTTGACATCTGTGCACATGTTCAGCAGCAGCCCTGCCCTCTGACCTCTTCACTGAGCATCCCACATGCTGCTGTGGCCCTGTTCTCTGGATTCTTGGGGATGTCCGGCGGCCCGAGTTCGTAGGTCACAGCGATGACAGCAAGCACCTTGCTGCGAGACTCCCATCTGCCCACCAAAATAAACACAGCAGGGTCTGCTCCAGCCCTCCCACAACACCCCCTGTCTAGCTCTGACTGAGTCTCAGAAATTAACGCAAAGGACGCACAGGATCCTGCCTTCTCTAATCCAAATACTGTCAGGGTCAAAGGTTGAGTTTGAAGATCACAGCCAACTTTTATCCCAACGACACTGTTCCAGAGAATGTGACTTTTGTCTGTTTTCCTTTGCTGGACTCCTGTTTGAGGAGTTTTTCATCACAACCTGTGTCTTTCTCCTTTCTCTATCTAACACATTAACAGCCATTGTGCCTTAGTGAAAGAGCTAAATATGCATATATATGGGCTCAGGTGAAGTACACAACAGTCCATATCTGTCACTCTTAGAGAACACAAAAACTAGAATTATTACACTGGGTCTAGGACTGTATCAAATCTCTAACATTTGTCACCAAATTCGCATAAGGTCCACCCTCACATTGGATCGATCTCACAAAAGATACAGTAACTGGATAGAGGACAAAAAAAAACACACAAAAAACTTCAGGAACACCTGAGAAATTACCTGGCCTGCTCTCACTATAAATATGGCAGTCAAGTCTTTTTATTTGTGCCTAATTTTCTTTACGAGTGCTTCCATATGGCAGTCATATACAAGAGAAAAATGGGAGGATTGCAGGAACATGAAAGACAACTTTGCTCCCCTCCATGCATTCCACACTCCTCACCTGCTGCTGCACGTTGTGAATCTCAACAAGGTAAAGCCTATGAGAATATATCCATTTTTATTTTGAACAACAAAAATATTACCTGTATCTAGTCTGCTTAGATACAGGAAACAGCACTACCAAGTACCTTGCATTAAACAATATGTTGTCACATGTTATGTATGACATTTTTATTAACAATTAAATCAATATTTTATATGTGAATGTGTTGCTAGTTCTACCAATCCCACTGAGAATGAACATCTGTGTCTGCAGCTCTTTCTGTCATCCAGCCACTCTCGACCATTTTTTCCCCCATATTGATGAGACCCTCCAGCTCTCACCAGCATACCCACATAAAACTGTGGGTAGCCATAGCAACCCTGTCTCCTACAAATGTATGACTAAATTACTTGACAAAATACATTTTTGAGAAAACATAATTGCTACCCAGATTTCATTCACAGGCAATATTCAATCCAATCTAGGATTTATGACATTTTTATGCTGCACCGAAGTGATAAGGGTGAGGTTGGGATGATTGGTTGGGCATGGAAAGCCCAGGACTTTGACACTATAGACTAAGGTTTGAGCCCCACGTATTTTTTTGGTTAGGTAAAGACTCTCGTTGACCGAAACAGTCAACATGTCTGACATGTTTGAGTTGCCTAAAGAATCATAAAAATGTTACTCATGCTTTAGTGAACAATTCAATATAAACCTCAAAATAGATGAAAACCTTAACAGCCAGAATTATATTTCCTACAAAATGTATTTGTTAATGTATTATTCACGGAGTTGGGCTGGGGGAATTGCAACAAGCCAGCTGATACTGGTTGTAAGCTAACTTTCCATAAGATGGTGTAGAGCTGAGATAAACTGTCTGGTGAAGAAAATCAAACTAGCAAAACAAAGAGATGCTGATATTTATGTCAGGACCAAAACCAGTGCTAAAAGTGTAATTTTGGACTTGTATTCAATAGAGGACTCAGGTCAAAGTTGCAGTGCTTGATAGGTATACTAAATAATATTATCTAATAAAAATAACTTAAGCATAGTTTGCTAACACAGTAGTCGTAAACATAGACAGAAATAATACATCACAACACAAGACTGTGAGTTCATCTACTTTATGCCTTGCAGTACCCACAGTACAACTTTAAAAAATATGAAAATCAGTGGTTAATCTCAATCTAAATACACTATGTCTCATATGATTAGACTAAACCAATAAGGTTTTCTGATGTATTAAGCTATTTGCTATTGAAACAAATCAGTTGGAAACTCTCATAAAACCAGCCAAGATACATTATGGTTTTATATCAACTTTCATTTTTGAGTTTCATGGTGGGATACTGAAATTTTAGAAACAGGGCTGAGGTTTGTATGAAGCAGGAGATCTTTAGTTAGCAACCTTGAAAATATCTAAATTGGAGACAGTTGGACTCATTGACTGTCAGTAAAAGTCAATCTCAGCTATAAAAAGTGAAAGAAGTTTAACTCTTTTTGGCAGCAACTGCCCTTGAGTGGTTTTCCAAAACTTAACATAGCACAAGAGACTCTGGGTTTAACACAACTGTCAGCTTTGTAGACTTTCAGCATTCTTGTCTATCTAGAAAGTCCTGACCAAAACGGTTCTCTTTTACAAGGTTACATTTGGAAGAATGAAAAAGAGGAAGAAGATGTGTGAAACAGCAAACTGCATAATAAAAGAGATCCAATGGAACCAAATAGGTGACAGCATCAACCAACACTTCAGCATCTGGACATTTACAAAGACAGGGTGGTAGGGAGGGAGACAACAAATTGCTGGACATTTGTGTAATTTATTCAGAATACAGTGCCCTCTTGATTGCAGCCTGCAACCTATTTGCACAGCATTATCTCTCAGAAGTGGTTGGAGTCAGATGAGGTGCCAGTGCAGTGTTTCTGAAGTATCTTCATACTGGTACACTTTAGTATCACATGCATCTGCTGCTTGTTTTTTACTTACAGTGGAACCTAAACGTATTACTTCCGTTGTATTGGCAGCACTTTGGCTTATTTGACACTTAAAAGTATTAAGAGCATCTTTTTGATTTATGTATCCCACAAACAATGGAAATAGTTACTAAAAAACACATTTTCAGTATTAAAATGCCTCCAAATTATTCTTCAAAGCACTGCTTGTTCTTTTCTCTACAAGTTGGCCTCCATTTTGGATTAATGAAAATGACAGAAAGTGAATTTATTGTTGTTCTCAGCAACCTACAGTACATACGTTGGCCTAGCCTTGAAAATACATAGCACATTTTGAAATTCTGTGCTATCGCATTTGTTGCTGTCAGCTTTGCAATCACCATGTTCAAGTGTCATTATCCTCTGCGGACATATTTGTGGCTGTGGTTTCTAGAGATTGTAAAACCAAGTGAAAACCTCCCTAAAAGCTTTCTGCCCAGTAGAGTCAGTACGGTTGCTCTTGGGAAATAAATTATAGGTAGGGGCACACACTAGGCAAGAGAGGTTAACAAACATACCAAGCATTAGCCATTTAAATACCAGTGGGTGATTACCAAATAGTCAAGAATCTGATTAATGGCAACAACTGTTTTTGTCGCATACATTCTTAATAGCTTTTTGTTAAGTATGTATTCAGAGACAGCAATCACAAACAACTGTGTGTGTACTGCAGCATGAGGGCTGCCTGTCTCTGTTTCTGTTTTCCTCTGACTAAAACACTACTACTGCTTCACTACTTTGAAGGCAGCTTTAGCTCAGGTGGAGGGTTCAATCCCAGCTCCTCCTGTCCTAATGTCAGCGTACTTAAGGAAGGTACTAAACCCTAAATTGCTCCCATTGAACAGGGAGAGACATGTATGTTGCTTTAGACAAAAGCATCTGCTGAGCGCGACGTGAAAGTTGGGTAAGTATGTAAGTAAGTTTGCTTGGTTTTAGTCAAATGCAAATGGCTCATGGCTCTTATGTATCACATCCAACTGCAAATTAATGGAGAAACAGTGCAGGATGGACACACTCTCCCTAAATCTGCTATCTCTAAGTTAAGTCCTCAGGAAAACACACACACCTCCCTGCACTGCATGTTGGGTGTGCCAGCTGGATGTGCTCTGAATTTGATGAAGCGGGATAATTCTCTCAACTGATCATATCAGTAAAGGAGGAATCCCAACATCAACACCAGATTCTGGAGGTAGTCACATATGGAAAACATTTTTCCAGATCCTAATAAACTTTCATGTGTGGATTTTGTGTATGCAGAGGGTCTGGATAGGCTGGGCACCATCTCAGGCCTCCTGCAAGTTCTGCAGAGCCTGAAAGTCAAGATGTTTTTAAAGAAGGCTGATGGAAAATAATAACCCTGAGCTGAATCCACACTGTACTGCATTAGCATGGACATACTTAAAAATAAATGCTTGCATGCACATTAAATACACTATGCATGGGGCACACAAACACATGCCCAAACAGACAAACAGAGACTGCATGAAAAGTACTAAAAAGATTACCTTTGAAATAGAAATGGTGCCTTCACATTTGCTTCTATATCACATGTACAATTATTATACCATGAAAGTACAATTGTAAATCACATTCTGTGCTTATGAACCAGAAACACTGAGGTCCACTGGGACTTTACCTGTTTTAACTTTGAACCTGCCATACATAAGGTACCAGATGTTTAAAGCTCCTCCACAGGAAGTCAAACAGATGTTTCACTGGCACTGTGAGCAGTGGAGGTGCAGACTGTTACTCTGACTGTGTACACCAAGATTACACACCAACCCAAACTCAAAGTGAGGACGAAGAAAGCGAGAACAGATGATTTTTCTATCTTTACCTCCTTGGGCCTTTTTTTTTTATTAAATTCAAGATAAGTGCAGCCACTGGGTCCTCTTTTGCTTTTCCCTCTTTCTTCATTTAATTTGATCAGAAAATCTGCTGACGCAGTTTGGTCCCCTACTCATGTGAAACCAATTTCAGCAGCACATAAAAGTCTGCTGCAGCTTTTCAAACAGACAGAGGCTCATCTCACCCTTGCCTAGAAGACCCTCGGTCAGATTGGGCATATGTGTGAACCTACAGGTGTGTTCTTACCACTGTTCAATGGAGGGTCAAAGAGAGGGAGGAGAAGCTGTTTCACACATTCAGCAAACTCAGCAGAGGGTTGACTATTACACAACATGACATGCACAACAAAGCAACAGTAAAGTCAGTATGTCTTGTGTCATGCAGTCAGGACCACAGTAAGACGATATGGTGGCAGAACAAAAAAATGTTTGTACCCCTGTGAAGGGGAGACAAACCAGAGCACCAACCAGATATACATAACACACAGACACACACACATACACCAGCACTGGTTTACCACACAGCACTATAGATCTGAAAATTAAAACATGTTTATGACCAACTTACTGTTACTGATGGAGACCTGGTGAAATAAAAAACGAGATCTAATCTCAACCAATAGTCTATATAGTATATGGCAGCTCAACTTTTATCACAACCACCAGAAAACTATGGTTTAGTCCTTTAGCTTCTTTAAGTGCAGAAAATACACAAAGAAGGTGACTGAACATGACTGTCTTTACAATTTGTAGTAAAAACATTTCTGTTATACTGTAGTGTGTTTATTTAACAACTGGTATGTTTGTAGCTTATATTGTAATTTGGATTTGGCTACATTAACTACCAAATAACATGTTACATCATACAAAGTTAAAATGAAAAAACAAAAATTTGAATACAATACCTAAGGTCTCTTTTACAGTGTTGGTTTAGCATTATTGATTTATTCATTATTATCATGTAGGATAATTTCAATGTTTTACCATGAATGATTTAGTAAAAATCATATTCCCATATCTGTTTGACTTTATAAATCAGACAGCATTTATTGTGATCTACTGTTCACAACCATTTACAGCATTCACACATCTGTGTAGAATTGTGATCTACTTCTCTGACATTCATCAGCACACACATTGTGTTATCACTGTCCTCTGTGCCAAAATCCACAGTAAGAAGCCTGGTTCAGAGTCAGTCTGAACCATATCAATGCAACACAAATATGAGCACTATTGCAGAAATGTATTCACATGCCAATAAAGATTTAGTTTTACCGTAAGTGAAGTGTAACTTCTGACATCAGCTGCAGTGTCTAACTACAACTGCAGTATATCTAATGTACTGATATTTAGTAGAAGCTAGGTTCCCCTGGTGCCTTAATGATGTTTGAACTGAATTAAATTTGAATAATTATAGTTCCAAATTAGTTATTGAAAAGTGAAACCAACTTTGTCAGCGTCAGTAAACCTTGTCACACTAACACGTTACAGTCAGATTTGCCTTCCAAAAATGTATGGTCGTACTTTAAAGAATAAGTTGTTCAGTTTCCGCAGATGCCTTACAGCTGTGGCTACTCCTATCAAAGCTACTTTTGTATCAGAGCTCCACTCGTACAAGAACGACATGTATGGCTGCTCCCAAGAAATTTGTCAATTTGCTGTGCTGTTAGGGACTAAAGTGGTTTCTAACCTTCATCATTGTTAGCATTGTTTTCATTATTCTCAGAGGAAACGACCATGACTTAATTGGTATTAAAGAAACGCGGCAAATTTTTCCTCATGGTTTCTTTAAAGAATAAAAAAGAAGCGTCACTGAAGAGTTTTAATGCTGTGAAGTCTGTTGCTGTGCTAATGTTTCTTGAACACTCAGAACAGTCAGCAGTTGACTTAACTTGAAATGAAACTTCTGTATTTACATGAAGTTGATGATAAAATATTTAGTTGATTCAACTAAATTCTTGCATCAAATAAAACATATTTTGGCACTATATACTATAGAACGTTTATTTTGATCACATTTACCACAAGAAGAAGTTGGTGAAGCATTGAAGTCCAAGTTTTGTTTGTTTTTGTGTCATTAAATCTTCACTCATAATCTCCAAATCACTGCAACCGACTCAGCTGACTCCTTCAGAACTTCGCCCACTAACACACTGTACTTTACTTCTGGCTTTGTTAAAGTAAAAATAATTAGCAATATATGGGATATGATACATACAATGACACAATAGGCCAAAGCATAGTAAGAAATATGAGTTGGAAGAGCCATTATATAAGTAGAATGAATAATAATACACAGTGATACATGTTAAAAAATAGAAGATTGTAAAAAGAAGCGTGAGTCTATATTGAAAATACATGAACTGGGTTGAGTCAAGTAGTCATCAAAGAGTCCAGCACACAACTGGTGCAGTGCTGTTGTTCCACACTGAAAACACTGTAATAGGATATGACATGAGGGCAATCTTTGATTCAGTCAGATACACTGCAGATATTTGCATGTCACAAAGATGAAACAGTTGAGCAGAGTTTAGCTCATTTTTTACACTGTAAAAGACAGACAATGCGGTCAAGACTAATTTACAGATGTTTTGCCTGTGGGCAGGGCCGCCCGTCATTATGCCAGGTAGTGGCTCAAAACATTCCGTGATGCTGATTTGGCCAGTGCCACTGAAATGTTATTACAATCCGTTTTAATTTTCCTGCCATGTGTGATGTGTTCAAAATGGCCCAAACTGTGCTGTTTTTTGGTTCCAGAAATGCTCAACAAATCTCTGCTGTGCACACACACACACACACACACACACACACACACACACACACACACACACACACACACACACACACACACACACACACTGCGTATGATCCCCAGTATGTTCGAAAGTCTGTGTTTTTGTACACTGAGATGCCTAAACAGGCTCTGTGAAGATGGAATGTCTCTTTTATGTGAAATTAAATAAGATCAGCTTGTGGGCCCCTCTCCTTCCTTTTCCGCTTTCCGTTTTATGTTCATTTCCATTCCCGAACAAAGCCGCCTCTCCACGGTGTATTAATGCCCATCAAAGGCCTCAATCAAGTTGCTTTGCCACAGGCTAAAGCCAAACTGGAGAGGCTAAAGTTTAATGTTGTCAGTGCAGCGAGGATGTGGGCTCATGTCTCTTCCGTGTCCTTATGTTTTCTTTTAACCCCCACATTCGCAAATATCTTGCAAGTCCGATTAGTGGAACAAGGCATCTGAAAACAGCACACACTAAAGGGCCATTTTAAGGTCACTGGCTGTGACAACAGTCTTACTCATTGTGCCATTAGGACAATGTCTTTATGTATTTCACTGAGAGAGGAAAACTCAGAAAATAAAACATAATTACACAGGGCTTCCTAAAAAATTAGTCATGGCTGATGAGTCAATAGACTCTTAGTTTAGAAGTATCCGGCAATGACAAATATTTAAGAAGAACCTGCCGACTGTCTGCTGACATTTTCTCTTCCTAAAAACTTCCCTTTACACCAATTAACCCCATGTACTGTGTGTTCTAACCAGCATCTTTAAGTAGTGTATATACAGTGTATGTAACTGACAAAAGGGATGGATATTACAACAATATATTCTCTTTATTTCCCCAACTATTAAACTTAGAATCTCAATTTAAGGTAATTACAAAAATGATCCATAATTTATTTATATAAAAATGCGTAAGTAAAGAATAAGTTAGTCCTCATCCCAAGCAGTTTGTCTTTCTGCTCCCAATGAATAAATGTATATACAGAGTAAAATTCAATAAAATATGTAATAGATTTAATCAAATTATTGTTTTATCATCTAGAGGACTGCCATCACATGGTCCCCATAAACTAGTAGATTTACACCAGTTGTCTCTCCACAGGAAAATAAAAACAGTCAAATCAAATGTATGATTTTATTTTACTTTGAATCACTAAAATAAGTGCATTTAAATATTTAACGTCTGTCATCAGTGGGGGACTTCTGTCTAAAGGAATTTAGCTAAATATTGTTCTTTATAGAGACAGACGCAACTTGTGTGTCTGAAAGTAAAATATGCTTTCTTTTTTTCATGTGTGAGTGTGTATATGCATGCATGAATGCACTTGGTGTGAGGGTGGATGTCTATGTGTGTGTGTGTGTGTGTGTGTGTGTGTGTGTGTGTGTGTGTGTGTGCATGTGTGTGTGTGTGCGTGGATGTTTTAATGCTCCCTTATTCACTGCAGGTGGGCCTACTGTTAAGGGGAAGCTTTTACTCGCTTTGCCAGAAAACTGACACGTAAATAATTTTCAAATAGTGAGGAACACAGTCTCTCTCGCTCTCACTCTGACCATTCAGGGATGTAAAAAAAAAAAGAGAGAGAGAGACTGCATGGTTCTTATAACAAAGCAATTACAGTTAGTAAAATTGGGGACACTTTTCCCTGTGAAATAAAAGGAGATCACATCATGCTTGTGGCCAAAGCATGAACCACACTCTAAACATGCCAATGGAAATATAAAACACATTATATTCCATCTTTATTTACAGCGGTTGCAGACTTCCTGGAGCTACACTACAGATAAAAACAGATTAGACAATATTCAGGCACATATGGTGTTTCAGGATCCTGCTGGTGTTCATTGTGCTTCCCGCTGAATATCACAAATACAACTTTTTATCTATAAGATGACTAATGACCTTTCAGTTCTGGTGCCTGTTGCTGAACATAAAGTCCTGAAATATGTAGAACCCCACCAGGAAGCATGAAGTATTATTGATTTGCATTGTAGAAATCATAAGAGTAACATACACCCTGTCACTGAAAATCTGTGTAAAAGCTGTAACATAATTACATTACAAGATCATTACCTAACATCCGCTCACTGCTAAGAATAGCACAGACAGAAGTATACTGTTTCAACAGGTTGAAAATTCAGCTAAGTAATCATCAAGTCTGGTTCACTGCCATAAATCATGCTGCTGACATGTGGACAGAGAGTTCAGAGCAATTATATATTTGTTTGACTGTATTAGATGAAACATAAACTGTTGTAAAGTCATTTCATCTTCCCCCCTTGAGACAGTCAGTTCACAGCTGAGTGCGAGCCAGACTTTTTCAGAGCATGAACATTGCATCAGACGTACAAGTATGGACACCTTTCAGCCTGATGGACATGAAATCCAATCTTGTAAATGGAGCATATTTCGACTTCTCTTTCTCACAGTTGCTTTCTTTTCTCTCTCACACATGTGCTTGTGTGCACATGTCCACCATGTGTGGATGACTGCATGAATATGTTTGTGTGTTTGTTTCAGTATATTTGCACACTATATATAGCTTATAGCTGAGTTGCTTTTAAGCTCATTGAGTGTGTCCTGTTCATTCTTCATTTACATAAAAAGCTCTGCTACTGGAGAGTTCCAGTGTGACGGAGGAGTAACAAACACCTGCATAACTGCTGCCGCAGACCGAATCTGTGTGTTGTTTGTCTCGTATTTTGTCAATCCAGAATTTTAAAAAGTTCAAGAACAATTAACAGAAACATCTGTGAACATGTTTCTCAAAAACACGTTCAAAATTATCTCAGGTTACACATGTATTTATATGAGATTGTGCATGGTCGAAGATAGATTTCTGTGCTGGCATTACATTTTCTCTTTCATATACACTCACTAAAAACAGAGTCTGTCTGTGCTCATTTATGGGGTAATATTTTAAACAAATAGCTTGTACATATTTTTTTCATTGATCCCACTGTTTCATCTTGTGTATGAGTGTGAAGGATTCAACTAAGTGTGCAAATTTCATGATATCCCAGCTCATATGTAGTATCGTCTCATAATTGGGCTAACACATATGTAATAACAATATCAAAACTGGACAATAAGGAAACTGTAATATTGGGAAATAATTTAGATGTCTCCCTTAATTTTACTGACATGAAACTGCTTTTAGAAAAAAAAAAAATATAAATAAAGATAAATACTCAAAACACAGTATTGTGTTGAATTAAATTGTAGGCTTCTGTATTAAACAACACTGAAAATAAATTATATTGTTTATTATTGTTAAGGACTTACATGATTCAAAAAGGGGATGGCAAATAATTAAACGTAATGTATCAGGCAGAAAAACGCAACATGTTCTTACAGAGGGATTCAGCCATGAACGACAAGACAGTGGGAATTTGGTGCATGTTTAAAATGTAAAATCTGAATACCACTATTGTCAAAACAGCAAATACCTTGGCGGTAAAGAATTAATAATGCAATATAAGCGACACAACTCAGGGCCTCTAAAAAAATCATTGTTATCATCAACGGGTTTAAGCAGCGTGCTGTTGACTGACCTGCAATATTGGGATTTTTCGTTGCAGGGTGCACAACTTGTCTACCGTCTGCGCAATGTTTAGGCTCTAAACAACTTATTGCATAGATTAGGTGGCCTTTCCTAAATGGCTGCATACTAAAAGGGGATTTACAAATAACTCACTATTACTACCCTAATTAATATATATCTTCTCACCTCACAAAGATGGCTGTAAGCACAATTGGAATTTTAGATGTTGGAATATTTGCAGTCAGTTCAAGTAGGCTGTGTTTATCAAACCAAATCGGCTGGAAAAAAACAAAGTTGCAAAATTGACAAACGAACTCTGAAATAATTTATAATTATATAATATAATAACGACGCCAATACACATAATCTTACAGTATTATTCCATATATGTTTTGCGTCCATCTGTATTTATGTTTACTTATATATATTTAATATTTCCCATCCAAAGAATAACAGAAATTTAAAACAAAGTCACAGATTCTTAAAGTTTAAACGCTTTTCGTGACATATCGAAATGTTTTCATGGCTGAAATAAATCATTAGTTTGATGTGACTTTTAAAAAATTCGTTTCAAGTGATAATTCAAGTATTAAAACGCTCTTATATACTAACTCAGTTTTATTCCGAAGCCGCAGAGTTGGCTGTAAGAACACAATCGCCTGCGTATGGATGATTTGCCCTTGATGAACCATTGCGAATGAAGCGTAAAATTGTGCCCTCTCCGCCCCAGTGCCATCACTCATGGGCTATATTCATATCCAAATTGCATTAATGTCATGTGTTAAAGCCCCCCGCCCCTAATTTTGCAAACGTTTTTTTTTTCTTCTTCTTCTTTTTTCCAGCTAATAAGCGACCTAACTCGTTCATGTCATCAGCATAATCACTTGGGAGAGGTCTTGAAGCCAGGAGATCTGCGTCCCATCCTCTGAGGAAAGACGGGTTTGTGTAACTGTGCTCAAACCTGAGGGGGAGTTCGGAGTGTTTGGTCAACGACAGTGGTTCCTGGAAAAGATCTGAATCGTTTTATAACCAAACCCAGCTGCGGTCTGGTGTGCGTTGCAGTCTCTGCGTGCGTGTGTGTGTGTGTATGTTCATCTGTATGAGGTAGAGGGAGAGGAGGGGGTGTCTGCGCTTCCCTTTCCCAGAGAGAGAGAGAGAGAGTGAGTGAGAGAGAGAGAGAGAGAGAGACAGAGAGAGAGAAAAAAAAGTTTGGTCTTTTTCTCCCCTTGACTCTTTTTTAGGTATGAACGCCGAGACCTGCGTTTCATACAGCGATATGACATCCATGGATTCATATTATAGCCCATCCGCAGCGCAAGGTAGGGATCACCAGACGGACCACTTTAGGACATTCCCAGGCACTGACACCAAATACAGCCCCACAGCCTTCCTGCCCAACAAAGGTCAGGCTTACGGAGAAAAGTCCCGGAGCCCCTTCCAGCAGGAGTGCCAGTCATTGGATGCCGCCGCAGCTGGGCAAGGCACTTTCAGCAAATACCACCTCTTCATGCAGAGGTCTTCTTGCAAAACACCCCCCGAGGAGGGCAAACTGCACCAGGAGAGCGGACACAACGGAGGGATCATCCCGTGCTATGGTGAGTTGGGGGGGGGAAAGGTGTTTAAGGTGATTAAGTTATAGGCGTTCACTTGGCAAGGTCCAGAGTTTAATTTGTTAAGCTGTTTTCCTCACAACTTATCTACAGAAATGTACCATGAGGATGCCTTCTCCGAACAGTTGTGTGTGTTAAAGTTTACTATATACCTGCGCAGATTATTTTTGACATGTCAGTCCTCGCTCATCATCGAGATTCTGAGTGTAGCCTGAGTGGTTTCGAGGTTTCGATCGCAATTAATGGCGCAGATGCGTAAAGTGGCCATTGTGGTTCTGCCTGTGAACTGACACAACTGAGATATGTCGCGCTTGATTCCACATTGTCTCTTTAATGTCTGACTGATAACATTACATATCCACAACTATTCCAACGGGTCTGGTGCTTTTTTTTTTTTTTTTTTGCTCCTTTGTTTTCTTCTCCCTGTCTCCTATAAAACGGGAAACCTCCTTCGTGCGTAAAAAAAGCATCAGCAAACTTTTCCCAGAGGACATCCCAGCTCGCAACGCCACGACCCAGCAGTGTGTGTAACACAGTTAAGAAGAGGCATAATCTTCCCGACTATCAAATTGTCCCTTTGGCCATCAGAATTAAATTAGGGCGCATTTAATGCGATAATCTGCATTACAATCCTTAATATTGGAGCTGAGTCGGACAATTGAATTAACAGGTTTTCAGATGGTACAAATAGTGAGCCCCAAACTGATAATATTTTCATTTCATTGCTCTGCCTGATTGGTTCCAATTAGATTTAATTGCGTGGGGACACTGTTGTAATGAGTGAATGATGAGGGTGTAAATAAAACTTTGACCCTCGTTAGGCAGGCGGCCACTGTGAAGCTGCATTCATTCCTGTTTTTTTTTTTCTCAGCAGAAAACATTTTCTCCACAACCTGAAACACACATGATACAATGAAAGGTGGAGAAACTGAATTCAGCTGGTTTGCCCTCATCAGCATCTCCTACCTACACACACACACACACACAGAAAGAGAGAGAGAGAGAGATAGAGAGAGAGAGAGAGAGAGAGAGAGAGAGAGAGAGAGAGAGAGAGAGAGAGAGAGAGAGAGAGAATAACAGTAATATTTGATATCATGACAGTAAATCTTCTATATTTTAATCCAGATTTAATTGTTGTGTTCAGCTTTGGGGCGCAACTTGAAAAGAATAAAGGGACAGAAATCAGAAGAAACAAAAACTAAAAACTATTTTTTTCGGAATGACTCAAGCTGCTGTGTAAATGCAGAGGAAGAACATACCTCATCATCATGTCTATGGCATCTTTCGGACCTCAAAGATTAAACACGGACACATTTTTATTCAATTCTGCCAAACGCACTTATGTATCTTAAAACTAAACTCTTATTTACGCTGAGCTGAAAACAGACGGAACGTGTTCTGAGGTTGTGTGCACAATAGAGGCATTCTGGTCTTGAGGAAAGTCACAAAGCCTTCAGGGCGCTTTCTGTCTCTCTTATGCACACACACACACACACACACACACACACACACACACACACACACACACACACACACACACACACACTATCTCTCTTTACCTATAAAGTGTATAAAATGTGCTGAATAGGCTATATAAAACATTTTAAGATAATCCACTGAGGACTATTGTTGAAAACGGCTGATTCAAATAATTGTGTTTAAAATATCGTCAGAATAAATGCAGATACTATAATTATTCAAATTTTATGACGAGATAAAAACCTGTATATAAATGTTGTATGTAACCCCCAATATTATTAATAATAATAATAATAATAATAATAAAAATAATAATGGAAGGCCAACATTATTTAACTGTCGCTTTTAGGAGATAGTCTAATTTTCTTTGTTGTGTACGAGCTGTTAGTCCATCAGTTTTACAATGAAATGTTTAGTGGAAGAGGTTTAGGGTTGTTTTTTTAGAAATCGGTCTGCAGGAAAAAAACAGAACAAAAAAAACTTTCATAGCCCCGAAATGTCATGAACGGAGATCAAACTTTTCAAAAACCTCATACTGGTCTTTTATAATGGCTGTTAAGTTTTTATTACCTATTAACCTTGACATCCGGTAAATCTAGATGAAATAAAAATGTTATATTATGTTGTTAATAAACCGCAGTTATTAGGCTGCAAGTAAACTGCAGTTGTTGTTTTTTTAAATATAGGCTCTTTCCTAAAAATATCCCTACAATTCCTACAGTTTTTAATTATTTTTCTTTTACACGGAACCTGGAGAGTGAAATCGTAGCAGATCTTATAAACACGAAGTGGTGAGTAAGTTCAATTACATTATATTTTATTACAATTCTTTAATTCCTTTTTGTCATTTTTACCACCACGGTTGGACTTTTAGGTGGATTGTGTGCAGGTTGCCATGTTTGCTCCCACTCTTCTTTTACAACAAAGAGCCTTAAATATAATGACCGGATTCACAGTGAACAAAACATCTCGGCGCTGTTAGACAAGAGCAGCTCTGGGATTAATGCGACTCAGATGCCCACTGCTCTGTTGGCCTTAATTTCCCTGCTCACAGTGACTTCTTCCTCAGAGACAAACCTCTTTTAACTCAGGAGAGATGCTGTTTTTATATTTGTAGAATTAATGTTTTCACCCCCTTATATCAAACATATATTCTTTTTAAAAAACAGAAATTAAATTCGTTTTGATGTGTAAATTATGCAAAGATTGAGTTGTTTGGCTGTTTCTCACTGGCTGAAGGTTCGAGTTAACCCATCTTTTTACTGACTGGACATAAACTGAAGGCAATAAAATATGCTGAACTTACTAGCTGAGAAGAAAAATGATAAATGATTCCTGATGTGTTTATTGGGAAAATGCTGTATTTCACTTCCTGCCTCATTTCTTTTATCAGACCTGTGTTTTACACAATCACTGGGTAGTTTCAAATTGTCTGAGAGCGGCTTTGTTGTTATAATTTGTGGCTTGATCCATTCAGTCAAAGGTGATGTGATGACTGGTCTCAGAGCTGTCTGAAGCTGCCAAATGTAACTGAGACATTTTCTGGCCGATGGAAAACAGCATGTCTGTCTAATAAACATTTACATACATTCGAGTCACTGAACACAGTTATAGGCTATTGTTTCTGCTCAACACATTGCCAATCATGTTGTGACACCAACAAGACAGCTCTTGGATCGTGAAAAGCTTTCGGCTCAGGCTGAGAGATCTGACTGCATCAGACTGACTGAGGCTGAAAGAAAATGTGTGAATAGAGGCAGCAGCGTGGCTCAAAAACACTGATTGTAGGCTGGCTTACAACCAAAAGCAGCATAAATTATAGGCAGATATAAAATGACAAAATAAAAAAATAAATAGTAGTGGAATGTGGAACATTAAACTACTTTATTACTAGAAAAAGTCCTGCATTTAACATTTTACTTTATCAAAAGTAAAAGTAGTTATTATGCTGTGTTAGTACATATATTATTTGATTATTATGACTGAGGCACATACTTTTTTACTACATATTTTATCTTTTGCATGAGAAATCTTAATCCGTAAAGTCTCTAGTAACTACAGCTGTCAAATAAATGCAGTAAAAAGTACAATATTTCTCTCCTAAATGTAGAACATTAACGTAAATGGAAATACTCAAGGAAAGTAAATGCCTCAAAATTCTATACAAGTTAGAGACATGTTTTTAGGTCTATAAAAAATAAAAGCTAGCCACCAAACCATAATTGAAAAAAATAGGGCCCTGGGGATGATTCAGTCAGCCTTAAAGCAGCCACCTACACGTCTTTGTGATCCTCAAGAGACAACACACTTCCTCCTTTGATGTGTCCGTGTCTTCTCTCAGTGTCTGAGGGCGCTGACCTTTAGCTCGGCTTTCCTGCAGTCGTCTGTTTGGAGAGCAGGGCGAGTTTCCCTGCATGCACACAGCAGAGAAAATCCATTCGCAACCCCTTATTTGAAACTCACTGGTGTCAAAAAGCACATTGCAACATTTGGAATCCAGTTTGCATAGTAAACATTTAGCTACACCAGTAAGACAACAGATGTGACTTTTTTGTAGGCCTAATTAGAGTGGGATTGTGCTTTTTAGCACTTTTTTGTCTTTTACGGCGACTGCGATGTGCAGGATAATGACATTTTAGCACCAATAACACGCTGCTGGTGTAATTAGAAGACAAAAGTCTGTAGTTTATTGCAGCTTAAACCATAATTAGCTTTTGGGAGGGAAATTGAGAATTCAATGCAGTTCTGCTGCCCTACGTGTGTAAATATTTCATTGCATCCAGAACCAGATTTAAGGGCCAACCTTCACGGCGCGATTGCACTTGCTTGTAAGATTGTGTCACTCCCATCTCCTGCCCTTTTTGTTCCTGCATCTTTAACCCAGCACAGCCATTTCAGCCCTTCGTAATGGCCATCTGCGCTGATTGGTTTGAGCAGGGAGTAATGGGAACCAGCCATGCAGCCCAGACAACTGAGGCACACTTCAACAAGTCAATGACATGAGTGGAGGTGACAAGGACTCAGGATCATTTTACCATTTAGCTTTAAGTTTGGCAGGGCAATTTACATTAGGCTCAGTTTGCATGGCCCAGTGAGAGCAGCAGGGCAAAAAGCCTCATGCAGTCCAGGACTTCCTTTGGTCTCTTTGTCACCGCGTCATGTAAACTGAACACTGAGACAGAAACCAAGCGTGGAGGACTGCATCAAGACTACAGATCAGAGATTCAGTTTTTTTTTTTTACCTGTGGTGTGTGGCTATAGTAAGGTGATTTTTTTTCCACTGCACTGAACTCACTTGACTTGATTTGATTGAAACGTCTATATTATATGTTTTGCATATCGTCATCAGTAATGGCCGAGACAATATCACCGATTTGCTGCTGAATTTCTTCTTTTTAGGAGAGAAAAAAAATATTGAGGGGAGTTGCTTTTAGAACCTGATGGCTTAAAGTTGAATTGTAACTTGCTTGATCATTTAAAGCTGGATCTTAACATATGTTTCAACTAACAACATACATAAATACAGTAAAAATCAGTTTTACTTTCAACAGCAGAAAAATAGTTCCCCGTGGCTTCTTTACTTTCTTTTTGTTACAATATTCATTATACCGGCAGCACGTGGTGTTTGTAAGTTTAATTGCACCACTACGCCTACAAAAAAAATACTTTAATATGTTATGTTTTGCCGGTAGTAGTAGTCAGTGTTTGTTTGTCTGTCTCAGTGTCCTAAAACTTTTTAAACCTTCTGTATTTACATGGTGGATCATTTAATTATGATTTTGTTGGTGAATGAAATGTTGTATTTTTGCCATTAGAAAACTATAATTTCTTATCCATACCTACTTACCAGTTTCCAAAGTTGTGAGCTGTGATTCCAAAACCTACAGTGGACTGTTTCAGAGAACATTGTTTGGATTGATGTGTTTGAAGCTTTTTGGAAGTTGACTGGTGGAAATCTTTTGTTGCATTTTCTTCTACTTGAACATTCAGATTTTCAGTCCATGACTCCTCAAGAAGTGATCATGCATTTTATGCAGTGAATTTCCCAGCAAAGTACTTTTCATTTTATGTGCGTGCACACAAAAATGTACTCTACCAAGTTTTTCCCACTCGGATGGAATGTTCTCTTTCGATCAGACAACAAAAACCTAAGATTAAGGAAATTCTGTTTTGCTCCAAGGTCTGAGAGAAACATTTGGAAGAGAGCTGGTGGGAGGGAAAGAGACACAGAGGGGGAGAGTGTGAGGGAGACAAAGAGTGCGTGAGAGGTGATTTATCAGTCTTAAGCTTTATGGATTTTTTTTTCACAGTCTGTAAATTTTGCACAGCCTGCTGAGACCGACCATCGCTCTGCTCAGTCAGCAGAGTTGAATTTTAAAGTGAATGGTTACCCTATCACATGATCACAAAAGAAAACTTTTTGTTAGGAAAAAAACCAAAATCATAGTGAGCTGATGTTTGCAGAAATATCTCAGGGTGATGTTTGTTCGTGTGTGTGTGTGTTTGTGTGTGTGTGTGTGTGTGTGTGTGTGTGTGAGAGTGTGGAGTATGTGAGTGTGTGTATTGTCACAAAATGTTTTGATGAATGCACCTGACACCACACAGTGTCAAGCTATTCATAGTCGTGTTATTTGTACTTCCAAAAGAGACACGGTTAGATTTCAAGAACACGAGGTCAGAGAAACTTTGACTGCATCTTCAGCAGTGTTGGAATTAAGTTTGTTTACTTTAAGTAGCTTTTATGTATTTTTAATGTACCATGACACTGTGACAATGTGAACGATGAACCGACAGAAAATGATCACCTGAATCTGCAGCTCCCCTCAGCTTTACGGAGCATTGTAGCAAGTTTCAGCTCATTGTTTAACTGTGCAACCCACAACTTCACTGTTTTGAGTTTTGAGTCACCGATCTCATAGTGTCTGTTTCTACATACTCAGCACCATACAGCATCCGGACAATGTTAATGTTAACCATAGCAGGGCATCTAGAAGCTAAAGAGTCAGTTTGTGGAGACCAAAAATAGAGCTAAAAGAGAGTGAATATTGGACTTACATTCGCAAGATAGCCAGAAACTCTAAATGAATGATAATGTTGCTCCGTAACTGCTGGATATGTAAATAAATAGTTGTTTGCAAATAGGTTTACCATATCAACCCGAAAAGTTGTGACATGATATTAAAATGTGTTTCCACTGCCCCCAAGTGGCCAAAAAATGGCAGGTTATGGTAGGTAAAAAATAGCAATGCCGCAATATAGTATTATCAGCAAATATACTTAAAGCATCAAAAGTGAAACTATGTATGCAGCAGAATGGGCCATCTGTGTTGTAGTATTATACATTATTTTATTGGATTATTCTGAATTAAATATGCATTAATGTGTAAGCAGGATTTTAATATTGTAGCGGGTGAAGATAAAGCTACTTTTATCTACTTTATATAATTGTTAGCGTTGGGTAGCTTAATCTATAACAACTCAATTATTTAACTTATGTAAATTTTTAATTTGCAAAATAACTACTAATTACAGCTGTTAGATAATACTGGAGTGAAATACAATATTTAAATAGTAAAGTAGCATAAAATAAAAACAGTAGCTCAAAAAAAGTGCAGAACTTGAGTAAATGTATTTGATAATTCTTGCCTTGGTTTGAGTGTCCAGCCCACACAGCATTGGGCATCAGTGTCTCAGCCTGTCTCTGTCTTTTCAGCCTAACAAGACGTTAAAAGTTAGACACCACTGAAAGC
This sequence comes from Dicentrarchus labrax, assembly GCF_905237075.1. Lineage (NCBI taxonomy): Eukaryota > Metazoa > Chordata > Actinopteri > Moronidae > Dicentrarchus > Dicentrarchus labrax. Next base: position 15,660,150 of record NW_026136719.1, on the reverse strand, counting down.
TTCATGTTATGTCAGAGTTAGTTTGACAAACTGTATTTTCTCTGTCCTTTTCTCTTTCTCTCTACTGTTTACGCTTCCCTCTGTTTCGGATATTTCTTTTTCAGTTTGAGCAACATGTTGTTAATCTCTCTCAGTCGCCGTGTGGTGTGTAATTTATAGAGTTTCCTCTTAACACTGTGAGCTGACCTCAGTCATCCCAGTCAATAAAGAGGCAGGGAAGGTGCCCTGTCGCTTTACAGCCAGTTAAATTACACTTTGATGTTGCTCCCTCGTTTTCAACTGTGAATTAATAGCTGTCCACGTTGCCTGTCTGACCCAAAAGAGCGTAATTTTGGTGCTGATAATCCAAGCAGGAAGCGCCATACAATATTAAAAATAAGGCGCGGTGGAGGGTCTTAAATAAATCAATATTTTGATTTTGATGTCAATGCCAACAATGACACCATGCTGCAAGAATAAATACTAAACTGTGGTGTACGTTGCATGTGAAAATTTGTACACAAACTCATGTGTTGTCCTGTACTCGGGTGGAAATATTCCGATTAACTGAAAATTACTGCTCAGTTTGTTCTGAAGCACTTTTTGTGTATTTAATTTCTGCAGAACTTTCTCTGTGCCCACCAGTTGCACACTTCACGGTACTTGGAACAGATGCTGACTGTTGGATCCACTGCAGTGAAAATAGAACATTCTGTGGTTGCAACTCAAAACACTGTGCATGGCATATTCATCCGAAAAGAAAAAAATTATTCTGGTTTGTGAGTTTGCTGGATTATTGTTGGAGCACTTGTGTTAAAGACAGTAGATGCAGAAGTGCAGGTGTAAATAGTCTTTTGTCAGGGGTGGATCTAGAGAAATATTCATGGGATGGCATGGATACTTTTAGGGGTGGCAGAAATCTATTCTGATTTTAATTGATCACTTATATCAATGTGCTTGGAAAATTTGAACTAAGAATATTCCATTACTGTGGCACATTAGTGAAGCATTGAGTAGAAATATTTAATAAAGGTGGCATTAGAAATCTGTCTTTTTTTTCCATCTCAAAGCCTATCACTTTTGTGGCCATAACAGATTTTTAAATTGATTTCTTTCTTAATCATGTTATTTTGAAAATGAATCTAAATTAATGTCCTAAAATTGACAGCATTTCACACCAAACTGGGGTGGCAGTTTAGGGGGGCTGGGCATTTGTTTTCATGCCATGTAATGGAAGAAAAAGCCAACTGTACTAATGAACATTGAGACAAAAGTTTTGATGCAGCGCACAGTCAATTATTTACTGCCTCTTTCCACAGAGATGACATCCTGACATGTTCGCAATAAGACATCTCCATGTTCTTCATACATATGGCGTTCCCTGCAGGAGGGCCCACTGCTGTTCACCTTGGGCAGTGTTGGAAAGCCTCACAGCTACAGCAGATCGCATGGATAACAAGGAGGAGATTGTCACAATATCCAACTCTTGCCAAAAAAACATCAATGACATGCGATACAAACAATGGCCTTTGATCAGAGAGAGGCCTCATGGTTTCAAACAGCCTGACAGCTCTTGCCTTGTGGGGACTGTGGGTGCAGGCCAGGGAAATATGATGAAATAACTAGAGAGTGTTTATGCAGGGATAAAACACATTTGCTCCCTTCAAACCTAACAGGATGTGTTCGTCATGGACAGCGAGGCAATTTTGCGGGCGTTAGACCCCCAGTGAGCACCCTGCCACCAAAACATGGCCCCTCAGCCCGAGTCAGTTTTCAGCACGGCAGTGGCACCGCCAAAGGGGGTAAGGGGGACCACGACCCCCCTGATACAGTCGCTGGTCCCCCCACTGGCCCCCCCTTACATGTTTCATATGCATAACATGCTTCCAAGTGATAGTTTACATTAGGTATAAATTCATTTAATAGTACTATTTGTTCGTCACTGCGTCATACTCTAATCATCAGTCCGATACTACAGAATGGAGACTGTTCAGCAAGACAAGTTTTACCATCTTTTTGCAAAGCTGGATCAAATAAAACAAAACCATTACAACAACTTTATTTGACAATTCACATCTGCATGCAGCTCTCGTCAACAAGGCTTCAGTTGGAGTGAATGAAAACAAAGGCTGCGGCCCATTACTAGATCTGGCCATCAAATCTCAATACAGTTTTGGTACTGACCCAAACCCTAACCCTCTTTTTTTACAAAAAAACAACGTACAATGGTAGAACAAAACAAATCTCCAAAACAAAAACTGGGGTTTACATACCTGAAAAGAATAAAATAACATCAGTCCAGCACCTTCATGTGACACTGGGTCTCTGCATGCATACCTTCAGAGGGACAAAGGTCACATATGATGATAACATGAAATAACATTAAAGCTCTCCCAAACATAATAGCATAATATGCACTAAAATAGTTAAGGGATGTTTGGTAAAATGTATCCATATGGATAAATCCCACAACCTTCAGACCCTTTTAAACATCCTTGTGCCTACATCTTGGTACTATAATTTATCACGTATCCTACTAAGACTGCACTTGAAATATACACTTTAGTGTGTGTGTCTGTGTAGGAGAAAGTCAGTCCATGATAAGCTATCCTTTCACCTCACCTTGCAGCACATTACCCAACATGGCAGTGAGATGAGGGTCACTGGGTGTGTGTGTGTGTGTGTGTGTGTGTGTGTGTGTGTGTGTGTGTGTGTGTGTGTGTGTGCGAGAGATCTTCTGTGCTGACTGAGTGCTGAGATTTGCACACGGAGCTCACATGAACGCACACACCTCCTGGTTCTAACCTGACAAATCGTTGGATGGGCAGATGAGCAGAGACGTCCTCCATCCTGAAAATAACTTCATCTCAGATGGTATCGAGGTGCGGGAAGGTGCAGCACTGCTTGTTGCTAGTAGACTGAGCCAGACTGCACGTAGACGTCATTAAACCAACCGCCTTCACCTATTACATCCTTTATGATGTGTATATAAACTGGATAGTTAGGCCAAGGGCAGCAGCAGGGTGAAAAAGAGTCTGCCAGCTTAGACAAGAACACTGGCATAGACAAGCTGTGGAAATTTATAATCAGAAAGGTTTAATAGTTAAGCTACAGCCATGAAAAAAGCAAGTATGTGTGTGACAGAGAAAGAAAGAGAGAGTACAAAGATGGGCCATTCTCTTTTTTCGTGTGGCTACAAATTACTTCCCAGCAAATTAACTGCGACAGTCTTGCTGCCAGGTGACTTTGCAGCCACAAGATAGACCTCAGCCATGTGCAGGACTGATAAACAGAGTCTGAGTGAAAGAGAGAGAGAGAGAGAGAGAGAGAGAGAGAGAGAGAGAGAGAGAGAGAGAGAGAGTGTGTGTGTCTTGCAGCAGAGGGTGTGGGTGGTTGGGGAGGGTACAGTCTCAAATTATGGCCAGGGTGTCTGTTCCCCAGCACATCACAGAATGATCTACGAACTACAACTGGATCCTGTAAGAAGCCAGTGATCCAGGCCATTCATTACACAGGCACATAGACAAACAAATCGACACATACTCGGTACTGTGTGCCAACAGATTTCACAACTGTCATTTCCTCACAAAGAGTGAGAAATTCCTTTGTTCCACCCTTCAAACCCCATGAATTATTATACTGATCCTACAAATAAATCACAAGTTATGAATATTCTGCCAGAGGCAAGTGACTGAATATTAGAGTTGAATAGAGTAGAGGCTCATTAAATATTTTTTAAATCTGTTTGCTGAAGGTACTAACAGAAATGAACAATGTTTGTCACGGTTGGTGATTAAAATATATATGTAATTTATGACAAAAATCCTTCTATAAAGGTGAAAAAAAATGAGTAAATCCTCTTTTACCATTTGACTCATGTATTCACATTTTATGAATTAAAGACATTTGTATTTTGACTAAAAAACTAAATGTCCAATAAACCTTTTAGACAGATGTTGGATAGACAATATTGCAAAAATACCGGCTTCAGTATTTTGAATGAGGCACCAGAAAGAGGGAGATGAGGATGAGGGGGACGTTTTAATATTAACAGCTTTTCCTGTGAGCTTTATCATCTTATTCTTTGGAAGAATCCACATCCAAAACACATGACTTAAATCAGTGAACTCTGCCTTGTCTTTACAAATAGCAGTAGAACATAATGCATTACGTGTACATCTATCTTAGTATACTTTTATATGCTGTTCACTAAAGGTGAAAGATTGTGTCTATAAAAGCCAAGTTATAACACTCCTTTCTGCTCGACATAATGTAATGATCTTACTTTCTCACGCTTCCCTTCATTCAAAAAGATCAGATTCTATCTTGATAAAATCATGAAAACATAAATCTTTTAACAGTTTTCATCTCCTTTCTGTGTCTGCAGGTAAAGATAGTTCAGGCCTGACAGACTCTGACTTGGCCCCGGACTCCGACCCACCTGGAATGGACACCAGCTACCTGACTGTGAAGGATCAGGGCGTGAAGGCAGCCTCTGATCGACCACCAGGCACAGACTTGTCAAGCCCTCTGGACAAGGGTGATGGCGGCGAAAGCAACAAGGGCAAGAAGAGGCGCAACCGCACAACCTTTACAAGCTACCAGCTGGAGGAGCTGGAGAAGGTTTTCCAGAAGACGCACTATCCTGATGTTTACGCCCGGGAACAGCTGGCACTGAGGACCGACCTGACTGAAGCCCGTGTGCAGGTAATACAGGACACTCAACAATTTGGTAATCTCATATGCAGCTAAAGAGGCAAAAAAAAAAAAAAAAAAAAAAAAAAAAAACAACAGCTGGTAGATATATAAAAGGAAACACAAACATACCAGATTTGTAATAGCACACTGAGGTTAATTTAAAAAACGCCACACTTGTCTAATCAATATCTAATCGTGGCAACATTACATGTAACCAAATGCCTCTCCTATCAATAAGTAAAAGAGAGCTCTTCATCACAGCAGAACAGACAATGTTTAAATAACACAACCTCATGGATCCTTCAACATCTGCAGCTCTACAGAGATAACGTCACTCACAGAACAACATGAGAGATTTATCTGGTAATGTGGGAGTCGAGGGGAGAGAGTGGGGGAGTGGGAGCCAACAGAGGCCAGGGGGCCCATGGGGCTGAGGTTTGAGCTGCCTGGGCCTCATATGTGCAGTTTTAGGAGAGCAGACTTTCATCAACATATGAGGAGACTTGTTTGACTCTGCTGTGTGGGATCGATGGGATCGTCTCAGTGGTCTTTTTCTCTGTACCTGTAGCTGCTTGGTTTCCTGAATTTGTGAGTTCAGTTCAGCTGTTATTAGTAGAGCCTGAGGCATACAGCACCTCTGTGACCGAAACCCTTCTAGTGACCTTCTGGCCTGATTAACATACAATCTGGTCATGACTGCTGTAATGCATTCCAACACTGGAGAAAGAGACCTCCACCATTCCTGTACATATGCGTGGTGTATATGTCTGTCTGTCTGTGTGTGTGTGTGTGTGTATGTGCACTACGGACCATCAAAGCCCCTGGATTTTCTGTGTTTTTCTTTCATTAACATCCTGTTCAGACAAGAATGTGTCCCTGCTGTGGTGTCCAGGGTAGGTGTGAAATGCTTCCCATGAGCTCTGAGCAAGTTAGCAACTTACATTTTCAGTCATATCTGACTTTTGAGAATTTTTTGAGGCATATGTCATATTCTAGTCTTTGTTAAAACAAATGCAATGATACAATACTCTGGCTTCATTTTTATTGTGTGGCAGCGCCATACATGGGATGAGATAAGAGCTCAATTAAAACCAATCTTTTACATGACGAGCTGGAACGGTGACCAGAAAAGCTTTGCAGTGAAACACAGGAAGTCTGTGCAGCCGCAGGGTTATAACTCAACCCTGAGGCTCTGAGGGTATGCTGCTCTGCTCTGCACTGCTGCTCATACTATCACAGACCTGACTGCTTCAGATGGATGCAGCTTTACAGCCCTCGGCTCTCCCAGCGGCCCTCTTAAACACTCAAGTTAAAAAGATAAAAGACACGAGATGCCTAGTCTGTCAGAGAACAGGGCTCTGCGCTCCATTCAGGTCATTCACACGCAAAAGGACTCACAGCTCATGAATTCTGTGTCAGGAGTGAAAAAAATGTCAAGAAAAAAACCTTACCGCTGCCGAAAAGTTTACTCCAAGTTTTAAAATTTACAAGCATTTTTGTTAAAATACAAAAACTAAAAAATCCCTAAAGGATGTGAGTATAATTCTGAGGAGGGTGATAATACACCTCATTGACTGATGGTTCTCACACAGAAAAAACAACGGCTTTCAGTTAAAAAAACGTCAGCGTCTGGAGTTGTTTGCTTTTTCAGTCTCAGCCTTTCAAAGGGAGAAAGTAAGTTCAGATCCGAGTCATATGCACTACAGATACATGGGAAGGTCAGGGGTCAAGGGTCGGGGTTTCAACAACATCACATCACTTCTCAGATTTGCCGTTCTGTTAGCCCAGAGAGCTCAGAGAGCTGAGATGGCATCTGACATGTGGAGTTCACCAGGCAAACACAGGTGTCCATATGAGTTTATAGATCCAAACAGTTAATGGAAGATGAAACTGCAGGAAAGCCTGACTGACGGATTAGGAAGTAGACGATGGCCCCCTCAAACACAGGGTCACTACAACTTGCAGATATGCTAAAAAAGGGTCAAAACATTTTTAACCCAAAAAGAGAGAGAAGAGAGAAATTCTGACAAAGATCACTTTTCTACTGACACGAATGTAAAATATGTCAGGGATTAAATTAGTCAAGTCAATCAAGTCCCTGGTTTTCAGCTTCTTAATCGTGAGGTTGTTTCTTGTGTGATTTTAAAAAGAATCAATTTTGAACTGAATGAAAAGATGATGAAACATCACTTTCACTTAATGAAATTGTTAAATTGAAATTGGTAATTTATATATCATGTTTGGATTTTATGGACTTAAATATTAATCGATGAATCGAGAAAGTAATTTTCAGTTTAATCAGTAATCAAAATAATTGTTAGGTTCAGCTCTCGTCAGATTGATAATAAACAACTTAATTCAGAGAGGACTGGGACGCATAATACTTGAGCGGTTAACTAAAGTTTGAAATGACAACAAGGCCAGTATTATATGAAAACATAAAGTTGATTAAAGTAGTAGAGTCTTGGTACAACACATCACTAATCAGCAAAGTAAAGACAATCAAATTCAAATTGCACCATATAAATCTTGTGTATCACTCCACTGTTGTCCTGGACTTACCTTTAATTGACATGGGAAATAAGAAATTATGTGGTTGAGGATTTGGGGGAAAATTGAATAAACTTACATTTAATGAACAACAACACTGGTTCAGAGGTGTTTCCATGATATTATTAGTGCTTTGGGGGTGTTGGGAAACTGAAGCCAGGCTCAGCCTTGGATTTCTTTTTACTTTGGTATGGAAGCTGACATGAGTGACAGCAGAGGCGGGTTATCAATCCTCTGAGCCGGTCTCTCACTTCAAAGTGTTTTCGGCCCCATACAGCTCTCCTGCTGGGGCCAGTTTGGCATTTCTCTGCTCTTTCTCTCTAGGGCTGTAACATAAATAAAGCCTCATTGAAAGTCCACCAGCTACTTAAGCTGTCATGGTCTTTACCAATTACTGTCACAACGCCGTGTGTGCAACACAAAAATATGTTCTCCCTGTATAATAGCCAACAGACTGGGCACAAAGCAGACAGAGAGCGCATGAGAGCTTGCGGTGACACTGTATATTTGGACGTGGAGATACATTACAAGCATCTTTTAACGTCTAATAATCATAAAGCAACATTCTTTTAGAGAAACAGTGTCTTGTGCAGCGGTGTAGATCCTGAGTGAGACAATGCAGAGAAAGATGTATGAAAACATCAAGGAAAGAAGGATTACGTACTCTGCTCCGTGTGCTTCTCTAACTTAGGAGGAGACAGCATCTCAAAGCCAGGAGCTTCAGGCTTCAGGAAATTAAAAAGGAAAATGCAAACAAACCCCAGTTATAATCCCATCTCGCTTTTCAATTTCCCATATTGCCTCCTTAAATTTGTAGCGATGCGTCCGGGCAAAGAGCTGATACGTGAAATAAGAGAGAGTAGGTCAGAAAAAGGAAAAGTTTTGTGTGGTAATCAGTCCAGTCAGGGAGTAACAATCAGATAGTTAAAGGTTGTATAACAAAGGATAAAATTATGACATTGAGTTTTGAATTTTTACATGTTAGGTCTAAAGCACATCAAAGACAAATGTATTTAGATTACTTTCACACACTCTGATGGAGATTCAAACATTCTTTCAATAAACAATGGTGTCAGATTTAGATGTCAGGGATGATTGAGTCATGCGAAAAAGTCCTGCTCTTGTTAGACAACAAATAAGCCAAGGTAATGGGAATGAGATCTGTTTACATTTTGTTTTGAGGACCTAAGTGGAGTGAAGGCTGCAGCACACTGTTTACAGTGGCTGTTTTCCCTCTTTTTCTTTACAATTTCCCGCTCCTTTACACCTTGAGCTCAGCCTACGCAGACTTACACCTTTATTACTTCCACTGCCTCTGAATTATGTTTGTAGGCTCCATCAGCTCTGCAAGTTCACACTAGAGTTTGAAAAGAAGTTTGCATTTATGATGTGCTGCCGATACCGTTTTTTGATATTCAGCCCTTCAGCTTTCTGGCAGTACTGCATAAGATCATTTCAGAAGGGGAACTTAGATTTGTATCTATAGAAAAGTATTTCCTTCAGATTTGGGGTAAACGTCCTGTTGAAGGGGTTTAAGTGAACAAGTCACACTCCAGTTTTTTATTTTAAACGTCTCATTGACTCAAGACCAAGACTGGATACTTGGCTAGATGAAAGCAAAGATCCCTTGTTCTCTCAGACATAAACGTTCAGACATTTTCTCTCTGCAGGTTTGGTTCCAGAACCGAAGGGCAAAATGGAGGAAAAGGGAGCGTTTTGGTCAAATGCAGCAGGTCCGAACACATTTCTCAACAGCTTACGAGCTGCCTCTTCTGACGCGTCCTGAGAACTACGCACAGGTACAGAATGAGTTTACAGATTTGACTTTTTCAGCCAATTAACTTAAAATCTCATGTATTTTTCTCAACCAACTGTGATTTCTAGGAGACATGGTGGATTGTTCATTGTTACTCATTTCTTACTTGACTGGAGACTTCATGGCAACATACATTTAAGTCTTCATATTTTTTTTTTTCTCAAAGAAAGTTGTGTGGTTGTGGTGATGCAAAATCTATTATGTTTATACCCTAAACATGAAGCTAGAGTTAGCAGGCAATTAGCTTAGCTTAGCATAAAGACTGGAATCAGAGGGAAACAGCTAGCCTGGCTCTGTCCAAAGGTAACAAAATCTGCCTACGAGCACCTCTTAACTCATTATACTGCGTTTTCCTAATCTGTACAAAAACACAAGTGTAAAAGAGACTGTGTTTTTCAGAAATTACGTGCTGGAACTTTGCTGGTTGCCTTACCTAGTAATCTAATCTAAAAAATCTAATAACCATATATTCCAAAAATCAAACTATTCTTAACATTGCCCATCTTTTCTTATTTGCTTTTCGTGTTGGACTTTCTAACAACTTTACTATTACATGCCATGCTTTTTGGCAGCAAACTGTTTTTGAATACACTAATAAGAAAGGTTTTCAAAAGCAACAATAACTTAACTATGACAAAAGGTAAGTAAATACTGTCAGGGATTGCCTTTCTAAAGCAAGATTCAAGACAAATATGAACTGAAACCAAATGAAAACTGATGGCCTGGGAAGCAGGAAATGAATCATAACATGCTGCCAGTAATTTTTGTATACACAAGTTGTATTTAATGGGATACACAGCCAGTACAGTGTTTTAATGCATTGGACAATTATTGAGATCATATATATGAAAGGGCATAATAAGAAAGAAGTCAGTGGGGTTAATGCCACAGTTCTGCCACTCTTTAACAATATTGATTTCTCATCAATATTTCAGATTCAGAATCCCTCTTGGATCGGTGGCAGCAGCGCAGCATCTCCCGTGCCAGGCTGCGTTGTGCCCTGTGACACTGTGACTCCCTGTATGACACCTCACCCCCACTCTGCCAGTGGGGTGTCCGATTTTCTGGGCGTGCCGAGCCCCGGAGGTCATATGGGACAGGCTCACATGGGCAGCCTGTTTGGTGGATCTCCTGGCATGTCTACAGGCATCAACACGTACGATCTCAACATGGACCCTGACCGCAAGTCCTCCAGTATCGCTGCTTTGCGCATGAAGGCCAAAGAGCACAGTGCAGCCATATCTTGGGCCACATGATGTGTTGATACCTGCTGGATGGGGGGGACCTTGTTCACCTCTGAAATGTCTACACAAACCCAGCATGGGGTGAGGGGGCACTAAAATTGAAAACTCTAAAGGCAACAGTGACTACCTTCATAAATGTTGCAATAAATTAATTATGCAAATACAAGGATGGGTGAAGATTACTCAAAGAGAAAACAAGATATTTGATAAGTGACGTGGCACTGCCATGTTTCTCAACCCCTCTGATGGGAGAAAGCAACCACAGTGGGAGGGTGAGCTTTTGTCGAAAGCCTGGTGGGAGATGATGCTGTACTGTATAACAGGAGTTGCAGTGTAGTACTGATGATAGGCGAAGGAAAAAGTTAGGAAAAGTTTAATAATTTCAAACAAATCCATGCACTTATTTGCTCAAATACAGGAAATTCTGTTTGTACAGTGCTTTCAGTGTCATTGTAGTTCTCTGTTCAGGGGCTGTTTTATTCCTACCTTATTATTTAAATTTTGAGTGTTATTGTTTTTTTCCCATCCAGTCATTTTGTTATGCAAGCATCCTTAAAAAACTGAAATTAAAGTTTAGTTGTTATATGCCATGTACATATTATTCTAAGGCAATCTTTATCAGCATTAGCACATGCAAAAAGGTGTAACTTAAGTCACACTGTTGTATGATAATGCTATAGAAAACTGTTTATATCTGTCACATTATGAAGCTTCTCAGATTCAACACAAACATTTCAGTTGCTAAAAAGGTCAGAAGTGGTTCTGCCCTCCAGCATTTAAAAGTCAAACAGATGAAATGTGGTTTGTTTTAGTGCGGTCAGGGTGAGAGATCCACCTGCCGCACTGACTCAGTCTGCTGATGGCCAGTGAGAGGAAGGGATGGAGGAGGAAGTGGTGTGTGGGAGTATGAGAGGGGCACAGCAGGCCTGCTGCTCTCAGGGCTGAAGAGCCTGGGAGCGCCAGCCTCCAAACAGACCCAGCTCTGTTTTTAGGAGGACGGACTCCAAGTGGACATGACTGTGCCCCTTGCATTTCCAGTCTCAGGAGTTTCAGAGAGAGAAGTGCCTACTAGCCAGTCATTCTGCCAGAAATAACAACGAAACCAGCAGCAGCCACCTTTGAAACAGAGGAGGCTGGTGGAGATTACACAGAGTGTGTTGACACTTTTAAACACTGAAAGGATGTCAGTGTTCAACAGCGTTTTTCTGGACTTTAACACAGCTGTGTTTGGCTGTTGTAGAATGGCGAATGGTCATGAAGCAGTGCTGGCAATTGTTATTGTATTTCTTTCTCTACTTTTCCTCGTTATTTCTGTCAAAACCAAACGAAGAAGCCATCGACAAGATTACCGCAGAGTTACCTTCATTGTCTCCAGTAAGGTTTTTAATTACATCTCAGCTCGATGTGGCACCTTGGACCACTCAGCACAGGCTCAAGTAAATATCATCTTCATCCTCCAGCTTCAGACACCTTGAAGTCCTATTTCACCACAAAAAACATGCATCTATTCATGACATACACATCTAACAAATCCCTAAATGAGGATGGAAGACAGTATTCAATTTTAGTGAATGAGGCAACAGGAAGAGTTGAAGGAATTTCTGTGGGATTGATGGTATGGCTGAGGTACTAGCAGAGACTTTACCAGGGATCCAAACTCCCAGATTCTCTGTGTGTTGGGTGTTTTTTTTGGTAATTGGATTACTTGCAAATTTGTTTGTGAATTTGCACTGTTAAAGTGCAGTATCAACTGGGTCCTGCATTATTGTGGCTTTATCTTGTACAGAGAGGCCATGTATCAAAGTCTAGTTCTAAAACCTGAATTATTTTAATTTATATTGTCCTCACATAGTGTATGATCCTAGATAAAGTGGTGTTTAAACAAATGACTTGACATACAGAAAACCTGGGATCTACTGGACTGTAGTATTCCAGTATAGGTGTACTGGTTGGTTTTGGGGTCTCTGGGTAAGCAACATGGGCCCAACAGCAAACATATCAATCCTGCCATGGTTACAGATTAAAATAGTCAAAAAGGTTAGTGTGTAGAGTAATAGAAGACGCCATAACTACGCAGGTACTGTCCCAAAGTTTGGGGGTGTGGATCAAGTCTGAAGTTTGAGCCCAGCTTCATTAGTTTTTTTGGCATTACATCTGAGCAGGACCTGTTTTAGTAAAACCACTAACATGTCAGGGTAAAGCGCCAAAAGGAATTGTGTTCCTTGTCTCCACTCTGATTACTCCCTGTTTACTTCTATCTAGGTTTGGAACAATAAGCCTGTGCTTGTTTTTTTCTGTGGAAAGAGACAGAGAAGAGGGACGGCAACGTAGAGGTTAAATTGAGCTGGAACCAGCCAGAGATGAGATCTCTCAGAACCCAAATCATATCCATATATCCATATGCTTGTATCATTCAAATATTTAAATAGTGAACTTTGTTTTTCCCCTGGTAACTGCCAGTGACATAAATAGCAGATGAGGGTTCAACAATGAGGTTATGCATGTTCTTCCTTTGTTTCCAAGGCCTGATTTAGGCCTTAAGCATAACAAAGGCTTTTATGGTTTTGAAAAGCAAACCTGATACCTTGTTGTACACCTTCAGGCAGAGCAACCATTGCTAATTCTCTAAACTGAACCACATTCACTGTCCTTCTGGGCAGGTAAGAGAATCGGGGTGCAGGCTATAACCTGTCAGTGGAGCAGATCTCCCTGGAGTCCTCCAAATTACATCCAGTTTTACTCTCCGGCCCAAATCTAAGGCGTATGCATAATCCTGATTATAGAGTGCGTATCTCAAAACTGAAAGGGTCTCCTTGTAAATGTGGACACGGGCCCCCCTGTGCTCTAGCTGTGGGGTTGGACGGAGGGCGAGCCGTGAGGGTGTCTGCTGTGTTCCGGTGTTCTGGGAAAAGGACAGTGCACACAGCTGCGCTCAGGGGGTAAATGCAAAACAAACATGCCTCACACATGCTTCCCCCTCAGCTGTCATGGCTCTGCTTTCAAAGATCCCCCCCCCCCATGACCCACCTCTATACACACATACGCATTGCACTGCGCCTCTCCCTTCGCTCACTTCCACTATATCCACTGGCTGAAAGCAGCAGACCCCAATCGCAGGGTCCGAGGCACAGCCGCACGGCCAACCCAGGAAGGCTTTTTAATTAACACTGAGCCATGTGGAGGCTGTGGATTGCAGTATTGTGTGTCAGGACAGACAGGACCGTCTGTCTTCTCGTTGGTTTAATGTAGACTGTTCCTCTGCACAGTGCACACAGACATACTGGCATTCAGTAGCTCAGGTTTACACAGTACATACGCATTGTTTTCACTATTTCCTGTGTATTTAACATTATTCTTTGAAACATCTCCAGTGATGCCCTACAATCTCATAGACTGTAAATGCAAGATTAGCTTAACATAAAAAGCCTCTTCTCTTCTGTATGCTGCATAACTCCATCCCTGAGTGATGATACCATCATCCACTTTTCTCATTTTCTAATACTACTGAAGTCAGGCAATCAGTATAGGAGTAGATATATGATAAATATGTGTGCTGTTGTGTGCATGCAAAATGGATTGAAGTGTTATAAGACTCTTGGAAATATTACTAATTAGATTTTGTGTTTTATTTTGTGAGACAATTTATCGAGTATTTGAGTGTATGAAATTTTTCATTTGGTGTTACATGGCAAAACTGTATTTTCAGAGTTGTGTTTGAACATTGTTTTTCTCTCAATATGTAATTCTTGCAAGTTTCAAAAGTTTTTTTTTTTTTTCTTCAGTTTTTGTGGCTTTAAGCTGTCTTTTGAAATGAGTGTATGAATTTACTAATGCTTGTGTTACGTTTTGCGTGTGATTAAAGTACAATAAGTTATTTCACTTCTATTCAGAATCAGTGTTTGTCATTTAGTTTGTTATGAAATATAGTACACGACTGACAATGTTTATACAGCAAAAGCCACAGTATATAGAGGATAGAATTTCTTGCAAGGTAATGGTGGTTCCCTGAAACCACTGTTTCCACACACTACAGAGAAAAATCAAGACAACTATTCTCTGATTCGTATTTAGAGGTCACTCAAGTCACTCGCAGTTTGCAGAAAAGCCTTTTCAAGTCATCGGCTAAACATACTGGTTGGCCACAACTTGTGAATAAGTTGTCTGCTGATAAGAACCAATGAATGTGCAGTGTTATTGCTTTGCACCACCCTGCCAAAATATTGTGTCATCCCTGTAGTCACATTCTGAAATCCCAGCGCATTTCAGTCCCTTTGAAGGGACTCGAGTGCTGAAATGAGATCGCACAACCCGCAAGAGTATCACACTAATTGAAGTTGACAAAAATACGAACTGCGCCCTTTTGAACTGCTGACATTGAACAGGGTGGATTAGGCAGGGTATATTAACAACAGGTGACAGACTGGAGGGAACAGTGGATCGTCCGTGTCACGGAGGGTCTGCTCTGAAAGTTTTGAGGTTTGAGTATGGAATAAAGACAGACATGAAAAAGTCTCATTTCATCCTCTTCCCACCTCACTCGCACATAGATGGGAAAAAAAGAACACTAAAACTGTGAGACATATTAGTGTGATCTTTACTTGTGCATTACAAAGTCATATATACACTTAGATACATAAACAGTCAAAAAATTTAAAACAATTTCACTGACCTTATGAAAATAATAATAATAAAAAAAGGCAAATAACAAGGTAATGTTAACATTTTACAGACTGTGCTGCTCTCAATGTTAAAGCCTAAATACTGGAGCTGGGACAAGTTGTGATCAAAAGGACAAAAATATAAAAACGTACACAACAGGTTTAATGGAAAATAAAAAACAAAGCATTGCATCAACAACTTATACACATCAGTTTTCAAAAGGGTGTATTTGCGTATTCTCTCTTCACTATATAGTATATCTTCAAATACATGGAAAACAAATTAAACCTCTATGTTTATGCATTGTTCATACGCACAACTAATGAAATTGTTCAGTGAATGATTCAATTAGCAACCACTGCTTTTCCTATATATTTATATCAGAAGTCTTGCTCAGGCAGTATGAAATTACCATTCAAGATGTTCCAGTAGCTCAGCATCAATATTTTAAAATCAGCAGTTATTCACTCAAAATATAAGATTTATGGTACCAGCTTGGCCCAATCTGATTGTGTAAAACAGACCGTATGTGAAGCATTTATTGTTCATTATCTGTTAGCCACCATGCTGTGTGTGATCATAACATTCAATTAACCATTGGATAAAGCCTACATAGATATGTCATTTAATTATTTACTATATATCATGTAAATTAAACATTTATAACTTTTCCTTTTCATACAGTACGGCTAAAAGAATCAGGTCCATGTCAGCTTTTGAAAGAAGAAAATAACTAGTTGGAGCATCATAAATTATGACTACTATACAGCACTGCTGCAAAATACAAATATATATACACTGTATATGCTGATTCCAGAGCAGCTGGATCCCAAAGCTTTCAGCTACAAAACAGTAACAGTGAGGGACTGCAAGCATCTACTCAGTCAGCCTGTCCATCAAATATCACACTCAGGGTGACCGTCCAAAAGAAGTTCATGTAACATTAGTCTAGGCATTAGGACTGGTACACCTTTATAATAATATCTTTTACTTTAAGCCAAATAAAAAAATCACCGTCATCATACTTGTCACCATTCCTAGATTTCAGTGTCACCTGTCATTCAAGATATTAACTTAATGTCCTGTACAATTCTGTGTTTAAAATTTCAAAATCAAAGCAAGTCACTTGAACTGAGAAGTGACAGGAGCATGAACCGCTTTAGTCTGAATATTGACGTCTTGATATAAAAGACGATGTTGGTGATAAATCTTGAAGTGTTGCGGCTGTGACGAGGTCCAAACATCTGTTACCGGATGGTCAGAGGCTGCCGATGTTGGGGAAGCTCTTGAGCTTCTCTGGGAAGTCGTCTTTGTAGAGCACTGGGTCTGCACGGTGTTCCACCACCTTCAGAGGCATCGTACCAAAAACTGATGCAAACTTGTTGATGCACTCAGATCTAGGGATGAAAACATTTACTTTAAAAAAAAGGCTAAAATGTAGTACAAACATGCAAAAATGGTGACAGAAGAAAAAAAAAAAAAAATATATATATATATATATATACATTTCTACGGTGCTCATTTCATCCAGATTTCCAAAACAAAGTGCCATACCTCTCCACCATGTGTGTCTGATCCAGGGACAGTCCATCAATGGCAGTACACTCAGGGCACTTGAACTTTTTCCTGGGGGTCACCTAAAAAGAAGCAGAACAAAGTCACACCAGTTCACTACATTACATCCTACTAGAACTTTTGTCAAGCACAGCGTGGGGAAAAAAATTCTGAATTCTCATCAGTGGAGTTGGAGAGAGATGATGTATGGCATTTCTCTGTCTAACCTCCATCACATCGACACCCCTGACACATGCCTGTACCACATGCTCTGAACCTGTGAATGTATCTGTGTGTAGAAGAAAGTGAGAGACACACAGAGGAAGACAGACAAAAATGGCTGAGTGGAGAGGGTGAGTGTTTTCTGAAGGAACCTGTAGGAGATGTGCTGGGAGGTGGGAGCGCGGGTGCAGGCGCAAGGAAGTGTGCAGCTTGTGATTTGTTGGCAGGGTGTGCGTGAGCCCCGGTGAGCTTAGGAAAACATACTCCAAGGGGGAGTGCCAGTGAGTGACACCCTGATAAGGGAGGTTAAGGCCGAGCTTTAGCTCGGGCCCCCACACCTGGGCACAGTCAGTGTGATGGGGGGGGCAGAGAAGCCGAAGGGTGAGAGCTGATCAAACCCAGAAATGCTGGTGTGCTCTGGCAGGCTTCAGCCTCCCCCTGCGAGCTTAAAGCACCCAGGTCAGTCAGGGCTATGAATGTACCTTTATGGGGGCTTTGCCTGTGATGTTAGCCACCAGGAAGTTCATGGCAATATCTTCGCAGTTCATGTGAGCATCCACCCAGTTCTTGATGTCTCCTGGCATCTTGTATGTGTACAAATAGTTGAAGTACTGGAATGGAAACAAATGATTACAAGGTGTCATATAGATATACTGCAGACACAAATAATGCAGGCGCTGTTTGACCCAAGAGTATGTAGGAGGAACCATTGCACTAGAATCTGCTTTGAACTTAAGTGCGTGTGTGAGGTTTAAGTAGAAGTAGAGATAACCTTGCTCTACCTATGGCAGTCAGCTCGTCTATCACTGTAATCTTCTTGTCTACGCATACCCAAAACAGGTCTACTTGAAATTCTCTAATCCCTTCGGCAAATATTCATTTTTCTATATGATCTCCTGATATAATGGACAATTTCCTTTTCAAATTGGTTCTATGTGCATCATTACTAAGCAAAAGTTCTAACATCTATGAGTAGCTCTAAAGGCAAACTGCTTAATTTCAACCAGGCTTCCCAGGTCACCTTGTGGTAGAAGGCAGCTCCAGTTAGAACCATGGAGACCTCATTGGTCCACTCAGACTCATACTTCCACTTCCCCATTTCATGGTCCCAGAGGTGCAGCCGGCCTGGGTAGCCCACCAGCCTGTCTGGGAACTCCCTCCACACCTGGAGCAGAACAGAAGACAGATTGTCAGACATTTTCAGGTGATTTAAACTAAGGTGAGAACTGATGGCTTACACTAATGGATGAATGATTAGACAGTATTGAAAAGAACATTTAAGAATTAACAATTTAGTCCTAAATTTCAAAATACCTCTGAAAGTTTCTGTCTGAGCCAAAAATCCCAACTGAGATTCAAATTATTTTCAGCAGTATCAGTATCAGTTTGCAGTGTCTTTACGAGTAGGTGAATATCTCAGGCTTGACACCAGCAGCCAGTCTGATCCTTCTACTGCGAGCTGGAAGTACTGTCATCTAGTCAGACAGACTGCTTGCAATTCTATGTAATTATCCTTAAACTGAGAACAATTTTATTAAATAGCTTCTAAATGGATTCAGGTGAGTGTGCCGGGCTAAGTGGGGCCTGGGCAGGTATGTGGGCATGGAAAGCATCAGCCTTAGACCTGTCATCATTCTTCACACATCAAACACATTCAGCAGGCAGTCAAATCCACAACTAGTGGAGATTGAGACTGTAATCTCCCTGAATGACTTTAAACACTGGGATCAACTTGAAATGGTTCCCTGCAATACCTGCCATCAGAGGAAGGATGAGAAAGTATGTCAAGGTTTTTTGAACGGGGGCTGTTTTTCCCACCTCGTAGCCAAACTGCAGTTCATCAGATGTAAGCATGATGATGTCATCATCAATCGCTAGCACAGCTTCTGTTTCGATCTCGTCGTAGGGGAAGAAGCGATTACTCAGCTTGTTCTCTTTGGTTCGCACGACTTTGAGGGGAACACCGACCTTTGGCCAAAGAGACTCTGCCAAACAAACAATACAATACATACAATACAAGCATTGCAACAACATTTCTAGTTCTACACATATAGATATAGAGCTGAAATTATCTTGTAAGTCTATAGAAATTCAGTTAATTAATGATGATTATTTGGGAACTATTTTGATAATCTTAATTAATTAGAATCAAGCAAATTACTTAATAATTAAAAATTAAATATAATTGTTAACTGTAGCCCCTTAAATAGATATAGATACAGTATGTGACGTTATAATATACTTTTTTCATACATTTTAATGTGTTGAACATAATTTTATCAGTGTCTAAAGATGGGTGAAGAATTATGATGTCATTTACCACTGACAGAGATATTTGAAGTCTGTCCTGGCAGTGGAAAATAGTGCTCTGGGAGTTTAACTTAACTCACTGACTCGTATCGCTACGCTAACCTCAAGCACGTGCAAATCTAACCACACTACGATTCTTCATGAGGCAGATGAACAAAGTGTTTTTTTCAGGGGAGCGTTTCAAAGATCTTGGGCAGTGTCCATGGCACGGACTATGGCACAGACAGATCACACAGAATGTGTCCCCTCATTAATGGGGTAAAACTGGGGCCTGGCAGCCTATAAGAAGAGCTCCAGGTCCTCCTAACCACGTCTGAGGTCTCCTGTCAAAAGCTATTGTCAGGAAAAGTGCTATGTTAAACGCCTGGAGTTTCTTCTTTCACTCTGGCCATGTTGTTGTCATCCCTTCTTTTATTTCCAAGGTTGGAAAGAGACAGTAGGAGTGAGGGAATTATAGGCTATTATCTGAATTTTAAAACATTAGCTCCACCTTGGCATGGGTCAAAATGCAGCTACTGGTAACTCTTCCTTTGACTTCTTTAACTGTATTAAAAAACGAACTAACCTAAATTCCACATTCTGAAGACATAAGCTATGGCTTTTATACATGCCTTAAAACGTGATCTTCAGACTCAAACAGAAAAAGGCAATAATGCTAGATTGTGTAAAAACATCAAACAAACACATTACTTGATCAGCATCTTCTTAAAAAAAAAACACAGGAGGAAGCAAAAATAGGAGCCTCTAAACACATCAGATCGAGGGTTGGTGTGAATGGGGAAGAAATCTGCCTTCATATTGGACTGAGCCCCGTGAGTCTGACCCGTCAATGGCCCCTTGTTAATTCTAATGGGTCACAAAGCTCCAGCCAGGCGCCGCTGATGCCTCTAATGAAAAGGCAACTCACAGCCACGAGGGAACACTTCAAAGTCCTCTCATTACTTCATTACATTAGCTAACTCTTACAGCAGCAGGACCGATTTAATTCCTGGTTCAGAACAGTCTTCGTCTGAGTTAAGCCGTCAGTGGGTTAAGGCACGATTAACTGTTGTGTTCTTGATTGCCATATTAAGGGAAATAATTAGAGCTCAAGGTGCAATAAATAACAACTAATAAGAGCTTACTATGACACATCTCTGATGGACTACAATTGATGATTAACAGTAATGAAAGACAGTGCAGGGCTGTTGCATTGACTGCATTAGTTTAAGCTAGTTAAATTAGTTAATTTTACCAAATAAACTGGAAACCAAGTGCAACTATATCTTTTGAAAAGCTTCATGAACTTTCTTATTTTTGATGATAATCTCTTATACTCACCCTCAGGAGGACTCTTGTTCTGGTTATTCCACACCACCAGCAGCTTAGCCAAACTAGGCACCTTGGAGATTTCCGTGATGACCCGGAAAAGACTTTCAACACGATCATAGGTCAGCACCACTGCTGTGAACCCGGGTGCCCTTGGTGGGATAAGTGGCAAGAACAGAGGGCTGTTCACACTGGACCACTTCTACACAAGGACGGAAACAAAGAAAATAATACAGTTTAGACCACAAACATATTTTTTCATCTTCTTTCATTAATTAATTTTCATTTCCATGAAAAGCTACTGTAGAGCTAGACTCATGTCTTCTGTGTCAACCCGGTCGGTCATGTTTTCCATGATTTAATACACTATAATAGTGCTTCACTGGACAGTGAGGTCACCTGCAGTAATTTCCAGATGATGGTTTTTATTATGGAGCAAAAACCATCCAATAATGTCTCTCAGGGGCTAACAGAAGCAGAGCACAAAGAGCCAAAAGCTTCCAGTCTGAATGCCAAGTAAACACTACAGAAGGACAAGAAAGACGAGGAAGAAGTTTGCAAACAAGACAGGTTGGCTACCCTCTTTTATCTACTGCTCTTGTGACGTTATTATGGGGGGTCTCCTGGGATGTGGGAGAAACAGGGACAGAGGGTAGGAAGCTGTAGAGCGGAGAAAGAGTGGAGTTTGCCAGGCAGTGAATAGTGAATCTATCGTCAATGTGGAACTTGGCTTTTCTTTTCTGTCATTGCTTCCCTTTAAAATGGCTCGTAAACCCTGGGAGCCGCACTGACTTCAGGTTAGATCAAGTGACACTGTTAAATGCAGGAAGCCACAGGAGAGTTTTCTGATGGTTTGTGTGTGCTAAATACTAAACTTTAAAGGTTGGGACACCAAAAGAAGAGCCAATTGGTGTCAGGGTTGAGTCTTGATAAACTTCATCAAAAGGTTCCAAAAATATTCCACCCTGGTTACAGTGACAATCAGTCTAAGAAAGGCAAAGAGAGCATATCTAACACAGTAAATCTGTGGGCTTCTTGAAGTACATATAAACCCTGTTTCTCTTCTGGTCCAAGGTGGCCACACAGTGATTATGTGGCTGCTTCCATAGCATCAACACAAGTCTGTCAACAGAGACACAGTCACTGCCTTTTACACAACATCAGTCACTCCTCCACCAATAAAAAGTAACTTTACTGGCAAGTGGAAAATTCACTGTGGTCATTCTCACATTGTCAAACAAGCGGAGAGGAAAATAATTAAACTAACACATATACGCAGCAAAGATGCAGTAAAACAGAATAAAAGGGACTGAGACCACTTAAATCATTTGTAGAACAGAATAAATTAAATTAAAAAGAAAGCCACAGCTCAACATGTCACCAACAGATCTGAAGGAGGTAATACTTTATATTTACACTTAAAAAGAAGAATCTTATCTGGTTATTTGAAGTGCTTGAATGGTTTTTCATTCATCTTACACACTTGGACACTCTCAAAGATATGTAGATTAAGATAAAATGAAGAACTGCCAAGTATTTAAAATGCCTTCAAACACAGCACACTAACTGTGTGTATGACTAACATGATGAGAAAATGCGTCTGAACCTCGCAGGAGCCCCGAGATCTGGCTAAAATAGGTAATTATTTTTAGTCAAATAATGCATGATGCAGTTTTATGGCCAGTAAAAAAATACTTTTTACTTTTCTCAGTTTACCTGCCATTGGCAGATGAGCCAATAAGTGAACTTTGGACCCTGGGTAGATTAATCTACTCTTTCAGTTTATTGCTAAACGATGCAAACAATAATGTTGCAACACAATTCATTGGTATTAGGATAGTGACGTGTTACTTCAGCCAAGACTGTATTGTAACTTTTAAACAAGATAGTGATCACATAAGACTTTCATATGCACCAGTGCCAAACACCACAAAAATGTTTTAAACTCTGGCATCTTTGAAAGTCTGAGATGCCTCAATTCTTGTAATGTATAACGAGTATGCCCACTACCTAGAGCTACCAAACAAAAAGCAGCTTGTCCTTTATTCTGAAACCCCCCTTCCAAAGGCACCAGCAATCCTGGGAAATGTGCTTTCAATTACCAGCCTAAAGACTACAGGAGGAGAGGGGGAAAATGTCTGCCTGATTTATTTAGTGCTCTCCGCAAGTTCTTCTCACCATCCATTCACTGAATCTATCAAGAAAACACTTCATCTCCTATCTCAGGCAGGAATGGCCAAAGGTCTGTACCCTGACACAATTAACCTCCTCTAGGTCTGGACAAACCTTGAGACCAGAGTGATACTGATAGAATGGACTGGGGGTTGGACACCCTGACAAAACATTCTGACATAAGTGGACTATGTCAAGTCTAACTGTTGATTAACAAGCTACCTGCTTAGAAGAAAACAGGCAACCATGGCCAAGAGTGAGCCACTGCTTCACTGTACACCTATTAATCCTGAATGACTGTACAAACACCACCCAGAGCGCTGCTCGTTGCTCGCTGTTGACTGCCACCTCTCTAATCTTAGAATTTCAGTGGATCTACTTATATTGAGATACCTTTGACAGATGCAAAGACACTATTATGCATCAACACACACTCACATGCACACGCCTCTACCCCACAGGCTGAGGATGGAGGAGACTCTAGATCAGACCGGGCTGATTAACAACTCCTGAGAGTTGGTTGCCCAGCCAAGCTGTCTGCAGCCACAAACTCCCACAACCACAGGGATGCTAAACACACACACACACACCATTCTTCACATCCAGCGTACTCGCTACAAACACAATGACTCAGACATGGAGGAACTTATTTTTCACCACAACGGAGGCATCCTCCTAGTGCAGAACTGCTGACACAAACTGGCTGCCTCAGAGTTAGCTGGGTGTATACCAAAACTGTGAAGCGCTGCATGTGTGGCGCTTCACAAAAAGCAAAGGCATCTTCTGTCACTCTGCCACAGAAACTTTGATTTACAAGGCACAGGAGAGTGAGGAAGATTATGTGGCACTGTGAACGTCTGTTGGGTCAAAGCTTCATTGTGGATGGCCACCATTCAGATGTCTGCAATAAAAATACTTCTAGGAATACTACTGAGTGGCTCAGCATAGTAGAGCACACACATTGTATAGATTATGCAGCTGAATGATGGAAGAGAACAACCTTCGAAGTATAGACATGGCTAAACACCAGACAGTATTAAAAAGTAAACAATAATAGATGGTTAAGACACAATGGCTAGAAGTTATAAATACTTGAAAAATACACATCAACATTAAGTCTACATGGTTACATACCACCACAGGTGGATTGTTCCACTGCTCGTAAGTGCGAGCAGCATATGGGTAGATGCGGTCATTGATGATCTGGAGTGTCGTCAAGCCAATAGCCTTCATGGAGCTGAAGTAGGCTTCCCAGAACCAGTGTGCCTATGAACAAATGGAACAGAATTATTAAAATATTGCACTGCACATTTATCAAAATAAATTTTAACCAAATACACTCTCTCTATTGTATATTTACATTGATTAATGAAAAAAATAGACATGTCAATTTAGGAGTAACACACAAATTGTCTGTACTGAAGACTATGACTATGTTTATGTAAACTACAATAACTGACCTTAACTTGAATAAGATAAGATCACATGATATGGCCAATACATGACAGAAGATAACACACCAGTGTGAAGTCATAACTGTAAAATCCAGATTTTCCCCCTCCAGTCCAAGTTTTAAAAGACCATTTTGCAGCGCTCTCCAGCCTCTTGACCTTCAACAACTCTTCTTCTGAAGCTCTCCAAAATCTCTTTTGACTGTGCCTGTTTTACTTCAACAGATCTCTGATGTGAAAAGCAGACTTTAATGATAACTGAACTCTTAACCCATAGCCTAATGTTATCACATTGGCTGCTGGAATACCCAACTCAAACTGCGCTCATTCAATCTTCAGTTCACATAGTCTTTTCACCCAAGACGGTAAAGATGAAAGAGAATACCTGTACATTGAATTTCTTTATTCAGATAGTTTAAACTCTGAAAGTGTTATGGTCGAGATGTAGAGAAGAAGAAATGTAAAGAGAAATCAATGCCACAGACCTGAAAAAAGGGTTCATCAATTTTTTATCTATACTTTTTATACCATAAAACATGAACATATCAAGAGAATTGATCAATCTAGAGTAGTGCAACTGACCATGACATATGTGTCTAGCCTTCTTGCCTCCTGCTGGCCCCTACTCTATTAAGCAACTTCAAGGGACAGTTCAGAGAAAAGAGAACCCTATAAGAGTTAATGAAGCTTCAAACAACACTGTCTCCTGCTCCTGCCAGGAGGCACCATGTTACACTGACCCGACTCCAACCCACAAGCTCCTCACTGACCCACAGTTCCGGGTAGAGGATGTGGATATTTGAGTGTTTGTGTGTGAAGTACTGAGCTATATTTTTATCTAGTCCTCCTACTGCAGTGCACCAGTGTGTATTATTGGCTAATGTGCACCCCATGTTAAACAAAGACAGTCCTTAGTGGCACGTGAACATGAGACCATTGCCTAAATCATTCATGTCTGAGTATGGGACGTAGGTTTGAAGATTTACAACAACACAAAAACAGTGCTTATTTTTATAGAGGGGCTGAGGAGAATCCAAAAAGACTTTCTAATCTCAGGGGGGAATCCCAACGGCCCATAAATCAGCCAGTGATGAAAGTTTCTTTTCTGACCGGGAGGAGGCAGAAAGCAAACTGTGCTGGCCCGAGGGCCCGTCCCACCACCCTCCACCCTCTCCCAGCGCCTGCAGGAATTTTTATGAGAAGGGAAGAGACAACGTTGCAAGAGAAGAGAAACCCTTACTCCATCTTCCAACTGCAGCATCTAGCCTATAGTCTACTTTTTGTTTCTTTCTTCTACAAAAGATGAACAAAGCTGTGTAGCAGTACAAATATAGCAACTGACTTACTCAGTCCATGACCTAACCAAATTTATTTCACTAATAAAAAGAAAATTAAGTGTAATGTAAACTGTACCTATAAATCTGTTGAAAATTGAGAAATAAGGCAAACAATCCCAAGAGAGTCAAGTCCAAAATATATTCCTCTGTAAGTCAAATGTAACAGTCATCCGATATAACGCTTGGTTAAAACTGAATGATCTTCTCATTTCCTTCTAGTTTAGAGCTCCCCAGCAGCTCCCACTCTTGTTATTTAAAATCATAAAAATAAAGGCCAAAAGAGATAATCAGAACCAGTTTAGATTACATTAGTCTGCATAACTTTGTTTAACTCAGTGGAAGTTGTCAAGTGCCTGACAGATGATTCAACCTATAGACCAGAATTGGCAGCCAGTGAGATGTGGACAGAACCGGGCATTCATTAGTGTTTTTTGGCATAATCAAAAACAGCAGTGAAACCAAGTCTGTTTCATTCATGTGAGCTGCTCACTGAGAATATTGTTTTGCTCAAGATTTATTAGTACTTTACTTTTAACTGTGATCAAAACATTTTCTCACACACACGCACATACACATACACACACACACCACATTAATAACAATTACCTTGTATCCCAGGTGTAAATCAGTCCTGATTAGAATGGGAAAAATAGAACTTTGGGTCTAGAGGATAAAGATAACTACTAAGCAGCCGGTTTCATGTGGTATTACACAGCCTTAGTGCTAGTGAGCCCCACAGTTTCCTAGACTACAGACTACCCCACTGACAGACCATAGTTTGTGTGGCTCTAAACATTCTACATCGTCCTTTGTTCAAAATGTACACTTCAGATTTTATATTCAACTCTGGGCTGTAAAGTTTGTTATTGTGAGAAAAGAGAAAGGGTATCAGATGGAAGACCTTGGCTGATCAACAAGATCAAATCTGCAACTCTACATTGGTAAGAGTCAGGAGATGTTAGATTTTGTCTGACCAGAAAGCAACTCACACCTTGTCAACATCCCAGCTGGTATGAAGGGATGTATGTAAAAAAGAAGACTGGACTGAAGAAAATCAGACAGTATATAAGGTTGAGGAAAGTAGACTGACTTGACATATTCTATAAATCAACTACAGCTAGTGCACTGCTCTGCAACAAAGTTGAGAAGACTTGTAGGATCAAGAGACTAAAAGAAAAAAGATGGTTGTCAGGTTGACAATACCATGGCAATAGTAGAGGAAAGGATGATGATTAAGTTGAACTCCATCTTGGGCAACAACTCCTTCCTCCCATGTTATGTATTCTAATTTAATAACAGAATGGATTTGGTTGTGATAATCTAATAAAGGTCTGTAGTGTATGTGTCATATTTTGAGGCTATGACCCAAACAAGGCTCATGGAAGTCAGTACACAAACATGGGCTCAGTGGTCTCACTTGAACACTGTTATCTCGCAGCTGTTTACTATTTGGCCTTTTAAATGTGACCTAAATGAATGTCATTACATCATCTCAAATATGAAAATGAGTTGTGCTGTCTGAACTGAGTCTGCTGACTACTGAGGGAAGCTCAACAGTAGTCTATCACAATTTGACCTTGCTCTTCAAGTTAGCCAAATGTTGTGTGTAGATGTAAACTATTAATATTTGTGTGAAATAAAAACACACTTGAGGTGCCAGAAAGAAAAGCGGTGAGTAATAATGACAACTCATTTTAAGGGCTTGGAGCAGCTGTTTTTTGTTTATATTTGGGCTCTGACTCTTAAAAGGACTAACTATAATTTATGTTGACAGAACTTTAAACTATACTCAAGAAGTATAATATGCATCTTTCAATATATGATATTTCCTTTAAGGTCAGTTTGCATTGTCTATTCATATTTATACATTTGTAAGCACAAAAATGAAATACATGGGAACATAGACAGACACACTATGAAAGTAAAGGCTGCTGAGCCCTCTGCTGGAAAAACTAATGAAATACATCAGCTCGATTACATCAAAAAGAAATCAGGCTCTCAGCATGTTTTTACTCAATTTGAGATTTATGCAGGTAAATGATGTGCAATCGACGCTGAATGGACCCTTCCTAAATATATCCATATCAAATTTTCATTCATTGTTACATTTGTGTTCCTGGCCTGCAGTGTGCTCCAGTACTAAACATGTGTGTCCCACATCTGGAAAATACCAACACACAGTCCACTTAACCCACACTTGATGCACATTTTTCCTAATACTGCTTCGAAGCAGCATTCAGAGCTAAGTCTATCCCACAATTTACCATGATCTAGCGTGCCACACCTGTTGGCACAAATGAGCCTCTTAAAGTAGTTGGGAGATTTCATTTGTGCCATCAGCCATCTGACCGCACAATGCCACAGCACCCAGTATCTCCCACTTCTGCTTACTGAGACTGTTAACTTTTAAACTGTTAAGCACAACTCACATCTCTTTGTTTTGCACAATACCTTGAAACACTGCACATGTACAGTTATCCATCCCCTTATTCAAACTTCTTATCTTAGCAGTGCATAGTTTGGTAGGACTGATAATAAGCAGCAGACATGAAGAAGTTAAAGTTCATTATATGTTTGATTAAGCTTGAATATTATTATTCGTGTTCAAACACTCTTAAGTTATGGCTAAACAGCCAGAGATGGTTATAACGTAAGATTAATCGGAATGATAAGACTAATATCACATATCTTACACTGTCAACATAAATATTAAATATCATATCCTTTTATTGAAGATTCAGAACTGTGCTGTCCTTAAAATAATTATCAGACAGAAACCATTGAAAATAACATTGTCATGTTATATTTCTTTTATGTACATTAGACCTACATGATTCTAGATAACTCAATTTTACAGTCATCTGATTGTAAACGTAATACTGTATTGTTGATCCTATTTATTTGTTCCAACATATAACCTGAGCTTGATTGAACCATGTACAGTACTTGTATATGTGTGAGTGATGAGACGCTCTTAATCAAGTGTGTCCCGTTGAGCTCTGACAAACGTCAATACACTTGCCATCTCAACAGAGGGCACTATGGCAGTTTCTGGGGAAAAAGTCACACATGTGGGCACCTGACTGAACTAATTGCAAATACCGGAAGTGGAGATATTGGGACCGACCCTTTATCTTCAAGAGCTAAATCCATAATGTGGCGTTAACAAGCTTTTAACGTTTTTAGGTATTAAGTGCTCTGTAGGCCCATTAGGTACATTACTTGCTCCTAGTAAAAATCCCCATAAACACAATCTATTTTATGCAGCACAGTTCTCAAATCGATCTTCTAATGAGTGAGAAACCAAATACAAAAATGTGACAATTGATATACAAATACCAAGATAGGAGATAAGACAGGATTTCTTCAGGATTCAATATGAAGTATTAAATGAAATTTTTTTTTAGCATTTAAATGTTGAGAATACATTTTAGACGAGATTGTTTAGACACAATTTTGATCCCCATTATGTTCCTACAATCTTCAACCATTGCTTATTGACAAAGTATGATTATTTCAATAATCAATTATTTTCACCAAATACATAGTAAAATTACTTCAGTAGAGACATGTCTCAGACAAGAATCAACTTGCAACCAATTCAATTCATCTGTAGACCATCAGAGCAGAGCACAGTGGAGTGGACTATACACCCAACTCTCCTACCTCACAAGTGAGCCATGTTTTTGAGCTTGTCTGGTGAAATCCAACCCCAAGCCTGTCTCTGAGCCCTTGGCCTTTGTTTGGCCAGTATAATTAGTAAATGGACTAGAGTTGATACAGGGGAATGAGGAGCAGCTGAACCGGTGCACTTCTCTCATAGCTGCTTTCACTTTTGTTTATTGTGGCTCAATGTAGATATCAAATGGAAAGAGAGAAAGAGAGCTGTCTTCCGTGCATTTCACTCCAGCTAAAATCAACATAGTTGAGTCTTCCGAAAGCTTTTTAAAATCCAGACTGAGCAAAGGAGGAAATTCAACTTAGAAGCGTGAGGGTGGTGTCCAAATTTCTGTCTTTTGCACATCACATAAAATTAGGTTTGGCTTCCATAGACTTGATTGAGTGATTGGTTGGTACAGGCAATGCTCTAACCCCAATGACGGCACCTCTGACCACCATGTCAATCTGAGTTCTAAGACAGCAACTACATTTTAAATAAGTTGCTCTGAACAAAGTTTTCTCTTCAGTTAGACACTGTGAACGTTACCTGTCTCTGCATCTCTTCAACTTGTCTGTGAGGAATGCTCTTTAGGATGGTGTACATCTCTGATAGCTTCTCCTCTGGAATAACCACAGATGCCCTGTGCAGAAACAGAAACATTAAATTACTCAACTGAAAAGTGTCAAACCAGTTACATGTTTTTCCAACTGCTCCGTGACTTAGGCCGACCTCTTCCAGTCAAGTACTTCAGAGAATGGCAGAATGTAGGAGTCAGCGAGGATGACGGGTACACAGCCAGCCTGCAGCACATCACTGAGGGCAGCCTGACCCAATCGTGCTCCCCGCAAAACCACACAGAATGAAGACTCCTGTGGAGAGACATTGGGAGCAAACTGTTAACAAACAAACTAACACCAGGCAAGTAAGATGCTGAATGATAAAACACAAGCCTGTAGATCACAGGTTTCCAACACGGTGCCCGAGGGCACCTGGTAGTGATCGAGTAGCCTATGAGGTCTCCACAGAGCATGCTCTGAAATATAAATTTTAATACTAAATATTTCTTACCATAGAACTTGCAAGGAAGTGTACTTGTCAAAACTCTGAAATAATTACTGATATATTTTTAATAATTTGAAAGTATATTGAGACTTTCATATATGTTGCGTTGAAACCATGCTTCCCTATTCTGTCCTTCTGCATTTGGCATTTATTCTGTGTCCCCCCATCTTCTTATGTCGAAGTGACTAATGGGGACAACGAGTTTATAATTTGCTCCAGTATTGAGTGACAAAGCTGCAGGCTGCAGCTGCAAAATGGACTACAACGTAATCCTTACTCTCATACCCTACTGGACCAGATTCAAAACTTGTTGTCCCCATTAGTCACTTTGACACAAAAACATGGGAAAATAAGGTACTGAAATTAACTTCTTAAGAAAGTATTTGAAATAATTTGTTTTTAATGCAGTTGTGCCTCCCACCTGCAAGATCTGAGGGTAGTCATACACCTGCCCCTTGTAGCAGCGTTTTCGTGCAGAGGCGGCACCCTGGGAGAGGTTGCTACACTTGTCCAGGAGGAGCAGTGCTTCTCCATTTTCTTCCTTCAAGCGCTCCAGTTCAGCACGGTACTCTCGATGGATGGCAGTTTGAGATGACAGAATAAAGTAGCGCCGTGGCCTGAGGGAAGAGACGGGAGATGTGCAACGGGCACACTTAATATCGTTGACTACAAGTAACTCCTTAATCAAGACTAACCTAAAGAGTGGTGATAGAGTATTGATAAGAGTCTTGTCTATTTTATTTAGAAATCCATTCTCAATATCTTTGAGCACTGTCTGTGGATAAGTTGTTAATGGATAAATGAGACAAAGTGGCTGTAATTTGGTCAGGATGTGAAGATAATGAGAGTTAATGTGTGAGATGTGCTCACCCAGGCTGTCTCTGAGGCAGCTCAACATCCGCAGAAAGGGGGCTGTACACTGGGATGCTGACATCATAACCTTGTCTGTAAGTCCATGTCGAGAAACCGCCTCCAGCCAGCAGCGCTCTGAAACAAATGGTCCTGGATTGTAACAATGCTTCAACACACCGGGGATTTCAACAGACATGAGCTACAGAGACATACTTTAAAAAACAAAATGTAATTCATTTGTTCTTTTGCTTCCTATGAGCACTTTTGCGGCATGAAGTGACATCAAACAAGGCTTAGTGCACTGCTTAATAGATCCCATATAGTTCAAAAAGTGATAAAATGTATTTCAGATTCTCTTATATTCTCAGGCAAGGTGAATATAAAGTGGAAACACACCGTCAGTCACACACACACCTGGTTCTGATGAGGCGCCATGCCAAATGCACTCCAGCTGGATGAGCCCAGGAAATTCCTTGCAGCTAAAGATAGCGTTCATTGTCTCAAGGCTGCATGTTCATAAACCCTACCTCTTCCATCCTCAACCATCACTCTAGTCTACAAGACAACTTGAGACACACAGACTCTTTGCTGATAAATACAACCAGATTTGAATCGTCTCCTCAAGGCCTCTTGAAAATATCTCTTGATTTGCTTGTAAATATATCTTTCATCCTCATCAAATGATCCATCTTAACACTTTGTGAGTGACTGCACTTATGGTAAATGCTACTCAAGGTTGCATCACTCATTGTAGCATGAACGTGATTTTCCTCTGTTCCAGAAACAGAATATACATAAACAAGAAATTATGTATACTTTTGATTTGTGCCTACTAGTGGAAGGTTGCTGAGATGAATCTTGATAACATGCTTCCCTCCTGTCTGGTTTTAAATGAAGCAATTTTAGATTTCTAGGCAGTAGATGTCTAACTTGACTGTAGTAGTATGTCAGTTAATGACGCTCTTTGGTTAATGAAATTCATGCACCAAGCCTATGGTGGGTGACTTTTACCTTTTATCTACATTTCCAGCCTGATAACTACAAAGAACCAGCCATGTACTTAAATCAACTGTGTCATTTAAACATTATTGGTAAATTTAGGTTTCACAATGTTTCAAATTACCATTAACTCATTCTTAAACATTAAAATGGCTTGTAAGATGTAGCTACCTGTCTCTGGGCACGTCCAAGGCAGTATTGTAGTCTGGAGGGCCTCCAGGTAACATGTTGAAAAGTAGGTGATTCATCCCTTTGTCCCATCTAACAAAACATACATAAGATTAGTGACTGAACAACAGAAAATCCAATAATCTCAATGCCATACCACTAAACGTTTTATGTTAGCCACACAGGCTCTTGTGAAATGTCTATCTATGGTGGCTACTGGATGTTATTTCTTCCGTTTTAGGACAGAAATGATTCATCAATATATTATTTGGTATTTAAACATTAATTGTTAGTTTCCATCCAAGACAACATAAAAGGTTAAGTGACCACATTTGTGCTTTAACATCAATATCAGATACTGTATGACAGCAATGTGAGAGAAAAAAAACAGCAGAGTGACAAAGCAAACTCTACTACATACTTAAAACTGATTAAGACAATGAATTTTGTGTAAAGGTTTACCTGGGTAGCATTGCCAGAGCCTGGGCAGTCTCTCTAATACGAAGGGAGTTCTGATTCAGCACGTCAACAGACGGGATAAAAAGACACGCTCTGGTGACGTCATCAGTGTAAAAGTCACTGTCAGAGATGGCACTGAGCAGATCATTGTATTCTCGAGACAGCCCAGTGCTGCTGATAGGAACACCCAATTCATCCACAAACTTCTGCAGAGGGTAGATGTAAACCTAGAAAAGCAACCAGTCCAACAAGGGGTCATAATTTCAACAAGGAACACTGAAAAAATACTGAGAGAGATTTTCTCAGCGATGTGAGGGTCGCTACGAGAGGCAGTTACCTTGATTCTATTTTTAGGATTGTAGCCACATCTGTACACATCAAAACAGGTGTGCATGCGACAGCTGAGGTCACCCCTCTCAGGAATTGGGCTGGAGACAGGCAGGCGGACCACAGGTGCATCGTGGACACTGCGTTTATCAAGGGTCCAGTCAGCTGCGGACTCAATGGAGTGGGGCCAGAACTGAAACATCCCGGTGGCAATTAGTCCAAGCAAAACCACAGAGAAGAGGGTGATGTAGTATATACGGTGCTTGGTTTTCATCCGCGGGATAAGAGCTGGGCCCCGCGAGCTGTATTTCCCAGAGGCATACATGCCTGACACCTCTCTCTCTCTCTCTCTCTCTGCAACCAGCCACTGTAAAGACAGATTTCTGATCAATGACAGCTCTGGGTACTGTTTATACACACTGAAGTACAGTCTACCCTGTAGAATAAAAAAAATAAAAACCTTACAGCAGAGGACAACACACAGGTCCCCCACATTTCAGTATGTTAACTGTAAAGAGTGCAGTGAATAGGTTAGACCCTTATAAACACTTATGATACAGATAATATGATAACGTGAATGATTTCAATGCCAACGACTGTTAACTTAACGAGCCAATGTCAACCGCCTGAAAAACTAACAAAAAGACCATAAAGCGAGGGAGGAATATTACAAATTATTGAGCTAATAAAGTTTCAACATGTACAGCCAGAGCAGCCAGAAGAGAGGCGATTTCATCTCAAAATGAATTGGAAAGCTAGCTTAGCTAACCGCAGCTAACGTAGCCACACCAGCTGTGTAAACACTGATGCTATGTTAGCTAGCATTGTTAAACGTTATAAAAACAATTAAACACATGTTCAAACGTTACAGTGTGTATGTTTTACCCACCGAGACGTTTAACGGAGCGGGGTTCGACAGCTCGGTCTTAATTCATGGTAAAGGTTAGAAAACAGGTTACACTTCTAAATACAGTGTTAATGCTAACCTAGCACCGAGCTAACGCTTTCCCGGAAGTCCTTCTTCTTTGTGTCTTTGTCAGGAGGTAGATACTTTGCTTCCCTCTGGTGGTGGGTGGAGATACACTTGCACGTTTTACCAATACACAACTTCTGGTTTCAATGCCTACAAATTCATTTGGAGATGGAAAATTCTGGAAATTCTTTGACAAAATAAAAAACATTTTTTAAATAAATCTTAATCTACTAATCTACTACTTTCTCTGAGCTTTCCAAATTGTCAAACTACCCACTGATGGTTTTTAGAATAGGAATGATCAGTTGTACCGCCAAGATTAATTTATTATAAACTTTAAGGATAACTCATAAAATTCATAAAAACCTTTCCTGTGATATTTTATTGGAAGTCAGCCAGTGGATATATATTGTCAGTATATATGGAGGTTATTACGTATAAATAACTCCAAATATAGTACACATTAGCTGCAGTAAAACTTGGTACCACAGTATAAATCATATAACATCATTATAGTTTAAGTAGGTATTATTTAACAGCACTGTCTTAGGTTGGGGAGTGATCACAGATTTCACAAATAGCCTACAGTTGGTCTCAAAGTAGTTAAACGCAACAATTATCTATATTGATACTATAATGAGTTTTTAGTGTATATTTGCTTAAATTATACATTTTAGAGCTCAGTGTACTTTACTGGCTAACTCAGTAGTTTGACTTTGTGAGACAGATCCAAGGTGCGTCACCGGTGTTATCAGACACCTCCTGTCCACACAATGTCATTTAACTCATGACACCTCCATAAGGCTCAACAGTAGATTCTGATCTCCATCCAACCTACCGTACACTCATCATACACTGCACCTACACTTAGGCTTAAATATAGCTCCAAACAACTCATGCCATATTCACTCAAAATCCATCTGCACCCAGCAGTTCCAAAACTGATGACACATGCTTTACATCAAATTTAAAGCCCTAACTTTTTCAGGATGGGTTCATCTGGCATGTATTCAGGGAATTTGGCATCAAAAGTAATTTGCTTAAAAGTATTAGGTTTCACAAACAGCCAAGTCTGTTAATCTGAGTAATTATTTGCCTAAATGTCCCTACAACATACATTATCTTTAAGGAGAAAGTCAACAGAGCCTTGATTGCTCACGTTTATACTCCAATTATGCTCTTCATAATATACTGAAGCTAAACTGTTCCATAAAATGTTGCAGCAGTGAGGAAAACGAGCTGAAAACTTGGACATGAACTACAATTTGTGGCTCATTTAAATAAAAGTAATCAAAACACTGAACGGTAAAGCAGTGATACACGCTGAAAGAAATATAACAGAAACTCAGTTATTTTCATAGTTTGCAGTTTATTCCATTACAGGCAGGGCAGTGAGGGGGAGGGATTAAATACATTCTCATCGTGGGACAGGAGAGGAAGGGAAGCAAACCAGGTAAACATGGACAAGACATAGTTGAATTATTCCTCTTTCGATATAGACCAATTTGTAAATCTGCCAATAGTTTGAATAAATAACTTTCAGATGAAATATATCTTTTTTACTCTATATGTCAATACTGATATCTTTTAATATAGTCATTATCTCCTTATTGTTATATAGTTTCTACATGACTCTATCAGAATCATTTTTTTTAGACATCTGCATAAATAGTTACACATAGAAGATGGTGCTGTACACATCATGGTGGAAAGTATTATAGTGCTTACTTTCAGCAGTGTTTAGTGTATGACCGGCTGCAAGCAAAGCTACTGAACGTAGGAAATTGCTGGCCCAACCTTGGTGTATTTTGTGAGAGACTACTAGGACTGGCAGCAAGATTTGAGTAGTGTCAGACTGTAAACTGGCTGGAACAATCTGCTGTGAGTAACCACAGCAAATCTTATTCCAAATAGAGAGAGTGTGCAGATCACTATGGTGACTCCGGGCTTGATGGTGGCGCTGCACCAAAGGTCATTGTGAGCAGGCTGTCACTCTGCAGCATGTCTCACCACTATGAAACGTTTGTAAAAAGAGCATATTGTCACCATGCCATGGCAGAATGTCAAATACTTTTCCACTCGGACAGAAAAAAAGCTGAAATATATAACTCCTTACATTTGGGAAGGTCTAAAAAGTTCTCCACACTGTCCCAAAAACTGAGATAAAAACCACTGACATCAAACCAATCTGTTGCAAGAGCAATAAGGATAATAATACCATCAAATATAGCAATAAAAGTGATAACAACATTAACGGTAATAAATAATGCAAATTGTGAGCCACCTGTTAACACCCAGAGTGATATGGAAGATCGTACGCCCCATACAGTATTTAGAATCGGCATACGTAATGTTCCAGCCCATTTATTCATTCAGTCCAACCTCAAGGATGTTTCAGATTAACCACATTAAAGGGAAGCAAACACCTTGACGTCCAAGATGACTGAGAGCACCTTGAGAACAAGAGAAATTATATCTTGGGACACTTTTAGGATACACAGTTTGGTCCTGTCTGATGACCTGGGCCTTTAAAAAAAGCCTCTAAAAAGGATTGAGTTTACATATGCTATCATTTCTGGACATGTTTAGAGCTTATTTACTGTGACTTAATGACAAGACTTGTTCTATACCAGCCATGCTACTCTGAAATGCATTAAGCATGCAGACCCTGACCTGGGCACATTGCTAAGAGCTCTCCAAAGAGGAAAGGTACAGTAGTTATGAGACTAGGACAACTATTAGCAAGTTCATTATTGGTTCAAACCCAAGGTACAGAGGTTGAGATGAAAGCCATGGCAGTGTTTTAAGGTCAGGATGACATCTTTTCTGTGGTGTTGCTGTGTAACAGTCGATATGGGAACCAACAGAATGGCTAGGGAAGGAGATAATGAACTTAGCTTGTGTTTAAATAAAGCAATATCCATATACATATACAAAATTACATCTCATAAATACATTTGGCAATACAATTTATTAAATTTTTTGGCAAGGGGGGGGGGTAAATTGAGCAATATGTGATGTGTGCAAGAGTATCCAAATGTCAATCTAAGTGGCTTATTGACAATTTCTCTTTAAAAATAAAGAAAAAAAAACTTCTTCATGCACTATAAAGAGTAACCAAAAGACTCAAAAACATCCATAGGCGTCAGTAATAACTTTGTCACAATCACTACATTTTTAAGACACATGAATTCTCACCAATGTAACACACTTACTCTCTTTCTGAAAGTCAATTCTTTATAGACCTGAGGAACATTTGGTAATGTCTTCTCACCTCTATTGATTGACGAATATGTCCATCTTCACATTCCTGATTTTTAAAAATAAAAATAAAGTAAAAGCTGGAGCTGCTGAGGGTGCAGGAAGTTGTACAGTACATCAACCCAGATGATGTGCCTATGCTAACCTCTTCTACAGTGTTTTTGAATCCCTGCTCAGTTAACTGTTCTCCCTTTGATTTTGTTAAGTCAAGGAATTGGTGTAATGCTGACGCGTCCCTACGTGGGTGAGACGACATTGTTTTGGAATGGCATTGTGAAGCTACAGTTTATTTATATTCACCCAAAAGCAGTACAGCCCCCTGGCATGCAGAGAGAGGTATCTTTTTTTTTCTTAGTCATTGCAATAGTGTGAAAATGCTATAAACAGCGTTCAAGGGAGACACCTGAAGAATGGAAATAGTTTGCGAGTTGGTCCATCAAGTTCTGTCATTGGATCTCTGATGAGTGACTGCATTCCATTGCATGCATGTACTGTGATATGTTTTAAAATTTTGATGACTGCACCTCTCAATTTAGAGCAAAGGACCATTGGAGTCTTGGCAACACACTACACCATAGACGATAGTGTGTTCTCTTCAGGACAGTGGCATGGGGGAGATGTTCGTAGGGAGTGTATGGCTGGCAGGGTACCCTCACCGGGGGAAAGGTCATTGAGCTCCTCAGACGACGAGAGAGGGAAGGAGGGTGACAAAGAGATGCCGGAAGAGGGGTCAGCAGATCCAGCAAATGTGCGTGGGGGCTTTGGGACTAGGTTAGGCTCCAGTGTTGCTCTGGCCAGAAGTTGTTTGTCATCCAACTGCTGTCCATCTCCAAGACATTCCCCCTGCCCAAAAGAGCCCCGGCCTGACTCTGACTCCCCGTCAGAAAGCTCCAGAGGCGGTGAGCTGCTGCCGTCCAATCTGAATAGAGAGTCTAAGTACTGGGCAAACTCCAGCACTGCCTGGCTGGGATTCCCATTGGATAGTTGGGGTGGAGGAGTAGAAGCTGCCGGTCTGGTCTCTTTGCTTAACTGGTTCTCTGCTGTGTCCAGCTCCCAATCTTCCTTTTCTCTATCCATTGGTCTAGAACCAATTTGTGGGCTGAGGGGAGCATTGGGAGTGCTCCCTGGGCTGTAGACACCAGGCATCTCTTGGTGTTCCCCATCAGGAAGCATTTTTGGGTCGGCGTTAAGCTCTGGTTTGAAAGGCTGAGCCAAGACGCTCTGATTTAGCAGAGCTGGGGAATGGTGTCCACTGTAACGAGGTGTGGCGGGAGACAGCCGCATGGGGTAATCCGGGGTGGATCTGGATTCCAGTGGGGTAAAGAAGGGCCCAACCTCACCCAGGTGCTCTGGCGTTGCCTGGCAGAGGCAGTCGGCAGCCAGCAGTTCAGTGCGAGAGCTGAGAGACGGGTTCTCCTCTGGGATCGGGGCATCCAAAGGGAATGGGAGGCTACTCAGCATTGGTGAACCCCTTAGCGCAGCCGAGGAGCGCCGGGAATCCAGACTATAGAGGGATTCGGCGTCTGAGAGACTCTCCATGACGGCCAGAGGTGCTTTGCGGTCCCTCAGCTCCACTGCCAGGCGCTCCCGTGCGCCACGCAGCACTACAGGCACTGGGGGAGGAGGGCACTCAGAGAAACCATCCAGAGATATTTCAGACTGGGCACATGAACTAGAGGAAAGGAGAAGAAGGGGTTGGAGAGTAGTGACAGGGAAATGAGGGGGGAGGGGATCCAAAACACAAGACAGACGTGAAAAACGGGTCAAAATAACTTACCGAGGGTTAAAGAAGGGAAAAATGGGAACGTGTTAGTATTTAAGTTTAGTATTTCTAGAATCTACAGACTACGTGAACACCAGCAAAACATAACATAGACGGAAGAAAGAACAGAGAAAAGGAGAGACTGGAAGGCCAGGAGTGAATCCTAGTGGCATATATGGTCTTGTATTATCATCCAACACAGGAGAGGTAATATCATTTTCAACCATCACTACCAGGAGTTCACACTGACTTTGGACAGGGGCTAAACCAGAGAGGGCGAGGTGGGAACTGAATACTACCATACGTTGCCCCTGCTCTGTGGTCAGACAGCGTGCATGCGTGCATGAGAGAAGGGAGCACATTATGCAAAATTAGTATTGGCATGCTTTGCTTACCGTAACAATGTTTTTTGTCTTGTTTTTAAACAAACGGAACAGACAGAAATGATGATTTTGAGAAAACAATAAAGTAGCAATTAGTAGCAGTAGTATTGTTAAGTACTGGCTAGATAGTTTGATAAAAAATAGACATGTCCCCATGATTATCCCTACAGTTTAGGAAGAAGTTTGCTCCATTATGTATCATGTAAGAGGGGGAACTGAATGTACAGAGGATCAAACAAAATGTTTTGTATATTCTTTTAGGCTCCAACACACCCACAGTGGTGCCTGGTGTACTAACCGAACACTACTGTTCCTGCGGTGGTGGGTTGTAGGCGTCGGCTGCTGAGAAGTTGTTGATGCATCCATAAATATGGACTCTGGGTTCAAGTCCACTTCTGTGGGGCTCACCATGATCTTGGCTGCTGACAGCAAAGCAGTTTTCCCTTTGTTGTAGTTCTCCAGCACCTGTCACAAGCACAGAGGTAGACACAGACACATGACTTGACAGATAAAATGTACGATGAGAGCAAGAGTGCTGGGAAGATGAACAAAATAACAACTGGAAAAAATGTCCTAAATTTAGCTGCTGTAATAAACCAATAGACTTCACTTGCTTATTTCTGCAGACCAAACAAATATACAAACTCTACTGACTTAGTTTCAATATGTTTTCTACTCCATTCTCAAAAATCCTGGATGTGATGCATTTACAGTTTGCCTTTAAATATATGCCAATTCCACTTCTATGTCAACAGTTTAGATATCTGAATGGATTGATAATCTACTGGCCATCAGTAGTTTGGGAATGTATCATCAACATACAGTCAGTTTTCATCTATAGACAAATGTCATTTATCAGGTACGTGAAGAATAATTACAAGATCAAATATGTTTAGTTACGCATTTGATTCATCCCTGAGAAGATTCTAATGGTTTTCAATGACATTATCCAAGAACCCACTACATCTATATTCAGCTGCAGATATGATTACATCTATTACACTATTAGAGCACACTGTAGTTCAGATAAATGTAAGTGCAATCTAAAGGTGAGTTTACACCTACTCCAACTGACATTAAACGCCCACAATGGAGTCATAATGCTTCAGCAAGAACTATGCAAGACCTACAGTACAATAAGCAACAGTAAACCATAAGCTAACTGTGTGTGCAACTTCAAAAACATTCAAGAAAACCCTGTCCCACAAATGGTGGTTAATGGTTAATGATGCAAGGAGAACAAACACTAACGGCAAATCACATCAACACACAATTACATATATTTGGTTAACTTTAATGAGTAAAACACTTGGTGGAAACAGAGGACATGAAAAAAACACATATAAAAACATACAATTCATATGACAATGGAACATAAAATGTTAAAACTAAATGAAAATGAATGTAAACAAAGATCTTAGAGACACAGGTTCAGGTATGTTAAAAATGGCATTAAACAAACATGTTTATTATGTTTGGGTTATGCAGATGGTTATGGATCACAAATGAAAACTTGACAATGTTACATGGGTGAGTGTGACCAGTGATACACGAGGAGAAGGTTGCTGCAGGTGATAAACTACAGCAAACATTTGGCACCAGCAATATCAAACATATCACCTGCAGTTGTAGGCACAACCACAAAAACTAAAAACAAAAAAAAACAGAGCATGACCCTGCAGACTCCGCGCCCAGAGAGATAAATTTATACTTGGACAGCATATATATTATGCATTATGCAATAATGCACTGCAATCCCTACAGCCATAGATTCATATAAAATATATAATTTACGAAAGCACAGTTTGAAATGCACGATGGAGGACATAGAAATACAATTCCAGTTCTCAGAGTCTTCTTAATGATAGGCCTCCATTGTAGCAACTCAGT
The DNA here is from genome assembly GCF_905237075.1 of Dicentrarchus labrax. Taxonomy (NCBI): domain Eukaryota; kingdom Metazoa; phylum Chordata; class Actinopteri; family Moronidae; genus Dicentrarchus; species Dicentrarchus labrax. Next base: position 15,619,053 of record NW_026136719.1, on the reverse strand, counting down.
AATAATAAGAAATTAGAAATTTGTTAGACTCAGTGAGCATCAATATTACAGCAGAGCAGTGGAGCTGAGCATAGTACTCCATATTTACACATTTTTTCCCCCCTTGCTACTCCATCTGCTGCCGATGAGTAATTGACAATTCCTTGAAGGGATTATGATTGAGGAAAAGCTAAATATGCTCTTTCAAACAAGGCAAAAAAAGGGAGAAGATATCCAGAGAGAAGAGCTGCAGCTACTGAAAAAAAAGGGGAAAAAAAGACAGCCAAGAGAGAAGAAAGAGCAGTTAATGTGGAAGAAATTAGGTTACCATGGAAACTTTGTGAATACAAAAAAAACTTGTTAGCTCAAGGAACAGGGTTAGCAAGTTCATGCCACAACACTTGACCAAATGTAACGTAGCTGTGAGAGGAATGGAAAAGAATGAAGGTTTGATATGAGGAGAGCTGGATGAATCTCATTAACAAGAGAGAGGGTGCAGGTGGGTTTGGACTCACCGTGCAGGGTTACTCTACTCTAAGGTTTAAAGGGATTGCGTGTACTTGTACTGTTATATATACTATTGACCTGTGATGAAAAAACAAAACAAAAAAACTGACCACATCATCTTGTTGTTGTGTAAACACATCTGTTGCCTGAACTTGTTTTGTCTGTTCATCGCATTCTTTTCCATTTCCCGTTTCCTAGAACGCCTTTTGGCGGCATCCAGTGAACTCGTCTGGACTTGAATCCAACCTCCAGTTTTATGTGCGAGTGGAAAGAAAGCTAGTAGGAGGCCTTAATGCCAAGAGAGAACGTTTTTCCAGTTTTCCTCAACTGATATACCAGTTGAGCTGCTTTTGCATTCGTCTCTGCTGACTTTTTATACGTGAGTTTTACGTCAGACAAAAAATTTGTTTTAATTAAAAACTTCACTGTCATGATGTCACAGCATCTTAGCTTGACCATTTAATCACACTATTAATAGTAACAATGACAAGCTTATGACAACTATTTAGATTGATATTTGTGTTATATATATTTGTGCAAAGAGGTTAATGAAGGATAATACTGAGTGTCATAAAGTCTATACAACAGAATCAGAAGAACTGTTTGGCACTTTTTGCGAAGAACTATGTGTTGTTACTATCTTGGCAGGAGGATTTTCTATTGGAGTGCAGTTTGACTCCTCAGATGGGGTTTCAGAAAGAGGAGCATCTACACAAGGGTGAGAGTTGGGTGGATCTGATTGTGTTTGCGGTGGAATGCATGCATCATCTTCAACTGAAAGCTGAGGGTCAGAAGGCCTGATAGACAGTGGGGGGACAGACACCAAACACAGCTGTGAGGCGGAAGTACAGTCTGACAGAGGAGGAGGAGGAAGAACAGACTCGGCATCTGAAAGAGAGAGAGAAGCAACGACAGTCAAGGGGACAGGGACAGCCTCCGTCTCTGTGAGGGAGGCAGTGCAAGACAGGTCTTTGTGTGTGGGAGGGGAGGCATCAGAGGGAATAGGGCTAGAGTTTAATTCTGTTTGTGGGGTTATGAACACAGCGGTACTGTTGGTAGGTTGATTGACTTCCACTTCCTCTGGTTCCAGTACCTGCAGAAACACCAGAGGTATCATACTACAGACTAAAACCAAGTCCCAACACATCATATGTAGAGAGGGACAAACTTACAACTTTAACTCTTCAGCCACAAGACAAGTGCAATACCCCAAAGTGGATCCGTCACATGCAAACATACACAGTAATACCGGGTTATCTAAAGAGATGTTCAACGCTCGTGATTCATAAACTCACTAAGACCAGAGGACACCATAAAACCATCCAGGAGTGAACATTTTGCATGCTTTGAAACTGGAGCAATGTGAAGAGAAAAAAAAAGGAGTGGTAAGTTGTAGGTTAATGGATCACATGCATACATTGACCTTATATACAATACTCAGATTCAACCCTCAAAATCTCTCAAAAATAATTTTAACTGAACACTTAAGGGGCATACCACTGAAAACCCAAAGACTTTGTAGTGTGCTTTTAACAGCAGAACAAAATAAATCACTGCAATGTATTTGATGAATGACTTTATGATTGCTGCAATGTGTAATCCTGAGATGGGTAGATTTAAAGGCCAAAGAGATGATAAATGCATCACTCATCTTCAAATTAATTTTCTTTATAAATGTTCTTTGCCAGGCATAAATGACAGAAGACCTTTCCTTCTATTGCAGCTCTCCCGTTGTTCTAGAAAAACACATTTATATGTGGATAGATAACTACTGGAAGTTTTTACAACATATAAATGGATTAGTATTACATGTGGAGTCCATCTAGGACTTGAAATGTTGGTTTTTTCACACTTCTCTAGTCCACCGTGGAGCTGACTACAGTCATTTACCGTAGGCACAGTTATTTATCACAGCACGACAGAGAGTGAAACATCAGCAATTATGTTGTAAAATCTGTAATCTTGTAAAAGAAGAAGGGATTTAACAAAGATGGGCACTATCTCCAGAAAGATTTTATTACAACGGAAATCAGTGATCTCTAGCTTTAGTTAAACATTTCTAAATTAGTTTGTATGTCACACCGTATAAGATGTTATTTTAAAAAAGTGGTATCCCCCTGTATGAACAATTGTTAAAAATATTTGTGAATGCCTCTGTATTTTTTCACATATTCATCATCAATCAATTAAATTACCCAGTGTTGGAAATGAGGAACAAGAATTAAAAACCATTTCACCACCATTTCAAATTCATCTGCATGCGCACAGATAAAACCGACCTTGTTTAGGCCCTCCATCACCATGTGGGGCATGTGCTCATTAAGCATGGCGGGCGATATGATGACCTCATCAAAGGCCTTGTTGTCCCCCCACAGAGCTGAGTAGGTGGGCTCCTCCTGGCCACAGCTACAAAGAGGGAGAAGAGAGAGCCTGTCAATCATGGTGAAAGACAAAGTGAACACACATGTTGATTTAGTAGCAGCCTGCCTCTGTATCCTTCACTTACAATACAGTACATGTGGGAGAAGCACAATCTAGGCTATCACACCATTTAGAGGAATAGTTTGTGACAGACTTTACAAATGAGCTCATTGTAGAAAACAGGGCAGACACATAAGATGGAGCAAAACGCTACTATAGAATGACAAAATGAGGAAGAAGAAATAACTAAAGTCTGTTTTTTATTCCATTATCAGACATAGCAAACAGATGGGGTTATCTTCTTGTGAGTGTTTGGATAACATGGCCAAACCATTGCTGTCTTGTGGTTTTGCTTTGCACCAGCTTGCAGAAGGTGGTTAAAGATTGCAAAGCTGCCTGCTTCTGTGTAATGGCTGGACACACACAGCAGCAGTGAACTACTACAGGCCAGAGATCAGATTGTTGCACCTTCAATAGACTTCCTTTGAGTTAATTGGCTTCCAGTGGTGGTCTGCAATACAACCATCAGTTACAACAGGGTTATCTAACTTGACAGGTGAATAAAGATAACAAAATATCCTTTCTTCCAGATGTTTAACAACTGCTATTGCTATCTTATATCAGAGACATATAGAATGACAGCCACCTGTTATAAGATCACTGAAATGCATTACAGTCCATCTGATGTGTGTTTGATAGCAGTGTCTAACAGAATTTGGATCAAAATGTTATTATCTCTAAACAGTAATGCTACTGATTTGTATTTTCCCTTTCCAAATAATCTCACAATGTACCACATTAAACTGGTGTGGAGGAAACAGGTAGAAGAGGCAGGAAGATTATAAAATAAAATGTGATATTAGATTGCAGAGTGCAGATAGAAGAACAGGAGAGTGCCTCGTGATACAGTAAACCCACACTGTCCAAAGTATGCAGCGTATACCTTTTCCCAGTGAGCTGCCAGTTCTTTTATGTCACAGGTGTGAAACAAATATAAATATTTGCTTTCAACAACACAATTGATCTCACTTCTTCAGCAAATGGACAGTAAAAGAGAAACGGTGAAGAACAACAGCTTTTAAATCAATTTTCTCACAATGTCTCTGGAGGATGGTTGTGCACCACATGGATGATCTTGCCAGGAGGGTAGAGGGGGGTGGAGGCTGAAAGGGCAATGCTGAGGTCACTGGGGTGGAGCCACAGGCGACTGCTGGGGGGCGCTGCTGGCTGAGACTGAGGATCATCGTCCTCTAGTGGAAGCTCTGATTTCGGGATGCATTTGGTGCCTCCCGCAATGATCCTCCACTGTTGCAAAGGAAACATGCATTTTAGTTATGGAACATCTGAATCAAAATGTATCTTCCATATATATGTATGTTTTTTTTTCTAACACTAATTAACTAAATACTAAATGATGCTTTAATTACAGCAGTGATACTGTAACTGCAGTGTTGTGAGAAGCTGTTTGAAAGCCTGTAGTTTATTCTAATCAAGCACTGCAAAAAGAGTGTGCTGCTACTGGATTTTGATAATGCAAATATGTTGTGAATCTGACAACCATTTATGTTTTTTGTCCATTACAAAGCATTCCCGCAAATTACTGCAACACCAGACAGTAGGTTCTTTGCAAGACCAGCAGATAGCATATTGTGGAAGTTTCTTATATCTTTCATTTTTATGTTTTCTGATTTGACTGTCATCTTCTACAGTGTCAAGAGATTAAGTCACCTTTGGCTTGTTACTTTTCTGTAAGACTTCCAGAAGGTGGCGTCGAAAACCCTCCAGTTGTGACAGGCCAAGTCTAGGAGAGACCAGATGCAGATATGTCTATCGTAGTAATACTGCAGCAAAGTGAAGTTAACCACAGTAGACTGGATACAGTAGAAAGAAATACCTTGGTACCAGGTCTTTTCCTAATACCACAGATGTGACAAACTCTTTGGAGTACTCCATGGCATCCCCACTGGGTAAATAAAAGAAAAAAGTTAATTGTGTGTGGTGAGGTTTAAGGGTGTGACCTGAGAGTTCGCTGCACACATTTCATACAAACATTTGTTTTAATCCAAAGTTATTCAAAACAACCAAAGCAAATAATGGTATGTAATAGACTGTACACTCTTCTACAAACATATAGGGAATACATTTATCTGACCATATCCACAGGGAATGATACAATACTGGAAATGATGAGAAAAAGAGAAAATTAAAAGAAGAAGTGGAACATCTTCTCATTTGCCTGTGTCACAACATAAACAGGCGCAACCAACAGCAAACTCATTTCCACATTTGACCTGTATGTGAACTTATTTCCAAAAAAAGGGGGCATGATCAAGGGTGCCTGGAAAAAAGGTTTAGGCGTTGATGTTTTCTGAATGGGGCAATCAAGGAAGGAATTAAGGAACGTACTTGAACACAAAAAAAACCTTATCAAAGCTTTTGCTGTGGGTAATGGCTCTTGATTGATGTATATGTGAGAGGGTAAGCAGCACAGTGCAATTATACAATAACAGCGACTGTCAATGAAAGGAAAAAGGTTGCCTGGTCTGATGAATCGAGGTTGCAACTGTACCACTACATTACAGTCAGGTGGCGGAATGTAATGGCTAATTCGGGGCATTCATATTGCATTCAGGGCCGGCATTAATAACTATAGATTTAAATTTTTTATGTCAGAGTATACCTTAACATCATAGCATACGATGTTCATCGTTTGTAGCTAGTGTGCACCCATATGAAGAAGGGTATTTTCAGTAGAATAGTACTTCCTGTCTTGTAGAATTGTAGGACCATTCAGGTGGAAGGCTGTTCCTAGTCAGCCACAATCCTCTGATAACAATCAGACTTTTGAGATAAACCAGACTGTAGTATTTGCAGAAAGGATAACCTTCAGCATATTCTATACATATAAAGATGGGTGACAAATTAAAAGGAAAAACCTACATTAAGTGGTTACTATGAGAGGTTCAGTACTCTTTGGCATATATTCTACAATCTCTGAAACTCTATTGGAGCAGTGAAACACCATTGTTTTAAAATATATTCCTTTCTTTTTTCATCTTTTGATCATAGTGGTGGAGAGGGTTGTTAAGGTGTTCAATAGGTTAAAATCTGGTGACTGTGAAAACAATAACATACAACATAATTTGCATACGTAAACCCTTCAGTGACCCCTTGTGTCCTGTATGGAAGCATCTGAATTTATTATGTATTGCTTATTTTTTGACCCATCTTGTATCGTCTGAACAAAGTATGATAAATTACTTTGTCTTGACTTCGATGAAACACCAAAAGGTGCACTGCAGCATTTAGTAATCTCTTGGTACAGACTCTCTTCAAGCATGATTTGCATAGCAAACACAGTTAACTACTGCAGCCAGCTGTATGGCAGGGTGTTGGATAGTGTTCAAGTGTAGACAGACAAAATGCTAATGAACTCCGAAAAATAAAAAACCATAAAAGAGAAAGAAAGGGGAAAAAAAAGGCAAATGAAAGTGAAAACCACAGCTTGTGGGTACACGTTTCAAACACTTTTCCAGTATCTTGTACATTACAACACCTGGGTTTTTTTTTAAATGTACAATTCATTTTGCAAACCAATTCTGTGTGACACTTCGGATAGTCTCCTTTCTGACTGATCTAATAGTTAAAAAAAAATTGTTTTTGGGATTGTTTTAAATAAATCCATATGTTTTGGCTCTACGGCCCTGCTTCCAACCTGGCTGTATGACTGGTCTGTCACTGCTTGGCTATGTCATGAAACATACATTTCTATAATAATTTTAGTATTACAATTCACTTATTCTAAAATTATTACGATCATTGTGTGGTGACTTCTAGCTACCTTTGTTGTTCATACCCCCGCACCCCCCCCCCCCCCCCTTCCTCATTTCCATTCTGCCTCTACTGTCAAATTAAGTAAAACATTTAAAATTAAAACGTACGCCACACTAATCACATTGTCGTGTTTAATTTCCAGCATAAACACTGCAGGGACCTTCTTAGGAACTGAAAATTCTCATCTGTATGGAGCAATATTTATATAGGTCTGGTATAATTCTTAGGTTTAGCAGTGCTGGTATTGAACAACAGCTGCAAATTCAGGTCTTAAGTAAACAGTGGTGGCCAGGGTTTAACCTATGACAGCAGTCTGGTATGAAACAGTTAAACTTACGTGTGATTTATAAACATAAACATAGGATTTATGTGTGGAACTGGCAAAGAGAGTTTAATAACTTATTCACAGTACACAGAATGACTGATGTTTTCTTGTATAGTCTTTTGTATATCGGATACTATAAACACATTGACTCACCTAAGAAGGCCACCAGGTGGAGAGTAAGAGTAGCAGTGAAGTGTGGGGTACTGAGGTCTCAGCAGGAAGGAGAGGATAGCAGCAGTGCCTGCACCAAGAGAGTGCCCGACTATCACCAGCCCATAGTGCATGGTGCCCTTGTTCTGTGAGACACAGAGTCATTACGCTCACAACAGCACACTTGTGTCACCCCAGTGAAGATAATCACTTCAGCAAATTACTTATTCTGGTAATTGTAGAATTATTTGTATACAGTGGGGTAAGTGTGGTTCATTTAATAAAAGGAATAAAGTTTAGATCTGCTCTATTTGAAAAGTATCCTGAGATAGCTTCTGTTATTATACAAATTAAATTGAACTGAAAAAGATTGAATTAATACAAATTCCCAGTGCAAATTACAGAAAATGGTCATTATTGAGCACCATTCTTTATACAGTATACTGAGACGTGTACCAAATCTCTTCCAAAGGCTTGTGACAAGATCATTTCCTGCTCCAGTTTCTTCTTAATGTATTCTGCTGAGTAAACCATCCCCTGAGAGTGGAAAGAAAGAGAAGTCAGTAGAGGGGAAGATGGCAAGTGAGAAAGAAATATGGACAGGAAGTCTGCACCATTAATCTCTTATTAAAAATATCCACTGCAATTACTCTCCTATTAACAACTGAAATGACCTTTGGAGTCTGGGATTATGTTACTTGTTGAAACTGCACTATGGAGAACAAAGAAACTCAGAGGAGGCTGTACAGCGGAGCATACTGTGGGTAATGTAGGTGAGTGATTTAAAACAGTAATGTCTGACCTTGTGGCCAAGCCAGGTCCCGTGTTGCTCCTCTACAGGCAAACGTTCAGAATCTCCCGTTAGATCCGTCAAGGCGTCCTGACACACACAAGACAAATTTTAAAAACATTCTACAAAAGACAGTATAAGGCAGAGAACACAAGTGAGTGAAATTTAGATGTGAAATCAAGATGTAACTAATAAAAGTGCACAGATCAGGCACAGGAATTAAAAGCACCATTCATAATCTCCATTGCAAATTTGACTATTTGTTCTATTGCATTAACTCTACCTAAGGGGCTGCGCCAAGAACTATAAGACGATGAAAGAATGGTATATGCTCATGTCAGTCGAACTTTATATTTAAGAAATCATGATTACCTTTTCCAAATACTGGTGAAATACTACAATACCTCCTAAGACTTTCAGATTTATATATTCACAAACACTCGCTTCTTTAATCTTTGTATGCTATCTGTAATGTCCCACAATGCATGTACAGTACCTGCATTCTGATTTGCTACATAAATAATCTGGTTGTTTTGACTGGTCGGGAGCAAAGCAACAGAGATCAATGGGATGAGTAGTTCTTGTCCTCTCAAAAGACATTTGGCCTTTATAATAAGGCTATGATTAAATTCTTAGCTGTTGATTCAGTTCAGGTATTAAAATATAACAGGATTTTTCTCATATTCCTAAAAACTGGATAGTACATTTATTTCTAAAAGTGGAAAGTCACGTTTCTGCTCTATGCATGAAGGGTGTAGGAGTTTGAGAACACTGCATTCAACTATGAGAACTTCACCTGCTCTGTAGGTGTTGGTGGTGTGAGGTACGGATGGAAACAAGGTCAGCTAATGTTTAGATGGGGATTGAAATACTGTAAACACAAGACGAGAAAGCTAAAATTCACCTTTGGTGATAGGGTTCCTCTGATACTGATGACGACCTTCTTTTTTGCATGATCCACTGCCACAAAAAATGGAGTCTCATAAACCTGGGAGATGCAGAATGGACAGTAAACAGTGGTGAGATAGTGAGAGGAGGAGGAGGAGGAGGAGGAGGCAAATACTACTGCATCATAGTTCCACTTTCATCCCAGCAAACTGAACACTTCTTAAGTCTTCGTCATCAAACCTTTCTCCACTTGGCTCAGTAGACAGTCATATAAGTCACTTCATGAGAGAGATTTATATATGGAAACTCAGCGTTAACCTCACTAAGAAGTTCTCTGCTTTAGAAATCATCAACATCGTGTGGCTCAAGTGCTAGTGTGAAGGCTATGGAAATTCTACATAAAAACTAAAAACAGACATAGTTAATTAAATATCCAATGTCATAAGGAAACTATTATAACAACTATTTAATTTACTGTCTGAGCTTGTTTCATTTGAAAGGATTAATTGGGAATATAAGTGCCCATTTGAATGGGAAAGTGATTGGAGTGAAATTATTTTGACTTTCAAATCTACACTTATAGTGGGTTAAACTGGAAGTTTTTTTGTTGACTTCAGCCACTACACTTTATCTTTGTTTGACAACTTGGGACTTTTTGTATTTGTAACCATCATGCCAATCAGTTCAATCACCCATTTTTACTCACCAACTTATTGCCTTAACATGGGGATGCAGCAGTGTTACTACATAGAGCTACCAAACAAAAGTGGACAAGGGAACGCCCAGGCAGTGACTAATCATGCAAGTCTCCAACATTACCTACTGTACCCACTCACCAGAGAGTGAAACCAAACTGTATGAAAAATGTTTGCCCCCGTCTCCACAGGAGAGAGATTTCCTCCAAATCATCTCAACTGGAATGTAGTTTGACAAGAGAACTGAGTAAATTACTCAGTATAATATTGTCACGACTGTGGACAACGTACCGAAAGCCTGCATCATATTTTGTGACCAGAAATGTACTTATATATAGGCCCCTCAAAGTCAGACACTCTCCCCTCTTCGGCTGACCTTAAGATTCAACCCATGATGATCACAAACAGCCTTGGCGGAGTACAACACCTACTGAGAACACACTTGACTTACTGCCGAGGATGTGGACACGGCAACTTGGCTCCCCATATCTCAGCAACTAAACTGGTGAATAAAGTGTTATCAAAACAGATACAAATGATGGCCAAAACTACAAAATAAAGCTACTAAATGATCAGGCTGGGTTCTAGTTTGTGGATGTGCAGCACTGCACCGCAGCCCTGTGTTAAGTGATGTTTGATTTGCATGTCTATTTTGCAAGCATAGCATCATACGCTGGGTTCTGGGGCAGAACTGCCTTAAAGGGCATAATTCACATGTAATTGAGTGTATTTTGCAAAAAGTAATCAGCATTAACGTTAAAAACAAAAGAATGGACAAATGAAAACATTTTCCTGGCACTTCTCCACACAAAGGAAGTAAAGTGCAAACACCTCTGACTGCTCGTTAGCTGGCTGTCGGAGTACTCACAGCATCGTGGCAGGAAGTGTAGACAATGTGAACCTGCTTGAGGTCCCTGTCCAGGAAGTGTCTGCGTATGGCCAGGACGTTACAGCCGCAACAATTGTCCTCCTCCACTGTCACAGACTGAGACAACCGAGAGCCAGACACTGATGTACAGCTGGGATGCGAGAGAGAAAGAAAACAGGAAAACACAGAGACCAAAAAATAGATAAATGGCAGATTTTTTTGCAAAAATGTAGGTCAAACGAGAAATATAGTAAACAGGTAAGATTACAGAGCTATAATCTAATATCCTAATGCAGGAAATCTGGATGAAAGTATGTGATTAATTTGATGCTTCTAGTGTTAGGGAGTCTGACCAGAGTGGTATTGTCTCAGTGGATTACCACTTGGCAAGTGTTGACGCATGTGAAATTTGATCTGCACTGAAGAGGCTCAAGAGACACAGAAGGCAAATAGATCAAAACTGTGCGGGAGTATGTTTGAGTGCTTACGGGCAGGAGCTGGCAAGGCGGCACAGCCCACAGGCAGGCTTCCTCATTAGGTACATGGGCCAACCATATGCAGCCAGGGCAAAGAGCATGTAATAACACACATCCTTGTACATGTTCATCTCGGTCTGGAAGAAAGAAAGGCAGACAGACGGACGCACACATGTGTCAGGACAACTGAAGAATTCAGAAATGCTTAGATACTTAAATATGTAATGTCATTTTAGATAAATACATCATCAGTTCTCATCAAATCAACTGGTGGCTCTGGTTCAATACCATTGTTTTAATATTTGTGAAATATAAACTAAACTATCAACTTACTTGTTACCCTATTGTAATTTGTGTCTATTGTTTGCTATCATTTATTTGACTTTAAGCAAATAAAATTCTTTCTAGGGTAAATAAAATGTACAAGAGCCTTTAAGAGTGAGCTAAAATGCATGTTGTATTTTTGTATTTGATTGTTAGCTTATTTTCTAAACATTTTAACTTTCACAAGAGTCCACTGTTTGTGTGGTTTAGCATGTGACATAAACACAAGTCAACCATGACTTTGTCAGTTCATCACACAAAGAGAAACTCACCGAGTTCTTAAGGTCCAGGTATCTAGTATTACGAGTGACAGGCATTCCAGATAAGAAGGCTAAAATGTCATTGTTAGCCTTAGGAAGAGAAAAACAGAATAAAATAAGTTATTTTCATTACAGCACATTCCTACAAAAGCACAAAAATAGAGACATTAACATATTTTTTTTTTTTTTTTTTACAGACAGTGATACCTGGTCCAGGATAGAAGATCTCTTAGACCTCTGTCTCTGGCGGAGAAGTACCAGGCCAGCAATAATATCACTAGGCACAATGTCCAGGTCTCTGAAGAACTCTGCAAAAAGGCTGGCCACTTCTGAATACGCATCCTGGACAGGAGAGCAGCAGGCATCAGGACATGGTGGTAAAGCACAGTAACAAAAACAGGATTGGACTATATGCCACAAAATAGACATAATCATCAACCTTTATACTGCCTGTTCTCCAAACCCCAACTGCAGTTTTGTAGGATTATAAATTAGGTAGCATAGCTTCAGCCCAAAAGGTGAGACCACTTTGTTTTCTCAAATTTACTAGCAATATTCTTTGCCAAAAAAATCTTGTTTATTACTGTAAATAAAAACTGGGACACCACAATACATTGGATTGTTGGCTAAAAGCTGATTGCAATCTTACTTTCATGACTTTTCTGTAGACAGTTCTGCAGTCTAGTCTAGTGAAGGGTAGTTCCTGAAAGTTCTGCGACTACATAGTCATAGAAATTGTGCTTTACTTTTTTTTGCAGACAGCTTGTAAATTGATTTAGCCAGAAATAATATAATTTTTTACATTCAGATTTTATTTGACATTCTTTATGTTGCCAGTAAGTAGCTGAGCAATGAGCTCCTTTGTGTCACAGTCTTGATTCATCCTGTCAGGGCTTATTTTAATGACTAGCTCACTGGACGTTATGCCTGACATATTTCTGGTTTCACTCCTTTCGGTTTTTACTTTCAGCAGAGAGAGGAAACGAATAAGTGTCTGTTGTGACTCACTGATTGTGTATCCTGGGCTCTTGTGCAGCACATGAAGAATTTTAGTCTCCTGCTCCAGCTGCTGGCTTGGCCTTCCTCTAGCCTGTGTCTAATGGGTAAGGTAAAGAACATTGTTAAGATGGATGCTGTGTTTGGGTGGGTGTTTGGGTCGGTTTTTTATGTATAGAGAGAAAAAAAAAGAGAAAACTTGAGAATCTAAGAGCCTGTTAATACCTTAGTGTGTACGTAGTGAGGTTGCGCTGACGCCGACGGGTGGCTTTCAGTTTGACAAAAGTCCGACCCGTAGGATCAAAGGTGCACATGAGGGTAATGCAAACGCTGAATATCACTAGCCAGTTGCATGCAACAATTCCTGCAGAAAATATTCAAACATTATTCACATTCAAGCATAACAAACCTCTTTCAAGTTAAATTGTCCATTGCCATTCTCCTGTATATACTCTTTCACTCACCCAAAGCCAGGTTTTTGGCAGTGACATCAGAGCATGGCTGGTAATACTGGACAAGCCAGGCAATTCCTACCACAGCATATACTAGCTCGACCAGCAGAATAGCTAGAGAGAGAAAGAGGGCAAAAGAGGGTGAGGGAGTGAGGAGAATAATGATCAATATCTGCCCAATTAATATAAACGGTGTTTAAATCTTAACTTGGAAACCACAAGTAATCCTCGCAACCACCGCCAATTCTCACAAGCATCAAGAGGTAATGCCGTTTAAAAGAGGACTTGTGTTTCTTACCTAGTCGTATATAGAGGACATACTGCACAGCTTCCCTGGGCTGTGTGTACAGAATGCTGCCTCTCATGCTCAACCACATGATGGCGCTCTCACAGATGAGGCAGCTGACCAGGATGCCCAGGTACCCTCTGCCATGGTCTACCAGGGTAACAGAGCAGGACTGATCTGAGCCGTATGGGAGGCCGAACAGAACCACGGAGAGAACCACCAACCTGAAGGTGAAGATACACTTACAAATTAAAAATGAAGTGTATATATGCAAAAAGAAATCAATATAGTCATAGAAACTCTGACTCACCAGACGCAGTGCAATAGAAACAGGAAGAGGGCGGGCAGCACCAGGTCATCACTGCCAACTGACCAGCGCCGCCGAAACATCACCATGCCAGGCATCACTGCCCTGTGGGGAGACCGAAGGGAGATCGAAAAACTTCAGGGACATCGTTTGTCTGAAAAGTTATTATGCCTCGATTCTCCACAGGTATATGTCCTACATACTGTACATCATGATCTAACAATATGTCAAGCTTCAAACAACTAAAGGACAAACCAATGATGAACGAACACGCAGAACACTTATATTAGCATGGATGCGTCAACAGGTCAGCTCACGCTCAAAGCTCGGAATCATCAGCAGGAAAATTGTAGTGATTTACTTTGTGTTTCTTCAAAACTCTATATCAAAACAGAGAGGGCTGCAGGGAACATAACGGAAATAGACATGCACAGAGGAGATGAGTGAAAGATAATGGGAGGAGCAGAAGATGAGACTAAGCGGGTGGAGGGATGCAGAGAAAATGAACAAAAGGAGGGGAACTAGCTTTAAAATTTGATGGCACCACGCTGGTTATGGCCACGTGAAAAAGCTTATTTTACATCACTCTGTCCATTCTCTTTCTGAAAAAGCATTGTGAGTTAACACAAGTTGCCTCTGGGCGAAAATGAAATGAACTGTAAAAGGCATGGTAGAGAGGAAACAGTAAGGAGAGAAGGAGCCACAGAGAGGCTGATGCAGGCCTTAGGTTGCTGATACGGGCTGATACAGCCTTTATCGTGTGCTGTTCCTGCATATTTGCTGAAGGCTAAAGGATAGCTTTTTCAGTTTGTCAAAAAAAGTATGCCATCCATCATTCCAAAACCACTGACTATATATACTGTATCTAAAAACATCTAGCTATAAGGCAGAGATGAGCTTAGCAGCAGATAAAGCAGAACAAGTTCATTTCAAAATTTCTTGTTGGTCACTATCCAGCACTCCTCTGCTTTTTAGTATTGTTTCAGAACATTTCTTCACATTTTTTTAGTTATTAAGAAATTGGCAGCCCCCTCCTTGTTTCACCCTTAAATACCAGTCATCACAGTTGTTAAAGTCTCACTTTGCATCGTGCCTGCGTAAAATATCACAAGGGACAGTTGCATCATTCCTTAGTCAAAAGGTTGCATATGCAGTATTATACAACTTCCTGTTTCAAATTGATAAACACAGCAAAGATGCAGTGTTGTTTGTTTCCACAATATGTGTAACTGCAAAACAATTTGGTGCGGTCATAAACAAGCAAAAAGTAGGGGTTGCTAATTTCACTGAATCAAACAGAGACAGTGATGTGCAATTGTGCTTTAAAGTGAATGACAGTGGCAACTGGTCAGATTGGAAAAAAAAAAAAAACTCGATTTGGCATCCCTTGGTTTGATATTTTCCAAGTTTGTTCACACTTCTCCTTCCTGACATTATGCATCTTTTTCATGTTGCAAGTCTTACACCAGTCTGTTGAAATGTGGAGTGGAATGTATTGTAATGTTTTCTTTGTGCACGTCAGGTAGTTCCAAGACAATATGCATGCAGCATTCCTTTCAGAGTATGGCCATTGACATACTGTGTGCAAGGTAAAAATCCAGTTGAACAACAGTAGAAAACAAAGCTGTCTGTCTGCAGAACCTGTGGTTCTTATGGTTTGTGTTTCACAATGTACTGTGAAGAGCATCCTTTTTACTGTAAATAGTAAAGAGTTTCTTGGGTAATTTCATTCCCTAATAATGATAACAGATGCATAGATGATAGACAGTCTCTGAAAGGACTTAAGATAAATAACAAGTGTCCTTGTTGTCCTGCAATACGAGTAAGGATTTGAAAATAAAAAGCACCTGTACTGCTGATCATGAATGATAGCCTAACTGATCAGTTAAATGTAAAAGATCAGATCTTGGATAGACCACAGGAAGTTTCCCCCTTAGGACAACAAAATACTTAAAATCATTCTAATGTTCTATACCAAAAGATGTATTATATCTCAGCTATTCATTATACTAGCTTAGCACATTATAATGAATTCAAGAGGGGTCTAAGGTTTCTTAGACAAAGAGGAACCAGAAAGGACATCACCCAGCCTCGCTAATCTTGAGAAATAACCTGAAAATATAAACAAACAATTCTTGCACAGAGAATACTCTTCCTGGTGTGCACTTCAACAAGAATGCCCATAATTACCTCTGAAGGAAGAAATCAGGCAAAGAAATAAAAACAGTCATTGAGGCATTTGTGCTACCACCTACATAGCTCTCAGTAGGGATGTGTAGAGTATAACAGAAAAGCACTGGCATTTCCCTCTTTGCAGAGCTTGTGGAGAAGTACCTTTTTTACACAGCCTTTTACTTGCTATTACTACACACACAGAAACACTGGGGACCTTGTTGTCATAATGGATTCCCATGCCCCCCTACAAGTTCACTGTACTTACATAAACTTACGTAAACATTATTTAGGATGTCCTATTGTGTCTTCATGCCAAGTCTGTAAAAATGTTAAAACATGTCTTCTCTGTATCTTTTTTATCCCCTATGTTTTGTCGTGTGCCAGTTCCCTCCATTATTTCTCCTGTGGCTGCTTATTAAGCCTAAACACCTGCACTGATTTGCATTTTGTCTAAATACAGATCAAAGGTTTCCCCCTATTGTTGGGGGCCGATATGAAATTTGGCCTCCTATACTTTTTAGCAGGATTGTGACGATCACTTCTCCCTGTCAGAGCTTTTATTTGGATTGACTACGACCGACCACAATTATTTCACTACACACACTATTGTTGGATTGAAAAATGCAGCTATTCCTGCTTTACATCACTATATGTGCAAACACTGGGTGATATAGGGTATAATACAATACACTACACTTTAAAGTATGCCACAGATGTTATCAATATGGCAGGGGTTTTTTTCTCTTATGTGCGTACATTTTGGAAGGAGAATAAACCAAGTTTTCTATGTTCTGCTTATTGATAATTTGATTTGATAATTTCCGTGTTGGTCATACGGTGGCTTGTTGTACTTTGTAGTGCAGTCACTGATCAACAACTTGATGATATGGAAAAGTGTTTGAATGGATTAGACTACAGGTTGTGGTGACACACCAAGACCCACAGCAAGGTGCAAAGGCAAGAAAAAGGAAGAAAACGATGAAGGTTTCAAATGTTTTATGAGGTTATTAGGTCTCAAGATTACACAAAGTGTTTTGGTGAGTAACACTGACAGAATGTAAACAGAGTACATTAAACATACAAGATATGGAGATTGTTTTCTTTTAGCCGTATTAACCAGTTTTACTATTGAGCTGGAAATGAGCAATGGACTTCATACGCACACATGCATCATGGGCCTGGATGGGTATTGTGACAAAATAACAAGCACAGTCTTCAGCTAAAAGTGAATCACGTATAATAGGGTGACAGGACATGGCGATAATTAACTTGTTCTCTATTCTATTGAGAGGAAGAAATGACTGGTGGAACTAGTTTTGCTTTGTGAATGACCTTAATCAAGCAGACACCCGCTATTGACTGTGAAATGCCTGCTTTGACTGCTTGAAAATGAACAGTACATTCAGAAGCAAAGAGGTCAACTCATCTCCTTTTTTTCAATGAAAAATATGAACTGCTCACCTCCCGACAGGGGTCACAATTAGACCCTCACAAACACTAATCGAAAGACTTTTAATGCTCTGTTTTCTTAACACAATAAACTACAGACTCAAAACATAGCTATAAAGCTAAATCTACACACGACAGTCTTGTGAGCGTTATGACTCTGTGACTCTGGTACTTTGATATGTAGCTGTATGAAAAAGGGGCTCATACCATTAGAAACCCCACAGACAGCACAGCATTTGCCACACAGACTCTGCCATATTCAGATGGTAAAAGCTCAAGAATAATATGAAATATGAAACTCTTCGAATAATACACCGTACGGGTATAAAAACACCAACGCCGATAAAACTGTGATTTCACGGAGTGGGCACAAATATTACAGGACAATTTATGCCCAGTGACGGCTAATTCCTTCAATGTTTTAGTGACATAAAAAATAGTTTTCACTGCAAATGAGCCTGGGCTGTGTTGGCAGGTGGTTACAACTGGCTAACTGCATCAAAGGCAGAGGGGTTAAACCATGAGCGGTGGAATGACAGTATGAAGGTTTTCTTTCCAATCAAAGCACTACAGCAGGTGGTCTCATTGATTGGCAGACCTTCAACCAAAGAGGACAGACAACAGAGTGAAATCAGTTGCAGTCGGGTTTGGTTGGAAGACAAAACCTGTTCACTCTGAGCCCTGCACAGCAAATGGTCAGATGCCTCTGATATGAAGCTTGGGTACTTGCTGTGATTATTCATAAAAAGCCAAAGCTTCAGAGGAGACTGGGAACTTGGGGAAGATTCATTAAGCATGACACATCCCTTCAGATTCCAGTTCTTCATGTTTATCCTACTATGTGGCTCCTCGGCTTTGACGTAATGCAAGAGAGTGAAAGAAACAAGGGCGTGTGAATGGGTTCATGTGACTGAAGCCACTTTGCAGCTACTTGTAAAACTCTATCTGGAGTAACATTAAGGAGGACAGTGGAAGGAGGGAGGGAGGGAGGAAAAAAATAGGGGGGAAAAGAAACATCTGAACTTCCCCCAAATCTCATTTAGGCCAAAACAATCAGGCCGGTAAAATCAAGCAGATCTCTTAAATGCACACTAGACCGCCAGGGACACTGTTATCAGCACTTTCCTTCAGGCCTGTTGTTACGATATGGTTTGAACTCCCAGCAGAGACCTCAACAGTGGAAAAAACACTGTGACATAATTATAAATTAAATGGGATTGGAGAGTAACAGTACGACCTTGTTGTAGTGCAAAAGAGTAGATCTACTCAGAAAAGTAAGAAGTGCAGTTACCTAGCACCAGTTCTTTCCATCTATCCATGCATCC
The DNA here is from genome assembly GCF_905237075.1 of Dicentrarchus labrax. Lineage (NCBI taxonomy): Eukaryota > Metazoa > Chordata > Actinopteri > Moronidae > Dicentrarchus > Dicentrarchus labrax. The sequence continues at coordinate 15,600,546 of NW_026136719.1, read as the reverse complement.
ATCCGCTTTCTTAACTGTTTATCCCGATTAGGGTCACAAGGGATGGAGCCCATCCCAAGCTGGTTGATTTATGGTTTCCAAATTAAGTTTTTTGTGGCACTTCAAACTACCTTGTGGTTAACTGTTGCCTTGATCCCTACACCAAACGCGGTTTTAAATTAATATAAATGTTAGCTTATATTATTAGCAAATAAGATGTGGATCTGTCCAATAAAGCTAACCACTGCTAACAAAAACACGCTATGTAAAGATAAATTCAATCCGATTTATCAGAGCTGAGCTCACCAATTCTCAGTTTAAAGTAGTACAGAAATCAAGCAATGGCTACTAGGTTAAGACAGAAACATTCAGTCATTCATAACCACTGCTTTCATAAAATCAGGGTGTATTATGTTAAAAGAAAGACTTCATGACTGACCACCATTTTTCCATGATTTTATATTTACGGTATTATTTTGACTGTTACTTATCTATTTGTGTTATTGACAGTCTTTCATTGTCTGGGGAATTATTTGATTAATGCTCAAATATTAAATAAAAATAAATAAAAGAAATCATAAAAATGGCACTCACAATTACCCAGAGCCCTATGTGATGGCTTTAATTTTTTTGTCCGCGCCTCAGTCAGCCAACGAAGATATCCACAGATTTTGGGGTCAATCAATATTTCTGATTGATCACTCCAGAGGTTCTGAGGAGATCAATGTGCCAAGAACACCTCAAAAAAATGTCCCTTTGACTATCAACTACTATCCAAGTCCAGCTGCATAACACTTGGATAAGTATAACTGTGACTAGTCCTCAAGATCAGATTTAAATCTTAGTTTCTGTTTGTGATAAACATTTTTAAAGTCAACCTTACATACAGTCAAAAACTTACAGTAGAGATTTATTTATTGGTAATTTACAATGTTAGTTATTTTTATATCTCAATGTGCTCAAGATTTCACATAAATAACAACCAGTTACATTTAGAGGTCGTCATGACCCATCCTCGGGTAGAAACCATGGTGTTTTGCCATTGTTCCCTAATGACACAAAATTGATCGATTTTTTAATTGAAAAAGTGATGTGGGAGATGAGCATGTGGTGAGGAATTATGACCCCTAATACATTAAACTATTTTGGTTTCAGAATCCCTGCAGTCGAGAATACACTAGCCCAATAATCATAGTATAGACAATCTATCAAGACGCACTGTGACATACACAAATTCCAGCCTATTATTCTTGTAATCAGTGCTGTGTACAACTAATCAGCACTGACCTCCGACGAGATCAGCTCTGCTAGCCTCATTTCATGGAAGAAGACTCTGACCATCAGTACGTGTCTCAACCCGACATCCTCACTAATAGCAGTTGCCTCCTCAAGGGCTTTCCCATCCATCAACCTGGGGGATGTTAGCCTATTAGTGGTGCTGTTTAGCTTCTACTGTAGACATTAGCAGATGCACTTAGACTTTTTTCACCACAGTGAAATGCTAACTGCTCATACTCCCATTAACAGCAGCGCTCTGATAAAGTTGCATGGTTATGTGTGTTTTGTGCATAACTTCCTTACCCAATTGAAAATTTGTGACAAAACCAGAAAGGTGGAGATGTTTACCTTCAGAAAACCGCATATATCCAGAAAAACAAAGACATGCAGCATGATATGAGCAAACTGGGTTTTAAAGGGTAAAATATCAAATTATTTTGACAATGAGGGCTTATATACCTAATCTTATCAATGCTCCATAGAAAAGACCAATAAACACAAATACTGCAATATCCTATCCCTTATCCCAAAAAGGATTACAGCTTACATGTTTCAAAACATACACTCTTTTTAAAGGCCTTACTGGACACATTTAGACTGTTAAGCTGATTATTTGATTGCTATATTATTAGGATTATTTCAAAACCAGCACAGAGCAAAAATACAACTGACTAAGTCTAGTTTCAGAGCATGCATCTCCTTCACTCAAAAAGCCATCATTCAAGCCACACCTGAACATTTCATCTTATTGTGATGAAATCCTTGCAAATCCAATCAAGTATTTGGCCAAAAATCAGTAACACTATCAGAACAAATCACAGCATATTTTTAAAGATAAAGCAACTGCTACTCGTCATATTTTCACTTTCCTAGGCATAGTCTACATAAGTCTTTCTGACTATGGTAACTATAAAAAATCATATAAAACAATAAATGAAAGAAATGACTTTGGACCATGGTGCAGAAAACACAATTGAAGTTGAAATGGCCTTTTAAAAACATTTTATGTGTAGACATTCTGTGGTTTCATTTTTTAAAATTATCTTTGTTTCAAGCAACCCTTTCCTGTTATACATGTAAATACATAACACTTAAGCTCTGACACAAATTGAATACATGTTTTATATACTGGACATGTGCACTCACTAGTGTAAAATCAATCAATCAGTTGTGGGTAAGACCCTTTACATATAAGTGCAGTAGATCGACTGTTTTTCTAACTACAAAGTAAAACACTGATCTGTGACAAACTGCCATGCCCGCGTAACCACAATTATAAATCTAGATTTTAAAAGCATACTGTTCCCCTCAGCAAAGAAGGTCTTCATAGCCTGCATGACTTTTTATTGTAACTAGGAATATGACAGCAAATCATTATTTCACTATCCAACTATGCGCAACGTCTATATTACTGTGGATATTAATTGAACTAACATATGCTTTGCTTTTATAATTCAAGCAATATCCTCCATGTTTTTCTTGGTGATGATGCACAGTCAGGATAAAAGCAAATGCCAAGCCAATCCCTTATTGATGCTGAGGGAATAGGAGAGAAACTTCCTGATGTCGTCACTCAGGGAATATTTCGAAAAGGTTTGTATTTTTAAATCTCCTCTTAAGCAATAAATACACTGAGATCCAGCACGTGAAGCTGTCACACACCCTGCTGTCTTTGTAACCTGAGATCAAAAGAGCATCTAAATGTCTAAAACCTGACCTTTAGAGCAACTCTACCACACAGACAACTCCAGGCTGAGCTGCTGTCCCTGGCTCCCCTATGATGGCGCTTTCTGCACACGGCATGAGTCATGCACACTTTTGACTCTCATCCTGACTCCGTCTGAATCCAAAATGACATGTGTTTTGTGGAAAGACTGTGACATATTCCTGCATGTGAGCAATGCTTTTGTGCTCCGCACAGCGTGCTACTGTGTGCCGGGACCAGGCCTATAACCATGTGATGCAACAACAATGATGTAACAACAATGACAGGGCTCCCCGTCCGTCATTGCGGCTTTGTCTTTGACATGGACTTATTGAAACAAACAGGGGCACAGGCATGCAGCACAGTATCTGTAATGTTTTACTATAAGAAAGATTGCTTTTGAACTGTCCGGTGCATCTCCTACGCATGCTATAATCTAGTGAAATCCACAATTATCTTATATTAAATTACACAAGGCCTATATGCTGGCTGTTTTCTATCTCTTTCTTTCGGTTGGTGCACACTCATATGCACTATTACTAATAAAAGTAGTAAAATTCAAAACTCACCTGGTCTCACCGTTCAAAAGATTACACAGAACACTGTCACTGTATCAATAAATTGTTCTTGAGGTGGATCCAGATACTGGACCTGAGTCTAAAATTGGCACAAACCACAAACAGTTGATCTGGTATGACTAGCAGCAGGTGTTTTAGTATCCCACTCTTCCATCTCACTCACAGTGAGTCTGCAGCAGCAACCGCAGCATCAAGCCAAGCTGTGGCACACAGCCTATTGGTTATAGCCTCTTTATTTTCTATCACATTCTCTCCCTGTGAAACCTCTGTCACCACTGTAACCAAGCTCAAAAAGAAGAATATTTACTTTGTGTAGCAAACATCTCTCTCTCTCTCTCTCTCTCTCTCCCCCTCACACATACAGTAGACAAGCAAATATTACAATTTTGTTTGAAAACCAACAGGTGAGAAAACTATGAGCCATTATCGTAACAGAGAAATATAATTCCCAGGTCTTTCAGGTGATTAATATGTTACTGCAACATAATGACTTGTCACACTGTCACCCATTTTTAAATTAAGTATGATAAAACAGGCTTTTTTTTTTTTTTTTTAACAGCGCTGCCACTTTTAACAGAATTCAAGCCTAAACCTTATCACAAGATACCTTTCAAAGTGATAATCCCACCATAATCTGCAGTATATTCTATATATATTATATATAGTATAGAGAGTCAAACAATCACCCTCTGTATGCTTAATATGTCATTCTACAAAGTTAATTGTTTCCTCATCCTCAACTTGACTTCTGTTTGTCACAATGGATTCCAACAGTTCCAAAAACATCAGAACTTCAAAAAGTCAATTTAAATAAATCTCTGGAAACAATGAAAAGCGTAGAACACATTTTCACCCTAAACTCGCTTAATACAAAGCTCCCCCCACCCATCAAAACTCTGAAGCTGTGCTGAAAGTATTCAGCCATATCACCGTGAAAATCTAAGATTATACATCATATTGAGCACTTGCATGGACAGCAGAGAAGAGTAGATTATGCTGCAACCGGGGTTTAAGAAGATTCTATGGATGTTTTAAGACTTTTCTGCCTTTTCTGCCCATTTATGATGGTACAACCACCAACCTGCTCTGGTGACAACTTTTCTTGTCAAACCATGCGTTTTTCTATGGTGTCATAACAACATAACATCACAATGACGAGTGACCTCACCTCTTCAGTAATTACATTGGATCAAAATGTTTTGACAGAACATTTCACAAACATCTATCCATTTCTAAAGCGTATTCCCTTGCAAACGCTGCTGAGCAAGACCGTAAATAAATACTACAGAACTACTTTTCTGAACTGTATCCATCTTTAGCCAACAGATACAGTAAAAAACAACAATAATAACACTCTTTACTTGTTCCCGGTTATAAGTGCCACTCTTCACACATTGTGACTCTAAATGTCAGCATGGAGTACAGCAGATTTCACTCACAACACAATGAGCGAGTAGAATATCAATGTAAACTAAGGCGTGTCTGACAAAATACAGATGAGTAGACTCTAGCTTTCACATCTGAATACATCCTGGTACAGAATACATTTAGTTTTTGCAGTAAGTATGGATGTCCTGTGCTGAACCATGGGGTGTGAATACTCACTTGGCGCTTCTATTTGCTGAAAGGAAAATTACTTTCTTTTAAAGTAGCTAGGAGGATTGTAGTAGTATGTAGTTTTTACATTACAAGTCCAACATGATTTAGGAGGAACTATTGTCAGAAATGGAATATAATATTCATAGGTATGTTTTTATCAGTGTATAATCACCTGAAAATAAGAATCATCATGTTTTCGTTGCCTTAAAATTAGCCATTATTAATCTACAGACACTACGGGTCGCCTTCCGTGGCGGTTGCCATGTTGAACCACCATGTTTCTACGGTGGCCAAGAAAAGACTAACCAAACACTGGCTCTAGATAGGGCCGATCACGGCCACCGTAGTTTTTCCCCCACGCTTGGATGGTGAAGCGAGTGAGTTGCAATTTGCTACTACACTGCCAGATGCCACCATCACACTGGATCTTTAACAGACCTTAAATGCAATGCAAACACAAAAGGATAAAGATAAGGATGTGGTTTTGGTGACAAAGTTGACAAACCATATGCAGATGTGGTCTGTGTGTTGGGCGTGTAATGAAATTCCTTTAAACAAGGTTCAACCATGGTTGACTCACATCAGTATCATGTGGTATTCAAGGGGTTATGAGTGTTAAAGTGTTTTTCATCAGGTATGCAATGACTTCCCTGTCTTGCAGGTGGCTGGTTATGATGTCAAAATCAATAAGAAAAGGAAAATATTTGCTGGGGGGGGGGACTGTCTACAGAAAATGATGAGGTTATGCCGGGTTGGCGCGACTGCAGCGCAGTCCCAAATCTCTCCGTCTCCTGCTCTCTGTCATACATCCATCTGTTCCAGTCTCTCTCTTTTTCTGCCTGGGTCAGTGTTACACTCTACTCAGATCAAGATTGTCTCCAGCATTTGTCACATCCCTGGCTCTGCTCCTGCATTCTCCACAGATCCTGTCTCTCCCTATTCTGTCACACTAAAGATGCATTCTGTCCATCCTAAGGAATCTCACCCTCTCCCATCTCCATCTCACCTTCTGCCTTTCTCATCTTCTGTCTTCCCATCCTCATGCTCTCTCCTTCTTCTCCTCCTACCCACACACTCATTCAGTATTCATATTTTAGAGGACATTTATGAGCATGAAACTGAGCGTGTGCATCTGCACCATTTTCGGTGCAGAGGAAACCTACATTTTCTACTCGAGCCTTCCCTGTACCCCTCCTCTTCCTTATCTAGCTAATCCAGATTCTGGTTTTGGTTTCGTGTTGCTTATCTTTTTTTAGACTGAAAGCCATGTGCCACTCACTCCTACTCTCCCTCTGCCTCTTTCTCCATCTTTTTCTCCCACTGCCACCCACTCAATCCCTTTCACCTCTTCCCACTCCATTTTCTTTCTTTCAGTTGATGTGATAGTATGTGCACTGCCGATTGCATGTGTGTTTGTGTATACATGAATGTTTTTTGTGTTGGGGTGGTAACATATGTGCTTGGCCAACCTGTCTCTGGCTTGGTGCCACAAACCATGTTCAGATCTGTATCTGGTAAGGTACCGAGAATAACTGCACCAGATTTATCCTTGCAACACTCTACTGCAGCTATAGGTTTTTAGCAGTGTGCTGAATGTATCGTGGTACTTTAAATCTCTCTCTCTCTCTCTCTCTCTCTCTCTCTCTCTCTCTCTCTCTCTCTCTCTCTCTCTCTCTCTCTCTCTCTCTCTCTCTCTCTCTCTCTCTCTCTCTCTCTCTCTCTCTCTCTCTCTCTCTCTCGACACACAACACACACTTGTATTGACCAGCTGTCTATTAATTGCTTTACCGCAAAATCGCATGATTTCAGTTCTGCAGCTTATAGATTTTGCAATACATGCAGGTCTGTCAGGGAGGGGACACACACAAACCCGCCTGCAAGGCACCTGCCAGATCATCAATGCTGTCTCATCGATATTAACACAGAGCAATGGCCTTTTTTTATTTATTTTTTTTAAATATGGCTTATTTGGATCACCTGTCCCATGATGGACTGTTAAAAAGAGCAGAAGAGCAGTCCAGAATTAAGGTGCATGCTGTAACATCTACTTCATCCACAAGACATAGCGAAGACCATCCATAAATCATGGATTGCACATGCACTGGATACAACTGCAATTATAATCGCCTGGTTATTTATCTTGAACTTGCTTTTCAAATTTTTTTTACACATTTTAGGAATAAACAATTTTCAGTCCAAAAGAGAAATTAAAACGGTTAATTTTTTGCTAACATCTGCTCTGCACACGGACAACAAAATGAACTTCAAACTCAAGGGCCTGTGGAATTATTGTTTTTAACTACAATAGTATAATATTTTGACTGGGTTCATTATCTCAGACAAAGAGCAAAATGTATATCTGAACGTAATAGTTGCAGTTTAAGTGTAAAGTTTCACTCCAATCACTCCTCAGTTTAGCTGATCCTAATACAGTACATCAATGAATGCAAGGGAGTTTTCTCCTAAATGAGTGAGAACACTTGTGTCTTGGCAGTTTAAAAAAAAAAAAAGAATTTCCTATGTCCATTCCTCTCTCACGGGCACTCACCTACACATCATCACGACAAAACAGATAGGCTGTCGAGACTATACAGGCCTACAACAAACATGGATTTCTGATTATTGTGGATTCATATACACAAAAACTACATACACATGGAATTTACATCTATACCTCGATCAATGAAAATGGAGGGAGGGTGTGCATTATTTCTAGAAAGCTGCACATAGTGTGAATATTGTTCTAAATAAACATAAAATGTACTTGCGTTGCATTCAAGGTAACGGCTACAAATCCTAAAGCCTTACTATGTATTTTTACATAAAGCCTTAAGCCTTTTAGGGTTAAGGCTCAACTATTTGAGGAAGGTACTACAGTAATACAAGAAAAACCTGAAAAACATCAAACAACGGTTCGGGCAATTATATCTCACAAGACTTCCTTCTGTTTAAAATTGCAGACCAAAAAATTTAACTGAATCTTTAGCCATGGGGTTGTGATGTTAAATTCCCATCCAAGCTGAACAGTAACATGCTTTAGGTGGTTCCTCTCTATGCTACATTATACTCTGTGTCTTTCCTATTCTTAATCCAACTTCAGACATCCATTTAAAGCAGTTGTCCGAATTATGAAAAGGCACAAATGTGAGAAACGGGCAATAATTTCTTTGCAGTCCTGCAAAAGCAACGCTGGAACATCATGAATGATTTGTTCCATCATTAATGACAGTGGTTACTGCAGGACCAAAACAATCAAATATAGAAAAATGGCCTACTTTCTGCTGCAGTGTGATTCCTTAAATACCTGTGAACACCCAAACACCAGCATTATGCCCTTCTAAATAAAATAATACGTAATAATTCATCAATATCAGAGCAGAAGAGACAATTTTCTGGCACAAGGAGAGGTCATACACAATGCTCTGGAAAACAGAGACACCATACTGTATGTGCCAGGACTCCCTGGAGGTACTGGGTTTCCACTAGGGTTGAAGCCTACCGGGATACCAGAGCACCAAGTGTAAACACTGGTGTTGATGAAGCCTTACATGGCTGGGCATGGATTGATTTTTTATTTAACTGGAATTACGTGTGAAATATGTACCGTATAATCTATACTCGATAGGCTTGATGTAAGAGACAGGAGGACGCAGTGCAGAGATCAGTATAAAAATAATAAAGATGTAAATAGTAATACCTGGGACATAGTCCAGTCCTCATATAAGTGCCATAAACACGCAGTGCCATTGCTCACAAAACTAACAAACTTATCTAGTCCCTTAGCATAAAACAGTAAACTACAACGGGTCTACGCTGCTCGATCCTCTACAACTGAAACATTGCTTAGAGAAGGCATTTGCACTTTGAGTGGCATGAGCATGATGACAATACAGGAAAAAAAACAGTATCTACTAACTGGAAGTCGTGAGGAAAGCAGGGCCCAAATGATCAGTGAAATATTCTCAGTGTGAATGATAAAGAGGTGTGACATTCCCCTTACTGTCGCTGTGCCAGGTCTTTTTTTTAAAAAAAGGGAAGCATGTCATCTACTGCACTCCCACAAGCAAAGAGTCTGGATGATACATACTAGGTTAGGCTTTAAGTCTGGTTAGACAAGTCTCTAGTTAAGAAAACGACAGGTGGACTGATGAGTTATTAAAGCATAAAAATAAATCAATAACAATATTGGTAAATGTACAACTGAATAATTTGGGGTACTGGCAAGTCAACACCATAGGCTAAGAAAGTCACATCACTTTGGCTTTTTGTAACTTATGATTGGCATCTGCCATTATTTTGGCTTTTTTTTGGTTTTCCTACAAAATTCACAAACACACAACGACTCAACCAGTGAACCCACAATCAGCTGCAACCCTTTGGTGTTTATATGTCCAACAGCATCAAAATGAGTAATTCCAACAAGTCGATTAGCAGCAGCGGCAGTAGCGTCTAATCTCATTTAAATCAGGACAGCTGCTTAAGGTGGCATCCTGTGGGCCTAGCTAATGTGGATGTGGCCTAAGAAATGTGTCTCTTAAAAAAAAAAAAAAACATGCACTGGGAAGCCGGGTCACGCTGTCCGCTCTGCATGTGCATACAGCTAAAAGGCAGGTAAATCCGTCAGATTGTCAGTCTCCTCATCCGGTAGCTGCTGCTCACCTGAATTTTGACGATGCCTTTCCAAGACCCACTGCATCGGTTCCGCTCGCTCTCCCATATCCTTCCGACTGCCGACCCGCCTCAGCCTCTCTCGCCCCGACACCGGCTCAGGGTTGTGTGTGTGTATATATATATGTATATATATGTGTGTGTGTGTGTGTGTGTGAGGAGGGTGAAATCACAAATGTCTCACCGACTGAATTATAATAACCGTACAGACGTCATTACAACAGCAGGATGAATGGACCCAGAGACATCAAAGAGCCGGAGCGTCCTCGGTTATGTGCCGGGTGTCAGGCGAACCCTGATACATGCCATCAAAAGAGCGCTATCAACGTAACACGGTCGTTTTCAAACCGACCCGACGGACTCGGTCCTCGGTTGCTTTAATTGCAACACGTCGTCGGTTGTGGCAGTTCTTTAGAGTCCTTTTTCACGTCCCTCCGTCGGGGCTCGGCATGATGATTTCTATCCACAGAAGGGTTAACAGTGCCGCGGGTTTGACGAACAAGACGGGAGCTCTTCGGTTCTCACGTTGTTAGTCAGTTAGCTTGTGTGTGTGCCATCAGCCGGACACCTCCCGAACCCCGGCACGGACGGCAGCTACACGGAGGGAGCATTTCCCGGGAATTTGGCCCAACCCCTCGGACACAGCTCCCCCCCAAAAAATAAAAAAAAAACATACGTACGAATTCGCTATTCCCCTTTTCCGTGTTTGGCTGCGCAAATCCCATACAACGTTGTGTTTACGCCAATGGTTTACGCACAACCGAGTCGTTTCAGTTAATGGCAGACAGTTTGGAGATCCTGCGGAGAAAGGGCGCCACTGGTGGTTTGTGAATATCAAGGAATAATAAGGCAAGGGATTCAAAGAGAGCAGTGTTTGCCGAGAGGTAGCCGCTCCCCTTTGTGAAGTCACTCAAAAAAGGCCTCAAGAGACTCTTGTTTGTTCAGTTTGCTGTATAGTTTGGGGAAGATGTCTGTTTTGAACGCTAACTGTTTAAAAATAGCATTAGGTTAACTGTTAATCAGGAATGTTATTAGCGTATTTGATTGGTACGGTTGTGCCACTACGCATGCGCAGTTACTATTTATCCACAGCATAGTTTGTTACCACGGTGATGAAACCGCGATGCAGACTCGTGTGGTAAATAAACATGAATTTTAAGCAACATTTTGTCCTTAACGTATACAAACCTACACTTAATACTAATAATATGTAACATAGCCCTATACGTGTAGGTTATAGGTCACATTTTTAACCATTATCAAATGTTTATTCAACGTGTTCTCCTACGTTTGGTTTCGTCTTTCTTTTGCGTCAGATAGACGGACCCAACTGAAAACATTTTCTCATTGATTACAATATTTCAATTACATCTGATGACATAAAAAAAGTTCGACTTTTTGTGCTTGTGTTTCTATCTGCGTCGTTTTACGTCAACCAGTACGCACTTGACCGACAACTCCGTACCTTACCGATTACAATCTTGACATACTGTAATCTTCTTTGGACCGACGTATAATGGGCGTGAACCCATGAAAATGGGTGTAGTGTCATCTGTCAAAAATGCAGGCTAACGAGCGAAAGCTATGCCAACAATTTATTAAAAATACATTAAATGAATGAGAAAACCCTCATCAGGACACTAGGCCTCGTACAGTCACAGGGATTTATCACAGGCTGCTGCTAAGAGTGCTGACCTCAATGCTCAGGGTTATTTGGCAGACATCTGCTGTCTGAAAATAGATTAAAAGCTGCCTGTAATTGATGTGTCAATTGCAACAGGATTCATTTTGAAAATACCTGTGAAATAATTGTTTTCATACAAACTATAATGTGAGAAACCAGTATTGCTTTGCATATTTGCAATGAAGATTTCTCACATTATATATTTCATTTGCATACACAGGGGCAAACGTGATGCAAGATGAGAAGAAAACATGACTCATTTCCTTATCAAATTGACTGAATAAGTGTCCACCTGTTTATGGCAACTGACAGATTAAGATGGTAAGTGGTCACTGTAGTGTGTGCTGCGAGGGCAAAATGCAGAAAAAGTTAGGTGCTGTTAGTTTGTCCAACAATTTCATCTGTCCTTGTATTGCATTTGTTTCCTCTCTGTCTGTCTTCTCTCTTTTTGCTTTGTTTTGGCTCTATACTCCTCTTTCAGCTTTAATTTGGAGGTTTACATCCATGTATGAACAGTGTATGATCTGTAGCCCTGTTCTGTTCTTGCTCTGTCAGAAAAAGTTTGTGATTACAAGGACTGTCAACAAAATGGACTTAAACGTCATCAGACACTCAAAGGTGAAAATCTGCATTTTACCCTCAGTAATTGTTAAATCTAAGCATACAGCGCTATAACAATTAAAATGTCACTAACTTACTCCTACTGCATGGTACCTGGAAAAATGACTACAGAAGAATATTGTCACATAAACCTTTGTGTAACATGTATTATATCTTATCATTGTAGAGATAATCAAAAGCTAAACTCTGCCATAGTGAAATAACTCTTATTGTATCCATAAAAACTCACTGGATTAAGATTTGTTTTAGGCTCTAAAACCAAGGATGTAATCAAAGAATTGTCCCCCCCCCCATTTTGACCAGATGGTACATCCCAGTCTCTCCTCCTCTCCCATTCTCCTCCCTCCTGCTTTCAGTGTCCTCCATCTCTCCGATTTCTCTCATTTTCTTATATTAAGGACATTCTCACTTCCAGAGACCGCTGCATTTCCTCCTCATCTGTTTTCGTTGTTATAGCCACAGAGCTGTTGGAGAGGTATGTAATATCCAATATTTACTCTCATCACATCACTGCAGGATTTTATATGGAAGCATTTTTGTAAAGACGTCTCCAGCTTATATTCTGTAAAGTGCAAGCTCCTGCGATTTGTTTATTCAATTTCAGCAGCGTTTGTTCCTCTTCATTATTTTTCCTCATTTGCATTTTCACTGATTTCCTTGCAGTCACCGTGGTTCTTATTTCTCTCCTCCATCTTGTGCTCCATTTATAGCACACATGACTCATGCAGTTTTACAGTGAGAGAACAGAGAGCAAGACAGAGGAAGAGCTCTTTCTTGCTCTTTATGCGTTATTGCATCTGGATTAGGCTCTTGTCAGGGTCAAAGAAATAGATTCCATCCTTGACTATGAATAAGCTCTGCAGTTGCAGTACCATTTGCTATTCCTCCATTACAAAACTATCAGATTGTCCCATGAAAAAGCTTTACACAGGAAGCTGTTGTAACATTATTTTTTCAGTGGAAAATTATATCACAGCTGCTGTGACCAAAATAAACAATTCCCTGTCCTCTGAGCATTGGAGTGTTCCCATCAATGTCATCTTTTTCCAAGGTCACATTTAAGGCCTCACTACCATATTACTGCTTCACTGCTGTACAGTGAATCATGGATTTTAATGGCTCTTTCGTATGTCAGTGTCTCTACATTAACAAGCAGATAACATGATGTCTGAGCCTAATTTAGAAGGATAATCCGGCTGTGTGTGTTTGCTGTTTTTTCTCAGTGAAGCAGCACAGAGCTGACCTTATCAAAACTCCTATCCAGACCACACCTCTGTCCCTGAGTCCATGGAAGCCAAAGCCAAGACCGGGGCTCCAGTGCCCAAAGCAGCATCTAAAGCAGAGAAGAAGGAGCCAGCAGCCCCCCCACGCAAGGCTGAGCCTGCCCCTGCAGCCCCTGAGCCTGAGAATCCTCCTCCCCAGGATGGGGCAGCAGAAGCTGAAGCAGCAGCGGAAGGTGACGAGGCTGCGGCCTCCGGCACAGACTCTCTGGAACACCTGAAACCTTTTCTCATTGGTGGTGCTGTTATTGCTGCAGGAGCCATTTTGTTGGGAGTGTTGCTACTGGCAAGGAGAAATTAAAACCAAATTGTTATCTCAAATTAATGTATCTATTGGTTGATGAGTTAGAGCATTGTTGCTGAGTGGTTCACAGACTATGACGGGGAATGGGGAGTCACTGTGCATCCAGTGTTTTTTGGGTTTTTTTGTTCTGCTTTCACTTGTAGTGAATCAAACCATTCAAGTTTTGATCAAGGCTGTATATGGAGCATAATTACGCATAGTATATGCATGAAGTTGCTTAAATACTGCATCGGAACTGTAATAATCTATTTCTTAAAAAAAATAACTCACACTGTAGTACTGAGCTTAAATGCATAAACTCTTTAAAGGTAGCTTATTCAACTGCTTTATCTTGTTTCATCCAGTTTGCACAAATATTGACAAAAGCTTGCAATATTTGTACATTCTTGCACTGGAAATGAGCTTGGTTCACTTTGCTTAAAGATCATTGAAAACTGTAATACTGTTGAAACTTAATACTGGCGATCAGAGTTGGTTTAGGTTTTCTTTTACTTACTAATAAGACAACTGAAACGGTGGGCCTGAAAGGAGGTGGACATATGCATTGTGATATATTGCACATATTTTGGCTAAATCAATATTAAAGTGAAGGGATTCAGTTTCTCTTTCTTCAGGTTACAGGGAGAGGGACACTGAATCCCTGCATGTCCAAAACATGTCAAAAAGAGAGCAGCAAAGTGCAATAAAAAATACAAATCAACAAGAAAATATAAGCATAAGGTGGTTTAGAAAGGAGATGTAGGGGATTGTTGGATATAAAACATGTACAGTATGTGGCAGAGAATAATAGTAAAGTTACTTCTTGCTGTAGAATAAGAGTTTTATTTTACTGTCAAATGATGTCACAAATCAATAACCTTTCATGTCTTTCAACAGCCACAGTTGTGCTAGTTCAATCTGTTTACATCCTACAGTAGCTGAAGCAGGATGAACAGCCATTCATGTTGCAGTATCAGGTTTAAAGCCTGCTGCCAATACATTTGAGTTGCTTTTCTCTTCACCGTGTTCCCCTTATGTAGCTTTTGGAAAAAAAAACTCATTAATAACTAAGAACATCTGTTACGTGATGAGAAAATCCTAGGCTGCTCATGCAGTGAAACTGGGGTGTAGATGAAGTGCTGTTGTATAGTTTACTCAAAGGGGAAAAAATGTCAAGCAGTCACAGTTTTGTTGCTGCACATACTCACACTCTGTACAGCTGTACACAATATTGTCCACTCACATGTAAAGCTCATGGGGATGTTGCATAAGTAGATAAGCAGAAAGACAGTTCTGACACACACCATTTCTTGATTTTATTTGTAAGGGTATATATGAATTTTACCTCACATTACTGGCCAAAAATATTGTACGAACATACTGCATTCACCACAGTCAACACCCCAACCACATCCAAAAGAAAATACGCCAACACCAAAACAAACTTCACCTTACATTGTACAATACAGTGTACCAAAAAAAAAGACAAATCCTATTTTCATAATTTCAACAGCGTATAAATGCAATAATTCAGATAGGACTCCTCATTTAGCACACGTGCTGTAGCAAGTTAAATTACATAAATGATGATGTACGGTAATAATATTGTTGGTGATGATTATGTATGATGTTATTGATGGCATTGACGGTGATATTACAGACGATGATGGTAATGATGATGTTTTCCATGATGACAGTAATGATGGCTATGATATATTTTTGATATATTTCTAACATATTTTCCGTATGCACATTCCCCTCTGCCCCCAAACTCCTAAATGTAAAGAAGAAAAAGGTTGTAATCTAACCTTAATTAAAGTCAGTGAACCAGCCCAAGGGAGTATTTCATTGAGAACAATTGCACTCTTTATTTAATATTATTCAAAATTAGGAAACCTACATTTGCAAATAGAGCTTCAGCTCTGCTAATTATTTAGAGTATGGTGTACCTGTCTTTCCATTAAACTGATCATTAATTTGTGTTTGTGTGATTCATTTGAAATCTCAGTCAATATAATAATAAGGATTTCTTTTTTCATATAAGCATGGTGGAGCAGTTACCGTTTCAGTTAACTTTTTACAAAATGCTTAAAAGCTAACAACTTGGAGGTACACACTTTGCACATGTCTTTAATTACTCTTTAATGAACACATTTGAGGGATATTTACTAAAATATTTAAGTGTTTGGTCAGTGTGTATTGTAATGTGGTTATTTTTGCTTTTAGTTATCAATATATATACTGGCCTACAAAAGCCATTATGGGTCAGCTCTACTGTGCTCTACTTGTACCCACCACACCCACAAAGATGTTTCTTTATTCTAGCGGAATAGACCTCTTCTCGGGACCCAGATAGAGGCTGCGTAACTGTGCTGGGGGTATGCTGAGGTTACCAACAGAATAAAAAGAAATCATAAAGTTATAGGCCTAGACTTGTGCAACAAAACATGCAAGAGGTTCAGGGAGATGTCAATAAGCATGCATGGTCTTTACTGAAAACTATTGAAGCTCTGTGGTCTTCATAACGAAAACAAAGGAGTACACCATTGTACAAATGTTTTACTTTGGGGCATCTGCTATTTGTTTTTTACATAGTACCAGTGTGAAAGCTTTTGACAAATAATGTGTGCGGCTTCTGTACTGAATTTAAACTCAGTTTCCATTTTATTAGATACACATTGTTAAAACTAATGCAGTCTTAAACAACATTATGCAGGTTATAATGTTTGTAAATGTAATCAGTTGTGGTTCAGACTGTTGAACAAAACTGTTCAATGTTATTTTAGAGGCTGTAATTTGTGGTGCTGTTGAAGTGTACAACGTTATACTGAAAGATGCATCAAATATTTAGGGTAAGGGTGTATCTTCTAACTGTCCATGTTTATTATCAGTAAACCAATGCGGAAATTATGCTTTTATTCTGAAGGATTCTATCCGGAAGTCTCACTGTTGTTGCTGCTCAAGAGAACGAGGGAAGCTGCCATCCTTTTGGCGCAACTCATTTTGCTTAGAATAATATAAAATTTAAGTTTTAGATAAACTATATTCGTTACGGTGAGTAAATACAAACTGAAGTTATTTTAGACTTTATGTTCTGACAGGTTAATTGCTAACATTATGTCAACTCGTGGCAGCATGTTCCTAGATGCTAACGTTGGCTAACAGTTTACTGTTGTGCTAATCGCGTGGCTACCATGGATGTGCTTAACGTTAGCTAATCTTGCAAATTAACTAATCCGCCAGGTTATTATTCGAGGTATTATTCCTGATAATCATTTCAGTGAACGTCCAGTTAAGTTTTGTAGCTATTTAAAATGTTACCAAATCATTGAAGTTTAGCCAACGTTATCCGATACAGCGTTTACGTTACCAGTTGGCGAGCAGCTTGATTTCCTAGGAGGAATTCACATATTTGTATAAAAATAAATACTAACCGAGTTAATTGACGCTAGCTAGCTTAGTTATCTTACTAGCACTGGATACACTGTACACTCAGGTATGAACGTCAACAAGGTGGTGTGTGCCTCTGTCCCCAGGTGTCCAACAATGATCATCCCTGTCCGATGCTTCACGTGTGGGAAGATTGTGGGTAACAAGTGGGAGGCATACCTCGGCCTACTTCAAGCAGAGTATACTGAGGGGTAAGATAAATACCTGCTGGTTTGTGTTGTTTCAATAATGTTACATCTCCAGATGTCGCTCATAGTTGTGGTTCTTGGCAATATGTAATTTAATATGTTTAATATATGAGTAAGGATTAAGTCAAAATCAAAACTATTTAGATATACAACTTGTATGTAAGCGGCTGTGCCAACTTTATTTTCTAGAAGCAGTCAAGTGGAAATACAACATAGTAAAACCTTTTTAGACTATTCAGTTGTCATAGGCTGTGCTAATGTCCTCAAGGTTTCGAGTGGTCTACATTCAGACTTGAATGCATTGATGGACTGAATAATAGCAATTTCCTGAGGCCATTTAGTCTACTATTATGACTATTGTATGCAATAATGTCCATGTAGTTTACTCATTCATCTGGTGAACTGTATACCGTACATTGAGACTAACATTACCTCCTTACTCCCTCTTAAGAGATGCTCTTGATGCCCTGGGCCTGAAGAGATACTGCTGTCGGAGGATGCTCCTTTCTCACGTGGATCTTATTGAGAAATTGTTGAATTATGCTCCACTGGAGAAGTGATTGGAAATGGTCAACTTCAAGAACTGCAAGGACTTGGTTGGGCTGTGGCATGGACAGATTCATATAATATTGATGTGTAACAACAAATGCCGACCACAGTGAAAATCTTTGGAACATTCATTTGTGCGCTGATGTGATAATACTTTTTTTTTTTTTTTTTTAAATAAAGTTGTTAAAATGACACTGCTACCTTTTTATTACTGGCTTGTCTAGTTACATAGATTAACCTGTCTTTCTGCAGGAACTAAAAAGGTGAAAATTAGTTCATACATTTGTGCACTGTCACTGTTGTGCGTTCAAGCAAAGCAGCACCTGAAATGGAGAAAAATTACTGCTATTAACTTTAGTTTCTGTAAAAAAAACAATCAGACCTATAGAGAAGTGCATGTGAATCACTATCGGCTTCTGTGGTAAGAGGTGTCATCGTTACCAGTAAATAGTAATAAAAGTACTCCAGGTGTTTTGAGTGCTTCAAGTCAAAAACATTTTTTTAATGTTCTAAAAATACAATTATAGGTAATTATTCGGTTATACTTAGTGAGCAGATGTAATACGACCTAAATGCCTGAGAAGAAAAAACGTTTTTGGGGGAATGTTTTTTAATTTGTAGATTTAATACAAAAGAAAGTGATGAAAACATTACACTGCATTACATTTACACGGTTTTAAGAGGTGTTCCTGCGCATGCGAGCATTGGAATCTCATGTTCCAGCAACAAATCTACAACCACATTTTTTTCCTATAGCAGGTAAAAGTCCCAGTATGTACAGACGACTGGAGAACAAAAAAGTACACCGTAGACTTTTGGAGATACATCTTCAGTCCCACCTTAGAATTCTCCAGGTTTTTATACAGCTTGGTGCAGAAATAAAAAAAAGTCCTGTCTTCTTTCTGCTTCACACTTAAACACTCCGACAGTCTGGGGAGGAGAAAAAAAAAGCATACTTTTCAAAGCCACATTCAGACGAATTAAATATGGACTGTACAGTACTACTAGGTGGCTTTTTGTCCTTAGACTTAACAGTTCAGTGCACAGAAATAACTCAACTAAAAATAACTACTGACCTTTACTCCATGAACCATTTTGTGTCTAAAAGGATTTAGGTGCCATTTAGAACCAGAGGCATGTGCCTAGTAATGTGCACTCCTGAACTATATAAAAATGGATTACAAAATTATGTGCCTGAATATATTCTATGTTGAAATTGTATTTTATTCAATCGCAAGATTATTGTAAGATTATGTTCACTGACTTAATGAAATACAATATGAAGAAAGTTTTGTATTGTGTTGGTTTTATATATATATATATTAATAAATATATATATATAAAACCTTTATTGAATCGGGTATTCTCATTTAGGTCAAGGTCTGTTTTGCAAGAGACCTCAGCAGAAGCAACAGAAGAAACAGAACAGATCAGACACACAAACAAAACACAACCAGCCACATTGAAGCACACAAACAGCATCAGAAACAATCAGGCATCTCTTAGGAGGTCCAAAATTAAAAGTTGAAATTCATCCAATAGGATGACACTTTAAAGTTCATTCCATTCATATGGGGCAGAGTACCAGAACAACAATGGAACGGTCTGATGGGTGAAAAGTACATAAGTTACGTAAGTGTATAAATTAGAGGGAAGCTTACCAAGTTAGCGGTATCTGTCTCTGTGGTCTCTGTGCCTTTCTCGTTCCCGTGAGCGTTCCCTATCCCTATCCCCGCGATCTCTGCGTCTTCGAGACATTCCCGCACCGTCCCAACCGGAAGAATCTTCTCTGTCACGTTCTCTGTCACGATCTCGCTCTCGGTCCCGACCCCTGTCCCGGTCTCTTTCTTCGTCCCCAGAACGACTGGTACTCCTGCACAGAAATGTGTGTATTTGTGTGATACAAACTGATAAGAAAAGCTTATGCTAGTTCCATCCAGCTAGTTTAGTGTATTTATGGACTGCAAGATGCATCACGTCTTAGAGTCCTGAAGCATAATTAGACAAACCTGTAGCCGTAGTTGCCCTGGATAGAGACTAGACAGTCTTTGAGTGAGGTGACCAGGGCTTGGCAGCGTTCATCTCCATACACTCTGGACTGCTTAATGATGGCAATGGCAGTTAATAGAGTCTCCATGGCCACCCGCAAGTCTCCTGTATTAACAATAAAAGTAAAGTTAAGTATTTAAGCACTTTAAAGCTCTTAAGTTTAGGGTTAATAAAGTATGACATTTAAAGCACTCGCATCCATTTAGAATTAAGTTACAAAAAGACTGGAAATCAGTAACATCACTTGGTTGTGACTGACCATATTGATGGAGAACCTTTGGCAGCCAATGACAACTTTCACCATGATTAGATTATACTACACCTTTGGAGTTACACTATCGTACTCTAAGTCACATACAGCATTCATAACAAAAGCATTGCATTCGCATCAGTCATTCTCTTATGCTCGCAGTAGTGTGACTAACCTGAAATGATTTGGCCATAATCTATCCACAATACCCAACAGCATTTTGTGCATATAATTGTAATAATTACGCACATGATGAAATGACAAAAAACACAGCAGATTAGCTTTGGTTGTGAGTGTTAGATAAATTACGACTAAGGCTAATTATTTCCAAACTTTACAGTGTTGTTGTTGTCATCACTATTTTATGTTGCAGAGAAATATTTCAGATTTGAAACCAACTTTTCAGAGACTTTAAATAGGTACAGGAGAAGTGCACTGAATAAAGGGTCTGAATACTTTAGTTAATACATTAACAATCAAAAATAGGAAAGTGTAAAAATAAATGTCTACTTTGTCATTAGGAAGGTACTGTGACAAAAATGTTTAGTTAATTTTATCTATAAAATAAAAAGGTGGATGGGGAACAGCTTTTTGTCTTTTCATCTGTCCGTCAGTCATAAGTAGTGACCAGTTCTTTCTTTAAATTACATAACAAGTTCTGGGTTCTTTCTTTCACTTCACAGAATCTGACCAACTGTACTTACCAGCTGTTGCTCCAGACACAGCCTTGGTGATGGCACTGCTGGCAACAGCTCTGTTTCTGTTCATCAGCTCCTCGAAATCTCTGTCTGTACTTTGAGGTGTGTGTCTGAAAAATACAGACTGTTGTCATACATCTTAATTTGTTGTACCATCCTAAATATGTTCCATTCTTTTGTATTCCCCTCTGCATCCTAGCCTTTTGCTGCTTTTAAATATCCACTTTCCACAACAGTATTATCAAGTTTCATTTTATCACTAGGAAAAAAACATATACACTGAACAAAATTATAAACGCAACGCTTTTGTTTTTGCCCCCATTCATCATTGAACTCAAAGATCTAAGACTTTCTCTATATACACAAAAGGCCTATTTCTCTCAAATATTGTTCACAAATCTGTCAAAATCTGTGTTAGTGAGCACTTCTCCTGTGCCAAGATAATCCATCCACCTCACACGTGTAGCATATCAAGATGCTAATCAGACAGCATGGGTATTGCACAGGTGTGCCTTTGGCTGGCCACAATAAAAGGCCAATCAAAAATGTGCAGTTCCATCACACAGCACAATGCCACAGATGTTGCAAATTTTGAGGGAGCGTGCAATTGGCATGCTGACTGCAAGAATGTCCACCAGAGCTGTTGCCTGTGAATTGAATGTTCATTTCTAAACCATAAGCCGTCTCCAAAGGCGTTTCAGAGAATTTGGCAGTACATCCAACCGGCCTCACAACCGCAGACCACGTGTAACCACACCAGCCCAGGACCTCCACATGAGACCAGCCACCCGGACAGCTGCTGCAACAATTGGTTTGCATAAACAAAGAATTTCTGCACAATCTGTCAGGAACCGTCTCAAGGAAGCTCATCTGCATGCTCGTCGTCCTCATCGGGGTCTCGATCTGACTACAGTTCGTCGTTGTAACCGACTTGAGTGGGCAAACGTTCACATTCGATGGCGTGTGGCACTTTGGAGAGGTGTTCTCTTCATGGATGAATCCCGGTTTTCACTGTACAGGGCAGATGGCAGACAGCGTGTACGGCATCATGTGGGTGAGTGGTTTGCTGATGTCAACGTTGTGGATCGAGTGGCCCATGGTGGCGGTGGGGTTATGGTATGGGCAGGCGTGTGTTATGGACAACAAACACAGGTGCATTTTATTGATGTCATTTTGAATGCACAGAGATACTGTGACGAGATCCTGAGGCCCATTGTTGTGCCATTCATCCATGACCATCACCTCAAGTTGCAGCATGATAATGCACGGCCCCATGTTGCAAGGATCTGTATACAATTCCTGGAAGCTGAAAACATCCCAGTTCTTGCATGGCCAGCATACTCACCGGACATGTCCCATTGAGCATGTTTGGGATGCTCTGGATCGGCGTATACGACAGCGTGTTCCAGGTCCTGCCAATATCCAGCAACTTCACACAGCCATTGAAGAGGAGTGGACCAACATTCCACAGGCCACAAACAACAACCTGATAAACTCTATGCGAAGGAGATGTGTTGCACTGCGTGAGGCAAATGGGGTCACACCAGATACTGACTGGTTTCCAGACCCCCCCGGACCCCCCCAATACAGTGAAACTGCACATTTTCGATTGCCTTTTATTGTGGCCAGCCTAAGGCACACCTGTGCAATACCCAAGCTGTCTGATCAGCATCTTGATATGCCACACGTGTGAGGTGGATGGATTATCTCGGGAAAGGAGAAGTGCTCACTAACACAGATTTTGACAGATTTGTGAACAATATTTGAGAGAAATAAGCCTTTTGTGTATATAGAGAAAGTCTTAGATCTTTGAGTTCAGCTCATGATGAATGGGGGCAAAAAAAAAGTGTTGCGTTTATAATTTTGTTCAATGTAGTTAGAAATATAAAACAGTGCATGTTCTCACTTTTGTTGGCTGTAGGCATTGCTGCTGTGCCCGTCTTGTGCTTGTGGGGTGAAGAAAGTTGGATTTATATGCAGACTGGGAGAAGGCTGGCTTGGAGCATGGACTGGAGGAGGGGGGAACAAGGGGGGTGGCAGGGGCGGAGGGACGTTTGGCGGCATATGTGGGAAGGGAGGAGGTGGCTGGCCAAAGCAAGGCATTGGTAATGAGGGAAACCTGTTTGCAAGGGGATGTGATGGAAAAAGTGGAAGTATAGGGGGAGGGCTGGGCTCCTGTGATAATAATGAGGGAATTTTTTCCAAAGAATCGGACTCCTTGGGATCTTTGGAATTAAGACGCATGGGTATACCTACAAAGAACACATTGTTTTTGTTAGAAATGACAAAGACAATGACATAAAATGCAATAAAATAAAAAAATGAATAGTATTCTCTTACGTTTATTTGCTGCATCCTCAAACACAGTGAGATTCTGGCGAGTGGCAAACCGGCAGTCTATCCTTTCCCCATTAAGTTCACATTGGGGTATTTTTTCCAACAATATTTTCAATGACTCTTCTGAGGTTACCACCACTTCTGCATACCTGTATTACAGAGTAGAAGGTCACCAACATTAACTAGTCACAGAAATCCAAATCTTTAATAAATCAAAACAAGCTTCCAATATTTATTTATACTTTATAAAACACCTGATCTGCAACCACTCACCCCCTTGACTGGCCATTAGCTCTGTTTTCAGCAAATTTGATGTCTATGATGTCCTTCACACCCAACGTTTGAGCCATGCTCATGAGGTCCTTATCAGATGTCCACTGGAGGTAGTGGCAGGTTTGGGAGGAAGAGATGAGAAAATGCCAGGAGGGTAGATAGTTACTTATTATCTTGATAAATAGGACCACCGTTAAAGAAACAAAAGTATGTGATTGACAGAAACAGACTCATATGTAGTGCTGAGTAAAACTATTTTTGTTAATAAGGACAGATTGTTGTGGATATATTTCAAAATATTCATGTCCATTATGAACTGTGTTCAGACTAACATTAGATTATGCTTACTTTAACTGTGGGTCAAATGTACGTTTGGTACCTGGCATTTGGAACGAGGTTGTCTTAAAGCTGCACTCTGTAACCTTTTTAAAGAATAACTCAAACATAGTGGGCCTTCTAATGCTAATTTCTTGCCACGGATCAAGCATACCCGTACTACCAGTGTTGGTGGGTGAAAGCAAACAAACCAGTCTATGCACAATTAAATTCTCTATTTTCCTCCAAGACTTCCCCCTTTATTGGAATCCAGAGCTACACTAGCTAGAAAGACTCAAGACCATTAAACCCCGCTATTGAAGTCTGGCAAAATATAGAGGAAAAAACACCAGGTCAGGACATAATGTATAAGAACATTTTATTTGATGAAATCATAAAAACATATTGGACGATAAAATACAAATGGAATCAACATTACCATAAAGAGGGTGTTACTCACCCAAGAGAAATTTCCAATATACAAAGACAGTCTCCTCAGTGAGTTTCCTCCTTTCTGACTTTTCACAGTTGATTTATCCTCCTCTTTAGCTGTTGTCTCTTTAGGAAGCGTCACATTTGTAACTGTTTTGTCCCGATCGACCGAGCCAGTCAGAACAGCGTCAAAAAGTTCATTTGCTTCAGCAATTCTGTCCAAATCCTGTGTAGAATAAAATAAAAATGTAAAAAAAATCAATGAATGTCAATGTGCATCAATGAACAAAACATACAAGAAGAAATACAAATCCAAGCAGCTGCAGCAGCAGGAAGTATTGAATGACAAGGATCATTCCCAGATTATCCTGCTTGAGTCAGTAAAGGTTCTACACTAGGGGATACCTGAAGTTGCCAGAAAAGGAGAACTACAAAACTGAATGAAAGTACCTTCACTAGATGTAACTCAGCTGACTCAGCGGCTGAAACAAACCTACACACCTGAACATATGACAGCACAACATCACATGAAGATGGAGACTGTCTACTCAAGTGACTGTACCTGAAGGCTCATAAATTCCTGAAAACCACGGACCGTTTTATTCTCATTAAGCAACAAAAAGACTGAACATTTGCGTTCAGTTCACTCAGGTGATACCAAACCACAACAAGGTGCCGACAACTTTACATCTTCACCCCTGTGCTGCTTTCACTGATGCATTTGCTGAGATTTTAAAAACAAGAAAAGTAAACTACAAACTCACGTCGTCGTTTTGACTCAGGTCGCTGTACAGATCTATGCGAGCCTTATTGGAGGTACTCGGTCCGGCTGCACGTCCTGCAGCAGCCATCCCGCGGGCCTCAGACGATCCAGCTGGTCGGACTGAAACTGGCGCTAGTTTCTTTGTTTTCAGTGTAGCTCGCTCACTCTGCTATATTATCCGCACATTACGACAACAGGTGCACCGCCAATGTTCAAGATAGGTTGTTATGGTGAAGCCTTGTTTCTAACGGTGGCTATAACGTTAACTAACGTTCCGCTTGAGACCGCAAATGATGAAAACCGTGGCTCAAAAAAAAACAATAAAACCTGATACCAAACCGATTAATACGACAAGCGGACATATGGCAAGAGGTTATATTTTAATGAACACTTTGAAAACACATGCACCGCCTTTCATGTACGAGTGCATGTACAAATAGTTTCGCCTCAGCTAATGCTAAAATTGCTAGTACGTGATCATTGCGCTAAATCCGTCCGGGCTATTTCACCGGTTAGCAACAACAAACTACGTTGGTTCCTATGGGCAAGCCCCTTCACACTCCTCTGATGAGTGGGACACGCTTTTGACTGTGACGCTAATTATATAAAATAACTGAAAATACGCCAATTAAGTAATACTCTTTTACTATACCACACCGACGAACTAACACTGGCCAATTGTGTTTTCCTGTAGCTAAACATCGCCGTTACCGTAGCAATATGGCGTCATGTGTGCGCTGTTTCCGGTCCCCCCCCCCCTCGTTAGTTTCCCGACCAGCTTGTGTAATTGGACTGTTTTCTGTCTGACATTCACACACTGACTCCACAAACACGGCGAAGAAGCGGTTCATCTAGAAGTCTCTCCACGTCTCAAGACAGAGGGTATAAAATGCTGTCCTCTATCGTTGCGAAAAGAGTGAGTTATCTCGTGAACGTTGCATTTGTTTGTACCCTTTTGTTGGTTGAAGTTTGGATGCTACAGTCGTCGGAATGAACTCGTCGAGCACTAGACTAGACGAGAAATAAATACAGGATTAAGTGTCATCTCATAATTTGATGTAACAACGTTGTATTTAATGTTATAAAGTGCTAGCGTGAGTCCTGTCTGTCAGTGTTGCAGCATTAACGTTATTAGCCGTGATGCAGAAAGTGTGTCCTGTTAGAGGACAGTTGTACAACAGGGCAGCGTGTGACATTATGTAATTAACCCTCTGCATCTGTTTTTGACTGTGTCGGTGTGTTGATGTCAAATTTAGGCTTACAGAGCTTTATCTATTGGAAAGTACTTTAAGCTAAATTAATACCAAAATATCTAAATTGCTGGATGAATAAATACACAAAGTAATACATAGAAATTGTTTTAAAAAAAACCTTAATTACTATTGTAAGCCTCCAGCATTATAAAAAATATAATATTGACCTCTCATATTGTGTACATAAAGCCCTATTAAGACATGGTCATTTTACATGTTTATCTAATGTCTGAATAACTCTTCCTAAAAGTCCTGATCTTACACAAAATAAAGTTGGATAATCAGATGTAGTGACATCAAAGGGTCAGCAACAACACTGCCTTTTTCAACACATTTTGAACAGATTACACATTGAATTGTTTGACTCAGCACTTGTACTGGATAATAAAATACAACACACGACACTAGTATTTGTTCTAATGTGTGTTTTTGGCCTGTCAGCTGGTGACAGGGGTGTGTCAGGCAGCATGGAGACCAGCAGTCACCGGGCTGGTATCATCTCGTGGTTACCGTGGTGATGCCCCAGACGACACCAGAGGTGACCTCATTGAGATCCCTCTGCCCCCTTGGGAGGAAAAGCCTGGCGAGTCCACTGACATCAAGAGGCGCCGCCTGCTGTATGAGAGTCGCAAGAGGGGCATGTTGGAGAACTGCATTTTGCTCAGGTTGTTAAACTCTACTGTTTTTATCTTTCTGTCTGCCTCATCCTCACTGGTGATGTCTTTAGAGCAGTTGTACAATACAGGTGTGTGATGAGTTTGTGTCACCAACTTTTCAAGTTTCTTAAAGGAAAACATCCCACAGGCTATTGCGAGAAGTGTCAGGAGGCAGGAACAATAAAACATGTACTTATATCATGTAGGAAGTAAACAGTAGAAAGACTGGTAATGATGTAAAAAGGATTTTAGAGTATGGAGGTAGTGGGGAGGGCAGAAGATGGCTGTTTAGATTTTTGTGAGCCACCGGATTAATTAAACGAGTATAGAGTATCGGGGCATTCACAACCACTAAAACCAGAAATAGACAGTAATGCAACGTGAAGGAGCCCAAAGAAGAATAAGTTCCCAGTGTGCAACCCATTCACCAGCTGCTCAGATAATTACCAGAAACTGTGACTTTCCATTTAGAGAGAAGACTCAAATCAATTCTCCTTCTCTCTTGCAGCCTTTTTGCAAAGCAGTACCTGAACACAATGAGTGAGAAGCAGCTGCGGCAGTATGACAGACTGATTAATGAACCAAGCAATGACTGGGACATCTACTACTGGGCAACAGGTGAGAAAATGGTTATTTTACTGTTCAGTACAGTAGACATGATACATAAAAACAAATAATAAGTGAGCTGGCAGCAGATAGACATCATTTGAAGGGTATTTGGATATACTTTCTTCTTTCTTACTGCGAAACGTTTTAAATATTTAATGACAAAAACATTTCAGCTTTGCAATATTAATGTTTATAAAAATTGCAAATAACAAATGCCTGGTTTGACTTGCTGTTTTATGTTAACAGCAACAAAGGAAGCAGACATTCTCATTTTAAATTCAGTCTGCAACACAACACAATGTGGAAAACTCCAATGGGTATAATAATTATAAAATGTTTTTTTTTTTTTTAAACTGGCCATCATTCATGGCTACTGATGCTGAAATAATTAAATCCCAGCTCTGCTTACAAATTAACTTTTTATTACCGTTCTTTTTCGGACTTCACCCTGGGAGCTCATTCACTGTCCCAGTATAACTTACTATTTTATTCTTCT
The DNA here is from genome assembly GCF_905237075.1 of Dicentrarchus labrax. Lineage (NCBI taxonomy): Eukaryota > Metazoa > Chordata > Actinopteri > Moronidae > Dicentrarchus > Dicentrarchus labrax. The sequence continues at coordinate 15,572,553 of NW_026136719.1, read as the reverse complement.
AATTTCCTCTCAATTCTCAAGGCTGAGTTGGAATCTGTAAAGAATTAAGTATGTACCTCTTATTTTCTTACAGAAGCTCACCCCACCCCTGATGTTTACCAAGGAGAGGTCATGGATCTGCTGAAGGAGTTCACAAAGAATCGCAACCATGAACAGAGATTAGATGCGCCCAGCTTGGAGTACCTGGAAAAGGAAAACCAATGAGGTCCATGGCCCACCTTCTCAGAGACTCATTTTAGGTGGGGAACTGGGTGTAAAATCAGCCACCGGAAAAAGTCAGCTGTGTTTCTCCTGTCATACACAGCAGAGTGTACAGAATATTGTACAGTGCAAAATATTCACTTTACTGTCTTGTACTATACACCTGTCCATTAAATATTCTCATCATGAAAGCCTCGATCCAACATTTCCTCTGCTAACTCCAGTCATTATAGGTAGAAGAAGATTTCTGGATGGTGAGGGAAGTTTGTGGATCGGGCAAATATTGATACAGCGCAATATTGGGAAGGTGTTCTGAATATTTTACATGATTTGAATTGTACATTTTTGATTTAAGACTGTAAGATTTAGGACTGCTCAATCTGTGAGATGCATACTGACCAAGTCAGCCTTGATGGATACGAGGTGATGATCTGTTTCTTTATTAGAAAATTAAAAGGGAACACATCGATTCATTCAATAGCATAGCTTGTCGATTCAATGATTTTACTGTGCCTATTACTGTCATTATGGGTTATTTAATAAATGTTGATGCTCTACTGTTATTTGCTGCTTACTTCAATTGCATTACTGTCACATACTGGAAGTGGCCATAATTGATACTATGAACAGTATTTGTTACTTAATGATTATGTTGCCTGCAGTATCAGCACATGGACACCAGATGGAAGCAGATCACCTTATTTTCTGTCACTGTCAAATTGAAGCTCCTGCTGATCTCAGTATCCCTGTGGCAAATGGGTCACCTGTCAACCACATATCTTTCACATACCTTATTTTTCATGCAAGATACAATCTGAACACATTATTCCATAGCTTCCACACATGCTGATAACCTTGAACAGTGAGCTACAGATGATGGAAGCAAAAACCACCTTACTGTTACTACATTACTGCATTTAAGGTCACGAGACAAAGGCAATGATCAGTGAAATTGTCTGTCAAGCTGAGTTTTCAATTAAACAAAAATATTTTTGCTTAAACCCAACATGGTCATAATTATCTGGATCAGTGTGTGTTGACTATGGTGGAAAATATCTTGGCTGTCTGTGTGTCATGTCGGTTCAGCGGAACCTCGTACTGAGAGCAGGAGGGAAATGCCCTCTGGCCACGAGATGTGCACAGAATCTCAAAACAGATGACAAGCCGTACACCCATAGAATTATAATGTACAGATGTTCCACTGCCTAGGTGTTACACAAACAAGGCGATCTTACAGATAAGTGACAAAGGTTGATGTGTATTTTATTTCTCATTACTTCACAGCGGAGATATGTTGAGTAAGAGTCCCAGCCTTCAATTTTTGTGTCCTCAGCTTGTCCTAAAATAGACCGAAGTGATGTCAGAAGGGTTCCCCTCTGTGTGTTCTCTGCTCTTCTGCCATCTGTCTCTCCACTCCATATATATTGTAATCAGCTGTGAGCAGTAACAAAGAACATTTACAATTTTCATTTTCTTTCTGCTTCTATTACATTTTAGCAGGAAATCTATTTTTTAAAAAACTTTTTTTCTAGTTATGAATTAATTTTAAGAGTAAACATTTTGCATAAAAAAAAGATACACTTATAAAATACAGTGCATTGTTCAAGATTAAACAAGTGGTTCCCAACATTTTTATATTGTTACCAAATAAGCAGTCCAGTTCGTGCCCCTTGTCGCATTTCAGAGGTCTATGAGTTGATGGTAGTTGTTGAGATGAAGAGGTACAATTATCCAACGATAGGGGGAAAGTCCAAAAGATTAATACAAATGTAGAAGAATGGTGTTTTTTTTTTCTTATTTCCTCTACCATTAATCATCTCATGACCCCACAGACTTATCTTGTGACCCTTTGGAGGGGCTTGAGACATTGGCTGGTAACCACTGGACTAAACTACATAATATATAAAGTAGTTAAAACTAGCTCCACCTCTACCAGCTGCAGCAGTAAAAGGCTGTTTACACATTGATGCATTAATTTTAACTATCAAATGTTAGTGCAATGTAATATATAAATGATACATATCATTTGCAGGGTTCATTTATCTTGCAAACGAGGACTTTTACATTTGATTAGTTAAGTACATATTGCTGCTAATACGTCTGTATTTCTATTTTTATTTATGGATTTGTGATGGAGTTGTTTTACATTGTTGTTTTAATACTTACTTTTACTAACACTAAAGGATCTAAATGCTTCTTCCACCACTGGTCTTAAAGCATAAAGTAAACCAGGAATTTAAAAAGTTTGAATCAATAGTCACCTAATTGTGCCTGTGTAGATGTCCTGTACTACACCCTACAATTAATTTGACAGTAGTTGAATGTGAACCTTGCTGGCTGTCACAATTCCCTGCCTTGAAGAAAGAAAAAAAAGCCACTTGTGGATCAAAAAAAAATTCACATCTTCATTGCTTTGAGGCTTGTTTAGAGTGTGTATTCATCAGTTGCCCACGCACACCCACAGTGCCTATCTGTAGCCCAGCGCTCCTGTCATCCTCCACTGCTGCTTCCTGTGTCGTGACAGCTCTCTGTTTTATCCTCAGCCCTGCCGTCACCCTCTGCTCCCCTGGAATTTCAATCTCATGTTCTCTTGTTTCCTCTTTCCACCACCACCACCAGCGTCCCCAGCCTTCATCTTGTCTTCCCATGTCTGCTGGAGAGTCGTGAGCAGAGGAGCGCAAAGGAAAACTGCTCTCACTGGTAAGACATACTTCTGGCTGGTTTAACTTTGAGGATCTTAGACAAGTTGGTAAATTAAAACACCCTTTCTCAACATTACATACAGCCAGAGTTTTTCTCTTAGATGTTATCTTATGTCAGATGCAGTGAAATGTAGTGTGTAGGAGGCAGAGCAGGCAATTTCCTTGGTTCTAGAGATCTGCACCAACCAAGATCTGTGTTAATTACCCTTAAAATCTTGGCCCTCTTTCTGCATGAGCTACAAGAGAGTAAAATAGAGTGTGGATGTATTTCCAGCAGTGGCTGGAATAATTGTGGCTTTATCAGTTGGTCCATGTGTTTGCAATTAAGTTTCTACAAAAGAAATTGATGGTATCAACGCTCAAAATCAGACCAAACTGGGATTGACAGTGAGTTAGCAGCAAGTCTCTATGAAATTTGTTTCTTAGATGAAAACTGCACTTAGAGTCTCTAGTTTACACTCAAAACCTCATGGTTTTAGATAGTATTTTTGTGTTGTAAGTTGACTTACCTCAGTCCTTCTGCATGCAGTGATGGAAGGTGACTAAATACACTTACTTATGTCTAATTTTACTTTACTTGAGTATTTCCATGTTATGCCTCTTAACTTCTGTTCCTCTACATCTCAGAGGGAAATATTTTTACTTTTCAATCTGCTAGATTTATGCGAGAGCTGTAGTTATCAGTTATTTTTCAGGTTAGGACTTTTAAAAACACGTAATAATCTTAAAGAATATGACAGGGTCACAGGCAAGGGAAATTGTTAATAGCTGTTGTTGGCAGATTCACTGAAATAGGTAAATACTGTGAGTAGCTGCTATAACATCTAAAATTCTAAAAATTCTAAAATTCTCAGATGTGTAATTTGTGTAGCAGAATTTTTTTCCTTTAGGAGGGGGCTGACTCCTTTGGTTCGGTGGTTGGGGACCACTGGACTAAAATACAGTAGTCTATATACAGTAATTAAAACTATCATGTGTTTTTTGCAGTACTGCTTTCTACTTACTACATTTTGTGGAAATACTTCTGTACTTTTACCTAAGTAGGTTTTTGAATGCAGGACTTTGACTTGTATCTGAGTATTCTTATATTGATGTATGGTACTTTTACTTAAGTAAAGGATCTTCTTCCACATATGCTTTCATGTAGAACCGACTACACTGTATAAACCTTTTTGTTATAATACATTCATGACCAAAAGAAATAATAAAAACAAGCCTCTGAAAAATTCATAACAATACCAGAAGTATCTTTGTTTTATATACACATTTATATTTTTATATACACTGTACAGATTTCAAAAAAATAAATGGTTGATATTTAACATTGTGCACCCGACGGATGTGTAACTACAAAGAGAAAAGGGAGTGAAAACGGGGCTGAGTGATACCAAGGACAGACAAACAACCCCAGTAAATACTGATGATTTTTTTTTTCATACAGGACACTTCACAATCATTTGTACAGTATATAAATTAAAATGCTGCTGGTTAACCTCTCTTTGTCTCAAGCAGTCCCCCAAGAGAATGCCCTAAATCAGAAAATGCAAGCTTGTCCAAGATCTACCAGTTTATTCTATTTGGCCAGTGAAGAGTGTAGACACACAAGATTTCTTAAAACTAAAATATACCAAACCCTGACTGTTATACAATAGTTAGCTTGCATTGATTAAAGTGACTTTCACTAAGCCTTTGGAATGTAATGCTTTGTCAGCAGCATTCAAAATAATGCCTTGTTTAACACACCGGGCCATCAAGACAGACACATGACTGTGTTCCTGGTTATTTTGGGATGCTCCGATGCTCTGCTCTGACCTGAGACGTAGCTAACAGTGATGCAAAGAGGTGATGATTATCTCCTATCTCACCTTTTCTTTCCTCCCCCCTCCCTGACACTTGGAGAGGGAGCACATATGGTGAAGAGCAAGGCGTGGCAGGGTTTATAAGGCACACACAGAACACTTTGTGCCAGAAAGCATGTGTGCACGACGGGGGTGTTTTGGGGGAACGTCAGCTCTGATGTTAAGGTGCCACCTTTCATTTTTTTGATCTTGGTGAATCAGATCGGCCCAGATAAGAAGGACAGATAGGACAAAATGTTGGTAGCTGCTTCTGTCTGAACCAAAAATCTGTTGTCTGGCGGTCAGAAGAAAACAGGTTTTATCTAGGGTTGTTGTAAAGCTTGGTTGTGACATTTTTCCTTTGACCTTCACTCTCTGCTCATGTATAACAGATTTGCCTCCACCCAATCCAAACGTCCTTTAAACCACACATGAGGAAAATAACCTTGCTATGAAGAGAGGTTTGTTCCAGCATCATCGTCAACAAGTGCAGTGATTCTTAAAGAAGTGACAACTTTAAAAAAACATATTTCTTTGTACATCTGGATTGTTTCATACAGAATAAAAACGGTAAACAATGTTGTTCTGTATTAAACTGGCAAAATAGAACTCAGTGCAGATATATACACACACAGAGGGACTCACAGTAAGTACAATCACACAACCTAAAGTTTGAATATTGACACTCACCCACAGTGCAAACACACACACACACACACACACACACATACAGTAGACAAAAACGAACAGTGGAATGTAAAAAGAGTTTTTCCCCAGATATTATTACTTTCATTTGTTTCCATTCATCCAATCATCACATGTTTATATGGGACTTGGGGGAGGTCACATTCAGGCAGTGAAGAAAACAACTGGAAGACTGACTTGTACCTTGTTCAAAACCCCCCAAAATAACACAAAACCTGGTCTAATATCGCCCTTGGACTCATAATACTCTGTAAAAATCAAAAAAGAAAAGCTTTGTAGGGTTCTGTAATGCATTTTCTAGGTTTAATGCACTGATTAATGCCGCTGATAGACACAGAGGGTGACTTGGGTGACATAAAAAGTGCATTTTGATTCAGATTAACTGATCTATTTCTCATCTGATTTCTTAACAAACTACATACATTATACATATGTAACCCTAACATTTAGTCATTTACTGCCTGCATTCATAAATAGTCACTTCACCAAAATCACAAAATGTGAATGTAGTTTGACAGAAAAAAAAAGAAAAACTAAATTCAAGGTCTACTTTCTAGCTTTTTCCTACTGAATGTGTCTCATGATCCTCCTCAGTGGGTGGAATTTGTTCAGTTTAATCCAAGATCTCATGGTGGAAGAACCACGTTCAGTTCCTGGCTTGCACAAGTTGCGTCCAGTGATGTTTGTTTGGTGTTCTCCAAGGTGTGGCAGCTTTTGCCCCATCACTGATGCTTTTGGCTTAGAGCGTGCTGATGTAATTCCACTGTGTGCAAGTTTACCACCATGTGATCTTCAGCTGAGTCCATCTGAGTCCAAAACTGTGAGATGTGGTTGAAAACAAGTATAAAGCTAACATGGGGAATTTTATTTATTTTATTTTTTTGTCATCAAAACAAAAACAATGTTTTGCCTAATTACACTTTGTGGTATCAAGCCATGTGGAAAAGTTTCAGTTTGCATGGTACCACTGAGACCTCTCCCATCACTGAGGGGTGTGTGGATTGTCCAATTAACCAGACTAGTGTTTCTGGAAAGACATGTTGCTGTTGAATTTTTGAAGTAATTTCAAATGCTGTGAGCAGCACAATGAAATCCTGTTTATTTCCTTTGTTTTTGCCATGGCAGCAGTGATTTCTGGGGATGAAACCCACAACATATACATCTGAAACTATCTGCTTGGCTTGTTACCACTAAGGGTATATTAGAAAACACTGTATGGGTGTTTGTGGTTTGGGTGGATTGACCCTTTAACCTTAGTGACCTCCCCACATCTTCAGCTAATACAACCACAAATATTAACAATACCTTGTTTTCACCATCATTATCAAGGGCTTTGCTGTTTTCAGCAATATCTTAATTTAGCTGTGCAAGTCCAAAATACTCCCTCATTCACACACACACACACACACACACACACACACATGCACACACATACACACATCCATTAACCCACACTTCCACACTTATGGAAGCTGGCTTTTTGCTTATTTTCTGTGTCTGGAAGAGCAGGTTGATTCTCTAAATTCTTTTGAAAAACAAAAATAAAACACAACATTAATCACTTTACTCTTTTTTTTTTCTGTCCATCAGGATTTCTTTTCCAAGAAAATAGGATCATATATATATATTTTTTTTTTTACACTTGCCCTATTGGACCAGCGTTAAATGTTCATGTTCATATCCTTTTTTTTTGTTGAAGAACTTCATTTGGGGTTACAGCACATCACCCACAGCACACACAGACAACGAAGAGTTCCAGCCAAGGGAGAATTATTACAGTGGTGCCAGAGAAAGAGTGAAAAGTGAAAAAGATCAAACATGAGTTGAGCGACAGAGTCCAATTCCAGTCTAATTCCATTTTAAATAGAGCCCATCACTCTTCCAGTGCCTGTGTCGGTTTTCCTGATTTTTCAGGCATTTTAAGGGTATTGAGGAATAGTGACAGTAACGGAAGAAGACTTGAAGAAAGAGGCGAGGAGCAAAGTGGAAGATTCCTCACTGCAAAACCAGATGTAGTTGGTAAATGGGTTGCACAGGTCAGCGCAATTCACACTCAGATGTATGTTTGAACACAGCCCATCTTGCCACCACAGAGGATGGTTGGAATATCAGTTTGATCCATTTTTGGTTGGTAGTTTGTATTCATGGGTGGCAAGAAGTACTGCTCTGATGTTAAACACATGGAATGTTTGACAAGGTGGAGGAAAGACTGAGGAGTATCTTGGAAAAAAAAACATCTCAAAGAAAGAGGGCACAAGGAAGGAGTGAAGAAAGACATCAAAGACATTTTTAAGTTCAGACAAAGAGAGAGGGGGTCAGGTGGGAATCAGAACTTGACAAGGGTGAAATTTAAGGATGGTGTCACGTGGACTAAGGGCAGAGGATATCAAAGAGGCCTGAGAACAAAGAGATGACACACATTATCTGCAGCCCAAAACTGCAGTTAGGGGGTAGGGGATATGTGCTGAGGGCAGGGGCTGAGAGGCTGATGCTGAATTCTGAGGGGAAAAACACTGTTGGTTCCTCAGGCCTTGAGAGCATGCCACTGGGACACAGCAGTGCGAGGACGACCCATCATGTCTTTCCAGTGTTTTACCTCTGCAGGGCCACTCTTCCATGAAAGATAAATCTGTGAGAAAGAGAGAGCCAATGTAACACATGTAGTGTCACACAGATATTGATGTTATTTGTAAAGAGCCTTCCCCCAAAAAAACCTTACTGTAAGTTAAGTCTATCCCTGCTTTCACCACTAAGCTGCCACTCTAATCGGAATTTAACTCAAATCCAGGGCAGAAAAGGAGCCATTAGAGGAAGAGATTTCACTCACTGAAATACTCTGAGAAAGGCTAATGCTGACACTAATGACGATCAAACACTGAGTCTTTAAGTAATTCTCATGTAGAAAGAAACTCCTGATCTGTAAATGTCACAGGGAATACTGTGTTTCATTGTCCTCTGACCAGTTTCAAGTTATTTATGATTGTGGTATAATAGGCAACATATTATAACTGCTGTGTGTAGGCAGATAATATATATTATCTAGGATGTAGCACCTGCAATTACAGTAGATGTGCATTAATGACAGAGAGCATAATAGCTCATTCATGCAGTGCACAACTCAAAGATTATTCTTACAGTGTCTGAAGGAACAAGGATTTGATTTGAGCTTTGTGGTCTTTCCAGCATTGTAGACAGACATTTATAAATTGTGTAAGAGCTTTTCTCTTCAGTATACTTATAGAGAAGTGGGTATTGGGAATTGGGACTGATGTGGTTGGAGCTGAGTTATATGAATCAGTAATGGGATAAATTAATGTGGATGAAATAATGGAATAGCAGAAACTAAGGCAATGCTTTATTTTAGGGGTCTGTAAATTCCTAATAATTTTAGGAAGTTTCCTGAAAAGAAAAAATTAATTTGCCAACAATTATAGCTGAAGCAGAGACCATGTTTAATTGGTACACTTCCAATTAATTAATTTCAATTAATATTGAGCTAGCGTAGCCCACACTCTTTCAGTCAGGGCACACAAAGTCAGCTGAACATGCAAAAATGTGACTTTGACTACATTAACCACACAGTTGAACATATATGAAAGATTAAGTTTCCAATAATAAATAAATAATGAATGCATATTTATTTGTGCTTAAATTTGAACAGTTCTTTCAAAGAAATTCTTAAATTAATAACTATCTAACTGACCATAACTAACCAAACTCTAATAACTCAATTAGTTCTCAGAACTCGTCCCTATGTCCCAAGTTTGCACCAAATTACTTTTTTTTTCTGAGGAAACAAAAAGAAATAGAAATAATTAGGAAATAACAGACCCTTAAACTAACTAATCAATTTAATTAACTCAGTGCACATGTATCAACAGTAACACAACAACTGAAATATTAGATCCTTAAACAATTTGGACTAGCCAATCATCTCTTGGGGCAATAGACGTGTTATTCTTAGAGACAATTCACAACTGAATCATAAATGAAATGTTCAGGCAACAAATGGACAATAACACGATATGCCCTATATCAAAATCAAAAAGGATATTCCAGTTGTAGTTGGGGGAATTTGGATACACGTTCCACGTTTATTTAGTTATAATATTAAATGTACATTAAGGGGATACACATAAGAGGATATACTTGGGTTGGCCTGCATGCCACTGGTGTCTAAATACAAACAACTGGTTCACACTCAAAATAAAGTGATTTCAAATCTACTCATTTGTTGTTTTCTTTATTAATTTACAATGCAGAAGATTGGTCTGCGTGTTCCAGCAGGGGTCAGTAGAGACTGGCTCAGTGATCGGCTGCTGATGGTCTGTCACAGAGTCCGAAAAACACAGAGAAAGAGAAGAAGAAGAAGGGAAGAAGAGAGAAGGAGATACCTTTCCAATGACATCATTGCGACTGAGCCTGTCCTTGTCCATGACAGTGATAATTATGGTGGTCTCCCTCAGCACGTGGGCAGGCACGTCAAAGGGGAAGGACTCGTTGAAAACAGGGTTCAGACAGCGCTTCATTACCACCGTCTTCTTCTTCTCCACACGCTTGTCCTTGTGCATCAACCACACTTTTACATAGGGGTCTGAGGAGAGGAAAATGCGCTAGTTTACCATCATTGAATGCAATGTTAGTTTCACTGCCATCATTTTGTGGTGGTGAGCAAAAAACACAATTTTCTCATTATCATTTTGAAGCAGCAATAATGTAGAAGTACAACAATAAAAGGACAAGTGAGATGAAGGAGCATCTATACCAGAAGTGCCTCCAATGTCCATGGCTTTGAGGTTGCGGGCTTTGATGATGCTCACAGTGATGGTGTTGGCTGTGGGGTTGTAGCACAGAGACACCAGCAGATCCCCTCGACTCCCCTAGAGAAATCATACACAACAACAGCGGGATTGTTTACTTTTTTATCCCCTTTTCACATTGTTCTCCCTTCTGTTGCTTACTGTGTATTTCTGTTTCTTCCTGTGGCTGCCTGTGTTCTCTCCGTCAACCTGTCAGCCTCTCCATATTCCCCTCTATCTCTTCTCCCACCAGCACGCTGCCACATCTCCCCCGGGAGCATCACAGCAGCCAGGAATGACATCACCGTTACATTCTGTCCCATCTTCTCTTTCCCCTCCTCCCTCTCCCTCTTCTTTCCTCTACCCCCCCTTTTCCATCTTACTCACGCTGCCATCACTGCATGGTTTCAGCTCCTTCCAGAAAGTCTGCATGTTGGCCAGGTCCAGTTTGTTGAGGGGGATGGACACCTCTCCTATGGGGTCATTCCTGCTGAAGCGGTCGTAGTCGAGAACCTGCAGGTATAGAGTCCTCTGGACCACCTTCTCATAGGGGAATCCTGAGAAAGAAATTGACACAACAAAGTCTTGATAAGTCACAGTGATGCACAGATGCAAATAAACAGCTTAAGCTTAGCCTGCATGTGCTGAGAACTTTGTTAAGTTGATGTTAAAGGCATAAGGAAAGCCTCCTCCATCGAACCTTCAAACAGGAAGGTCTCGTTCCAGTGGGGGTTTAGATTCTTCCTCTTGACTTTGGTCTCCAATTTGTGCTTTTTGTCGGGCAGCAGGTAGAGTTTGACAAACGGATCAGAGGTGCCGGAAAAGTCCTTAGCAGGCAAATCCTGACCCTTGAGAATTTTGACAGTGAGGGTGGAGTCCTGAAAACTGTATCCAACACTGAACTGAATGCGACCCAGTTTCTCACACACCGGACCCTCATGATCATCTTCCTCCGAACCTGGAGACAACTAAGAGATACGGGGGGAAGAGGAGATAAAGGTTATTTTTTTATTCAACATTAGATGGTGATATGTTTTAGCTACATTGTAATGAAGGCAGTTTTTATTGGTTTATTACTGGTTCATCACTCTCTTCATAAGATATGCACACCAGGAGCACCTACATCCTTGGAGGAGAAAATGATTTATTGTTACATTATAAGCTAAGACCAAATCACATTTCACAATTATTATTTTATCATTAATTAAACCCGGAGGTAAAAACTTAATTACAAGTTTATTGATGGGTGTAGTTTGTGGTGCTGTTGAGCTATATTGTATTATACTAAGAGGTGTTTGTAATATTTAGTCTATCTTCATTGACACAGCTAAATGAGGTGTACACATTTTTAAAAACAGCTCTCAGTTAGCACAATACAATCAGCATTAGACCACTAGGTGAAACTCCATATTCATACCATATTCACAGCATGTTCACACTCAGAAGAAACACTTCCAAAAGCGCTAACACAAAATAGGAATCTTGGGCTCCAGCCCATGGGGGGGCACTAATTCTGCACTTCAACATCAAAAACACAGCTTCTAATGGGCAAACTAGCATAATGTTATGCCACATGTCTGCTGTGCAGTAAAGGCAGAAAGCGTCCATGGCTGTGTGGCGATGAGAGGCAGATCATCTCCTGGTAGACAGGCTCTCTGACTGACGGAGACGTGGCCTGAGGGACGGGTACAAATCCAGTTTGAAAAGTCCTATCTGATTGTTGGAGGAGCTAGAGGCATTACTCAAGGAGCAGTTCCAGAAATGTAATATCCAATTCCATATTCTCCCACATATTTCTAATGGTGCTGCTCAGTCTCATTCTCCATGCTGAATATGATCACTTTCATTATGCAGTCCTCCACCCAACAGCTGGCCTAAATTGCGTTCCCCCATTTTCTGCATTGGGCGCTTTCTCTTTTTTTCCCCCAAGAGTCCTCCGTTCTCATTCAATTCTTACATTTTGTTCTCTTATTTCTTTTTCTGAAACCAAAACAACCCAGGTGCAGATGCAAATTCTGTTGGAGCACCAGAAGATGCCAGGATACAGCTGGTTATATTCTATATTTCTGGTTATTGCAAAAGACCAAAACCAACAATAAACTGTTTCCACTAGCAAGTATTTTATGTCTAGCTAAAGCCTAGATATAGCTTATTCCTCTGTGCCATTGACTTCTATTGTAAAATAAATAAATAAAAAAACTCAACAATTAGCCACATGTTGCACTGGCTGACATGCTCCTTCAATAAAATAAATCTGTAGTTTATTTTAAGTCAATCACACACCGTCTTGCCGTTGTAAATACTCACTAGCCAAGTAAACGTGTATCTGCAGCTGAAAGTAGTCCCCAACAGTCTTTTCATGGGATTTGTTGACAGTAACAAAAACTAGAATATCCTCCGCCTTATCTATTAAACAAATAAAGAACATATAAACTCTGCAAATGTGTGGATGTGTGATGACACAGAGGCAAAGATAAACTCACACCATACTATCCATGGCTCTGTGAACGTCACAAAAATGAAAGCCGTGTCAGAGTACATCCTGAAGAACCACACAGACAGGACCCCCATTGAAACGGTTGGATGTATATATACTCTAATGTTCAGTGCCAATCTTCTCAATCTTTTTTTTCTCAATATAATCTATGGAATAAAGTCTGCCACTGCTTTTCCTACAGCAGCACAAGTGGTTCAAAAGTGCTAGATGGGTATTTTCAGCATGAAAGGAGGGTTGTGTAATATATAGACGCCTTTGGCAAAACTGCCCAGAATGAGTATTATCATTAAGCACCACCACTGTGAATTCCTCAGACACACCATGAGACCCACATAATTACACACTGCTCATACCCACTGCCATATTCTCGCGGCACCCACAGCACTGCGTGTTCTTTCACAGCTAATTACCGATCCTCGCTGAATAAGGCGCACATCCCCTCCCCTCCCAGTGTCTCACTTCAGGGTGATGATTATTCTATGTTTCAGTCAGCTGGGATGTGGCAATAACTAACTCCGATGCTCTACAGGTGGGTAAGCTGAGCTGAGTGGGATGAAGACAGTACTTTCTGAGTGATGACAGGTAGAGGAGGAAACACTCCTCATCGGACTTTGCTCAATTGAACTGAAGTGTGTATGCCTTCTTTTCTGCCTTCTCCAGAACAAACACAATGTATATTATTCACAGTAGGTGGTAGACAAATAAATGTAAACACCTCATACAAAGTGGTTTTAAGGGATAATTCTGGTTTTATCACAACTTTGGTCTTATTTTTCCCATCATTTCTATCTTTATTCTGAAAAAAAAAAAAAAAAACTTTCACCAAAGTAACTGCTGTAAATGGTTGAAGGACTGTACTTGTATAGTGCCTTTCTAGTCTTATGACCACTCCAAGCACTTTTACTCTACATGACACATAGTGAATTTGGGGTATCAGTATCAGCTCAAGGACACTTCGACATGCAGCAGGAGGAGTCAGGCCAACCTTCTGATTAGTGGACGACCCACTCTACCAACCCAACCCCTACTATGATCTGGCAGGCAAGGTAAATTAAACCAAGTCTGTACACATATGACGGATGGCTAATCTGGGGGTTGAGTGCTTGCGTTTCTTGCCCTAATAGTCTTCTTTTTAGCAGTGCTGCCTGATCTCAGCCATTCATTTCATAATTAAATTGATATTATTACTGCTAGAGGTCATGTCCAAAACTACAAAAAAATGACCCAAGTGGAATCAGAACATTGAACACTAACTTGATCTCAATCACAAATGCTGCTATAAATGTGGGTCATTTTAGCTACAGCATTTATCAGTATTTGTCATCTCTAAATCAACACTTGCGATCAACAATTTGATGTCAGATTTTAAAGCAACGTAACAACAGAACTCCAAAAACTTAATTTGACAAAAATTTCAAAAACAGATTTCCACACAGAGTTCATTCACTTGCTTGATCTTTCGACCAAGTCACAAACCTTTCTTCAGCTGATTTTGATGCTCGTGCATTTTGGAAAATCTACAGTTCATTCAGAGACATGTCAAGGTGAGAAAATCATATAACTGTTAGGGTTAGGGTTATTAAGGCTGCGCTGTAACTTGCCACACAGGCCACATAGCTGTAAATGAGACACCTATGAAACAGCTGATGCCAATACAACTATGACTACAGTGCTCTGCCTGAACTAATGCTTAATTTCCATGAATATTGAGAAAACTTCATCTGCTGCTACAGAGCGTGTCATACAGTGAGCAAGTGGACCTTGAGTGGAAACTGTTTTGTCAACTGTTTCCAATGTCAAGAATGAACTGTCAAACATTCAAACTGCATGAAACAAGAGGATTAGTTGCTATATGTTAAAAACTAAGCCAACATAAACAGGAGCTAAATTCAACATAGTCTAATATAACCTCATTTCATGACAATGTTTACAATGCTGATTAATTACCAATAAGTTAGTCTAATTTAGTTTTTTTAAATTATTTCATCTACCCCCTTCGACTTATCTTACACTTCTTTGTCTCAAGGCCTGCATGTAACTTTCATCTTAGATTAGGAAAGACGATCTGAAAGCCCTATTCAAGTCTTTCAGCCATCTCATTTATTATGATTTAAAAGGCTTTGCTGACAGCAGTCCTCCTCCTCTTAATATAGATGAGTTCAGCAATGCGGAAAAGAGACAGACCACAGATGAGTTAGTGGCGTATCAATGTGTCTCATGGGGCTGCAGACATACTGTGTTGATATTGTGTGTTACCATGAGCATGTCACTGGTGACTGAATTGGCCAAGTCAGACACAGAGGAGTTGGCATCGTGGCGCCGTCCGGTCTCGTCTGGGGTCTGACCTCTGGGGCTGCTGCCTGGTTTGTTACCTGGAGTTCTGTTAAAAATGACACAAACACACGCATGTATACATAAACAAGTTCATATTCAGCACATACTTCTGTGTACCTTTGGTCTGGGGACGTTTTTTCAGTTTGAGTGAAAGAATAATCTTCATGTACAGCATACAATGAGATTTTAGCCAATAGTGTGCTTACAATTTTGTGGCAATGGTCTTGGGAAGGTACATTGCCTCTGCAAACAGTGAGATGTCTATAAAATAACTGCTTTTCCCAAGTTTGGTGTGGAGGAACTTGACCCCAACCCCATCAAAAACTTTTGGGATGAACTGGAACACCAATGGTCTATAAGGCCCAGCTGCCTTATGACATAACATCAGTGCCTGACCTCTGTAATACTATTGTGGCTAAATGGGAGCAACATGGTTCCAACATGTTGTGGGAGCCTTCCCATAAAAATGAAGGCAATCATGGGAGACTCTTGAGGGAGGTAGTCGAAAGTATAGCTAGGCCCTTTTTTCCTAGTTTGCCATTCCTAGTTAGGCTGTAACCATCTGATTCTTGTTTAGATGTAGATGAGAAGATCTGTGTGCACTTTCAGGTCTGTACACTAATTATGTTGCTGGAGGCAGCAGCCAGTTAGCTTAGCTTAGCTTTTAGACTAGAAACTTGGGGAAACAGTAAGCCAAGCTCTGTCCAAATGTAACAGAATCTGTCTATCAGGAAGGCTCACTAATTTACACATTACACTTGGCCACTTTCATCCATTCAAAGCCTCCACTGTTTGCCTGCCTGGCAACTGCTGTTTCCCCACTGTCTCCAGTCTATGCTAACAGGGTGCTGGCAATAGCTTCATATTTACCGGACAAACATGGAGCGGTATCAATCTCCTCATCTCTTCAGTCTCTTACTCTTGGTAAGAATTTCCCAAAATGCCAAACTATCACTTTAATGTCCATAGCTTTGGGATCAAATTGTTCAACAGTTACAACTGAGTGTAATGTTCAAGTGTTCACATACTTTTGATCATGTAGTTTATGTCTGTCAAGCAACAGAGGCTGTAGTGAGCTTTGCAGCTGTGTACTGCAATAGTATTGCATTAAAGAAAGATACAGTCATCTGAAACAATTTCTTGCAATGTTTGAATATAATTATATCAAACATACCCCCAAGCTAAACATATATTTATTTGAAAATGTGTCCATCACCACCTATCACTTCACATACTCTTAGTGTCCATGCAGAAAACTATGCCATCAACCAAAACCAATACAGAACAAGACCTTTAGAAATAAACAATAAAACATCTGACTGATGATCACTTAAAACAAAAAGATAGAGAAAAAGAAAACACCAAAATAAGTAAGGGGTACCTTTTTCTCCTGGTTCACATTATGAAATAATTTGCTAAACAGGCGGAATACAAAGATCTGATACCCGTCTAGGCATATTGACAAATAAGACTAATGAGCACTTATCGCTGTGAGAGAGACGATCCGGGGAGAAAAAACAGAAGGAGTCAGAGAGACAGAAATAGTGTGCGAGGGAGCAGGTGAGCTGTAAAACACAAAGGTAAAAGCAGGAGTGAGATTAGATGAAGGTATTGTGGGAAAGATGATCCGAGAAGGAAAGATACATTTGAAGACTTATCTGTGCACAGAGGTTGAGAAAAAGTGAAGGAGAGGATTTGTCTTTGTTAAGACTTAGAGGATTAATAGAATGAACAAAGTGAGGTTACTGACTCAAATTAATGTGAGACTGAGACATCTCCAGACACACACAAAAACACACACAAGCATTAGCTGAAAGAGAAACTAAGAGCAGAGAGACAAGATAAAAGCCTGGAAACAAAACAGACCAGATTTGGTTTTGGGTAAAGAGTTGGATGCTCTAAAGTAGAGAAAGGAAGCAAACTGACAAGTTACATGGGCAAACAAAATAGAAGGAGGCTGGAGAAGGAGGGGTGAGAGATGGACAGGGTTTGTACAGCAAAGAGACAAGCGAGAGTGAACCAGAGAAACACAGAGAGGAGGAGAAAAGGATATGGTGTGAAAGAGAAAATAATTGATTCGTTGCTCTGCGTTTATTTCCTGTGATCTGCAGGTCAGAGCACCAACAATGCAGCGCAGACGTAATTCAAAATGCAATGGTTTTGTTTCAGAGGCCAGCCAAATACAGCTTATTATTTAATGTATCTGCTGAGAAAGAAGAAAGAAATAAACTTTATTGCAAGGTCAACCTGGTGTACGCAGAGAAAGCTAAAAATGTTTACAGCCCCTAATATCAGCCCCTGACACATCAGGGAACTATGTGTTATATCTTAAAATAATTACATAACACATGGCAGTCATGCACATCACACCTGGCTGTGCCACTGACTTGACTCCCACCTGTACTGTAATGTTCTGTGTTCAAGGACCCACTGTTTTGCCTCATTTAGCCCCTTCACTAAAAATTGTGACTATTATAGCAGATCGTTTAAAAAGAAAGCCACAACATTTTAGATAACGTGTCTTTCTTCCAGAAAGCCGGAAAGAACCAAAATTGGTAAATGATTTAAGTTTTTATTATTATATTGAGTTTATATTGAGTGGTATGTAATGTATACAAGAACAGAGGAATAGACCGACTGACTGACAAAATGTCCCAGATCTGCTCTGATAACCACAACAGAAAGGAAATGGTTAAAACATTCTACCTTACTCAAATGTAAAGGGTTTGATTTTTCCCCAAACAAACCTGTATTTTCAGTTGATTTATTACCAAAAGGAAATCAATATGCAGATGCACATTAAAAAATTACAATGCATGTTTTGTCACCATTATATTTTCAAACATGTTTTCACAGTGTGGGAATAGTAGGGACCGGTTTGAAGACTGTTGGTTGTTGGCGCAGTAAATCTGATCCTCTGCCATTTGAGTGTCAGCTGCCAACGCTAAACTCTCAGCAGTGCTTCTAGTACATAAAAATTACACATTTCTCAATGGTTGCGCCTGATTGGTTGTTTATCTTCCAGGTTTTATAGTGTAAGAGCAACCACCTGAAGTGTAAAAGTTTTGTATTTAAAAAGCTCTTAAGATGAGGATAAATTGTTTCACATGTCACCTCCCACCCCTAAACAAGCCTTTAACATAGAAACATTTCCCACTTTGACTATAGAGCACATAATATATGCCTGTCAGCTGGGTCTCTATCCAAGGACTCTATAAACGCTTACTTGTAGGAGGGGTTGGCTCAATGACAGCCCACTGAACCCTACTAAATCAACACCCAACACACCAGACAGAGACCACATGAATCTCAAACAATCAACCTTACATAAACACAGCTGGGAATTTTCTCCATTATTCACAATGGAGATCTGCATTTCATTCTACTGTGCTGCTGTGAATATTTGGCTATAAATCACCTCAGCCATGCAGAGCACATGCAATACCTTAACGCAGCGCATATAAAAACTGTTGTAGTTAATGTTGGCCCTGAGCCAACCAGAAAGTCTGACTGTTTTTGTAACATTTGCATAAATTTAATGCAGTATAAAGTCAAAGGCTGTCAGTTGTGCCAGTAAAAGTAACCAGAGGAAAGAAGTTTGTCGGACAATAAATGAATAGAGCAAATACTGTAAATCTTCCCTTTCTATCGTACTTGAGAGACTCAGACAGACGACACAGGCAGATAGGCAGTTAACCAGGTGGAGATCTAAAAACGACATTTGTCATAAAGTAGAAAATGAAAGCTAAAGACAGTTTTATCACAGTAGCTAATAGGAAGCAAATCAAAGCTTCAGGTTGATGACCTAATTTATCAACTAAAAACATAGCATGACTAGTCAGTGTCAACTCATACATTTAACAAGCAGAAGATAAAACCACAAATATGAACTAGCCAAATTAAAACAAATTATTTGTAGTAATGTGAAAATATATCTTATGTATTGTGTGTTAAAGTGATGACATCCTGTCTTATTTTAAAAGAGGCAATGAATTCATAAGAGGAAACAGGTGCACTTCTAGTTGGGTGGCTCAGCTCTGAAAAGGACAGCTATTTGTTTCCCCAAAACAATTTCTTAATTTTATGTAATCTTTTTCTCCTTTTCTTTAATTTCTGTTTTTCTCCTGCATTGTGAATCTTCTTGCAGGTGTACAAGTGCAATTGTTCTGTTGTTTGCTCAACGCATCATTTACAAAGAGAGTTAATTGTCATATGCTCTGACAAAGGTTTCATGCAGAAATGTGTCAGCAGTTTTGTAAGTGAAAAAGTTGTAAATTAAATGAACCAAAATGATCAAAACACCCCTTCTTTTTTTTTTTTTTTTTTTTTTTTTACCAGTTTTTACCAGTTTGTTTTTGGGGAAACACACACCTTAAAGGAGATAAATCAGCATAATAATACACTAAAGGACAAGTACAGTTGTGGTGTCTGCTTGTCATGGTCACCATAGAACAATGTTTCGTGACATGAAAGGAAAATAAAGACCTGCTGCTGCACAGAGTGTCCTCGAATCACGACTGTCGACATGGCAGCGGCCTGGGGGACATGGAGCAATTGGGTGTGGTAGAGAAGTGAGTTTATCCATGCGTGTAAATATACATATTTACTCACTGTCAAATATACACACACAAACACACACACACACACACACACACTCACGTTGCATAATATCTCAAATCTACATCCTCAAATTAGCTTTTTGTCCAGAGATATAAAGAAAATTATGAGACGTGTTGCAGAAATACTCCTGTGTAACACTAAGAAAAGAGAAGGAGGAATTATTATACATAAAATAACAGAATTATTCTCACTGCAGTTATTGTGACTGACACAACTACAACATAAACTCAGAAGTGTTGCAATTTCTAGAAACAAAAAATTAGTGCATGTGTATCATGATATTTATATATCATATGATAAACTTTGGAATCTTCCCAAACACAGGGAACAAATATCTGTAGCTATGAGTTGCCCCCTTTTCTGCCAGCTAGTGACTATCTCGTCTAAAACACAACACCGGTTACATAATTCATTCTTTAGAGGTTGTTGTAACCATGACTACTGAAATGTGTGCTCCCACTTAAGGTTGTACTCACTACCATCATGCATTTTACTCGGGGGTTGCAGTAACTATGGTAACAGGGAGCCTTCAAAAGAGGGCAGTAAAATCCAAGGAAGTTCCACAGAGAGGGGCATATATTGAAAATAGCAAAAAGCCCACAGGGCAAAGGGACTAAACATTTAGAAAGCCTTTGAAACACACTCCTGGAACTCTTTGACTTCCCTCATACCTACACTTCTCCGACCCCCTGTGACCCTGCAAACACACCACAGCACGTACCACTGGGTATGTGTGAACTCATGCTGAAAATGGCTGATTCATAAATGCCAAAAAGAAAAAAAAAAAAGCAGAATAACCTCCACCCATGAACAGGCAATGACAGAAATTAGCAACTATGGAGTTGCACATTTTCCCCAGTTAATAAAACAGTTTGGATCATCAGACTGAAACGAGTTCTGATCTCACAAACAAATTAACTACCAACAAACAAAGCTAATGAGCACACACACACACACATGCAATCCTCCTGGAGGTTGAGGGCAATGTCCCTGGAGAACGACCACTTCAATCTGATGCGTTGAAACTCAAAACCCTGACTTTTGACCTCATGGCCTCAATCTGGGACTGAGGTGTAAGCCATCTTCTGTGTAATTGAACAAAGCAGGTTGTTACATCCCAGGGGACAATGCAGAGATATCTTATCTCATCCTGTGTCACATGTGTATTGTCTGTTGGAGAGTCTGTTTAACACTGATTAAAAAAGACTGAATAAATGAAAAGTGCATGCTTCACTCACCCAGCTTTGATAAAGGTATATGATGTCAGTAATTACAAGAAAAGCGACTGGATCAAGAAAAAAAAAAACCCAAGAAGATTCAGAGCAGGCACTCCTCAAATGACACAGAATACAATGGGATGTCTGTTGTGCACGCACATCTAACTGCCGTTTCTCTGCTTAGCGATGGTTAAGTATCTCTACACACACTATATAAAGCAGACATGGAGATCTTATTTTCTAAATATAACCACTCTGAGGTGTGAAAACTGATGGGAATAAAAACAATGTCAAATGCTTGGCAATAGAGTAGAACATTCAGTCTCAAATTATCTCTCTTTAATCATCCATTCAAAGCACTTCCCTACATTATGTTTATGTATACTTACGTTTCATCTGGATAGAATATTGCATTTGAGTAGTGTTTTAATTATATGTTAGAGAAATAAATCAGATTCTTTCAATTATTTGACAAAAAACATCTTGACCTGTTTGCACTAGTGCAAAGACAACCTTAACTCTCAGAAATTATGTCAATAAACACTAATAGCAAAATGTTTGCTGACAAAATATTTCAATTGTTTCTCTTCAACATCTCACTCTTAGCAATGGAAGCATGATGCAACTTTTCATGGTTAAAACTGCTTAAGTGAAAAGAGCTGAGCAGTTTGATGTGGTTGCTTGGTAATTTACTAAAAACTAAGCAGCTTTGTGCAACATATAAATTTAGATGTTTCTCTGAAGTCTGACTGTTAGTTTGATCTAAGCCATCTACAGAATCAAAGTCCTGTGCTTTCAACTCGCATCATCCACCCTGACTGTGGCAAAAAAATCCTAACACTTCTTTCCCTGGACAAACACATTACAGTGAAGATAATCTAAGCAGCAATAACATTTATTGTGTCAAAACAAATTAGTAGTGTGGAAATGTAATTTCTAAGAGACAGAGTTGAATGAGAAGATTGTTCACTGTTTTATCTGTCTGTAAGAATTTGCTAAAAATGTATTCTGATAGTGCTGTCTAGCTGTTCAGCTGTCCACTGTGTGCGAGCACCCGGACAACAACTCGACCAGTAATAGAAAGTGCACCAGAGATCTCATTTGAAAAAGCTATTTTTGTTCGTATATTACCCTCTATCAGTTTCAGTTATCATTCTCTAGAATTCATAGCAAAATAATTAAATTAACCTGCCTTAGGATATGAGATAAGTTATAAAGTGACAAAGATTTATTGCATTTCTTTTTATTGCTAGCTTCATGTGAGAAAACAATATAAAATAAAATTGACTTTTATCATTTAGGTGAATTAAACAAGCAAGAAACAGAGCAGAGATTGGGTGAGTATAAAAATGTGGTGTGTGTCCAAAATCCCAAGATCAATCTTACATGTGAACACTTGCAACTATTGCAGATATTTAAAGGTGATCTAGGGATGTTATAGAGAGCTCATGCAAGCAAATATACTGTATACCAATGCATGAAAACTGTCCACAAGAGAATCTCATTCCCTTTTCTGATGTTCAGCAATGAGTCTGGTCGAGCTGACAGTTATCTCCACTGACAGAGAAGCGCTGCTCTGACATCATCCCGTCACAACGCCAGTCAACACCCTCGGGAAAGGGTAGATTAGGTGAAAAAGCAGATAGTGGAAAAAAGGAGAAAAGAAAAAAAAGGAGGAAAAAGAGAAAAAGAGGTTTAATAGATGCAATTAAACAAAGCGTGGAGGAGAGATTGAGACAGAGAGCAGAGGTGGAGAGGGAATGAAGGAGAGATGAGGAGAAAAAGTCTTGTTGAGAAACGAAATGAGAGCTACAGATGGGTAGAGAGGAAATTGATGAGGGGATGGGGAGAGGAATGGGAATCAGAGGGCGAGGGAGGGAAAATGGATGGACGGGTGAGAACATGAGGGATGAGGGTTACCGGCAGGGCCTAGATGGGAAGTGTGTCTCCATAAACATACTGTATCTGGGTCTTGCTGATCATACACTAGCCCTAGGAGACCATGAAACACAATATAGGTCCCATGTCCCATGATGGATGAGACCCAGGCTCCAGTGTCAGCCCACTCAGCGCTCCCCACCAACAGGGACAAATCACTTGGCCACCGCCCCCCTCAACACGCAGGCTAATACAACTAATGGAGCCATCTGCAGTGTTCAACTGGTTTGATGCTCTTTGAATAGACTTCTGCTGCCTTGTTCATGAGATTCATCCACTGGGAGTTGCTACTTTTGTAAATTACACTCTGTGCATAAATAAACTGTAGTCACATCATATCCTTTTCAAAATTAGAGATAAAAGTCAATAACATTTGTTAAAAGACTTCAAGAACATTGTTTTTTTTCCTTTCACCACTCACTGTCACCTTTGCTCTGACGTCCCCCTCACTTTCCTTTCATGGGCTCTCTTAAATCAGCTCCCTGCCCGTAGCCACGAGCAGCAACCAGGGAAATGGTGAATGAGCTCCAGACTTGGATCTGACAGGTTTTTTTAAAAAGATGCCTCGTTTGTGCTGACCTACATCGCTTTTTCTTTCCAATCATCTTTCCTCCCGGGCCACTGCCGGCTCCACAGGCTGCCACAGGGACCAGTGGCCGGCCTGGAGAGTCATTAGGAGGCTTGACTCTCTGTGATTGCTGGCTCAGACAAACAATCGAAAAAGTCAGATATGCCAGCTGATAAGGGGTGGCAACAACTTCCTGCTTGATTAATACTGTACCGTCAGGCATCGTGCAACTCAGCGAGTGCTGTATAACATTACTGCTACCAAAATTAGAAGTCTGATTCCCACCGAGGCCACCAATACCAACAATGTACAAACTATTAAAAACAGCAACCATAATGCACTGTTAATCTTTAAGTGCTTGTTAAAGTCCTCTCCAAATGACAATTTACTAAAAATGTTCCTTTTCAGACTTTGGTGAAAATATTGAAAACAAGCTCCTGTGCACGCCGCACTAACAGTAATTTTGTAAAAGGGGTATTCATTAATTTTTTTGTGGCCACTAGATAGCAGTGGATCAAGTTGTTAACACAACTTATTATCACCCTATAAAGAATGTGTTAGCAAACAGTTCATTTGCAGTTGTGTTTCTAGCCACCCCGGGGGATGTAAGTAAATGGTAAATTGGTCTTCACCAACTTGTGAGAGAATTATCTGTTTCTTTAGCTGCTAAGTGCTCCACTATGATCACTAGCTAGTCGCTAACCTTCTCTGTCTGCTGTTTGTTTGTCAGGTAGTGTAAAATGGGTTTATTACAACTTTTTATCTGAAAACAGCTGAAATGAAGCTAAAATTCTCCATAGAGCTGCAAGGAACCGGTCATAATTATCTGTAGGATTGTCACTATAATGACCCTTTAGATGTTACACATAGTAATTTAATCCACTGTTAATATGAAACTATTGATTAGTGCACCTTTAAATAGCTTGATTTCATTCAAACAACCATTATCAGGCATTTAACCTGAATATCCATTTACTGCAAGCTGCAATAGATGTATAGTAATATATACAGTATGTACATCAAAAGAATTATCAATCATTCATAGTGACCAAGCAATCAATTATCCAAACGAACATAGAAAATAGAACACAGAAAGGGGCAGGAAAGGACAAAGATTTTAAAGAACAAAACAAAACATAATCAATAATTTTGGTAAATACCTAAAAACAATAAGAAGAAACATTACATACCAGCGAAAAGGGAAGAGTAAACTGCATCATCAAGCAAGTAATGCAGTAAAAAAGGTTGTTTAACCAAAATGTAGCTTTTAATACATTTACCACAAGTGTTGACAGTGTGGGAGCTTATTTTTGATATTTTTTACGCATCACGTATTCTCCATATACACATCTCTGTGTAAACAAGCATGCAAAGCTTACTTTTCATCCTGACAGTTTAAACTTTGGAAACGTATTCCTCGCTTATTTTGTGTGACATTTTACAAAAGATGATGTCTGTGAGGTTTGTCTCTTTCTTACCCACTGGAGATTCCACCTTCTCAAGGATATTTTTTTTGTAGTAACAAACATGCATGTTTCTCATTTAAAGGTTTTGAATCATAAACACTTCCCTGCAGTGTTGAAAATATAACAAATTCCTCTGTATCAGTGAATTAGAAGGACATGATTATCAACTGTGAAAGCAAAAAAATGTGATAGAGGATTATATTCTAGACCAAACATTCAGAGTGATCCACAATCTGGTATTTGAACGTCCCATCATTTACTGTGTGGGCACAATGGATTCTTGGTATGTACTTCGATATGCCCCATTTCAGAAACCATTGCACATTTTAAAGCTTTTACAAACTCAATGTTCAGAGTGGAGGTTGGCCGAGGCCAGTAAGCTCTTTTGGGTTTATTCATATTTATTTCCCTGTTGCTTCTCTGTGTGTGGTGAATCTCTGAGCTCATTAAGATGCAGCTCCTCCATGCAACAACAGCTTTCTGAGATGATAATAACACAAACAGCTTCAGAGCTTCCATCATAGTTATCTGCAGGTGGGTGATTATGTCCAGTCCACCGCAGGGCTTTGCCCGGTCTACCACAGTGACCCAAACGGACATACATAACAAGAAGCTGAAGAGATTAGAGGACTTTTCACTTAACATAGAGTGAGAAAATTCTGTCTTTGTCTGTAGATATCAGATCAGCAAGAAACAAAATGTGTCCTTTGACAATAATATAATTAACTGTAATCACAGCTGCATTGGTGTTTTATGGGATTTTATCTCGTAATAAGTACAAGACAGCTTTTATGGGCAACGGCTAAAGCTGCTGCTGCTCCAAATCGCAGATTAACGTTAAAACTTCTCACACAACACAACACACTGATAATGCTGATAATGAATTCTGTAAATTTGTTCAGGGATAATTTTACTGTCACATCACCCTTACCTCATATTGACATGAATTCAGCTGTCATTGACTCACAGGCTCTTCTGCAAGCATCCAGTTTTAGGTTTCGGGTGAGTGACAGGTTGTAAAAATAGATCATATCTCAGTGTTGTGTTGCAAGCTTTGATGAGCAGTTCTCAGCATCTGAGTGCACACCACAACAGTGTCTGCCTGTATATCACTACTGATTCCTAAACCCGCAATACAAATACACCAGTCACTAATTAATGTGAGCATATTTTCCTTTGAACAAGGGAAACATTTACACTGTTTTATGAGATAATAACAATTCAAGTCAATGACTGCAAGTTCCATAGCAGTTATGACATAGATTAGTGACCACTGAAAACACATTAAAGCTGCAGTAATCAATATTG
Source organism: Dicentrarchus labrax (assembly GCF_905237075.1). Lineage (NCBI taxonomy): Eukaryota > Metazoa > Chordata > Actinopteri > Moronidae > Dicentrarchus > Dicentrarchus labrax. The sequence continues at coordinate 15,546,360 of NW_026136719.1, read as the reverse complement.
TTTTATATTAACAATGGATCTGCTGTGAAATAGATCACTTATGATGTTTAACCAACAAAGGATTATTACCAGCTCTGCAGTTCACTTCAGCTCTATGGTGCTTTTAGCCTCTTTTGACTCATTGTTTTGGTTTAAAGCCCACAAATTTTGTGCTTTTGTTCAGTCTCACTGCTTTGATTAACATAGTATCCTGCAGCAGCAAGCAGCTATTTTCAACACTACTTGCCCAGCATCAAATGACAGATAGACAAAGTTGGCAACAAGCTGGTGAAAACAATGAAGTAAAGCCCTGTGCAGAACTGTTTGCTTAATCCTGCTCCCACCCACTACCAGTGGATTTCTGACCATTCACTCACACACAGTAGAGATTTTGTGTCTTCTCCTGTCCTGCAGGTGAAAAGATGTTATTTTACTGTGCTAGTAACATTGACAGTATATACAATGGACAGAGCATTGGGGTCTGTGAAGTGAAGCCAACGCAGAAGTGTCCGAAACCTGCATTCTATGTAAAGGCCGGCAGGGGCAGCTCCATTGGCTGCAATAAAAAACCATACCATGCACTCTAATGGAGAAATGACCCCTGTTTTCTGATGAGTTTATGGTCTCAATCACTAGTTTCAAGTCTTCTTCCATACAGCATTATGTTATTTTTTTATAAATTATGGTCCAATTTAGAGTTAAATAGACGATAAAGCAGGGTATGCTTTTGAGTGTGACAACCTTGTGACTGACAAGTCATTCCATGAGTCCATCCAGCACAGCGCACAAAACTCAGATCAAATTGTCAAACTAGGCAGCGCACAAAACAAGACACTGCATTGCCTATTTCTCACCTAAAATCATTTTAGAAACACATTTGAGTGCACTGTAATATGAGATGGTGTGTGTCCAGGCGAACCGCCATTGTTTCCTGCTACAGATGAGTCGAAAATGCAAAGCCAATGTGAGCCGCTCATCTCGCAGTACGTCACCTCTACTGGGCAGGTTTTGTAAAAACTGAATTTCATTTGTTGACTCTGTCTCCATCCATCTGATGGGCACAAGATAACTCAGCCCACTCCGGCAAGCAGCAAAGTAAAAACTGCCTACTCCCAAGAGATTTGCATTGGGTCCTCTACAATGGAGCAAATATTTCTCTCAAGAATTGATGGAAACAAAAACAGAGCTCAAAACATGGTTATTGGAGAGTCGCCAGGCAGACACAAACACAACTCAAATAGAATGTCTGGTGTTTGTATCAATGGGCAACCGTTATGAACATGAACATGTTCATCATAACAACATTAATGTTGTGTTTATAGCTTGTTCTGCTGCCCCCAAGTAAACGAAAAATCAGTTAATGCAGCTTTAATTATAAATCTCTATGTGAAAGCAGTTGGATAAGAACAGGGTGCCACTTGGTCTGCTTGTTTACTGTCCATATTTAGAAGGACTGACTGAACAAATATAGATTTGAGCGCACACAGCTTTTGCTTTTGTCCTATTATTTCTCTATTATCAGATTTTGTGTTTGTAGATATTTGTGCTCCGAGCTGTATTTGATTTCATTAATAAACCAACAGAATTTCAAACCTCTATCGGAGCGTCTATTTTTATCTTGTAGCATATTTCTCTAGAAAGCGGAGAGCAAAGGTTTCCCACTCTTTCTGTCTCTCTTTCACTGTCTGAAAGTGTCTTGTCTTGTCACATATATTCTTGGCCGGATCATCCTGTTCCCTTGTTTTCAGTCCGCTGGGCTCAATGAAAACGGCCGGGAGCAAGCCAGCAGAAGGGTGCAGGGAGCTTACGGGGTAACCACAGAGACAGAGGGATGAGAGAGATGGACAGAGATGATGATAGAGAGCCGTTATTAGTTGTGGAAGGACACTAGACGACTTGGCCCACGTGACCCCTCGGGGTAGAGGCTCGCTGGCTGGCTTTGATTATAGTTAGGTGCTTGACAGACCTCCAGACAGTGAGTGGGAGAGAGGATGATGGGGGAGAACAAGAGGTAAGCTGGTCCTCATCCCCTGACTGACATTTGAAATTTAATTTTAAAAGCAGAAAAAACATCATAATTGTTGCAATAACATGAAAAACAAGACAAATGTATCTTTCCAAAGATATGCTCTTTTCTTCCAAGACAGATGAAAATTTACAGATGACCTAGTTTGAGCAGCACACTTGGATGCACTGCGGAGAGGTTTTGAGAAAACTTTGTACATTTTAGGAAATTTAATGGAATTTAAAAGCAGCATTTCTGAAAAAAAAAAACCCTCAACAAACTGCATTGTGTTATTTGGGACTATACCAAGGCTCATGTTCAACCTACTGGTGTTAAAACAGTGGGTTAAGCACTTTATCTCTCAAACACGGATGTGAGAGGGCAGCCAGTTTAGTCCTTTGTTCACCAACTGAAAGATTGTGTTAGTCTCTGACAGCAGCTCTGAGATCACTCGTAGATGAGAGGTTAGCATATTTTTAGACGAGTGTTTCATGTGAGGAACCTTACTTCTAAATAATGAGGGTGCCCTTCTCCTGTGTCTACGACTCGCAGATGACATAGCGAAGAGCTGCAGACAAGCAGACTTACAAAGGTCTGGATGAAGAGCACAGAGAACATAAAATTAGGAGGGGACACGAGGAGCCAAAATTGGGAGTTGGAAAGAAAATGTGGAGATTCGCAAAATATACTGTAAATGTGAGAAAATGAAATGAATAAAGTAACGTATAGCAAAAGGAAAAACAAGAAGAAAGCTCAGGGTTAGAGGCAGAGGAACCATCAAGCAGGGCCATAGCTGCCATTGAAAGTACCAAGGTCATGTCCTTTGTATTGTTTCTGGGAATGTAGGCAATGTAATAGCCTGAGGAAGAGTTTCCATATAATTACATTAACAATAGATTACATGTGATGGGTTTTCAAAGGCTTTAAACTGAATATATTTAAATTTGGTTTCTGTGTTTTTCCACCAGACTATAATTAAATGTAATTATATTTCTGGTAGTTAAATAAATAAATAAATTTGGCGAGTTAGACGGGATGGGTCACTCTGGGGAAATTTAGACTCATGACATCAAAATTTCTAAAATCCTGCACAGCCAAGGTTATCAGGCCATTTTAATATTAAACCTACAAGGATGCATCTATATTACCTATATAAGCACACAAGACCATTATTATTATTATACAAGGCTATTTCTATATACCTTTTATTAATACATGCCATTCAGGATTCCCTTTGAAATCAATAAAACAACCCTGCCACTTTTGTCCACAGGGACCGCCAGATTCAACACAAAATGAAAGTTTCTTGTTGCTGCTTTAATCTGAATAAAATATTTTATTATTTACTGATTATTTTGACATGTCTGTGAAAAAGAAACAGTTTCTACCAAATTTCCAAAAAGCATTGAGCATAGGCAAACAGTACATTAATTGCCACAAACCACTTTCTTATTATATATCTTCAAATGTATTTCAATTTAAAAAAATAAGTGTTACTGAGATGTGCAGTGTGGCTTTTCATAGCAGTTAAGATTTATCAACACAAGAGAGATAAACAGTCCTGTAACACTTTAAATTACGCGTCATTAGATCATTATGTACCTTTCCACTATGACAAACAACTTCCTCCGCTACTTGTTTCATTTTTGTGCCTAACTAATCACATTCCCCACATCATTCTTCTCTCTCTTTCTCTCATTACCTCTTTTCTGGCGTGGTATCATTTTCTTTGCTTGCCGGTGCTTCCTGTAGATCGGGGAGGTTGGCAAAGTCATCCTGTTCGGCCAGCCCGATTGCTAGAGACAGAACAACCATCTTCCCCTCACTGGACACACAGACAAACAAGACAACACAAGTCCACACATGTATACACAGACACACACACACACACACACACACACACACACACACACACACACACACACACAGCAGTGACACAGCACACATTCATTTCATGCACGAGAGAGTGGGAGAGAGGTCGTTTCATTTTAACAAATGCTCAGTCAACACTTTAATATGCAGTGCATCTCAGCCAGATCTGTGTGATCTGGAGTGAGCTAAGAATACAATACAGACTTAATTGAACACTTTAGTAACACTTTGCTGCATGGATTTCTTGCCATTTTATATACCATGTACTTAACTTTTGTTTCTCATAACCGATTGAATGTTACTGTAAGAACATTGAACACTTTAAAAACATGGAGAACATTTGATTTTGTTGGTTTACTGTATGTACACAACAAACCATAACACATACAAACCATAACCTACAAAGCTTTGCCCCCCTCAACATGTTAAATGTACAACTGGATCCAAAATAACCTCTGATGCGCAGATTATGACACTAACATACATTGTGTGAAGATGTTAAAGGCTACAAGCAAGTATAAATAAACTTTTACATAATCTAATATTAGAATGGTTTCATTTTATGGCTGGAAGTTATATATTATGAGCAAATATAATCTGCCATTGCCATCATCAGTAATATCCTTCTCTTTCTTGTATTAGCAAATTAGACTTCATTAGAGGCCAGTTAGAAAATAGATCTTTGTTCAATGAAAGATCTTAACGCGTTTTTTTTCCCTTTACCATTCCCTTCACTGACTCTGTGAGGTTGAGAGTTTGCTATTAAAAGACATCCAACCTTTGAATTACTACAAAGTCTTATTCTCACATTTTGGTTAATGCTTTATGCCTATGATTACCTAACGTACTGTATGCTGTTAGCCTGAGCAGTTTCTGTAGAAACAGATTAATTTATTTCCCACATGCTGGCCTGACTCTTTCTTTAGTTGTTTAACACTGACATGATATATGATATAGCATAACATGTCAAATGATCCAAATGATATTCATTATAAGCCCACTTTTTATATATAACCTGTTAGAAACATCCATATGGGGTTTTTTCGTCTGATTCATCATTTCAATATATGAGATTATATAATGCATCAGTGAACAATGTGTGTTATTACAAGCATGGACCCATTTAATTTCTTATGCATGAGTCAGAGCGTTAGAAAAAAATGCACTGTTAAATATGGTCGTCATAGAAATATGTTGATGAAAATGAGCATCATTAGTAAAAAGGCTGAGAAACACTGATGCCTCTAAGGATATATCTTCTGTTATCAGTTTTCTAGAAAAAATAAAGGTATAAAAATAGAAAACCAAAAACCTCTTTCAGAGAGAAACATAGAAGCAATTGAAATGGCATGCGGGGAAAAAAAAGAAAAACATAGAAGAAAAGCAAAAGAAATCCATGAAAATTGATGTGGCCTTAACAAAAACCTGCAACAAAGAAACATATCACGTTGATTTTCAGCTGTTATTCTCAGTCTAAACATGCCCGAAGTCATTTAAATTATGTCTTACTGAAATATGCTGCAAAGTGAATTCAAGAGACCTGTGACCTTAACAAATGAATATTTGCCTACAACTAACCTTGTAACTCACAGTGACAAAATAAACCCACATGTAGGCAAATATTGTACTCTATTCTGGCTTCTCTTCTCCTACCATGCTCTTTTCCTCTATATACAACCTCTAACATAGCATGCTCATCCAAGGACAAGCTTTATCACAGTAAAGGACAATTCCAACATTTTTGTAATTTCTTGCCACCCTTAATTTTATACTTTTTATTTTGTGGATTAGTAGATTTTTTACTTTGGTTTGACTCTTTACCTTGACCGTGTTATTAAATGTAATGTAAATAATTTAAATAATTACTTACAGTTGTTTTAGGAAGAGCTCTTAGTGTTCCTGAAACAGTGTGTCAATATGAAACACTGGTCAAACTTTTTTCCAAAATCAGTTTAATCAGTTTCATCAGTTTCTCCTCAGTTTTCCTCTGACCATCTTCCTCTCATCTCACCATATCTCACACCAGCCTGCATCTGCTTTCTGTGGTGCATTCCCCCTTTAACAAGAGGCTGTTTGTTGAAGCAATATCGACAACAAGAGGGAACACATTAGCACTTGAGAGACAGCAGACCACTGGGGATGTGTAAATAGTATCAACATGACGCTCATCGATAAGATGAACGAATTTGTATAGATGACCAAAAAAGACACGCGCACTCCAACCGGAGGGCTCTGAAATCATTACCACCTACACCAGCTCTATTGATCTGAAATGTAAGCGGGGTGGCACTGTATGACAGGCATTGACACACGTGGAAAGTGAAACTGCTGTGTTTGGTTGTTCATACCCCACTGATCACAAATGCATGATATTCCCACTCCCCACAGTCCCCCCCACCCCCCGACCCCCCAGGGTCAACAACTGATGTGTTTGGTCCAGTGAGATTCATGAGGACAGAGACAATAGACGATACCGCCTCCCTATATATGTGCCCAGCCTTATTTGAATGATGATTCACATAGGCAGGGAGGTCACTGGCCTGGAGACACTGTTAATGGGATGACACGTAAAAAGTACAGGAGTGTAGCAGAGCTGTGGATGTTTGTAAGTGTCTTTGTTCGTGGTCTGGAGGGGATGGGGGGTGGGGTTTACGTGAGGCCGCTTTGTGGAGCACATCATCTGTAATCTATCATTCAAGTCAAGCGAAGGAGGAGTGCTCTTCGTGCTCGGTATCTCAAACAATCAGTAGCCTTCACACACCAGCAGTCGTTTTATTCAGTTGTGTATGAATCGTAAAAAATCATTGGCATAGTAAAAGCTTTAATGATCTTTGATAACTATCAAAAGCATATTTCTCTTGAACCCTGGTTGGGTTAGGATTAAGGTTATTTTATCATGTGCTTGTGTTACGTTTTTTCTAATTCTCACCATCCTATGTTGGAAAAACTATTATTGAGCGAGATTCATCAAATCTATGTAGACAGTGACAATTCACTGAATAATTTTTATTCAACAAGCTGGAATCTATGTACGAATCTATGATATGTTGAGGGATTTTATAAGGAATTTTATACCTCTTCTTATTTCAGAAATACAAATTGGATAAGTTAAAAACGAGTTTTGTTTTCTTCCTGGTTGTGTGGAGTCCCAATATATACAAAACACAGAGCTGTTTCTAATAGTCTGTCCACCCTCACTGAAATAAAGGGGGTTGCATTAGAAACACTTCAGCAATTAAATTCAACAGCACCACGCACTAGTGATGCAAAGTCCATTTACTCAAGTGCTGTAATTAAGTACAATCTGGGGTAATAGCATACTTGAGTATTTTCTACTCCATTACATTTCAGAGGGAAATGTTACACTTCTTTTACTTCACTACATTAATTTAACAGTTTTAGACATTTTTTTGCATATAAGGTCATTATATACAAGGTCTTGCATATAATGATGACTTACAATATCAACTTGAGCATAAAATGTGGTGCGTTGTTATAGATCAAACTACCAAACTGCATATTTTTCGTTCGTTTTGTTGTTTTTCATTTGTGGAGCTATTTTTATTTAAGTAAAGAATCTAAATACTGCTTCCAACAGTGCCACAAACTACACTGCAGCCTCCAAAATGACAAATACAGAAACCGAAGGTAGATTTTATTGTGTTAGACTGCTACTACGACTATTAGGCATACCTAATAAATTGGCAAGTGAGTTATGTCAAAACAGCCTAAAAACCTAGAAACTAGGTCAGCAGTGTAGCACATATCACCAGGATGTAGTGCTCACTGATAATATGAGCAGCATTCAACAGTTTCTGTCTCCTCTGTCAAGCTTTCCTGATGCAACATTTTACAGAGGTGAAAACTTCATTTCACTTACAAAAACGACTTGACGTCCAGGCCTCTGTTGCGGATCTGCTCCACCATGTGATCCCAGCTGCCAGGGTTTGACCTCGATCGGCCTGCCCCTGCTCCTCTGTACCGGGAGGCTCCAGCCGGACTCCCCCGGACCCCGCGCGGGCCCCCACGGTGGCCCCCACCACCTGGACCTGTGTGCAGCTGGCCCAGGCTTTGTGAGGTGACTGGGGGGTCGTTTGGACCCGGAGGGGGCTGGTGAGTAAGGGGCTGTTGGAGGCTCTGCTGCCGGACCAGGGGCCGAGGGCGTGCCACGGCTGAGGACGGGATGTGCTCCAGGGTGGAAGCAGACGAGAGGGAAGCATCCCCAAAACTGAGCAGACGCATGGTAGCGCCGAGAAAAGAGATGGATACAACAAGGAAGACATCGGAGTTAGAGATAACACAAGGGATACAGGTCAGGGCAGGTTGTTTTGAAGGGATTTAGAAAAGATGAACGTATAAAAAAAACCATTTGGTAACACATGATCATGTTGATATCAAAAAGAAGGTAAAGAGGATAAAAATGGCAAAAACATATACAGATACAGCAGAGATTGAAATGTGGGAACACAGTGTTTGCAGTGAATATCAAAGGGAGAGAGGATCAAGAGAGAGCAAACAACAAAGATCAGTGAAAGAGGAGGTAGAGAAAGATTTAGCTTTAGATTACTGTGAAACATCTGTATGAAAACAACTGTGCAGAATCTGGAGTTTACACTGTGTGACAGTGTATGCATGTGTGGATGGACTGGCATGCAGCGTGTAAACATTCAATTATTCTTCTCCAGACTGGTGTCAAAACCTCTGCTTAAGTGGAATTAAATTCAAGCTGAAGTTAAAGTATCATTGTCACTTAACTTAGGTCTCTGCTCTCCATCTGCAGCGCTAAATTGTTTCTGTACGTTACCTTTCTCCCTAATTAGCCATGACCTACTTCTATCTTCTTGCCTTGCCGCCTTCTGCTTCCACCAGTCTTTCTCTAAGGTCCTGTCTGCTCCTGCTATATTTTCCCTTCCCACTCGTCCCTTTACCTTCGTGCCTTTGAGCTCAACTGCTCTCCATCTCCTCTGTCCATTCATCTTTTCTACAACCCCAGTCCCTCACATCAATCCAATCACTGTTCTTTAAGACTCTCTCTCTAATTACCGGTCTGCTACTCTTACAATCATGTAATAGTGCTTCACCCCTTATCCTCCCTTCAATCACTGCCCTGCCTGATAACTGTAACTTAAGCTTGTGCTAAACAGTGCTGTCTGAAGCTAATGCTGTGAGGGAGGATTTACTGCCTGGACTTCAGTTGTGTTAGCGGCGCTCTTCAGTATTAACTCGGCTCTAACTCTGCTGGAGAGCCAGGAGAAAAGCCCCCCGAGGAGCAGAGCAATGCTGGATCAAGTAAATACAAGGCGGAGCTCATATACATGCACTCCTGCATGCACACTTTCTCTCTCACACACTCACATATTGCACACCATTAGGTATTTCCCGAGGATAAGCTTTGAAGCGAATGTTTATTTACTTGTGCATAATATTTTAACTGAATAAATGTGAGTTAATGTTTAAAAGTCGTGGATTTCCGTTGAGCAGAAGCAATATTTGAAGTGGGAAGAGGGCATTTTTGGTATTTAGGGTTCCAGAGGCATCAGTCTCATTTATTGTCTGCAAAGATAATGTTAGGCAACTGTTGGTTGGACAATTTCCAAGGCTTGGATGAAACTCATAAAAGATGAACAACTGCATTCAAAAAACATCTTGTTCTTTGATAAAAGAAGGAGGTATACGCCTGTGTACATAAAAGCCAAACTAGAAAAGTTAAGTGAATTTTGATCCGAAATATCCAGTCAAGCTTAAAACGTTTATGAGTGCTGCTAGTTCTTTAGTTTAAATCTGGGCAATTTTGGCACAGCATTGTTATGGCAAAGTAACAACAATATGTATGTAAATGCATTCATGCTTTTTCTCCATGAGGCTTATATAGCTTATATGGCTTAGTATTAATAGCCATCCTCCGTAACAAAACTGATGGAAAATACAGGATTTCTCAAAAACATAGTTGAAATAATTAATTTTGAGGGACATAACATGAACCTATGTGATTGTAAAATATTTTTCTGAAGCACTGAGGACATCATTAAAAAAACTGACAATATGAATTACACTGGGGGGAAAATATTTGCACAACCAATGGATCCGCAGTGTACTACTGAAACATGTCAAAACAATTGATGACTGTGAGTGTACATTAGAGGACTCAATCCATCTTGATGCTTAAATAAGCTGAAAAATGATATAGTTTCAAGTCACAAAAACATAAAAATGTTTTGTTCCTTAAATTAAATACACAAGACCTGTCATTGGCCATGAAGACTGATGGACAGAGGTATAATTAAGCTCAGCATATTTTCATTCAAGAAGACCTTGTCATTATGCCTCATTCTTTCACAATTCTCTCTCTCCTTTCTAATCAGCTATGGGCGTTTACTCTTTTAGTTAATACAATCGGACTTAGTCTCAATCTCCTCCAGCCAATCATGTTGCTGCTGTCAAACTTTAAATCTGTTCTCCTCTCTGCTGCCTTTAGCTGTCATTTCAGTGCAAAATCGTTTGACGACCCTCCTCCACCCCATTCACCTCCAGTTCATCACATCCAGTGCCCAGGTTGAGCTCATCAGAAGTCCGTGCCTCATCACAACCATATCTTCAGTATTCACTTCATCCCTTCATCACCACCACCACCAACAGTGTCTAGAGTCCATCAGGGGGTTTCCTATACAAATCATGGCTTCACCAACCCCTTCAAATACGATGACGTCACAATGGGGTATAATCGCCAAAGATTTTTCACATTTCTCATCTTCATTGTGCACATATCAATTAAAGTTTCTCCTGACTGAAATGAAATGTTAGAAAAGAAAAAGGAAATGCATGAAAGCGTAAGAACACAATATAAAGAAACTACTGTTATTTGTACCTCTGAGCATATAAACCACTGCAGATATGGTACAGTTACGCAAAAAAATAAAAAAGGTCCACTGACACACATAGAAATCTCTATGTCGCACACAAATATGTCAACATAACTGACATCATCATAAATCGATACATCTGGCTGGATTCATGCTGGAATTAGGCCAGACATCTGGGAGCCAGTCCATGTGCTAATAAATTTTGCCAGTCTGTTCAGTGTCATAAATTTGGCAAATAATTTATTCATGAATGAATTTACTCAAAAATTCCAGGACTCTACAACGAACAGTCAGTTCCTCGCAGTGATTTCCTCGATTGTTGTACGCACTTGTGCTTTCAGGTACTGTACAACCTTATTGCATCTGTCTACAACAGCCGCAGTTATTCGTATGCCCTGAGCACAAGCCCCCTTTATCTGCTGTATCCTATTACTGACTTAGAGGGTTATTTTCACATTTATTCTTGCTTGAAAGTCAATTAAGATGACTATAAACCTTGAATGATTTTGTAATTAGGGAAAATTGAGGAGGGTAAAAAATACAAGGAGACAGAGTCAGAGCGAGAAAAATTACCAACAGTGAAGAGTGAAAGAGAGAGAGAGTGGACGAGAGACAGAGAGGGGGAGAGGTTAATGTCCAAAAATAGAAACCAATTCCAGCGGAGAAATGGAAATACAGGTAGATCTGAAAGGAGGAGGAAAAAGGGAGCAAAATAGAAGAGTGACAGGAGCAAAGAACTGTAATTCAAGTTCAAATCCAAAAATTCTAATTCAAGTCTATTGTCTTGTAGTTAAAAAGCCACATACTGTATCATTAAAATATGTACTCAAAATCAGTCAAACATGCCCAATGATTCAGTCATTATGTGTGGAAACAATTTATAGTGTCTACAGTCCAACAGGCAAATATCAGTTCTGAATAAAGAGTTTTGCTCTCTTGTTTCTAATCAATCTTCTGTGTCATAACAAGCACACACAGTATTATAAAGTTGGCCGACAATGAATGAATGAATGATGAATGAATAAATGGGCTGATGATTTTAATTACTGTCCTGTACATCTACTTGCTATACTTGATTATTAATCTATTCTACTACAATTTGCTCTAGATTTACTGAATGAATTGTTGAGGTGAAACAGTACAAAAGACTGTTTGATTATCTAGGCTACGATTCACATACAGAGATCCTATATTCATTATTTATTAGTCTCTTCAATATGCTGCTGGTGTTTTGCAAAAACATGCAGCTTTCACCAACCAAGCAACATTCACCATTCATTTTAACATTCCACATCTAACTCATATTTATGGGACAGATTATTATTTGAATTCAGAGCATTTATACAGTACATTTATCCTTTAAAAAATGTATTCTGCTACACAAAACTGTTTATTTTGTCAGACTTAACTGTGATCATTGCTCTTAATTTATGAAATACTCAATATGGGTTATTGGCTTATTAGAAGCTTTAAAGTACCTGCAATATTGTAAAATGAATGGCTACCCATAAATCTTGATGTTACCTAATCTTGGTGATTCATTTTCATGCTGATCCAAGACGTAGAAATGCTCCAGTTGTCAGTCACATTGTCTTTGGGAACAATTAATGGGACTTTTACTTCAGGAACCAGGTGTGCCCAAAATAGCTCCTCCCACTTCATAACTCAATTACCAATTGTTTGTTGTTTACGCCATCAGCTCATTATGTCAAATATCAAGCTGGTTGTAGTAGTAACCAGGAAAGTCCATGTGATTGCTACTTGCAAAAACAACGCACAGTCTGAGCTGTTTGCAGAGGCTGATACACAATGAACTTTGGTGAAAATTAAGCTGAATGAACCATATTATATGAAAGAGTTTCATTTATATCACTGGCCTAATAAAACTTTCCTGCTGTTTATGCAACAATCCACTCTGAATTTTAAAAAAAAGCTGTTAATTCATATGAACAAGCACGCCATTTTTAAAGATTTTCTGTGAGCATCTGTTTCGTTTGAAACTGTCACAGCCTTCAGTAAATTGGAGCCTGCAGAGAACAGTATGACTGTGTGGATTCACTTTGTCTGAGACTGTCCTGACATCAGCTGGTGGAAAGTTGGCAGCTGACATAGAAATAGTATTTGTTTATGAGTGACGAAGCTCTCTGTTGTCAAGAGACTTCAACCAACAGTTACTCATGCATCGCAGGTACATCCTGCAAAGCAGCTGGCTTCTCTTCCAGGCCTGCCTTACATTATTTTCATCTGTATGGTGTCAAAAATAGCTTCTGTTGATGTCCATCTTTGAGTTTACATGCAACAATGCCATTCACGATGTTTTTTTACATACTCATACTCTTCTTTGATATCCACACCATGCCATGTTGTTGTGCCCACTGTTGTCCCTCATGCGTGCCCTCTGTGACCATGCGCCACTCACTTGCCAAACCGCAGGCCTCCGGCATGCATGTGGCTCTGGACAGTCTGCCACCGTCCGGCCTTGCTGCCCCCCGTCACCATGCTCCGAACGCTGTCACTGCGACTGGGCCCTGCCCCAGTCCCAGAGCAAGCACCACCCCCGCTGTCACTGGCCCCCGGCGAGGGTCCAGCACCGCCCTGCCCACCCTTATCCACAGCCCCACTGGGAGGAACAGTGGGGTGGATCGGAGACAAAGAAACACGGACAGACAGAAAGGAACAGGAGAGGATACAAAGAAGAGAGAGAGACGGACAGACGAAAGACAGACGCACAGACGTACAGAGCCGGAGAGCAAAAGAATCATAAGTTAAGTTAGTCAAACCGGTGAGTAAGACACTTTGTGAGCTCTCAAAAGTGTCTAGTGTACAACAAAAACCTGAAGCAGCCACTGCTGGTCAGCCAGACAGTCAGTAAAAATGCAGTAAAGAAGTCTGGGCTGAGATTTACAGTGTAACCCTGAGAGAAAATTGGGGGTCACAGTTGTGTACACTTGACTGAGACAAAAACATATTTTCCAAAGAACAAAACCTGCACAGAACTGAGGGCCAATGGAAAGTATTACTAACTGTATTATAATGCCCAATTCACTCATATACTGTGAAACACTAGCAAATAAAGCGTTTGAATACATTTCCTACAGGGAACTTTTATTATTGCATCTACTTTAGTCCACGAAAACCCATTTTGGAAACATTTGAGGTGAGAAATAAGCCACAGAGTATTAGAAGTTTGAATATGCAGCAGGTCTGCCCCGTTTCACTCCACACAGGGGACAGCAATGACCAATCTGTTGTCTCTGTGAATTGGGCATAATAGCTGAGTAATGATGCAGATGCATCATCTTCAGATTTCAAAACTGCAGATGCAGGTGATGATAACAGAACGCTTATGTCTCTGTAATCTCACAGCAACTCACCTGCAGCTCATAATGAAAACAAAACTCTAAGGAGTCTGTGTCAGTTGTTTCCCCAGTAAATTCCCATAAGTTATTTCTAACCGTGCTTGACCCACCCCAGCTGACCTTGACTCAAGACGTCACAGAGACGAGTACAAACAGAACGTTGACTTCAGTACAGGGGCCTTTCTACTGAGTGAAGACAAACACACAGCTGCACACCAGGACAATATCTTCAACAACATTTAGACATTAAGTGTAGACTGACGGTAAAATGAATGATTTCTCACTGAACAATTTCAGGCTACTGGGCTACTGTTGTGAAACACATGTACGTACATACTCTCACATATCAGCACCCAAAAACCTCTGCTGTAGTTGTTTAATTTTATTTATCTCATTTTTTTTCTTTGTGTGTTGATTTGATTTTCCTTTTAATTGTATTTTTTAATATTTTTGATGCATTTCTTCACTTTATGTAAAGCACTTTGAATTGCTGCTGAGTTTGAAAGGTGATAAACAAACAAACCTGCCTTTTACCAACTAAAAGCATCATTATTTTGACGGTAAAGAGTAGGAAATACTTGACTCACTGATCTGCTATCACATATGTATCTTTGAAATGCCCCCCCAATCATCAGCCTATTAAATGCCACTCAAACCTAAATAATTATCTCAATAACATATAAATGAAATCACGACAATCGCTATTGATTTTACAATAGTTTCAACATTACTGCACAGATACGGAGTAATTGATAACCCTTGAAAGAGTCAAGTGAGTTTTAATTAGAGAGGATAAGAATGAACAGGTTCACTTAATGTAATGCCTCAGTGACATGTCAGACGCATCTAAATGATGGAACGGAGGTTGATATGAAACAAACGTTTTACCATCCAAACACATAATTGCTGTACTACACAAGACGGAGACATTGCCAATATTTTTGGAACAGGGCTCAGTAGACCAGACTCAGGAGAGCTATCAGGCGACTGTAAAGCACTTACAGTACTATGAGTGATAGTGGGAGTAGTGACAACAAATGAGCAGGAAACACAGAGCGAGTGGAGAAAGAGGTGAGAGGAGTAAAAACACATAACGGCTTCACACACACAAAAAAACAACAACACAACAGTGGAAAAAGTAGAACAGAAGCCACCCTATTAAAGCAACAATTGATCCTTTTGGGAAATACCTTTGTTAGGGGAGTTAAATGAGAAGATCGATACCATTCTCATATCTGTCTATTAAATAGCTGTTTCCCTGTATCCATGCTATGCTAAGCTAATTAGCAGCTGGCTGTAGCCTTGCATTCAACAAAACAGAGTGAGGAACAGAAAACAAACAAGCATACTTCCCAAAATTTCAAGCTATTCCTTTAAACTACCCCCTTCAAAGACAGAAAATAAATAAAAATCAACAACAGTCAGCCCTTTGTGGAAACCCTAATGGCTTAGGTAAGTATACATTTAAGTCAGGTCTGCTACAGTATCCTGAGGAGCAAATCTGAATACATGGAGTTGAGAGGCTGGGTTGTATGAGAGGGGAAAAGGTTCAGGTGAAACAGTGAGATCTGCTCTCTGAGGGTTGTCCGTCTCCATGGTAACACTCCATGGGCTGCAGGTGAGAGGTAAAGAGGGTCTGATGAGGCTAGCAGGGCTGTAGGGAATGGGGCTATCAAACCTTTCAATTGTACACCCTGTACACCGTGCAAAAGCAAAATAAAATTTAATTTCCCAGATTTTTTGTGTTTTGAGTTTTGGCAAAAAGAAGGTACTCCAACATACATTTTCCTCACTCTGGAATCCTCTCTCTTATAAATATTTATCATATAAAGCCTTTTTTATAGACTATATCTATTAATTGCAGATGTTGTCACACAGAAACCACGTCTTTCTATCTTTCTAGCATTTGGAAAATGGTTGTAATTGAAATTAAACTGTCAATGTTAGGGAAGTCCTAGGAATCATAGTAATATTGAGGGATGGTGCTGCACATCTCTATCAGGTGCTGCATGGCCAGCAGTGCATACTAAACACCAACTCACTGTGGACGTTCCTGACAGCAAAAACATGAGGATTACCAGGGATGAGAGGAGACTTCTGTTTAAAGATATGTGGCCAGACAGTGTTACAAAATGAGGCGTTCTGCCTCCTTTCAGGCTATTACTGTAAATGTGACCTTTTCACTGCTCAGATATATTGATCACAGTATTTTTATACTTCATTTATACTTATGCACATAAATAGCCTAACAAGAGACTGTTAAAATTTAGTGTGCAAAACAAATCATTAAGCCTAATAATGTCTATTCATAGAGCTTTCTGGGAGTTTTTCCAAGGTGCACACAAGCCCCTGTTCATTACAGCCCTGCCCAGATAGTGGGGTCTCTTACCAGCCATGACTGAGACTCACTTGGGCGTGAGGCGAGGGTCTCCGTAGGGAGCATAGGGAGACATGTTTAAGAGGAACTCCTTGGGCGGGTAGGAGCTCCACCTCTGTTGCACGTTGCTGCTGTCATTGTTATTCCAAAAGTCTCTGTCTAGATCACTGTGGCCAGAGACAGAGAGAGAGGGGGATAAGACAGGTAAGAGCAGTAAACAGT
This sequence comes from Dicentrarchus labrax, assembly GCF_905237075.1. Classification (NCBI taxonomy): domain Eukaryota; kingdom Metazoa; phylum Chordata; class Actinopteri; family Moronidae; genus Dicentrarchus; species Dicentrarchus labrax. The sequence continues at coordinate 15,529,686 of NW_026136719.1, read as the reverse complement.
TATAAAGAAGAATAACATGACAGATGTGTTAAGAAACAAGGCGGAAAGATCATAAAAAGAGCCAAGTTAGAAAACTGTCTCATAAATCTAAAGGTCAGGGAGGGAATGCTAATAAATAGGGAATATGTGATAGTGTCAATGCCTATAGAGTTATATTCTAAAACTGTGCACGGTTCTTTAAACATAGATACTGAATACATTTGTTCATAACACATAGGTGGAGTGTAACATTACATTCATCACACACAGGATGAAAGGGAGGTTTAAGATAAGTCTGTTGTAATCTGCATGGAAACCTGATAGCATAACATTTTGGTGCATGATGAAACACCCAGAATGAGGTAAAAAGAAGTGACCTGCATGTTTTATGCCGCTGTCAAGGATGAGGAAACAAATAAAACAGAGGAAGTAGTCACTATAAAACAAACACAGCACTTTATTAACATACATACTGGATATGAACTCTGAGAATACAATTTGGGAAACAGGAATTTAAATAGTAACAAAGGAGTGATATAAATGACAAACCGTTAGCTGCCCACTCTTCAGCACCTCTTATCTTTAGTAAGGATAATAACTACATAAAATCAAGGTTACCCAGAGAAATATTACAGTCCAAAATGACGAAACTACACAATAAAAGATTTCTTGAATGTATGTTTAAAGTTGTGGTAGTAGTAGTTCAGTAATAGTGTTCAACTACTGTATTTGAAACATTTTCACAGAGGATGTAGTTTTGAAGTAAAGCTTATTAATCTGTAAAACAAGCTTCCATTTATACAAAGAGAATTTACAAGTAACTTCCCTACACTGTGTGAAAAATTCAGCTTCTCTCATGAATGAAAAATATACCCACATAACACTGTCTTGAGGGCATCATGTCATGGTGGACATTTCAGACCATGTAGGGGGTGCTACGAGATTAGCTTTCCAATCAGAAACGGCTGTTAAAATCAGATACCATAACTACATCACAGATCATTTCCATATGCCTTCATCTAAACCCTCCCTGACACCTACTTGATGGCTTTATTTTCCCCTCGACCTCTCACAGATTCTGGAGAGCTGGCAGCCTCCACCCCGGGCTTATTCCTCTTCCCCTGCAAAGAGACGAGAGACAGACAGAGACAGAGAGCAATCGGGGAGACAGATTTTAGAGCCATGTCTTGATCCTTTGTTTACAAAGGCATTTTGCAAGTGAAGTGCTCATTATAGAAGCTTTAGAACAGCATCAGGTTCCAAACACGTTGTAAAATAAGATACATGAGGGAAGAGCAACAATTGGTTTGATGCCAGGACTACAGCTTGCTTCTCAGGATCAAAATGTGACAAGGGACCACTTTACTACAATGAGATGCAAAAACACACTCTTGCATGCACAAACATGTCTTTACACACGAACAAAGGAAATGCACATGCATATTACACAAGGCAGAGAGTAAGCACAGAATGAAATCAGGCACATTAAGGTACTAGGATACATCTACACAGATAAAACTGGTAAATATAAAATGAAACTTTTATTAAAACACCTGTAAAGACTAAAGCTATATTTATAGTTGTGTTGCAGCTGATGTGCTCATCAAAAATGTAAGTACATATTGTGGCTACAGCAGCTACAATACCACATTATTAGGCTAAAAGAACAGTATTTGCTGAGCTTGGGCTGTTTTATGCTAAAAGGTTTCAGTGTGGAGAATCTGAAGAAAAGAGTTGAAGTGTCTTCTTCTTTTCAGTATTGCACATGTAGCAAAGCAGTCTCCACAACATATCATCTGCTCACCACTATCTCAGAATATAAACAAAATAACTGTGGGATATATCATTTCCTGATCATGTGCAATAGATCAATCTAGAGTTGCAGTGTTGTTATCAATGGGTGAAATCTGAGCTATATATCAAAATGCAACAGGCATCTAGAGCAGGACTGCCATTAAACCCCAGCATCAAGTATAAATCCGGCTTAAGGAAACTGAAACAATGAAATCCCGGATATGGTAAAAAATGCATACTGAAATAAAATACATTCACAAAACCCAAATGCATTCTTCTCAAAGCAGACACTAGAGTCTCCAGAGCTCTTTTAGGAAGAAACACAGAAGTAAAATTCTAGATAGGCAGCAAAAATGCATGAATTTCTATTGTAATATATTATAAAGCTTACTTTAATCTCTGCAAATGTTTACCACTTAATGGATAGTGCTTTCAGCAGAGCAATATACAGTAGTTACAGTTATTGACCCCTATGTTTTATTGAACTCCATATTTACTGAACTCTAGAGGGTGATAACACTGAGCTGAGTCACACAGACCTGCAACTCTTATATAATGTTTCAAATTTCAAAACAAGACATAAAGAGCACATACGCCTTAAATTGTCCACCGAATAGACAAGATCTCTTAATTTCTCAACTCACAAAGCTGTAAAAGAAAATTAGACATATTGTGTTTTCAAGTGAAGTTTTATCTGCAATTAAGGAAACAACATTTTGGACTTGAGCCCATTTGGACATCTCAGCTACACACCATCTGTTGCTGTGGATATTTATCTACCTCGTCAACTTGACTGAGTTTTAATCACATATGTCATATTTTGACAAAATATGCAGGACATTGCATATGACTCCTCCATATTAGCTATCAAAAAGAAATATAACATCTTGCCAGATAGATTCAAAGCTGCAACTTTTAACAGTAGGGTAGAAGAACTATTTTGGTCACATTTTGATGAGTTTTATATAACATTAATTTCAAATCTTGCAGAAGAGTTGTTTTATGAATTATTTACTTTTTTATGTACGCCATTATTGCTTTCTTGCTTTTTATAGCATAGAGTAATGTTGTTTGTACATCCAGAGACACTTGCTAGTCTTGGCTCTTTCGAGAGCAGTTTGGTGATGAAGGTGTGTCTTGTTTCCCTCCTACACTCTCAACCTTGCTCCTTTTGATTTTACAAGAACAGCCAAACATAGTGGTATACTAATTCATTACTTCACTCTTTGAAGTGTCAATTTAACTCCTTTCCTCTTCCTCAAGACTGCGAATTTTCAACAACACGTATCAACAGCTACTAATAAGCTCCTTGCAAACAGCTGAAGAAAAGGAAACAGTAGAAGGCATATAATGCTAAATTAGTGATGCAATCTGCCATTGAATCTTTAATTGTGGGATTAAATCTCACAAGAAGAAGACAATCTGTATTTTCATGGTGGTTTTTATACAAGATTTCAGTTTATGTCTGCTATCATTATCTGATGTTGATGGTGTATACAAGTCACTTAAACAATCCCTCTATTTTCACAGAACAGTGTAATGTGCATATCCTGTTACAACTCATGCATTTCTTGCAGTTTAAGACGTTAAGCCCCTGTATCAGGGACAGTAGACCTTGGTGTGCAGTCACACCTTCTGCAATATATTTATTTCATGTCACATGCTGTAACTGTTTCATATTCACAGGCTATTTTTAGTTTTCAGTTCACCAGACTGGTGGAACAAACTGAAGACCAATACACATATGGAGAGAACATACAAATTTAAAATCCTCAGCTGATCAGCGGGTTCAAACTGAGGAACATCATCTTGAAAGTGACGGTCCTGACCTCCATGCCACTACACCGCCACATAGGAAGCAACATAAAATCGAAAAATGAGGACAGTCTGACATCATGGTTTGCTGAGCTGACTGGATTTGTGTTCCTTCAATTATTTACAGTGAGAAGGGTCACAGAGGAGTGCCCGTCACTGCGCACAGGTTTCCTAATAAAAAAGGTTTCAACTTAATCAAATTATGACACCTTATAGGAATAAGAGTGAAAAAAAGAATGAGATAATCATAGAACCAAAGTGTAGAAACAGTGAAAACATAAACAATTGCACCTTAAAACAAGTTCCTGGGGACTTCGATAATACTTAATTACATTATACTATATACTTATATACTTATAAATATTTAAGACCTGTCTGAAAAACCTTTTAATAGATGGTTCCAGACGTAGACAAAGAAGACTATGAGTGTATAGTTTCCTCACACCTAAACAGACAAAATAGGTCACTTGTTACTGCTGTCCACAATGACCCATATGACCGTTCCAAAAACAACTCACGTTTTCTGATCTAGCACCTCTATGCTTAAGGTTTAAAAATGCCATGTGTGTTGTTGATGGCCCCATCCACATTTTGTGAATATAACAATGTCATGCTACTTCTTCTTTTGCTAGAGGATAGTAATTATTCTCACCACTATGGTTTCTCTAGTTTCTACGACTTCTACCATTTTAACTTCATGCAATTTCCTTCTCATTTTACTTGAAAAGTAAAAACAAATGTTTCCTTTTACGTGACTGAATTTCTTATTGGACTTTGATAGAGGATTTCTTTTCTTGTTTAGGTTGACAGATTTGCTTCTCAATTTTAAACACGATGATGAATGCAAGTACTTGTACTCAATAAAGGATTTTAAGCAGCATGCAGCCTGGAGGCTTTCAGACACAGCATAGTGCTGAATACAGCGTTCAGTGTCCTGCAGACAGGTGGCCTCTTTATGAATTCCACTGTATCTATCACTAATGCATCCACAGTACACTCTATTATTTATCATGTTATATCTCATGTGTCCAGCTTGGCATAAACATTTTCAATAGAGAGCAAAGCTTGGGGCTGGACCTAATCTGTGCCCACATTCAGCCACTACACTGCAAACACACACATATACTGTACAGCACATTCACACAGGTAAGAATAATATTAGACTCAGAGAAGGATAGATTTCTAGCAGTCGAGAATATCTTATCAAGTGCAGCTCATCTATCATTAAACAGAATCATAAAATCTTGAGGAGGCTGGAGAGGAGAGGGTGGAGAAGGTACAATGTTGAGAGAGTGTGGGAGGATGTGAGAAACAGAAGGGAAGCTCGAGAGGAGGGGGAGAAACAGCATACAACGACATAGTAGAGGGGCAAGTGAGAATACACAAAGGGACAGGATAGAGGAGGGCTGAAACAGAATCCAGAATAACAAAGGCAACATAACTGTGCAGAGGAACTCAAAGATACCACGTGAGATGAATTGGAGACATGAACGGGACAGAGGGGGATTCCCTGTTCAGAGCTCTGTGGCTCTGCTTCCCTCTGGAGCGTCCTCCTAAGTCCTGCTGTCATCGTGTTTGTCACACATCTGGATGTTTAACACCGACCACCATCATCTTCTCTTCCAGCCTGTCTGTGTGCCTCTGTGGCTGTTTCTGCCTCTGCCTCTCACAGCCCTCCTCCTCCCACTCTCCTCCCTCTTCCACTCCCATAAAACAACCAATGGCACGAAACCAGTCACAGACAGCTTCATCTCTCCTGGAGCAAATGCTTTTGTATGCTTTTTTTTCTTTTATAGCCATGTACCATTCATATTTGCATGTTTCGTCAAACCAAAAAGTGACGTGTGTCTTGAACAGTTTGGACAGTAGGGCATTAGTAGTAATAATGTTACTGTAATAATATTACTTTCCCCAGTTACTACTAATACATTTCGGTAAATAAATTACAGTTATAACGAGCCCAACACTGCTCTTGAATATTACACACACAACCTGACTTTACCAACTCTATCTTCTAGAAATAACAATACGTTATTAATTTATCTTACCTGTAACTTTGTGTACAGAACCAAATTTCTGCCTGGATTATGTTCACTGGAAAAATGTAGGCAGTTGAAAAGAAAAGCAGTTGGTAAAGGTCAGGGAAAGATAGTGGTTTCGGTTGAGGAGTTATCCCCACAGGGGATGGGGAGTCGCGTCCTCCTAAATGAAATGTGGAAACTCCTCCGCTCAATAGCAGTGTTGAATTGACTCTAAAACACAGTGCATGCTCACTGAACCCCTCCTGCTTTCTGTTGGTGTTCATGTCAACAAGCAACAGTGATCACAACATCGGCAAAGCTCAGGAGCATGTGGCAAGTTTTCGGTTGTTCTGTATCCTCCACACGCCATATACATATCTCTGATACACAAAGTGATCACTCACAGATACAACAGGTAACACAAACCAGTTTGTTCTTGACATGCCTGGACAGGTATTTATCAGTGTAAGAGGTAATTTTAAAAACCCCAATCTGCGGTGCACAGTTCTTTCTGTTTTATGAAGTTTTTTTTTGTAAAAACAGAAGGCAACATGTTCCAATAAGAATGAAATCACACTGTTTGGACTGAAAGAAACCTTACCAAAAAGGCTCAGGATTATTAGGGTCAATGTGAGACATTCATGTCACACATGTCTGCATGGTCTGCATATTCACCACTAGAAACAAGGAAGTGAGTTTGGTGATGTTTGACTCAACTTTTTGTGCAGGAAACTGATTGTTCAAATTTTTAGTGCAGTGATTTGAAAAAATGACTAGGTTTTGCAAAATTCATTGGGAGTAATGGAATTTACGTTAATTGTTGCGATCCCAACAACGCAACTTCCTAGAGGGACTGGTTATTACTGAAAATGCAGAGGAAAGCTTTGTTTTGTCATCTTTACAAAACATGCTCATATACAGACTTTCTGCACAGTTGGACAGCTTGAAATAGAAGCTAATAATGGACAGGCACAGTCTCCCAGATGAGCAACGCTGACCATTAGTACTTTATTTTACAAGATGACCATAAATTTGATATATTTGTGTGTTATACTGTTAGTTTGACAAAAAAGTCATATGAAAACATCATTTCAGGCTCTGAGAAATTGTGATTTAATTCATTTTTATTATTATTTGACATTTTACAACCAAACGATTCACTGAGAAGATAATCAGCAGATTAATAGATGATGAGAATAGGGTATATTATTTGGACCCCTATTACTGTTCTTTTCATATTCTCACTTCTGGCACCTTTAAGGGTTTATTTATTTAACCATTAGTGTAACAAACAAAAAAAAAAACCAAAATCCCAAAAGATAATAGTTTGAAAGATTTGAAAAAGAAAGACAAGGACTGTGAAGGGGAAACTACAGTGGCGGCAGAAACGAGAGAAGAGAGGGACGATCCTGGAAAAAAGAAATCGGTGACATTCTGACAAGGACATGGAGATAAAGTGACAAAGGGATGAATACAAACCAGACCATTCGGTTTAAAAGGAGAAGGAGGGTGACACAAAAACAAAGACAGACACATAGATAACAGGAGGGTAAACAAAGATAAGAAATAGGTTTGTTTGTCAGGTTCAGTGGGTTTTTGTTACTCCAAAGAAATGATATCAATTTTGATTTTAAGGAGCACTTAACATATTTTATCTAGTCTAGTGGGCGATTATAAATGTTACCTCAGAAAATTGTTATTTAGCTGAGCTATTTTCCCCCTGAACAGCCCAGTTGACTCTCAACTTGTGTATGTTTGATCAACTGCTGTGCTGCAGTCACTCCTCAAACAGAGAGACCGACAAGAGATGATAGAGCAGGACAAAAGGGAGGCAAAGAGAGAGAGAACGGCAGGACAGACTGTAGGAAATGCTAGCAGATCTAAATGTATAGGAAGAATTACAGTTGCTCCAGCAGCAGCCAATAGCTCATGACGCTCATTAGCATATGAATCATTAGCATGGCACTGGAGGCTGGAGGCAGGCAGCCATGATGCACAAAGCTCGGAGCGCACAAAGCCATGTTTACAGAGAGCACTAAGGTCTCTGATCATGTTTACTGTCATGGACAAACGTACAGCCTCTCTCTGCCTCCTGCGCCAGGGAGCACAGGAAGCAAAAAAAACACTATTCAACAACAACAATAACACATAGCAGGCAATAACTGTATACATTCAATTCAAGGTCACAGTATTATCAAAAGGAAACCTGACTGCCCACACAACTACAGTTTATCTTCAATGCTATAGTGTTCAGAAACATGTTAGAAAAGAACATGGTAGACTGTAAAATGTAAAGTTGTAAAGAAAGATAATTTTCATGAGAGCCATTTGAGTATTGAACCTCAATATGTTTTGGATACCGACTGCAATGTTTCTGTAGCAGTGACTATCAAAACCTTCAAAGTACCAAAAGCTGACAGTAAATGTTAATTATTCTTTGATCAAATAGTAATTTAAATACATTTCTGATTTCAGACAATATTTTATTTGGGTCTGTTTATGTAATGTTTAAACATCATTTAATATTTTAGACTTTGGGTTATTTTTTGTTGGCATCACTGAAATGATGAATCCATTATTTAAACAGTTGCAACTTTTGTTAATCAACTAATTAATTACATAATCGTTTGATCAGTCACATATAAAATATAAAACAGCTAAAGAGATTTAAAACTAATTCCATTAGACAGAACTTGTTTTACTCAACATGACACTTTTTGAACATTTTTCTATTATAATGTGTGTGCATGGGAGACACGGAGGAAACTGGATGAGTGATAATCAGCTAATTAGCTAAATGCTAATCTTGCTGGTCACAAGCAGAATTCAGCCCACAAAGAAAAAAAATGTAATTTTACATGATCATGGTCTTTACCAATGTCTCTTGGTCAGTTGTTTTTCCTTCTCTTTATTCTGTGTTGTATGAAACGTTTATATGCCCGTCTGTCCCCCAAAACAGTTTAATATAAGTGTAAACACAAAAATATCCCCAAAGAGGACATTTTGAACAAATGTTAAAATATGTTTGTGGAAATGTGACTAATAGGCACTGTAACTTACCAGTTTACGCTGACACCAGGTGCAGACGCCACATAGAGCTACCAGCCAAACGGCACACACTGCGAATGCAACAGACACCAGGAATACACTGAGAGACACTGAGCCTGAGGGAGAGAGAGAAGAGACACATAGGACAGTATTAGTGCACTTAATGTATTTTCTCTGTTCACGTTCCTGACGTTTAAAGTTCACTGTTAAAACTCCCCACAAGTGTATGTTGGAGTTAAAGAGCAAAGTGTGACAAAATTCCCCATTTTAGAGGGACATATAGGTGTAACCAGGAGCAATGTAATGTGCCTTCCTTCCTTCTTTCCTTCCTTTCCCCATTCATCCTTGTCATCTGGTATCTGTCATCAGTAAGACACATAGAGAAATGCACCAGGAGTGGGAGGGAAATTACATAAAGGCACTGAAACTGCTTCGTGCTCATGTTCCCTGCATGTATCAATAGGAGATGCGCGCATGTCAGGAAGAGATAATATCATGGGGCCAGAAGCCGTGCAATTACCAGCTTCCGTTTTCTCGCTTCTATCTCGCTAATCCTTCAGAAACTTTGTTCCCGTCAGATGAAAACTTCTTACTCCTTCTATTCCTCTTCTCTATTTCTTTCAATTACTGCCTCTCAACGATGTCGTTCATTCAGTTGTCTGCCACCTTGTCTGCCAAGTTATTTAAAATTCAATGGCACGCTGGCAAAACAATGCCGGCAAACAATGAGCTCATAACTGCTACATCCTTTTTCTCACCAATACAGTCGATCTTTCTCTGAGTCTCTCTACCTGAAAAAATCCTCTGATTGCTGATTCTTCCCTTTATCCCTTCATTTCACTTGTTATCCCTGACTGAGCACGTTCAACATTTATACATTTTTTGGGACCAATAACAGAGGAAGTGTATTAGCTAAGCCATCTTAATCATCCTTATCCACCCTCTTCCTTCACATTTTATAAAGCCCCCTTGCCTCATTTCCTTCAGGTGTTATGCTCCCTTTAAACTAAACAGACTATATATATAAACTATATAGAGTTCTATACACTGTTATTCTCTGGTAACATTGCTTTCCCTACATTTCTTCAGCCACACAAAAAGAACAATAAACATATAAAAAAGCTCAGGAAGATTAGAAATTGTGGTAGTTATTCAGATTAGATGGTGGCTTCTTATAGAAACATTTCTAGCTATTATTATTTGGCATTATTGTGTTAAAACAGTGTTAACTTTCCCATGCTTCTCGCTCCCCTCACTTTTTCTGTTATCTGCCCCTACTGTCAACTTTGTAATAAAGGCATAAAATACCTGACAATACAATACAAACAAAAAAGAAAGCAAAATCTGAAAACACAGTTGCTTGGAGAAATGTTTGAAAGGCATTTATTTAAAGAGGTTTTAAAAAGTTTGTTCTCTAATATTTTTTTACAAATTAACTGCAAAGCTGGCTGGTACAACTTTATACTGAATATATCCTTGTATGTCTCCCAGAGGCTCATCCTGTTCACATCTATGCAGAGGTTTGTATCCTCCCTTTTAGCAGTTTGAATTCCTCCAATTATTAAAGTGTCAGCTTCTTTTTACCCACCAGCCTCACCAAAATTAAAGTGTATTTGCCTGTTTGATAAGGTATCTGATTTTAAATTGTGAAATATTAGATATGGCAGAATATGGTGGCAATTAAGATCACAGGGTTGAAGTTTCTTCCTGCTCTGAGCCTTTCAGACTGGCAGCAGTGGGTATGTTGTGGTAACATCACTTTCAAAAGCCTTTCAATGCTTAACAGATAAGTGGTCTCAATCTTACTGGTGCTCTTGCCAATTTAGAGCAATACATACAAAAAAAACAGAGCTCTGTTGAAATGGCTACAGAAGCTGAAATACTCTCCAGCTGGAGGAAATACAACTAACAGGAAAGAAGAATGACTCCTTTCAAACCCTCTAGAACTGCCAGACCTCTGTGTGCGGACACACAGGTCTGACAGTTTTTCACTTGGTGCGGTGTTATCAGCAGGGGGACATTGATTTCCAAGCACTAGTCCACTAGAAAAGTTTTTTTTTTCCACAAGTCAAGATAACCTACGTGATACCCAACTTTAAAATCACAAATTATGATTGATAACTATATACATGCAAGACAACCCAAAACATTCTGTAATTGTTATGTTGAAAACAGTTTCCTGCACAGGATTCACACAGTGTACCAAAGTTCAAGGAATTCAAACGATGCATGCATGTACTTGATGAGATCCACAGTGATGCATATCTGACAGATTAGCTGCTCAAGGTGTGTTTGCTGCCCCAATACACATGTCATTTGAAAATAAACTCTAGGACCTGCATCATGAAAACTGTCAATGTCAGTGACCAGAAAACCGATACTAAATTATAACTTGAAAATAAAAACTCTTGGGGCGCCCTGATAGCTCACCTGGTGAGCACCCCATGTATAAAGGCTGAGTCCTTTCTGCATGCTCAATGGATTTGAATCTGACCTGCAGCCCTTTGCTGCGTGTCATCCCATTTCTCTACCTCCTTTCGTGTCTATCTTCAGCTGTCCTATCTTATAAAAAGAAGGTAAAAAGGCCCAAAAACATAAAACAAACAAAGAAAAACCCAGGTTTATGTGTTGGGTGTAGTTACTGTAGACAAGTACACCTGGTAATGACATTCAATCTTCAAGCATATGGATATCTTAACTGTATAATAATTTCACAATTTAAAATCAGACACCTCATCAAACAGACAAAACACTTGCACAATTACACAAGTTAGTGAGGCTAGTGGGTATGAAGATGCTGGCACTTTAATAAATGGGGGAATTCAAGAATACCAACCTTTCTTAGCAGTTAATTTTTCTTTGTGAATGAATGTCAAAGAACAGCAAGAGATCACTTTCTAAATTGCTTTTCTAATTATATGTATTGAATGCCATATGCCTAAAGCAGCACATTTCAAACCTTTCTTCAAGTAACCACATTTTCAGATTTTTCTTTCTGTTTTTCAACAAGTTGAAAAGTAAGTCTTCCTCCTGTTATCTCAAGCTGCCTTGCAAAAAGTTAAAAACAAACCTAATTTGCATAATGAGATTGGATCGCAGCATATTTGTGAACTGAAATAATGAGAATTATTAATACCAGGTGTACGTAAGAAGAAGTCATTATCCAGCTATAGATTACATGTTTACCCAGTGTTATAACTTTTTTCTGGAATAGTTACAGCTCAGTAGTACTACATTTCAGCACCATGGACAGCATCCATCCCCAGTCGTCCCAACCCTGCAGGCTAAAGTGAGATCTGCACACCTGGTGCACAGACTGGGCTGAGCTGGTACAAATTGAGCTCAGGAGCATGTTTGCTGTCATTATTTGTCATTCGGGTTTTACTGGAAATATGTAAAATAAATATCAAGTCAACTCTGGTTTCTGAATCTATCATCACCCAGAAATGCCTTCTTTGAATCTTGACACAAAGATGACTGCTCATATGTTTTCAGTAGTCAATCCTACATAGGTACATGGGTACATATATTTGTATTGGTATTCACAAACCTTTGCATTTATAGATTCTTGTACATGTTCACAGATTTGAGTATGCACGTATGGACTGAGATAATATTGCTACAATAAAAACCCCATACCTACAGAGAAACCTCATTTATAGTCTCTCTCGTTTGGCTTATGATTACAGATGAGGGCAAGACACATGCATGCAGTTTTATTGTTCAGCTCTCACTTTACTGTAATGGCTGGATACAACTCTCGTATTACCTCAGCTGCTGCGCCCCACTAGCAATCTGTATGATCTCCTTTACTCACTTGAGAACAAAATCTTTGCCAAGGAGATGAGCTCATACCCTCCAAAACCCAGTACCCACTGCGACCTCTCTCACAAATGACCTCTTGAGCATCTGCTGCAGGAACTGGCCTCATTAAAACATACTCATCATTCTTGAAAAGCTTTTTTTTTCTTCTTAAATCTATTCTGTCACAAACAATGGTTCAGTGGTAATTGGGTCTTGAATTTGCTATGGAACCTTAAAAAGAGTGACATACAACACTATGTCTTCCTCAAAATAGCTTTGACTTTGTGGTTGAAAGTTGAAGACATAACTGTAATTATTAAACATGCAAAAAAAATAATGAACAAATTGGATGGATGGCAGAGGGTCAATATCAAAGAAAACAGCAAATGGACACGTATTAAAATGTTAACAAATCACGACAGGGTGAGGAGGCTCAGTGAACCAAGTGGACCTCTGTGTGTCGAGCAATTGCTCCTTCACTTTGAGAGGAGCCAGCTGAGGCGGTTCGTCCACCTGGGAAGAAAAAGCTCTTCTCTTTTGGAGCTGTAGTGGCCACAACTGACTGGAGGAGACCACAGGACAGGACATGATGCACATCTCCCATCTGGCTGGAGGAAGCTACGAGCTGGCTAACCCAGTTGGCTAATTGTGACTTAGCCTAATCTAAATAAATTAAGATGCCAGCAACTAGCTTAATCAATGTTCATTTAGTCTCGTTGCTGTGGCCTTTAAATGATGGATGTTTGTGTAGATTTTATTAACTTTTTTAGAAATTATGTCCGATTTTACACCTTATTCTCATTCTACACTGCACAACAACCCCACCTCAAGGTCCACTTCCTATCTTTTTCCAGCCCTTTCAACCATAATCACAGTCTTCATCAGTGAATGGTACTCTGATTGACATGCAAGCTCAGCAGCTGTTATAATTTTATGCATAGCACTTTAAAGACTTCTCAACCATAATTTTTTAAAAGTAAAGGATGATTTAAGATGATTTAAGGAAGAAAGCAAATCTCCTTCTGATGAAGACTGTATGATAATGTGGTTAAAAGCTCAAAATTAAGTTAGTAAGTGGATCTTGAGTTGTGACTACTACTACTGCTATTACTACTATTTCTCAACGAAAAAGTAAAAAGTATTTGCCCGCTTTCTGATTTCTTATTTTTTTGCATATTTGTCACACTTAAATGTTTTAGATCATCAAACAAATTTTAATATTATACAAAGATAACCTGAGTAAAATCAAAATTTTTGTTTGCAGTTTTTAAATGATGATTTTATTTATTAAGGGAAAAAAGCTATCCAAACCTACCTGGCCCTATGTGAAAAAGTAATTGCCCCCTAAACCTAAAAACTGCAATCAAGCGTTTGCGATAACTGGCAATGATTCTTTCACATCACTATGGAGGAATTTTGGCCCACTCTTCTTTGCAGTTGTTTTAATTCAGCCGCACTGGAGGGTTTTCGAGCATGAACAGCCTGTTTAAGGTCATGCCACAGCATCTCAATCAGATTTAAGTCCGGACTTTGACTAGGCCACTCCAAAACCTTAATTTTGTTTTTTTTAAGCCATTCAGAGGTAGACCTGCTGGTGTGTTTCGGATCATTGTCCTGCTGCATAACCTAGTGTGCTTGAATTTAAGGTAACAAATTGATGGTTGGACATTCTCCTTCAGGATTTTCTGGTAGAGAGCAGAATTCATGGTTCCATTAATTACGGCAAGTCGTCGAGGTCCTGAAGCAGCAAATCAGCCCAAGACCATCACACTACCACCACCATGTTTGACTGTTGGTATGATGTTCTTTTTATGAAATGCTGCGTTAGTTTTATACGGAGCCCCTAAAGGGACATGGAAAAAAAAAAAAGAAAATGAAAAGTGCGCACTAGATCCGTTTCTAGTGCGCACTAGATACTATCTTGTGCCACTAGGGATCCAGTGTTGTGGCAATCAACACATGGCTCATTTGAATATTAAAATTAGCCATGTGTTGATAGGTCACAACATGGGGGGGGGGGTAGGTTTGGATAGCTTTTTTCCCTTAATAAATGAAATCATCATTTAAAAACTGCATTTTTTATTTACTCAGGTTATCTTTGTCTAATATTAAGATTGGTTTGAAACATTTAAGTGTGACAAATATCCAAACAAATAAGAAATCCGGAAGGGGGCAAATACTTTCACAGCACTGTATACCGTATATCAGATCTGAGCTCCTTGGGGCTACTTCTCTTATTTTCAAAAAATAATCATGGCCTGTGGAAACCTGTCCTTAAAGAGTACATACTCTGCTGTTCTAATGATGTAATGTCAGGTCATGGGAGGTTCAATTAAGGTGGATCACCTCCAGATGCAGCACCTACTGTGCTGTGTTTGGTATCATACTGTGTACCTCCCATGGCTCCAAGTGTAAACAAGAGACTCTTGCAGTACTGTTGTTATCACTCACAGCTCTTTCTCACTCACTCTTGTTCTTTCTATGTTATGGATTTTTGAGTAACTGGAGTAACAGAGTCAGAGATCATTTAGTTAAAAATCACAAAACGTAATGCAAAGACCATTTCATATTTAATTACAGGCAGATGTGTAGTGTCATTCTCCATATTGTCTTTCTAATTTTTATTATTATCTACTATCATCCTATTTGCAGTCTCTCTGCCAACATGCCATTATTCTCACTCATGTGGTAATTATATAATTTATAACACAACTGATTAGAATTGCTCATCAGAAAAATTGCCTTCATAAAACTGCCGTTGTTTCTCTCTACCCACATGCAGCCCCCTCTCTCACCCCCAGTCCCATGACTTTTATTCATAATTTTGCAGCAATTTACAACAGGGGATTGATAACACTCAAGTGCTATTAGGTGAAAGGAAGGTATATAGTCAGGTTTTGTATTTAAGAGAGCATACAGTATTTTTATGTTTGATGATATTGTATGAATTTGCATTTGAATTTAGCTGGGACCTTGAGCAAGCTGCCTTTTAAGTCAGCTTATTTCTCAGTCGCCACCTCTATCAACCACAGTGTATATAAGAAAAAAAAACATTAGAAACAGTATGTCACTTTTCTGTATTACCTTTGATTAAAGCACCTGTAGCTGCAAGTTCCACTTCCTCTACAGTGGCCTGTGAGCATTATTCATCACAGTCTGTTTGTTGAGTCACTCACTGTTGAATGGTCTTAAAATTGCTGTTCTTGGTGGAATTTTCAAACTTAGAGGCAGCTTAAAATAAAGTACTTATGACTCTTTCCAAGTAACAAAGCATATGACTTTCAATGCAACTCTACGTGACAAATTCAATTTCAAATTACAGTTGAAAACCATTCCCTTTAATGAGCTCCTTCTAGCTGTGGGACTAACTTCTTTATGCTTAGGCTTCTAAATCACTAGACTGAACATATATCACAAAATAGAAATGCTCTGGAAGCACCGTTAAACAACATTTGGTCACTGAATCAAATGATTATTGTTTTGGTTTAACAGTCACACATTTCCTGCATTCTTTGTGTCTGTCAGCTTGCTTTGGAATTATTTTACCTGCAAATTATGTAAAAGGGTTTTTTTAACTGTAATCTCTGATCCTACCAGATCAGATGTGTTCAACTTGAGTATAAAATCTCAAGAATTGCAGAGAGAGGATAGGGATACCAGATTTGAAAAGTAATCTTGTGATTATTTACATACAGATATAGTCTGCAGTGACCTAGTTTGCTGCTTTGTAGAATAATGTGCTGCTCTCAATTTTGTCACAATCTCACACAAACTACTGCGTGGTCTGAAACCAGCCTTGGTGAGCTTTAGAGGTGCATGTAGGCGTACTTTTGAACTTTGAACAGAGCCAGGCTATCTGTTTTCCCATGCTTAGGTAAGCTAATCAAGCTCCATACTTAGATAGATATGGAAGTCTCGGAAGGAGGGAGCTTCGTGTTACTGATAAGGATGAAGAAAGATGACCCAAAATATCAAAATTAGACCAAGTTGTAATAAACTGTAATTATCCTTTAAGCTGAGGCTCTAGCAGGTTCTCTCTCAAAACCCTGTCCTTCCTAATTCAGTCCATGCTCTCTTTTCTTGTTGGCACCAGTATCTCTCTCTGTCAAAAGTGCCCCTTACTCTCTCTGCATCTCCTCTATTCCACCTGCTGTGCTTATCTGTTTGTGCTCTGTTCACTCAGCTCCCGGTGTTAGCGCCTGGCACGACACAGAGAATAAGCACTGTTAGTCACTGCAGACCTCCAGAGGAGCATCTCTTGCCGTAGGTCGGCACAACATGGAGAGGGCTGCCACCACGGGAAGTGACCCTTGACTGGCACAACAGACGCACTGACAGAAGAGTGGTGACCTGTGGGAGGAACATAGACGTCCAATTATACAGAAAACCAAAGGGGAATGAAAGAGAGAAGCATATCTCTGTTTTAAACACTACAACTGTATCAAAGCTCTGCATTACTTTAAGTATCTCTGTTTTTTGGACTTGTTGCATGTTCATTAATTCTGAAGATGACAATATTTACAGGCAGGAGTGAAGAAGAGGGAGGAAGCTGTGAGAAGTTTGGCAGGTAGAGTAGACAGCCGGCTCAATCTTGAAATCACAGCAGGTGTTTGTTTGTCTCACCTGTAACAACCTGGCTGCCCAGTTGGCTGGAGATCAGTTTTGTTCAACCTTGCTGTCACATGTAGAAGGTTGACTAAGTAAGCATTTATATGTTTCATTTAATCTTTACAAATGTTATAGTTACATTTTACCAACCAAAGTTTAGTTTACCAACTAAATGCATTTGATAACCTAGATCTATTCTTTGGTTCAACTTCCACAATTACACATCACTGAACTCCCTCGGGACTTTTTGTTCCCAGCAACTCTCGCTCCAAATCTTTGTCCAAAAAACGCTGTTTGCCTAGAGGGGGATATCTTTCTTTCCTGCTTTCCCCCAAAGTACAGCCTGAAGCATGACATTTTTTACAGCTGATAGATAAAAAAAATACACTACTTCTCTTTGCATAATCAAAAGAAGTGCTTTAGTCAGGATAACATGTTGTTATTTTCTATGCCTAAGGGTTGTTCTGTGATATGCTGGTTAATCAAGATATTGAGAGGAATTTGGAAAGGTTCAGTGTACAATTCATATATTCTTGTGTTTGACACTTTAAGGTTAGCTGGTTACCAAATACATGTCCTTAAAACTGAGTGGCAGGTTGCTGCTGGTCAAGATACTGGCTCCAGTGGGGCGAACTGTGGTCAAGAACTGGCAGTGTCTCTGTACCAGCAGTTCACTGATCTTTATTACATGTTAGACCTTACAGCAAAATTGCAACAAGTAGCCAACACCACTTTACCCAACCAAGACACATGAAGGCTCACAATTTTTTGGGCTCATAGACTAAAACCAACCTTTAAATCTGGCCCATTTATTCCTTCATAACAAAAGGTTTTGATTCTTTCCTGTCCTTAATCTCAGATTTGGACCTCACGCAGTGTTTCCTCTAGGAATTTTTTTAAGCAGTGGGGGCAGGCCTGACCGAACAAGCCCCCCCGTCGGCAAACGTTTTTACGTATGAAACAGAAGTGACACTTCGCTGCAACACAAACAGTTTACCATTTACCGTTTTAATGTTTCCAGATGTTTGATATCAGGACGTTGAGCTGAGAACTGACAAGTTGAACGTTGTCCAATTAAAACGGACCCACCGCGGTGACGTTTTTGGTGGAGCTGTTAGTTTAACAATAAGCTACATCAACACAACAGTATGTGGAGTTAAACTGGACAGCCCCAATGACCTCTGAATAGTTCTACTTGTTGTTAAATTGCAATGTGAGTGGCAGCCAACGGGGTGCATTATGTCGGCAGGATCATTTAGAAGGCAACCCTGACTACATTGTGCGTCTGCCCCATTTCTGATACCGTGGCGGCAGAAATTTAACAGCAGCGGGCCGCCGCTCCAAAATCAACATAGAGGAAACACTGCTCACAGTTTTCTGATCTGTTCCAAAACAAAACAAAAAACAGAAAAGAGTGAATAATTGAATTCATTGAAAACAACAAAGACTCCAGGGCTATGCAAATGCAACAAAATTACTTTCTGTGATTTTACAGCTAACCTGATTGGTGCACTTCAAACAAACTCTTGTTTGTTTGCCTCTTTGGTTTGGCTTATTTAAGCTGGTATAAAAGTGTTCATTAGAACCAAACAACTACATACAGACTACTGAAAAAAAAAATTTTCCAGTTCCAGGCAAACTGTGGTGCAGTTTGTTTCAAAATTTGTGATAGTAGATGTGAGCATAATTTAAAGGAATTAACTAATATTAATTTCATCTGTGGATCATGAACTGTCCACAAATGATGATCTGTATCAGCAATGTAGCCTCTATGAAACATTATTTGGTGACCAGGGTTAACACACATACATGTCCACACTTCAGGGATTTCCCTGCACATCAGAAAGTGGAAAGGTCTTAAAATAGAGGTGTGTTGTGCATGCGTTACACTTTTCCAGTATTTTGGCAGTTCCTCATTTAAAAAGTAACATATATATATACCCACAATATTGTATCCCCTCTGTAATATCACAGTACACAATGCCTAATTTTTTTATTAAAAATAAAATTTTATTAATTTGTTTGTCGGTTTTTATGACATATGGGGTCCTCTTACAGTCTTAAATAATAATACTAACAATCAATTATTGTATTTCTTGTGATATCGGACGAGTTTAATAATAGGCACACAATTTTCAGGTATGTATTAACAGTCCAGTGTGTAACATTTAGGAGGATCTATTGGCAGAAATCAAATATAATGTTCATAGGTATGTTTTCATTAGAGTATAATCACCTGAAGAAGAAAAATAATCGTTGTGTTTTCATTACGTTTTGGAGTACAGTTGTGCACAAAATCCAAGTGCTTTAGCATACATATGGACATTTTTGTGTTAAGACAGACATGAAAAATTGTGAACCTATCATTTAAATAAAACTATAAGGTCCGATAAAGTGCAGGATGACTTGGTGTCAGTCACAGGATTAGATTTTCCATGTAGCTATTATAATAAAGGATGGCCAAACTGTCCAATGAATGAGAGGCAGTCCTCCCAAGAAGAACAACAGCATCAGTCAAGTTCCCCAAAATTACACGGTTACAGTCAAGTGAAATAGACGGTATTATAGAGCGACAAAGTCAACGAAAGGAGGAGATTGGCATTACTTTTGGAGTTTGTCACCATAAAAACAAAAGTCTTTAACCTTAACAAAGAAGTAATTTTAACCCAAACCACAAGCGTTTTCTAAACCTCACCGTATAGTTTATGTGCCTAAACCTAACCAAACCCTAACCATAGTGTTGTCACAGGAAAAAAAAGTATTTCTCAGAGAAATGGCACAGACAAGTAATTTATTTAGTCATTTAATTTGCTGAAAGAGCAATTTGATTATGCAATTATGACTTTATGATTACTCGTATAGCTTATAAGTCAGCATGAACACAAAACAGACCCAAACTAAAAAAGCATCAGAGGTATGAAAGTGACAACAGTGTGGGTTGGCTGTAAAATCTCCAACTGTGAATGTGTAGTAGAAGCACCGTTCACCTTAATACAGTGCGACATGGCTAGAGGGTGCCATACACTGTCGTTCCAGTTGAAAAACAGGATTGCACTGAGCTATTTTTCACGTGTTTGTGAATGAGACACGAATAAGACAAATCCCACTTGCATTCATATTGTCCAATTTTCCATCCCACCTGCTATTTGTTTTCCCACTCTCTTAGGAAACCATATATGCCTTTTTCACATCATTCCCTAACGCATGCCAGCTGACTTCATTACACTCCTGCCAAACCATCACTGTGACTCTGTTACCCTGCAACTCATTCAACTGAAACGTCAAAAGCATTCGCTCTGTTGCCTGTTTCTTACCCAAGCCAAGCCCCACGGGGGATGGGCATTCACAATACTGGCCATTTTCCAGTATAAACAGCATTTTATCTTTTTAAATAAACAACATGTCTATGAAGAGAGATGTATGACTACCTATTGGGATCAAGCAAAGAGGGAATCCTTGGGCAAAACAAACATCATAAGTTTTCCTGTCGATCGCTACAGTGACTAAACACAGGGCGCCATGTGTTTTCTTCAACACATGTGAAGTGCAGCAAACAGGCTGTTGTTTGCTGTCTCAGAGGGACGTAATACCACAGACCCATGACAGACTCATAACCTAATACACTTGACGGGCAGGTGTGTTTATCCAGGCAAAACATCTTAATAGTCTGCAGGCAGAGCCATCAAAGTGTGTTTCTGGAAGAACTGTGATCTGTTGTCCGTAATGAGGAGGATGCAGAGGTTTTCTGTGTGCGACAAGACAGGCTGTGGGTGAATGGACACAGCTGAAGAGTCATTCTGACTCACACAGAGATGCTGTAGAGTTAGAGAGGAAGATGGGTTCTTAGGGAGAGGTTAAAAACTCTCATAAAGTGGTGGAGTACTGCATGAAAGACTAAAAGAAATGCTAGAGAGTGAAAACGACACAGCATGGTGAAGAAAACAAGTTTTACAACTACACTCTATTAAAGATATCATTATATTGCAATTCCTAGTATGCCGTGATCTGATGATGTAGTACACAGTTTATTACTGCATTTTTAGTTTAACCTACCAGGAGTTTTTAACTGGTTATGAAACAGTCTCAGTTTAATACTGATGTCTCTGTATATAACCTATAAACAAACAAGACCATCAGCGAGAAGATTGGCTATGTTATGAAGTTGTTCTTAGTCAGTTTTGTCCACAGGGGCCGCCAGCATCAACACAAAATGGAAGTTCCTCATAGGGGCTTTAATATTGTCATCTAACAAACGTCTTAATTCATAATTTTGATGTCCCAGCCATTAATGAATATGTCAGGCGATAATCTATATTGTTTTCATGGTCAACAAATTCCATGAAGAAAACTAGACTATCGAAGAATTGATCCCACTAACAAGTGTTTTTGCGTGGCCATATATCTTCCTCTGTGCCATTAATGAGCCACACTGCTGCACACTGTTGGAGACATGTTCCATAATTACAATGAACATAGCTACTGTTGTTTATTTTGACTCAATCCCAGCTGAAAATAGAGTGCAACAAATTTGGGCAGCACCCAGCTGTTTTAAGAGGCTTTTATACATTTACATCTTCAGTAGGAATATATGAACTGATAGACTGACTTGCTGGGTTTGGACGTTTTCATGCCAGCCTTATCCATTGATTTAACGATACAAAGAATCATATCAGTATCAATATTTTGATATGCAGAGGTCTGGAAGATGTTCTCAATTATTTTGTTTCTGCCCCAGATTCTCAAAACAATTCACCCCACTTTTGATATTTATGGTGAACTATAACAATATACAATCTACTGTGGGCATATTAAATACAATAAACTGGACGAAATACTGTAAGCAATAATAATTATACATTTGTTCCATTAAAGTCACTCAATAAGACAGTTTTTCACACAGTCACAAAACAGTTAAATATTAGAGAATATAAACAATGTGCATAAACATTTACATTTGCCCTGAGCATTTTTATTACAATTCTGTGATGAAATGTTAATAAATATTATTAAGAACACTATTTCTAATGTGCATTCACATACGTTTTTCTTTTGGGTAAAGCACAGTCAGTATTTTGAACATGAACATTTCTTCCCTAAAGCAAAAACAATTACATAACCAAGCCTCTAATCTGCGATATGCAAATGTAGAGCTGGAATCAGCGGCATATACAATAAATAAGATTAACCTTGTGGAAGATCATAAGATATAAATAATAACTGCATTATCTCCACAGTTGTTAGTTGATCCCATGAAAATAATCCTGGATGCATCTTTCATTTCAAAATGAATTCTTTATGCAGTGTGACACCAACAAATAGCATATGTTAAAAGCCTGGTGTTGCATTTGTCACATAATTTTTATCACCTTTTTTAAAAAGAAAAAAAATTCACCTGTATTTGGTAACTAATGAGTGGAATGGCAAATATTCACACATAATTTCTACAAATTCATGATCCTGTTTGGTGAGTTTGAACTTGTGGCTGCATCCAGCCCAAATAAATGTTGCTGTAGCGGATCATGAATCTGTGTTGTTTGTTCATTCTGGCCGGCTCTGCTGCTGTTGCAGTGCGTGTGAGTACAATTCCCTGTTGCACTATTGCCTGACAGAGACACTGCCTTCAGCTCTTCCAACCCTGAAAATGCAGACTTGTAAGCTGGCATGTTGCAACCTACTTGGCTAGCCTGAGCTTGAGCTTATAATTTGTGATGAAGGAAAGCAGTGCCGTGAGACATTTTCACAGATGCAGTTTCACAAATCTTTCAGATCTTACAGAAATTTTTTATATTTTCAGAGAGTTGGAGCTGGAGCTGCAGTTGATTTGCTGGATGATAATAATGATCCAACAGTCTCCTTGCTTAAGGCCTGGGGCTGTTCAAGAGTATCTGCTAACTAACTGGCTGATTTAAATTCGCAATAACTCATTTGTTTTGGCCACTTGTATATGGTGAACTTATTAGCAAACAGCTGTTTATTTCCACATCCAGCTGTTACAGAGCAACATTAACATTCATTTGGACTTATTTCTACCATCTGGTGAATGAAAGTCTAATTTTAACTTTCTTTTAGCTCTGTTTTTGGTCTTCACCAACTCCTGAGGGAAATATCTGGCTCATTGGGTACTAAATGTTTACCTGTGCTCAACTGTGGCTGTCTGCTGTTTGGTGTTGAGCAGATAGTGTTCAGTGGATTTGGGGGCTTTTGGGAGCTTCTTCGGCTAAAAAACGACCATATGATAGAGAACCAAAACAGTAAAGTTGCAGCCCAGACAGATAAACAATAAAACTCACTATTAAGCTCCAGATTCAGGTGATAATTCTCTGTAGCCTAATCACTACAAGCGACCCTTTTCACATTATAATATATATATATATAATATCGATTATAGCCGTACAACTCCCATGAATAGTTCGTAATTTTAAGTTTTAAGACAATGAATAATTCATGAAGCATGACATATTTCTTACAGGTTTTTTAATGTGGCAACATTTTACTGCCTTTTAAATGGCATCAGGCACACAAAAGGTAGTAGCCGCCACACATATTAGTCTTTTACATAGTCAATAAATCTCAATGCTGTATTGAGGCATATTTCCATGTGTGACTTGCTCCTGGCAACATTCGTTTGGATCAGAAGAGGCTGGATTCTGAAAACCAGTCAAGTGAGTCTTTCATAAATTTCTGGAAACAAAACTAAACTAGACAAAACTAAACAAAAACTGGACGAACGCTGTAACAAAGCAGCCAGATTAAGATTAATAACACACATTAATGTCAAAGCATCTCCTGTTCCCTCTCCTCTTCTGCCTCCAATTCACGCCCTTATTTGTCTCTTGCCATGTCCCAGTTCAGGAGCTTGATCCTCTGAAGTCCACGTTTCTAGATCAAATATGTGAAGCCGATATGGCCTGCCGCTATATGCGGCCAAGAAATGCAGCTATTTGATACTTCCCTTAGCTCCCCACAATCCATTGTGCAGCGGCCATAGTTTCATGAAACACTCAGGCAATCTTTGTCAGCTTGTAAAACCAGGAAAGGTCATGTTATGTCACATTTGCGAGGTGGGAGTTTGACTCACACTCAGCTGTCTAGTATTGTAATGTCATGTGTGAATGAACATTTTCAATAACGATGTGAACCGCTGTTGTAAACACTGACATGACAATGCAGCTGTTTCTACATGTGAAAGCGGGTGATTGGATGAGTGAGGTAATTTCCAGAGTTGCAGAGTAGAGCCGTTACCAATGAGCTTTTGAATAAAAACACTATTATCCAACACAGTGCACCAGAACCTGACAGTGAGACTGCAGGCGATGCAAATAGAGAAAAACAACCAAACAAAACTGAATTTATGAACAAACAAATGTAATATACAAACTCTGGCATTTTCTAACACGTCAATCAGTCGCAAATATGTGCACCACCTGTACTTCCCTAAAACAGATCTGTGCACAAATACATCAAAGCCAAATATGTAAGGTGACCCTGAAACTCAGAAATTCAATTTTGAATTTGTACTATACAAATCCATTTGCAGCCGGTGTGGAGAGAGTGCCAGGAGATAGAGCTGAATACATTTCACTGCAACAGCATGCAGAGAGCCAAGTTTGAATCTCTGGTGGGGGAGAAAATTTGCCTAACAGAGTGCCTCTGCTCCGCCTTCAGGCCACCCGCACATTTTATCTGGAAGCGCCTACTGTTGTTGAGCGAACAAATATTCTCTGTGATGAGGATCCACATGTCATTCCACATGTTCCCCCAACAAACATCTTCTGTCTATTCAAAGAGTGGTCACAGCTCAGGGCCACCGCTTCCACTGCAAGAATGGCGAAATAAAGAAATATCAGAGCTATTGTATTGTATGTGTGTAAAGCATTTTTTCTTTTTCTTAGCACTACCTACCTCTTTCTTATCTTCTTATCTTATCTTATTTCTTTACACTTCACAGTTATAGTGTATATATAATGTTAAGATGATGATCATATATGCTTGCTACCTGCTCTCTAATATTAAATGTGATAGGGAATTAAATCAAATTAAATCACAAAATAATGTGAAAGCTGCACAATGATGAAACTGTCATGTCGCTTTAAGGGTTCACATTAAGTACAGTCAATTGTAGAAAGCTATGCGTGGCATTAAATGGTGAAACATTATTACTTTCAATAATAACTGTCTTGGCTTCAACTTGATTCTTTGAAATGTACTTTGAAATTGCGCTTCAGACCTGTTGATTATCTAGTGTGGCAAACTTTTATGTCTGTGGGTTAAAATGTCCCAAATGTAACAATATCATACATCAGAGAATGAAAATTGACTGAGGTGACAGAAGTTTAATGTGGGAACTGATGAGGCAAATACATGAAAAAGATGGAGAGAGAGTTTACATTGGGTTCAGCTGGCCAGTCTTCCTGCAGTGCTCACACTTTCTGAATATAAAAACGGAGAGGTTTTATTTTCACTTGGAAAACAAATACAAATTCTGTTTTTTGGGAGGAATCTTCACATTAGAGCATCCAGTTTGTTGCAATGGGGTTACATGTAAGTTTCTTTTTTGTTCTTCAACAGGCAGATAATATTTCAACAGAGCCACTTATGATCAACCACTTCCACATATTACTGTGATATATCATTAACCCCAGATAAAAGACCTTTTTAAAATGTCTGAGATTAAACATTTTCTTCTCCACAATATATTGTATAATTTACCTTCACTAATATAATGTCTGCACCCTTAATTTCAGAGCTGTGGACTTCTGCCAGGATTCAAATTCTAATCTTCTCAGTATAACATCACTACAGCGATAAGATCAGTCCTCCATCTCAGCTCTTGCGCTGTCTGTCCAGTTCCTATCTGATCTGTATCTTGCCTTCTTTCTTTTCTTTCTCAAAGACACAGAGACAGACACACATGAGCTTGCCCACACATTTTTCTTATTACACAATATACTGTATGTTGAAGATATAACTCCAGACAGCATCCATTAAGAACCTTATGTCAGATGAAAAAAGAATAATATATTAACAGCTGATTGCTGTAGAAATCAGGCTACACCCTCAGGCATCCCCTCCCTCGGCTAATTAAATAATCACTGTAAATGTTGGATGTGGATATGTTACCAAGCGGCACATCCCTCCACAATTTCACTTATTACTAAACGCAGAGACCATTATGAGCCCTTAAAACGGCCCAAAAAATAATTTCCCTCTGCCAAGTTATTTTGTTTAATCAACTATGATACAAATATTTGACACTAATATTATTACTCACTTTTTCACGGCACAAAAAATTTCATTCTCATAAGAGTCTACAGCGATGCTAGCAGCACATACAGAAGTGCTTTCAGCTAAATGCTAACATCACCATGCTCACAATGACAACTCTGTTTACCATGTTCACCATTTTAGTTTGGAGTGTTACATTTTCCAATAATCCCAAATACAACGCGCAGATGAGGCTGATGGAAATGCATTTAGAGTTTGTCTTTAGAGTATTGGCCAAATAACATTTTTGGTGCTTGAGGAAATGTCAGGAGATCAATGTTCATTGATCGATGATAAACCAAAGACCAACATCCATTAAGCTATGGTGCTTGTATTGTTAAAAATAGACGTGCCATGATTATCTGAATAATTGTCTTCTCTTCTTCCTCCAAAATAATATCCCTAAGACACCCCCAGATTGAGAACCACTTAGCTATACTCGACATCTACTCCTACATCCCAACATCACTTAGTAATTCCCCAAATCACTACTGGTCTAAAGGAACCTGTCAGGCTGAATGTATTCAGGCTGAAAAAGTCTTTAAGAAAACATAGCACCTCCTGAAGTTTAACTCTGTCAACTTCTTGTCACCCACCCACTGTTTTTTTGTTTTTTCCAACGGTAACGTAGCAACAACTGCTCAGTAGCATACTTACTAGCTCGTGCCCTGGGGCAGTGTGACTGGCATTTTTAAACCGTGCTCTCTGACTGTCACCTTAATCACATAAACACAAAAGGAAGGTAGGAACAGAGTCGGGCAGAACAGAGACGCACGCACAGATCCAGCTAGTAGCAAGTGTAGTTACATACTGTATACTACATCATACAGCCTAAACCAAACAAAGCTTATTATGCAGGACATGGTATGTGGTATATCTATTATACACTTTTTTTTTTCTTTGCTGCATTGATTTGAAGAATGTAAAGCTGAGTAAGGATTAATGTCAGACAGAACATGTAAGCTGGTGTGAAGGATTTTAGGATCTTCACAGTGATGGAAACACACACATGTATGCATACACTAGAGCCTTACCAACCCTGTATTTTTGACATAGATATTAAAAATATACTGTATTTGTTAATATTTCATTTACCATGAATAACGCACTCTTAAAAAGGTTTATAAGCTGGCAATTGTAAATGGTAATAACATGATAAATGGATTTTAGTCAAGATGTTCTGCAACTTTTTTTCTAAAAGGTCAGTTGTCCAGTTGATTTTTTTGGCAGGTTCTCCCTTTCTTATTAACAGGGTGAACTGATCTATAAAGTATTAATAAATGACTTATTCATTATTAATTAAGCCATTAGTTACAGATGTGTAATGTTTATAAATGTTTACTTATTAGAATATGGTACGATCCAGTGTGATAAAAATATCAAACACCACAAACCATGTGGACATTGCAAAATCGTACACATCAATTAGAATTTGTCCGAGTTTGAATAGAGCAGAAAAGGTTTGCAGACTTCGAGTCAAACACCACTTAAAAATTTACCTTAAACATATCTTTGCCCTGTCTCTGCTGCAGTTCATTCTTACCTATTGTCCAACATGTACCCTGATACCAATATATGCTTATTATGCAATGACAAAAAGATCCACATAAACTGTTATCTGCGCATCAGCTTGACGAGAATGAGCTGGCACATGTTGCCAAAGAAAGCACTGAGGTCCAGCCTCCTCATGTTTACATGCAGCAGAGACCTTATCAGTCTTACAGTAATCAGCGACTGGCTGTGTCAGTCGCTGTTTCTGGCAGTGTCGTCACTTTAGGGTCCCTGCATGGAGTATTTGATGACTTCATTACTGGCACTTAGACCTGAGAACAGTGTTAACCCTGCCCCACAGCGCTATGATGGACTGCCCAGCTGAGTGACTTTGACAGGGAAGTCCATATGGACACACCTCCTTTAGCCCCTCTGTCTGTCTCTCTGGGGGGGCTGACTGGGTGGCTCTGTCACTGCTCCTCTTACCTCTACCTGTGTAACTTTAAGTCTAAGGTTGGCTAAAATTAGTTTTTTCTTGTGACCTCTGCAACTTGTTGAGTAAAGGCATATAGAAATATCCACAGTCACTCATGTGTGAATGCAGACAGATGCAAGGCAAAGACAGGCAAGCATACACCTGGGTATAATGGTGACATACCAGTTGAGCTGGAGACAGCTGTGCAGAAGATAGAGGGATCAGGAGCGCTGTGCCTCTGTGTGTGTTTGTGGATGTACTGGTGGGTGTGTTGGATCCAAACAGCCTCAGGACCAGTCAGATCATCAGTCAAGACTGTGTCCCATCTGTTTGACAATGAAAAGTCTTGCTCATGGAGGAGCTGTACTGTCATCCTACGCTCTAGTTTGCACCCATTAACAAGCACCCAGGACGCCCTCATCACCCATCACATCAGGAGTACTTTAAAAGATGCCAATGATTAGAGATGGCACAGCTTCAAGGTCAGAAACAGAGACAGGAAGTGGACCACACCATTGTTTTCTGTTGACACTATTGCTGTGATAGGATATGCTTATTAGACAATGACAACATCACAAAAACCTCTGAATAAGATGGAAAGGACATGGTAGTTTCTGACAGCTTTCCCTCAGGTCATGAGAGGAAATGTTTTTTGTGCTATTTTGAGATGCAGTAAACCCACATTTGGTTGCATGGAAATGGAAAAAAGGTGAAAAAGTGAACCCTTCAAGGAGGAGGGATAGCAAGTGGATCAACTCCTGTTACCAATGTTTTTTTGAATGGGGACCAAATCTGCCGAAGGCTTCGTAAAAAGTTGTGATATCTCAGAATTTCCAACCCCACTTGGCATTAATCAGACCCACAACTCAGCTGCAGTATCCTGTGTTGATGCCTACACCGAACTCACCAATGAACTCTCAATTATTTCTGACCTTGTCATTTGTTTGAACAATACCGTAGCTGAGGGATGAGCAATTCCTTCAACCCACTCAGCAGCTCAAGCTGAATTAAACAAACAAAAGGTTATGGCACTGGAGCCACCAGGGTGAAGAGTGTTATCTGAGGAGGTTCATTCGGCGATGTGTAAAGATGTCAATCATTAGTTTAACAAAGATTTGTGGAGATTCCCTGCAAGTGTTTTATACATTTTAGTTGCTAAAATACCAAAATACTGACAATTTTAAAATGTTTCTAACAAAACAGGGCTACATAACTGAAAGGAGACCTCAGATGTAGCTACTGAATATATTTGGTACTGAATACAAAAAATTAATGTAATGCAAAGACAAAAGGAAACAATACTGCCTGCTTGCTTGCCCTCAGAACCCAAAGAGGCCATTTGAATGAATAATAATATGTCTTGAAATTACACATACTTAAGCATATCCAAAGATTCAACATACACATAAAATGGATAAATGAGAGGAGTTTATACAAGCCAGTCTTGGTTTCTGACTGTCTGCCATTTTTCTTTTTTCTTTTTTCTTTTTTCTTTTTTCTTTTTTCGGCGCTGACCATGAACTGCACTGTCCCCAATTTTAGTCTAACCAGGGGCCTTTGTTGCATGTCATTCCCCATTTCTCTCTCTCCCCTCTATTCCTCTCACCACTCTTCTGTCGATGGTCTAATAAAGGTATAAAATGCCCAAAATACATGAAGATGGGGTATTTATAAGACACTTGGACAAAATTGGTCCAAGTGCAATATTTCCTGACTCTCAGTCCCAAGCATCACTCAAAATCCAAAACACATACAGTTTGTCACAACACTACTTGATAGCATCTTTTATTACACCCTTCCTGCCTGGTAAATACCCAAATATTTCAAACTCTTCGAAGTCCCCAAGCCCATTCAGCATTATTTTGTCAGACTCACCACAGAAAACATTACACAGTACAACCGTTGTCACAGGCAGAATAGTTCTTCCAATGAAAGCCACCCAAATTCGGTGGATTGCTCTTTTAAGATAGAGTCATTCAAGCATTTCAATACTAATTGTCGTTGAAGTGAAAGTCATTCATCATATTCCTTTCTGCAGATAAATACATGATGCAGTGAATTAATCCTTATGCCAGCCTTGTAGTTTGTATTGCATTCATATATACATCATATTTCATTAAATATGGTGATATTGGGGGTTTTGGGAAGGTTTTATGAGGCGCATATTTTCACTTTCAGTCTGCCAGTGGAAGTGACAAATCAGGGTAGTGTGTGTTAATTGGTGTTTTGTCCACTAATGGAGCTAATAACAACGCTCATTTGTTCCCTCCTGTCAAGAACTGAATATGGGCTGAACCACAACATTTTAGGGTTTGCCAGGCTTAAAAACGTATTTGATTTTACATTCAGCTACAAACAATTCTCCATTTATGACTAATACAACACTGCACAGTCTCACACAAATCAACAGACTTTCATAATTTAGTCTAGATTATTTCTGTGGCAAAGGTCTATGAGTTATCTTTTAATAGACACCAGAGACAGACAACCTTTTTTATGGTTGACTCACCTATTGGCATTTCATATTGGTTTTGCATTTATATTGCATTCCCCTGCATGGAGATTTTCCCTGGTTAAAAGCCACTTGGAGGCATGCCAGCAGGCATTTAAAGACTGCGTTGTTGCTTGAGATAGATGAGCACAGATGAGGACAAAGATATTTAGGCCTGAGAGTCCCTTGTCTGTTTCAATTTTAATTATTTCTTCATCTTTACTGTGAAACCTTAATGCAACCTATACGTAATTTAAAAACAAAAACCTATAAATATTAACTGGTAGCCCTATTGCACAACAAAAACAAGCATGACTAGATGCTATGAAATTTAAATTACTACACTAGAACAATATTTCTAATTCCATCCATGACAATGTGGCATACTCTATTAATTTTATCATTTATATATTGGTTATACTCTATGCTGGTTAAAGAGGATCTTGTGCTCTAACATATTCATTGAAGCAAAAGCTTTAACCCACATTACATTACACTTTGGTAAGGGGAAAATAATGGGTTGTTCATTGTTTCAGTGGTAAATGTCTCAACAAAGCAAAGGCCATGTGTCATGCTGAACAGGCAAGTCGCAGAGATGGGTGTTCAAAAGCAGTTTATCAAACTTAGCGGGGAAATAGATAGAAAAGTATGAAACTGCAGAGAGAAGACAGCCTGAAAAAAACTGTAAAATATGAAGAGAGGAATAACTAATGATATGTTGCCTCATTGGTAAGCCACAGCAATCAATAAAGACCTCAAATGTCACTGTGTTGAGACACTGCACCACTTTGACACACCCTCTCAGAACATAGTGTTTAAAGTGCCAAAATCAGGCTTTTAACTGACAACAGTAATTTCTGGCGAACAGAAATTTCACCTACACTGTACAGACTTGTACATAAAAAGAGTTTTACATAAAAGAGAACATAGAGAATATGAATTATTACTAAGCAGGCAAGTTAAGTCTAATGCAACCAAGGTTCAACCACTTGTGGTCCAAGAGACGAAAAGTCAGCGAGTCTATTAATGGAAGATGCTTTAAAAGCTTTAAATAATTTGAAAGGGGAGCGGAAACAAAACAACAAAACTCAAGCATTTCACTCACAAAGTTGAGGAACCAAGGTCTATGTCAAGTCAATTTTATCTTGTACAGAACAAAATAACAAAATGTCAAATTTGCCTCAAAAGAGGACACACAAAGAAGAAGGAAGAAAAAAAACCTAAAGTACAACATCCCTATAAAGTCTAAAATCCTGTTAACATCCCCTAGATGCCACAGTACTGTGTTAAGCATATGAAGAACTTTCTGACTATTATGTTTCACCACTTGTGGGGCTTACAATGCAAAGTTCGTCCTATAAGTGGCACTAGAGGAAGGTCCACGGTGCCACTAAAATGAAAGGATTGGTCCTGTCAGGAGAATAAATGCGAATTTCATAGCAATTTGCCCATGAGATTTTGACATTTGTCAAAAAATTGTGGTGATTTCGTTTTGATGGTAGTGCTACGGGTCACCTAAAACATTAGGATTACTCGTCTGTGGATGAAGACTATTCACAGGAATAGAATTTATATCCATTAGATACTTTGTCACGGACCACAGAGTTAGTCGTGGGGGAAAATTTGACCTTATGGCGTCACTAGATGAAAGCAAAAGGAATCACCAAAATAATTGGGTGAAACCCTTAAGAAAATTCTGTACAAAATTCAGACCAAGCAAATAGTTCAAAGCATATTTTGCTCTAAAAAATACAGTCTGTGTTGGACAGACATATATCCAAACTAATGATGGTTGCTTCATTAGTTTGGATATCTGTCTGTCCAACACAGACTAGTTATCCTTCGGTTCTGCCGCAAAAAATCTACACGACTAGATTTTGACTGGTCAGACATGGAAGCAGAATTATGTAGTCACAAGTGTTTCCTTTAATAATTCTACATTTTGCAGATAACATGCTGTTTACGGTTCAACAGACTTTGCGTGTTGTGATAAGATGGGATGTTTCAACTCTGTGGCCTGGTCAGCCAGACCATTTCCCTGTTGTCATAGAGAGAGCAATGCTGTTGACTTTGGAAATGGCTGGTTTTGGTGTTGCGATTACAAGAGTATAGATGCAGTACAACGAAAGCAATTTCACCTTATCAGTCCTAGGGAAAGGTATAGCAGTTTTTTCTTGGAAGGCATTAATGATGGAAGGTTCTCACAACTGCAATATATAACCTTTGATATATCAACACTCACCTTCAGCTCATATTTTGTCTGAAATCCGAGCCAGGTCACTATGTAGGCACTCAGCTTTTACAGAAAGAGTTCCATTACATCCCCAGAAACTTATGAATGCTGTACCATGTTTTGAAAAGCAACCCTTTCAAGATCTGAAAGGGTTCGGGGTGAGATATGCTTTAGCGCTTCTGCCAACCTAAAGTATTTTTAGAAATCAGTAGGTGTTTCCAGTCCAGGATGGTGTACTGCAACTGTTAACAGTCTTGGAGACTTCACAGACTACACAAGACATCAGATGGAGTGCACTGGCTTCATGTTTGCAAATCTAATATCCGTGAGGATGCCTTTTTAATGCCCTCAGTCCACCCATCTTGCCTTTTCTTGCCCGCTTTCCTTCTTTCCTCCCAGCCAGCTGGCTTTCATGACTCTTCTTAGTCGTATGTTGGATTCTTGTTGCCTGAGACATGCCCTCTGAATGTGAGAGCCTTATTGAGTTATTTAATCTCGTCTAATCCCTAAAGAGGCTTGAACAGTTTAAGCGACACAAGTGTGACTTAGTGCTGTTTTCTTTTTTTGCTCTAAATAAGGATGAAATTTACCATCATGTTTGCTTGATCCTGAGTTGGAGGGTGTCCTTAAAGACTGGAGGTGATACTGCCTTATGTTTAATACATCAGCTCTATACTATGTCAAATGGGCCAGAATTTTGGCCAAGGGCATTTGTACTGAGCGTATTTTTTAACATCCACCCACACTGTCATCTTGTGTCTGTAAAGGTCTTAAACTATACTTCTTATAAATTTGCATATTGAACCAGTTGCAAATTTGAACCACTGCAAACAGTGTTTGTATAAATAACATATTTTATGCAGATCTTCTAACAGTACTACTTATTACGAATTTATTGTTTGGCCACAGCCCCATTGTTGCTACATACACAGCGCATATGCAGTGCAATAATAATGGCAGAAGATTGACCACTCGACTCTGACTGATTGACTTCTGGCCTGATGTCACAATGCTGATCTAGCGTCGCGGCCATGTCCAGTAGAATTTGGGTCAAAGGAGAGTTGACCGACAAGATGAGGATGGAGGATTTGTTGTCAATGCGAAAGGCAAAAGCGCAAACGTTAGCCTAAACTCTGATCTGCATCTATGACCCACTTCCACAGAGTGGATGTGTTATTAATTAAACATTTAATCCATAACCCAAGAAACTAATAAATTAATTAGGTAACTATGTTCTTCGCCTTGGAAGTGACACTAAGTTACAACTTTAAATTGCAAGCAAGTTGGATGGAACAATTGCAGCTTACATTACAGCAGATAAACACACTGTTTATTCTATTACACTTTTGGCCTATCTGCATTGATTTCTAATAATGCTCTTGTGTTTTGGTTTTAAATAACAATTAAAAATGGTATGTCTTAAAAATATTCCTTTTATAGTCTTTAAATTATTGTTTCAATGAGTGGTTTTAATCATACCATGGTAGTGTGTTGTTTAAAAATGTCAATAAACAAACTACATTAAGCATTTACAACTTTTTAGACCTAAACATGCAAATTTATTTAAATCTCCAAATGAATAATTAATTGAATACTGCACTGAAATCAGTCAGCATGTCATTTGTCCAACCAACCATCAGTAACTTGTCTGCTCCAGGTTTTCCTGCGAAATAAATAGATATTTATCCAGTGCGCAACTATATTTGAATAATTAACTTCCTGTCATGTTGATATATTGTCTGTGATGAAAACACAGCATACCTCATTTGCTCAATGAGCTGCCCACTAAGATTGTGTACAGTAATACAGCGGATTAGATATTCTTATTCATATAATACTAATATTTTTGTGATTAATCAGTATTATGAGTTGAACTGTGGCTCAGTAGTTAGTACCTTGTTCCTCTCATGTTTGTTTGTGTTTCCTCTGGTTTCCTCCACGTTAGCTCTGCATCATCCACTTCAGCATGTTCCAATTATCCACCTGCCAACCACCAAGACCATCTGATTCTATTCAGTTTGGAAATCTCACCCACCTGTGTCTACATAAAACCACTGTTTCTTAGTCAGACAGCTATTACACATTGCCGTACCATTTTCTTTTATCTGTATTAGGAACTATACACTTTCATTATAATAGGTTTTACTGAAGCATAACAGAAGTAAATGAAACTGAAATTTCAGCCATGCATTTTGACAATTGTATCTACTTTAAAGTAACCAATTTGATTTGGCTCACTTATCTTTGACCTGCCTGCTGATCTGTCACCACGTCATTTGGAGAAATACAGCGTGTGAATGTGAGTGTGAATGTGTTAGTGTGAGCCCTATGATTATACCAGCTGCCTGTCCAAGGTGTTTTATACCTTTGCCCAATGCATGGTGGATGAAAGGATGGATGGATGGATGGATCTTGTATGGTGGAAAAGCATTGGTGCATTGGTAAATTTGTGACCACACCCAATATCACAGTTAGGACCTCTGCACGTGATCAGCAGCGGAATGGCTTTGCACCAGCGTGATCTTTTGTTTTTCTATGGAGAGAGTAAAGACACACAGCATAACCTTAGATGTTGCATGGCACACAAATTTCACACCTCACTTCTATACACAAAATTCAATCAGTTTGCACTTGGCACTGGTGTGTTGGTGATTTTTTAATGCATAATGGCTGCCTGCAACATAAGCTGAAAGCAATCTTTGATGGACGAAATTGGTTTCACACAAGCAAACTCATCCTAAATAATCTTTTTCACCAATGGAAGATAATTGCCAGTAACTTCTTTTGTGTTAAACTGAAATACACAATAAACATACAGTCTTTGCTAGGCTTGTTGTTTTGTTTTTCAAATTTTCTTTGCTGATACCTGGGCAATTTAATGACATCAAACGATGCTATATTTGACTTTTGCTCTGTGCTCTGCAAGGTGGGATGAAAAAGGTGACAGATCTGTGAATAGGGCTGAACTTTGCTTTGCAATGCACGGAACAAAGCTTTCAGTATTTTGCCACAGCCAAACTAAGCTAAAAGAAACAACACTATCATTTAAGTTTACATATTCACGTTTGCATATGATAAAAAAATTTTGTTTAGTTAAGCTAAATTATGTGGCCTCTCCCTAACCTTATCATACCAGGTAAGACTCTAAGGTCTGCAGTAGCAGTAAACACAGCACACGGGTTTGCTGATAACTGTGCTATATTCAGAGCTTAAAAAGATATATAGGACCTGCAAACAGTACGATTAACCGTGGTAAAAAGCATAGCTATGGTACTGACGCTCTCCCATTGGTGAACCACTTTTAGTCAAGACGCTAGCCGAGCTAGTGTTGAAATAAAAATAAATCTAAATGTTGATTCTCCTCGCTGGTTGTTCCAATACAAGAGTCATTGCCGCTTTTTCCGTTAGCATTTAACAGGCAGCTGTTAAAATATATGTATTTAAGTAATTAAATGAATATCATAAGGGTGCGATTTTTAGTCGGAGGCAGCCTTATTACAATTGTTGCTCATTCACTTCTCTGCTGTATGTCTGTCATACAGATACATTAACACTTCATGTTAACATTTTGGCAATAATACATTTACATTTCTTCCTTGAGTGTGTCTGAAATCTCTCTCTCAGTCATTACAATATATTATGAGAAACTACAATCTTCTCTTAGAACCTAGACACTCATAATGGCAGAAAATAAAAATATTGTAGTAGGTATTCTGAACAAAAGTGAGAATTACTGCTGTACATCAAGTGTGTGCAGACAGCTGCCTGACTGACTGGGTGGCGATTGGTTCATTGTCTGGAAGTATGGAGGAGGTGTAGAGTCCAGCCACACTGACCTCATTTGTTGCAGAAGTGTAATTATAAATGTTGGATGTGTTGTACTGATGGCAGGTCTTTGTAAGGGAATAGTGGGGGTGGGCTGCCACTTAAATTATCCTTATTCTGTCCTGTTTTCTTAGTTAGGGAGGTAAGTAATTGTAAAGTGTTTTCTTTGATGTGGTGGGGTAATTAATTTGCTGCATTATACTCCCTTTTTTATAATGTTACCCACTCTAAAGCCTCTTCTGTACCAAGCTGATACAGAATATGACACTGTGAGGAATAAGAGGATTTTTCCAACCTTCGAGTTACTAAAAAAGAGGGGAAACTATATATTTAGCAGTTAAGTTACTGTATAAAATGAATGCCTTGGAGAGAAATTCTATAATTTGAAGCCTGATAATGAGAAGGCACAAGGCTGAGAAGGGTTTCATCCTGACTGGCTCATCAGGATCTGGTTCTGTAAAATCATGGCCCTGTAGCACCCTGTAAATAATTAGTCATTATTAAAGGTAGGCCGTTTTAATATTGGACTCAAGCTGGAATCCCTTGTCATAATTAATTCAATACACTCTCTAATATGTCATATCTAATTCATATGAGAAGTCAAGCTCTTCTCACTGAGCTCTACTTTGCAACACCCGGGGGGGGCACGACAATGGTAAC
This sequence comes from Dicentrarchus labrax, assembly GCF_905237075.1. Lineage (NCBI taxonomy): Eukaryota > Metazoa > Chordata > Actinopteri > Moronidae > Dicentrarchus > Dicentrarchus labrax. Next base: position 15,492,178 of record NW_026136719.1, on the reverse strand, counting down.
CTAATGCACCTTGCCATTAAGTGCATGAAGCTGCTGGATAATAGCTATGATTTTCTGTGTTCTTTAGAGCTGTGGGTCTGTAGGTGTCTGTGAGGGGATTCACCCAGGATTAGCTCCATCCAGACAGAATGGCACTGACATTGGACATGTAGAAGCATAAAAGTACATTTATCATTGCTTCGCCGGGCCAATGGTTAAACAACAACCCCAACACCAAAAGAGATATTAGATACAAAAGGAAAAAGATAAAAATTGTCTACCCAAAAAGTTGCACCTGGCTCAAAAAATTTGGTGCTGCTGGGTTGGCCGATCAAATACATGTAAGTGAGGCTGAATAGTTTTTACTGCTTTCTGTACTATTTATGCTTGAACAAATAAGGTTTTATTGAAGAAGATACACCATGCGTCATAATAAATTTAATTGAAAAATCAGCAGTGGGCTTTTTCTTAATAGGGTATTATTAGTTAGGAGGTAGCCCAATATTAGTAAAATGTTGTACGATTATCATCCCCAAAAGTCCTCCAGGGATGAGTTTAATTTATGAAAAATTCTCACAATTTAAATCTAAATTGCAATATTGGTCATAAAAATCACAATTAGATATTTTTTCTAAATGGGTCAGCCTTGCATGCAATCCATTACTGGTTTAGATTAATTTGTAATGTAACCAGTGTATTTACCTGGGGACACAAAAAGATTCTGTGGAGTGTTTTGGCATTTAATAATCCTTCAAAGTCATGCGTTTACTACTCAAACCTCTGTGGATAATTTTTTTATATGTAAATTTAAAAAACCCCTTTCAACACAGCCCCTGTCATTTTTAACTCAGGGTTGTTTTCAGTCTGAACGCCTCTGAAGTTGTATTTGAAGTTAATGCGTCAATACTCCTTAAGAGTGAAGCCTTTTGCTTTTTAATGGAGGTTTCTCCATCATACTGTCATGCAACTTTTATTAATTTGGATTATATATTTGGATACTTTTTTCCATCACTATGAATAAATATATCTTGTATCCTAAGTTTGTTTATGTGTGCATGTTGTGCATGTGTGCGCCTGTGGGTGTGTATAATTACTCAGACATGCAAGGTGACTCACCAAAGAGCCGGGAGAGATAGTGAGAGATAAAGAGAAAGCGAGTAAAGGGAAGAGACAGATTGGGAGACAGGGTGGTGAAAATTTTGAGGGAAAGGGAAATAAAGTCACTGAAAAAATGAGAATGTGAAACATCTTTCAAAGTTTGAGATGTCTCACAAATCATACTGTTGGTTGAGGAGAGGTTCAGTGAAGCCATAAATGGCAAAAATATTACGTACATGTATAATTATGTACATTGTGCACACTGATTTTGTTGCTTCTGCAAGGTAGTACCACATACCTGTTTTTCAAACCAGTCCACACATTCAGTCCATAGGGACTTGGCTTGGGGACTGGAGGGCGAACGGTTCATGTCCAGCATGGACCAGTTGATACGGAGTGTGGACTGGCAGCTGGAGAGGTGCCAGGTTTCCTCCGGGGCACTGCCGAGGTGCCCTTGATGAAGGCACCTTACCCCTAACCATCGGCACTGCGCTTACAGCAGACACATCACTCTGACATCTCTCCACATCAACTGCATATCTATAGGTTTCTGTTTGTGTGTAAAACGTATGAAGAAATTGAAAAAAATAATTTCCCCAAGGTTAGAAATAAAGTTATTATCATAAATTTCACATAAGTAAAATGAAGGCCAAAATCAGTATCACAGACATAGGAGTTTGTTCATTTATTTATTTTTCTGTCAATATTTAATGGAAACATAACTTTTAAAGTTTGTTTTTTCTTTTTTGAAAGTGAAATAAACATTGTTTGTCCCCAAATGTCTGTCCATCCAGTCTTACTGGTAATCTAACAAACCACAGAATATGGCTGCACTGTCCTGTACCTACATATCCATTCCAAGACTCTATGATATACTTTTCTCCCTATTAACTAATGTACTGTATGCTATGAGCCAACTTAGGCGATGTCTCCAGTGTCTGTGAGTGTTGAAACCAAACTATATGATAAATGAACATGAACATTAAACACAAGTGAATCAAAGCTTTTATCAAGCGAATCTGGATGGGTGATGTAACAAGTTGTAACTTGTTTTAGAGGACAGAAGAAAAAGAATTACTTATTACTGAAGGTTATGAGAGTCCTTTTGAAACACAAACTCTTACTGAATTGAATAAACTCAGCTGGTATTTCACCACTTCTTGTTTTTAAATACACATGTATTTACACAATGTGTTGCTTTTACGATGCTGGATGCCTTGAATGTAACGTAACTCTGCTACATTATATATTCTACCCACTTGTCAGCTGTGCAACTAATGGAAAAGTCAACAAACACCAGCTCATATTGCCATTCACCTTTTGTCTGTTTCTCAGTTTATCCTCTATAGTGTCTCTATATCCCCTCTTCTCCCTCTCTACCATATTACCCAGCACACACACATCTGTTCCTCAGACACACGCCCATGCACACACATACACACTTTCTCTGTCACATAGTTGTTCACTCTATTCTCTTGTGCTGTTTTTCTTGCTATTTATCTCTGCCTCTGTGTGTCTGATTTGTGCTCCTGTGATCCATGCAGTACGCCATTGTTTTATGATTTGGGGCCCCCGTGCCACAGCAATCTAGGACAACATTACAGGGAGCAGACACTGGAAATACTGTGGCCTATGTAGATAGTGAGACACAAAGAGACAGACAGAAAGAGAGAGAAGGCTGAAAATTGATGTATGGGGAGATTACAACATGAGAGTTTTTAGGGGACAAACTGTAGTCTAATGATGTTATCTGAGTTAATCTTCATAATATCTATCTGCTTTCTGTCAGGGAAATCAACGAAGCATTTTTTCCACTGAGAGCCAATGCTGCTTCTCTTCCTCAGGTGGACCTATTTAAAGAACATGATAAACCTGAGAGTACCCTGAAAATTCTGGATTTGGCTTTGTATCCCCCTGCTTATCCAACTTGGGAGTAGCCCACGTGGTCTCTCAATGGTTCCTCTAAATTATTCAAAGCATTTATTTATAAATAAACACTGACTGGGCCTGTACCCAGCTGTCTAGTTCTCTCTCCTGTAACTCTGTAACCTCCAGCAACCAATCCATATGACCGAGAAAACACCTCAAAAACCCACCAACCAGTGCCAGAACGTCTCTCTTTCACTGTGTCTATCCATAAATCTGACTGTCTGCCTCATTCTTGTCCTTTTTCAATACTTCTCTCATGCATTTTTCAGGCATGCATGCAGCTTGGTACTGTCAGTCTGTCAGTGAGGTTTTCAGTCCACCACCATGGTCCAGTCTGAAATATTTCAACAACTATTGGATGGATTGCCATGACATGTAGTACTCACATTCAGGCACAGGATAACTTTCCCAACACTCAACCAAATACCTGCATGTTAACATGTTAAACTATATAAGATTGTGCTACATGGTAAGCATTATTCTTGCTAAACATCAGTACATTTTGTCACTCTGAGCATGTTGGCATGCTAGCATCAGCATTTAGCTCAACATCACAGCTGTGCCTACAGCACAGTCTTTCAAAGCCGCCAGCATGGCTGTACACTGTCTTGTTCCTTTTTTGCTGCTCTAATGAATTTCACCCACTGTCTGCCACCACATACTGTAGATGTTTATTACATTAAATAAAATGTTCACACACAAACCCCATCTTTCATGCGGGATGATGGATGTGAAATCAACAGACGAGGTGGAGGCAAAGAATGTCACCTTGGAGATGCACGCCAGAAAGGATAGCTCAAAGTGTATTATTGTGCATATACTGTACCCTGGCATTAGCTGAAGCCAAGCAGTGTCAGACCCCCAAAAAATCCTGGTCAGCAGAATGGTTACAAACACATGTTGATAGCATGTGTTGATTCAGACAGCTCTCTAACACTGTCTTATCCTCTCTCACTGTGTCTGTCTGGTCTGAGAGGGGTAAAAATGTCTGGGCTTAGTAGTGCATGACATGGGGAACTATTGCATATTTAGGGTCTCAGCTGGCCCAGCCTTGGGCTTGTTTTCTACATTTTCATACTCTAGATGAATCCAGATATATTAACTCCCCTGTATCTTCAATCTGTCTTTTCGTACTCTTCAAATCACCTCCCCTTTGCCTACACTCCTCTCTTCTCTCCAAAATCCTCAATGGAGTGCCATCATTGCTCTTCATCCGCCTCCTTTCCCTCCCTCTCTATTCTTGGCCACTTTCTATCACTATAATTTAAGCATTTTGAACGTATGATGGTTTTAGACATACAGGGCAAATAAAAACAATCCATTAAAAGCAAAGGCAGGGAAATTGAAGGAGAAAGGCGCAGAAGTGAGGCTGGAGCAGGAGAACATCAGCTTGACGTTGATACAAGAATTGATGTGGACGTTGTCACACATCATTGCAAACACAGACACGCATATGCATGAGCAAACACCCTCATTTACAAAGGGATGGGACCCTCCATTATGCTAACCTGTGAACAAACACACACACACTCATATTTCTCCATCTCATTCCCCTGCAAAGGCAACACTGTATAGATAGCTGATAACAAGAATATGGCAATTACATTCATCAGTGGCAGTGAGCAGGTGGTGGGCGTTTAGTTGTAATGGAAAATATTGGTGGTTTGTATTGGGAGGTTTTGCAGGTCCTATCAGGCTTTTAAAAGCACTTTATATTCTATATGTGCATTTATACTTTAAATTGTATATAACCTTTCTGTCTGTTCTGCTTCCTCAAACACAAATCCACTGTAAGATATACAACAATATCATACAGCACTGGCCATACAAACAACAGACAATAAGAGCTGCCCACCAAGAGTGAGCAGACTACTGATGAGTGAAGGGAGGAGAGAATACAGATGTGTAGTCTATGTAACCCAGGGAATACATGGGTATTACACAAATAAGGCATATATCAAATTTAAAAAGTAATGTGCTAAATAATCAGGAACGATACAAGAAAACTGGAGAAACGGATGGAAAATAGCAAGAGAAGTACATTTCAATGCAAGCTGCTCTGAATTTTCTTAAATTAATTCACTGCCTCTACAACAGCCTGTCCAGTGTGTTCTTCAGGAGCAAGGCTGAGTCACCTCTATGCCCTCGGTGCCTCAGGAGAAGAATGCTGCCGCAAATCTTCAGCTGCTGCTCAACAGCCATGAGACGGACACAGCAGCCGCACAGTGACCAGATGCTGAAGGCTGTAGCAGAACATCATCCTTGGGGGCCCCGTCCAAGGCAAGCCACCTCATCCAGCAATGCAGATCACTGCTTTCATCAGTGGGGGAGAGACAAAAGTCGGGAAAGCCAGGCCTCAAAGCAGAGTGAAACTGGCAGCTGAAGGCTGGCAAGGGGATGTAGCTCAAATTCTCAGACACTACGGAGTGTCAATTGTCAGGTCAGACATTGTGCTTCTGTCTGAAACAGCAGGGAATGGAAGTTTTCACTTTGTTTAACCACCTCAACTGATTGTTTCATGATACAATGGTCCAGAGAAGGCAAATAAAGGGGATGTCATAACAGTAGCAACACTAGATCTGCAAACAGTTAACTGATTGTTAAACAATGTTATCATCATCCATCATTTATCATTGAAGTCTTTAGTCATTAAGGGGCAAGACTAAGAGTCTACAGCCATGCTAGTGGCTGTGTGAGACTGTACTGCGGCACAGCAATGCTTTGGGATAAATGCTCACAATGTTAATGCTAACATGCTGACATTAATTAAGAAGATATACTATTAACCATGTACTTATTTTCGTGTGTTAGCATGCTAACACTAATTAGCACTAAACACATAATGTAGCTGAGACCATAATAGTTTACTAGTCAAAAGATAATGCTGCCAGATTGGACTGACAAAAAGTAGCCCAATCAAAAAAGAAAAATAATTGGTCCTATCACTTCTGTTCATCTGTTATATCAGTTTAATTAGGCAAACTCATTATATTAATAAATAATAGGAGTCATAAAATAAAGACATTTTACATGTTATCTTACACACTCATAAACAGATGGAAAGTGTTTAATTACAGAGCTATGAAAGAATAATAATTGGAATATTAACTTAGCTGTAATAAACTCAAATGACATTTGGTTTTGACTCAAATGAGAGGAGGGGCCAACCAACCTTTCATTGGTGGAAATGGTCCAAACGGTACAAAAAGTGGCCCAAATTATCCCAACACCCTACAATGTGCAGTGTATCAGTTGTTCTGTACTATAATATATATGAATATAATATGAATATAATATTAAATATCTAAAAAATATGTTACTTGGTCTGGAGTTGTCAGTTAACTCAGTGAATGAAAATAGGTTCCTAAAGAAAAAAATTTGGTAACAACTGAATTAATTGCTATTAGCAGCCTTATGCTTCACAAATATATTGTATAATTATATTATTAGTCAGACAAAACATTGTCTGAGATAGTATTGACCCCTGTAGCTAGAGGCCAGAACACACAGCAAATTATGGGGAGTGGTTTAGGTGATGACGTGACTCAGTCTGACTCTAAATAATCTCATTCTGCAGCTAATCAAGCATGTTTCTGCAACTACATGACCTGTATCTCACCCCAGATTTAACAGAAACTGATTCTGGTGAATAATTTAAGACAATAATTTGACATTGTACCCAGAACAGCTGCCCCTTCAGCGGCCCAGTGAGGGGTACATTTATCCAGTCAGGTGTAGAAAAGGTTGATGTTGACATTTCATTTGTGGAGAATACTTGTCAATCATTTATTGTGCACCTCGCCTGAAAGTATACATTTTAAAAGCCAATACTTCAATCTCTTCAGTACACAATGAGTGAAAGTTTGCAAGAAAAGTGAATTTGTTGGGAGAGAGCCAGAGGCAGCAGTGCAGTGAGAGTGTGTCCATCAAGGTGGACTGCAGCAAGTATACAAACCAGGTCTGCCTACACGGTCCACACCTCCTCAGTATGACAGGCCCCCAGGACTCCCTGGGTACCACATGCTACCGGGACACGAGCCGGCGCCTGCTCTACCCCTTGGTGATGCTTGGGTTAGGATGTCTGATGTGCATCAGACAAAGTATAAACTTAATTAACTATGAACTAAACATTTGTGCTACATTTAATAGTCCCTGAGAGCCTCTTTGCATTAGCTTATTTAATTATATTGCCTCCCTACTACCTGTAATGAATAATTTACCAGTCAAACATAAATGTTTTTGCCGGGAACAGGAATCCAAAACTGGACCAAACTAAAGTGCAGTGTATCAGTCAGGCATCACTGTGTTTATTAGTATTCAAATGCATTACCATAACATTTCAAAGTGATACAAGAAAGCAAAACTGAAGGATGGTTGGAGAGAGTTAGTGGAAGAAGATCAGGGTTGGTACAGTAACAGAGAATTGAAAAGGAGAGAACCCGGGACAAAGGAAGAGAGAGGAAATGAGGGGTTGGGGGTGTGACAGTGACAGCAATGCAGCTTTTGAGATCATTGACGCTCCCTCATCAAGACCTTTAGTCCAAGACTGTGTTTGTATGTCTGTGCATGTACGTGCTGACACTATTCTCTGTCAGTCCTGTATTGGCAGGAAGAGCCTGTCTGTGCGTAGCTCTGTCTCACCATCTGTTCCTGGCTAGACTGCTGATATCTGTTCTTATAATATCCTGTTCGCCTCTCTCAGTCTAGGTGGGGTGCACACGTCTTGTATCTGGATTATTTCCTATTCTTATTTCCTATTCTTTGTCATCCCTCCATCCATCTCTCATTACAGACAGCCATCCATCCAGCCATCAATCCTCCACTTAAACAATTAATTTTTGTGTCTTGTTCAATAATATAGGGAGAGCCAAGTTGCACTCTTACTTTTGATGCGACAGTGGGAGCACTGTCTCTTAAGCCTCCATTCTGGGCAGGAGTACAAACCACAAATAACCCTCTGCCTTGCTCCTCCTGAGAGCCTTTCAGAGTCACTGAAGGCCACTGTGGGTTGAGTCATAAGTTCAAAAATCTGTCTATCCTGTCTCACGTACTGTAGCCTACTGTATCTATCAAAATAATCACCACATCAAGTTTGTTGTTGCACAGAGCCGCTTTTATCCCATCGGTAGCTTAGAGATCAACATTAAATGCCTGTAAGAAGCGTGCCCTGATCCAAGCCTGATCCAAGAAGCCTTGCTGATCATTCGGCTGTTAGAAAAGCATGAAGGGTGTCTGAAGCTCTGGTGCCTGTAGTACTCCAACAGTTAACTGGCAGTGTTCGCTGTCACGTCTTTACAATCCTTCTACAAATGTATTCTATAGGAACCTGTATTACTTTCAAAACAGGTGGTTACAGTTATGAAAATAAAAAGTGAACTCCTGCATGACAGTCAGACGTCCATCCACCACTCTAACATCCACATCCTTACTTTGAACCTTGCTACATAAAGGGCACTCTACTTCCCGTACTAGCATTGAATGTCGCCAATGGAAGTAAATCGTGAGGTGCTGAATTGTTGAAAATGGTAAAAAGCATCTTTGTGACAGTACAAGTGACTACTACTGTTTGGTTGGGACACTGAGGTGGGTTGGAATCTGGATGTGATAATAATAACCTCTGCATGCATTACAACCTCATGGCTGACAGGTGAAAATAAGTGGCACATGTGGTCTACACACTGCAAGGAGGCATGGAGCACAGAGGGAACTGCCTTCTCCAAATTCAGGAGTAATAAAAATGACCATAAAGCTAGCAAACAAATGAACAGTATCTTAGTGTGTTTTGATTGATGTCTTACAATGAAGACAAAAATAAGGTCTGTGCATGTGAAGATTAAACACTCTCTTTGCATTGCATCGTGTTTGCATTACACGCTTGAGTCAATGCTCACATAAATCTGTCATGTATGTTAATTCTATGCAGAGACAACCTTCTGTCTCACCCTGTGAGTCTTATTGAGACATCAGATTGGAACAGATTATTTTTTGTTAAAGAAACTCTTTGTAAACATACCTAAATGTACTGTTAGTGTTGTCAGCATTTTACCAAACAAGAGTGTGTAGAGAACCTTTCTCCAAATCCAAAAACATAAATCAGTATCAAAAAAAGGCAGATCCAGCTTCTCTTTCTTTCCTTTGTCTGTCTTTTTCCTCTTTACTGTCTCTATGTACAGTATCTGGAGACCAGTGTTGCTTCAATGAGTTCACTGATTAAAAGGCATAGTGTATGTCTCTCTCTCTTTTTTGCTCCCTCTTCAAAAGTACTCACTACTGGGAGGCATAACATAGATATTCTCTCAAAAACTAGACTGCCTCCCTCTCTTCCTCTCTGCCTCTATCTCCAATTATCTATTTCTGTCTTTTTCCAACAGCCCCCTATATCTGCCAGTAACATTTTCAACCCACACTGCTGGTACAGTGGTAGGCTACTTTCTTGATGCAACCTCATCCAGATTCCAAAATCTTGTTCTTCATCCCCGGCCGTCTGTTTTGCTTGTGCTCAGCTACTTATCAATAATTGTGAGCACAAAGTAAAACCCAGACATGATGGCAAACAGGTTCAAGCGAGAGAGGCAGAAGCAAGGCAAATGCAGAGAACAATTATGGTGCTGTCTTTAGCATGAACATGCTGCTGTGATAGAGTTATGTAAGAGCACAGGCGTGTCTTACCATACACCAAATATAATTAAATAAATACACACAAATATACACATACACTACATCTTTCCTTGTTTAGGGTTTAGGTTAGGGATGAAAACAAATACAAAAACATGATTGAGATATGAACAGATAATGCGTTCTGAACAGATATGAATGGCATCCAAATTCTTGCAGTAATACTTCTCCCCACCGCTTGACAGTAAGCAAAAATGGACGAGCTGAAGTGAGGGACCATCTCAACAGCGCTCACAAAACAGACAAAAAAGAGGAAAAAAGGAGCTTTTTAGTAGTTGTCAGTAGCTTTCCTTCTTCATTGACAATGCATAGTTTGTCCATTGTTACAACCCAGCTTTCAAGGGGAAAGGGAAGCAACATAAAACTGAATAAAAGATATAAGATAAAGGATGAAACCAGAGTTTGTGAGTGTTTGAACACTCACAAACCCTAACCAAGATTTTTGTGAGTTTTATTTTGTTTGCGGCAAGTTTGAATTAAGTGTTACAATACAGGACCAATTTAAAAAGTATTTGTTTTGAAAGACAAACGAAAATATGGTGCAGTTTGAAAAATACCTAAGTTACCCTTTAAGAGAATGATGCATGGCCTAAAACAAGCTGTCCGTATTTGTGTCAGTAAAAACACAGCCTTTCCTTTCTTTCTTTGGGCTAAGTCATTTAGGAAGATTACTTTTCATAACCTAACTAGAGCTCACTTTCTGTTCCTTTAGGTACACTACAATGCAACTGATTGTCAAACTGGCTTCCCTTTTTTATTATGTTATATTGTACATTTTTATTGCCAGTGAAACTCATGCATGTATGAGACATGTCCACGTGAGACATGTATGTGCATATAAATGGGTGATGAAAACAATTAAACACAGAAAATTAAGCAATCTAGACAACATTTAACAGCTTCCAGTATAAGCCAGTCAACACAGATACTGTTAACATAAATACAGAAATAAATAGTAGCTTTGTGACACATTCCTAATTTAGAAAAATAAGAAGGCACAACAATAGGGATAAAAAGAGACACCTCAGATCATGATCATATTGAGGATTTTATTTACAAATAATGAACTGCCAAATCAGCTAACGTGTTTCGGTGTGAAGCATTCATCAGAGAAAAAGTCTTTTTTTATCATTCTTTCATTTCATATTGTACACCATGAGAGAAATCGATGTGACAGTTTTCTGAAACGCTGAAGAATTTATTTGTCTAGCCCTGCTCACCACACACAAACCCATCTCTGTCCCTCTCTGTGACACATTGTGTCTTTTTATTGGCCCCCTCCTGTCTGACTTTTCTATTCAGCTATCATTTTGATGTGATCCTCTATCATACTCCTCCTTGGTTGTAAATATGTGCACAGCTAAGTAGACCAGACCAATATTTCCCCTTTCATGGCCCCACCACCTTGTCCCTTTAGTCTGTAAATCGAAGTGTCTTCCCAACAGTGTGGTTCAGAGTTAAACTGGGAATGTAAATACCTTTGTTTCAGATTCTATTAATTACTGCTCTGTCTCTCTCTTCTCTCTCGCTGCTTGTCTCAAACCACTAATAAGATTCCAGCCCATTAGTTTTGAACCATAACATTAATTAAACGTTTTCCTCACAATCTGAATGCTACTAATATTACGCAATTATCTCTTACTGTTGACGTGCTGGATTAATAATGATTTTCTTTTGCACCTTGCATTGAGGCCTACTTGACACCTGACATTTACACCTGGGCTGTTCTGGAGAGATTGCAGTAACACTGCAAAAAGACCTCAACAAAACCTATACTACAAAATGTATCTGTTTATTGCTCCACAATGCATTAATTCCTCTCATTCATCACAAAATCTCCTCAAGGTACAATTGACTGTGCTCTTCTAAAGAAATACATAATAAGGTCTTGTAGATTGCAGGGTATGTGTTATTTTCTTTCTGCATAGACTAGGACAGTCTGGTCAATATTTGTGAAAATGAGCTAATCAGAAACCAAAGACTCATTCACTGACATCAACACAACACGTATTTGATTTTTAACCCTGAAAGTAAATCTGTTGTAGTCTACATCAATTACCAACATTTTGTCAGACCCCTTGGCATCTCCACACAGACGCACAGGTTACCCTTTAGTGTCTGAGATGCAGTGGGCTGTCATGTAGCTCCAATATAACCCATCCGTGTCAGGTGGTGTAGTGTAAAGAGCAAGCCATGTAAGGAAGTGGTTGGGGTGGGTGGAATGATGGGTTAACGCAGGAGACCAGGCTTTGTGTCCTATGTGAGACCAGAAGTCATTTAAAGTTTTATGTTTCGGGTTAGGGTTAGGGTTAATGTTACGTACGTGTCTTGCTGCAGTAACGGCTGTCACATGACAAACCTATTTTAATCCAAATCATGATGTTTTCCTAAACCTAACCAAGTAGTTTTGTTTTCTTTAAACCTAAAGAAACTGTGACCATTTCACAACGTTAACCAGTTAAAAAGGTATCTCATACAGACGCTAAAGGGTGCATTGTGTTTCTGTATGAGGCGTCGAGGGGTGTGACAAACCGGTCATCTGGGATGTTAAAGTGTTTAGTACTGACACTTCTATTATATAGAATTACAAGAAGAGCTTCAGATATTGTGTCCTAATGACATTAAAGCCTAAAATCTTTATAGTTTTAATAATATTACAGTTTAATAGCTAAATAAGAACAAATAAATAATAGTAAAAGAAACAGGGCAAGAAGCAGTATAACATTTTAACAGACAATAATGTACTCACATTCACAACTGCAGGCAATTTAGAATCTACAATTAAACTAACCTGCATCTCCTGCAACTCCAATCCACGTCAGAAACAGTTTCTTTGTCATTGTATTTATAAAATTCTGTCAGGGGCAACTCAGTTTTTAATGACACGGTGATCCCTGGTATCATGTTACTTTACATAAAAAATCACAGTGAGTTCCACACCGTGTAGTATACAGCACCATGTGCCACCCAATATACACTATACAGAGCAGTAAATTCATCCTGCTGCATGAACTTTGGGCACTAAGGAAAACGTGGTTTCAAAGCACCTGATAACTAATCACATCCAACTAGGAGCTGCTCAGGCATATTGATCGCTTTTTATTCTCAATTTATCACTTCACAGTTTAGTTGTGAGGGAGTTGAAGCTACAGCTCATTTGTATTTTTTTAGCCAACAGGGGGTAAAAAATAATGACTTCACTCACCAGCTGAAATGCACCCAAACTCACTAATCTGAGTATCCTCAGGAATGCTGAGGTATCACATTTGATTGACATCCTCCTGTTTAGTTCAGATCACAACTCGAGAGCTAATGATTGCTGAGATGGGTTTACGCTTTCTGGATCTGCAAATTCACATTTTAATGCTCCAGGATAAACACTCACTTTTGCTTTTAACATAAATTACTTTATGCTTTTCTAAAATTAATCTTGAAATAGATTTTCTCTGCAGGAAAAAGTGTTAAATGTATTTCTGCGTTGTCTAGAATATCCAGGGTAATGCAACATGACAATTAAAGCTGGAGGCTGGGCTATAAACTTTTTGGTAATGAATCTGAGCTATCGCTCTGATTCATTTTGACACAGCCTATAAGCTTAAAACACCATCTGTTTCTGCTGAAGTTTTAAGTGGTGAAACAGAATGTTAAAAAACTTCAAGCACTTTCAATATGTCACATACAGTAAGTTACACTGTTGCAATAGCTGTTTGTCAGAGTTACAAATTTACAGTTTAAAGATGGTTGAAAACAGTAAGCTTGCTTTTTCTTCGCTCACAGTTTGTTACCATTGCTGTTTTGTGTTTCATCATTAAGTCTGATTGTTTGATGGAAGATATTTACCTGATGAAATAAATCTACTTGCAAGTAAGGTTTATCACAGAATGGTAATGTTTTTTTAATATTATGCATTTTAATTATTTACTGCATTAGCTAGTCTTATATATATTACATATATATATGTAATATATAGGTGTTGGTATGTAAGGTATGTTTTTGCTCTATTTTGTAACCTGCTGGAGATGAATAAAGTAATAAAGTTGGCTTATTTAACTCAATCATGATAAATGTCATATAATAGTATTAAAGTCTGTATATTGTTATCGCCACACTGTTTCACTGATGTTATTTATTAGGTTTTTATTGGTAGAAATCATCAAAGTTGCTTCAGCAGCATTTATAGTAAACTTTTACTGCAGTATTTTCAAAATACAAATTCCTGTGCTTCTGTATGGCTGTTATATTTCACCTTTTCACCACTGCTTTTTGACTTGCACACCCTCCCTCTTACACATTCCTTCTCCTTCTCAGATACATAGACACTCACCAGACACTCACTTTGTCTCTTTTTCTCTCTCTCTCTCTGTTTCTGTCTGTCTGTTTTTCTCTACCTGACCGACACACAAACACACACCTGTCATGTAATCATGAAATCACTTCTAGTTGCAGATGGTGACTCATCTTTTGTCCCTGGTGAAACCATATCTGGCAATGAGGTCGTAAGACATTTTGGATGAGGGACGATGCAGTGTGCCACTGTGCAGGGCACCGCTCTCCACATGGGGAACTCCTCACTAAACAGCATGCTTTACAGCTGGTAAAAACAAAGATATTAGCCGCCCATAAAGCTTGACAGCTGCACTGCAAAATATGAAATGTTGTATTCCCTTGCCAGCAATATCACATCATCATCAGCATGCTGGTTAGATGTGAGAAAATAATTAAGTTTACAGAGAGATTCCTAAGTGTGGTATCGTGTTCTCAACTACTAAAACTGGAATTGTGGCCAGATCTGTAGTGCTGGTGTCTCACTTATTTTACATTTGAATATACAGTTGGAGAGTTTTTGAAGATTGCATGCAGCTACTGTAGGTCTGCAGGTTAAACTGTGCAGGTGATGGTCATACTGTGCACACTGTAGGTCAGTCAATAAAAGGATGCTTAACTTACTCCATGTGGGTGTGGTGGACACAAGACAAGTCCTACTGGTGTTTATTTAACAATGCATATTAAGACAGGGGCTGCGTCACGTCGACAGACATTCAAAGGCAAATCTCCTTCAGCATCAGGTGTTAGTCAGTGACCTCGACCTCAGTTCAAAGATAGAGTAAAAATACCCTGTATTGCTCTGGCAGGGGCATCATCATTACTTATCCTGATGGGAGGTTCGTGTCATTACACACCGTCTGCTCTCTAATTCTCCCCTCCGACCACAACGGAGGACACACATCCGTGGCGACTCAATTACAGACAACACAAACACACGCACCTCGTAGCAACACAAACACGGGCTGCTCATCAATATGACCGAGGATGGATGACCTTGTGCGTGTATGCTCAGGTCACCTCGTGCGGAAAAAACGACCACATCGAGCACAACAAGTGCCCAAGTGGCCGTCTCACAGACAGTACACACCACATTGCCACCTTGGGTGTATCATCCCCTCTCGCTGCCGTGCGAGGGTTTTTGGTGAAAAGGCAGACAGGCAATAACAGAAACATCCCAGCAGTTACCATCAGCTTGCTGGAATGACCCCCAGCATCATTACTTGACATCAACATGACACACTCAAGGGCATCTGGCAACCAACGCGAGAGCTTTGAACTATACAGAGAGTCTGGATAAAAATTATCCACCGATGGCCGCTGAAATCTTTTGCTCACCTTTGCTGCTATCTTCTTCTCTGTTGAGATGCATGACTCTTCTTACCATGTACTCATTTAGGCTGTTTTGTTCTTGTAGCAAAGCTGTGCTCTTTTCCAAAGAGTTCTCAGGATAAACTCTTATTCCAATTTTGGATCTTTGGTCCTTTGCCCGCTTATTGTCTTGTTCGACTGGCACGCATGGACGCGCCTGCACTTGTGCGTCCTCCTCCCCTTGTTGTGCTGGAGCAGGTGATGTTGGAAGTCTGCGTGTATTTTGTCTCTCTCTCACTTTCTCCCTCTGTCTCTCTCAGTCTCTTTCTTTTCCTCAGTCCAGAGTCGCTCAAAGGGATGGTCGCGGCGAAGGTTTTAGGGAGGAGACGGCAGGCAGACGGGCGGGGTGACGTGAAGTAAGTCGGTAGGAGGTCGTCTACTCAGCTGAGGCGAGGAATCCGTGCGCCCTCAGTGCTGTTGAACATTTCACCAGAGGTTCCCGTCTTCAGCATCACAACACACACGAGACATTTTGTTTCACTTGGGAACTACATATTGAAGAGCAGCTCATGATGACATTGGAGCAGAAATAAATTGATATTAACGTGCATAATTCGTATTGTATATAGGCCACCATCGTTCATATTTGCAAACAACAAAATAAAAAGCCCAGCTGCCCTATTTGATGATAGTGGTCATTATGACAGACAGCCGATTCTAGTCATCCATATACAGTATAGTATAGAAGCATGTCGCTGCTCAGATGAAAAAAGCGCATGTAAAAACAGAAGTATGGAGACATTGCTGTTAATGTGGCCAGCAATGACATGAATTTATGTTTTTTTTCACAATCAGTCAAGATCATCAATCATCCTTACAGCGCTCGTGTCACTGTGAAATCAATAATCAATGGGATTCATTTGATAACGTCTGCGCATAGGGGTACCTTTTTACGCACTACCTGCCAAAGGTTGTAGCCTTGCGCTCACGTGTTGAGCCTTTATAAAGCTTTTCATTAGTGTCAGTGTCATGAGCAGCCTGTGTGTTTCCATTATAACCATCTTGTCATTACAGCCAATGGGCCTATACAGTCGATAAGGCACATTTACTCACCATTCACGTTCGCCAGGAGCCACGCGTGTAACGTGGCTCACTGGCGGTCTCTAGTGTTACTCATCAATCAGTGGCAGTCATCGGAGGCTGATACGGGAGATCATTGCACCCATCCGTTATAAAATATATAAGATAGACCATGTTCAAAGTTAGTGGTAATTTATAACATTTGGCTAATGTAAACTTACATGCATGTAGTGTTTCACTAGCAGTGAATGGACAATGGCATTATGTAACACCAGTGGAAAAATAAACACAAATTAGGAACATATGATAATGATAATGAATATAATATATATCACAGGAGATCTGAAACTGACAAGAAGGTGCCTACCCGTGAATACCTAAATGGGCCCCAAAAGGACTAAAACCTTTCTCTATCTCATAGGGTGCTTCTCTTATTTATTGCATCTGTTTACTCTAAACAACAAAACCCTAATTTACCTGAGGGGGGATGTTCAATTTTCCACATTTACAGTGCAGTATTCTGCTATGTTGAGTCTCACATACACCTTTGTTCTACCACTCCCATTACTGTCTGACACCTCTCTTTTAATAGCACCGTTGACATCTTTTGATTTTTGTGCATCTTTATAAAGCAGACAGTGTTTCTATACAGACTTGCTGGTTCTGCTTTATCATATGTGAGGAATATGTTTAATCTATTGCATACACTGTGCATTCATTCCTGAAAAAAAAAAGCTCTTTCTGTGTATCAGACAAAAACAGCGTTTCCTGTTCCAAACTTCTCATTGCATCAGCTCTCTTCCTTGCCCTCCCTTTTCCTCACACTATCTTTGTGATGAATATTTATTAGCCTGTCACAGTGTCTTCTCTGAACTCAAAACAACACATTCATCAACACAACTCGAGCCATGCTTTAATCCTCCAGGGGCTTTCAGTGACGTCGCATAATTTCACAAAGATTTGCTCAGTGTGGGGGATGTTGTTTTATTTGAAACTATGAAAGAGAGGTTCATGAGCACTCACTGATTCCAGGTAATTTTAGAGCCATTATATCGCAGTCAACACCATTATTGTAATAAGCATTAAAGCAGCCCAGCTGAGCCAGTGCACAGCAGCCTTGGGAGCCTTATTGTTTCAGCGTATATAGGCCACAGATATGCACAAGTTAAATGACACAAGCTTGATATACAAAAGAAACATGATATGAAAGCATCATTGTTAAGCTTAGATTTTCAGAGCAGGTGTTTTTTAAAGTGTGGAACCTCCTTTTTTGAGATGCTAAAGAGATCTATGAAGTTGCCTCCTCTTTAAAAAAAAAAATTACAAGCTGTTGCTTATTTAATGTTTTTGTTGTTATTTCAAAGAAATCTGGCAATACAGTGCAATCCCATCCAGTGTATTCCAAAAGAGAAATGGTCTATTTCTGTCCACATTCCTTATGAATCAGGAAGAAAGGAAGAAATATAAGCATGATTGTGAATTTAAGACGAACAGCACACCAGTAGAAGAAATATTTCCTTTCTTCTTTTGTTGCTAAATAATAACTCTGGTACAGTGAAATGCAACTCTTTCAGTGTAGTGTTCAATGAATCATTGACTAATGTATAAAAAATATGCACCTACCTTTGCAAGTCTTTATAGAGTCTGTCATGTATGTACTCATGTAAGTATTTGAGATATGTCTGATATATGATCTGAAATCTGTTCTCTGTTTCACTGTAGAGCTGTGCTTTGTAATACTAATGTGGTACAGTATGGTAGTGTCTGTAAATATTAAGCTTACCAAAGTTTAAAATCTATCCTCTAATATAAAATCTTTAACATTAAGTACTCAAGGTGATCCAGGTCACAAACATGAGTTGTGCTTGAAGAAGCTGTGGGATCAATAATGAACCAACAAATCTGCAATATGTGACCTATGCTGTAAAGAAAATTCCTGGAAAAGCAGAGGTATTTCAACTATCATGTGAAAAATGTCAGACAAGAGATTGTTCTCTGATGAAAAGAAAATGACTGGTTCAAACATCACAGCTGCACAAAGAGCAATGTCAGTGAGGGTGTGATAAGAGGCTTAGAGAGTACAAACAGGTCAGTGTTGTCAATCAAGCTGCAGTTTCAATGGGTCAGTGAATGGTCATAATGGATATTAATGTGCGCTCTGCCAGCACATATTTAGTCAGAATTGCTAAATGAAAAATGCACAAACAAATGCACCGATGGACACAAACCACTGACCCTTCTATACAGGAAAAACAGGCACTGAGCAACTTATTCTTTAATAAGTAAGAGAAGCTTTTTTTTCAATAAACTTCCCCTTATTTTATGACAGTTTTGTTTCAATAGTACTGGCAATATAAGAGCTCCCTCTAGTGAACGCACTGAATAAATCACAGCAGCAGCATCATCACTATCAATAAACGGTTTTATCATTTAGTAAAACATTACTCTTCAGTGAGTTACAAATTCTAAAAAATTAAAAGGACAAGTATGACGATGCTGCTAGCAGGATTTGCTCTGATTCTAGTTACCCACTGGTACTGCTTTCCTGTCACTCAAGGTTAGAAACATCACCTTTTCTTGGTCTCCACAGTTTCTGTGTAAAATGCAATGTTAAATATTCAATGTACTGTTAGCATGATAACGGTTAACATTTTAGAATCTATAAATAATGATTTATAATAGAGTATAAATAATGATTAAACAAAAAATTACAATCATGCAAGTCCGTTTTTCATGCTGTAGGTATTTCTTTTAAGTGATGTTTAATTAGGTGGTTTGCAAAAAATATTTGCTCATTAATCTCTAAGGAGTCTTGTTTTTAAATAAATCAGTTATTCTCCTCCTTTTGGCTGCAGCTGCACCAGCACTTCTTTCCAGGACCTGTGATATTCAGGTCCATCAGCACTAGCTTACTACTGCCACCTATTGCTTTGGAGGTACAGCACAGCACCAATCAAAGTCAGACCAAATCAAAAAGAAACCTAAACTAAAGATTTTAAACATAACCAAAGCTTAAATAATCCCAGAGGGGAGAGTTTAAGGACTGTTTTGACACTACAGATTTGCATGTGTTTTTTTGACGCATACTCTGAGCCATATGAACTGACAGATTTAATCACATGCTATATTAAGTGTTGTGAGAACACAATAATCACAACCAAGACAGTTTAGGTGTTCAACAGTAACAAACCACGTTAAGTGTGATTAAATGAGAAGAGGGTTGCATTTTTGAAAGGAGAAAGAGAAGGAGTTTGGATGCAGAGTTTTTACATCAATGCTTCAGCCCCCACAGGTGTTTTCACTCATTTCCCTGATTAGTACTCTGATTAGAGCTGTGTTGGTGTGAACAGACTGGGCTTGATTGACATCTTAATCATCACTGTTATGTACAACTGTTAAGAAGGGACAACTTTTACCTTTATGATTTCTATTGGTTGGTTGAGTTTGGTAACTTCATGTAATTGCAGGCTCCACACTGAGCTTAAGTCTTTATGTTGTGTAAAACACTGAATAATGTTGCTGTTGTCATGGAAACTGAAAAATAACTTCTTGTTTAGAGCAGATTATAAAATACCCAATGATGACACTATATTCAGATTCTCAGTTGATCTTTATTGCTTGTTAGCTAGAGCCATCATCAGCATTGCATAGACTATATGACTGAGGAGAGGCAGTTTCTCTTCAGTTCTTACAGGACTTTGAGATAACTGTAGCCAACAAAAGGATGCACATGATTTTACTCAAGTTGTTATTTGACCCATCTTGTTATGACATGTTCTTGGCTAAAGACACATTGTTCTTCTCTTATCTTTTTAAGTCACAACATCTCAAATATGCGTCACCTGTACCTACTCTTTAAACTCCTCCACTGATTCAGTATATCCCATTGTTGTGCAGATATATCACCAAAACTGTCTGAACACACTTACACAGGAAGAGGTGTGACTCCCCCTCCAGGCTAAACTCCTTTATAATGAGTTTACTTGTATTTAGTTTCCCAACAACATAAACATTGTAACATCATGGTGGATATGTGACAAATCTATATTAGCAAAAGCACGATATTTGTAAAACATGATTATAAGAGAGTTTCTAGTGTCTACAAGGTCTGACACCAGAAATTTCTTTTATTAGTTTTACTGTAAGCAGTTGGCTTTTATACTAATATTTTTGAGGAAGTCCTCGTGGCCTGTAATCATTGGGATCTCCTCCATTCCGCCCATGCCGGTTTGCCCGCTGATCAGCAGCAGAGTCCTCAGCACCATGACCCATTCTTTCCTGCAACCACTCTCTGCCATTACTGAAAAGGGGAAAATAGACAATCAATATGAGCAGAGGCATATGACAAAACAAGTACTTTTCAAAACCTACTTACAAAGTCAAATTATGTAGATTTAGTTGTTATCTGCATAGACATAACAATGTATGACTTCTGTGAGCTATTGGTGGCATACAAATGGAAAATACTAAAAATGGTAAAAATTATTCCAGAGGTACTTTACCAGTGGCAAAACAAATGGAGTTAATAGAGCTTTCGGACTCTTTGCTCCTCACCTGATAACCTCAGCTGCCCATCTGCCTCCTGCTCCTCTCTTGGCAGCATCACGGTTTCCTCTGGCATGAAAGTATTTGTCTGAGTTTTTCCAGTTGGCTTCTCTCATATCACGGTATGCTCGCCACATGTCACGAGCTCCTGATCAAAAAGACAACATGCAGGGTTTCAGAATTCATTGCCATGTAAAACCTATAATCCTGTCAATAACAGTTATACACATTGTTCTTATAGAGACATTAAAAAGGACATGCTTCTAACCTCCAGCAGCTTGGCCAGGAAACTTGTACCACTGAGCATGGGTTTCCACAATTAAAATCAGAACAATTCCTGCTAGAAGCAACTTCATGGTTATAGATGTCTAAAAAGAAAACAAGAATAATTACATACAGTTTATCGTTAAAATACACAAATATTTTACCAAATTACAGAATTCAAACTTACTCTGCAGTTCCTGAAAAGTCTAATAAGCTGTAGAGTTGTCTTGTTTGTGAGGACTCTACTGGTCTGACTCTATTTATATTCTGTTCTGAAGAAGGTTTGGCTGGAGGATTTTGGAATCATGGAAATTCCAGTTCATTTCAGGGAACATCTTAAATGCCAGACAAACACTGTGGTTATTCCCTGGTTGTGTAACACAAATCAGACTGAAACTGAAAGTTTTACATAAAAAAAAAAGATGGAAGAGATTTTTTGCTCTGTGTAATAAAAAAAAATGTATTCATAGAGTATAACTTTGCACAATTACCTTTATAAATGCATGTGCAACAATAGTTATTTTTATATGTCTACAGTGACAGTGAATTATTGCTCACATTTGTGACTTCCGGAGGTCTATTTCTACAAAAATGTAATTATTGTTGTTTCTGTTGTTTCCACTGTTGCAGTTTTTACTTTTGTTGATGTTGTGTTATTATTTCTATTAGGAAACTCTCCAACAGGGACACCCTGGTACCTTACCTGGTATAGCTGGCGCTCCATCTATCAAGGCAGAGTCCTTGCTGCAGTGGCCATGGGTTTGACTCCAACTTGTGGCCCTTTTCTGCACACAGTCACTAGTGCAATTATTCAGTCATCCTATAGATCATAGGCTGCATAAGTGTAGACCTGAATCAAAATGAAGTTTAATAAGGAATTTGCCATGGCTTTTTTGTGCATAACAATAAACATAGTAAGTAGAAAATATAAAAGAAATATAAGGCAAGAACTGTAAGTCAAGACGAATAAATAGAAAACTGGAAACATGGTGATAAAATTATAACAATTTTTAAAAATGTAGAATGTATCTTGTTATTTAAATGAATCGTCTGTGCATCATCTCTCCAGCAATGGGGCTTAATAGGTACACTGTGGTCATATCCCTGCTGATGATGATTACATAACGTTTTGTTTTTTTTAACTGACTCACTGATTAAAAGTTTGAGAACATTTTTTTCTTAAACCACCTCTCTCTCATTGCATGACATTGGCCAGGCAAACAGGATATGTTTTTTTATATGCAGTTCCAAATATTTTGCACTTTCATCTGTTTTGAATTCAAGAGTTTCGTCATATTTTGGGCACAGGAGTCCAGGAACAGCTACAGCTTTCATCACAGCCCCAAAGGGTACAGGGCCATGAATTACATTGTTAAAGAGGAGGTTCATAAGCTCAGTGACCTATTTTAAAACACAGGAGAGAGCACATAACATAGCATATAGTTTGAGTAATTCATATGGTCTCAACTATTGACAAACTGTTACCTAACTAACTGCACAAAGGAGGAAGATGCATTTTGTGTTTACTGCTCGTTTATGATGCGGGCAAAGAAGGCTAGAAGCTAAAGTTTAACATTAGTGGTACCAGTGCCTGGAAGTTTACTGGCACCAACAAATAAAAAGGCAGCAGATTCATATGTAAAACAGGAATATTCTCAAATAGAAGTGTCACTGGACAGGTTTTTATTTACCTAACAGGCAAGTCAAATGGTAACATTTTGGAGCCATGTTACTACACTGTATGGACAACATACAATTTACCTGCCAAGCATACCTAAGTATCAGAAGGGCATGTTTTTGTGGCATTAAACACAGCATCAGACTGCAGAATTTTCTATGGTAGACTTCTGGCAGAGAGGACTCAGCTTTTTCACATCACAGAGAACACACTTATTCATTAGCACCTTTTCCAGCCAGCAGGTAGCCTTTAGATGGAGAGGGAATAACAAATAAGAGTATATGAGTGCATATCAGCTGAGGGTATATCACAGGGTTCTAATTAAATTGCATAATTGCTATTGAATAGTTGCGTGCTGGGCTTCAGCCACTTGTTTTTGTCAGCAGGAGTGGGGTGGAGACACTTAGGGAAGAGTGGATTTGCACATTCTGGCTCTGGTTGAGAGGAGATATTCATTTTGCCAACATTTTCTCTCCACTGGATGAAGGGGATGCTGACCAGCTGTGGTGATTTTTGTTGCAGTATTGCTACAATTCGACCTTGTTGCACTCCTTCTCCTATGAGATGAGGCATCCACCTTCTCAGGGAGTGCTGAGAACAGTTTGAAGAGATGCACATACATACTTTATATAAATGCCATACATCATAAAAGCAGTCTGTATCTGGTTTCTGTTCCCAGATAAACTTTTCAACTTGGCTGTGTCATCAGGAAAGTCACTTTGGCACCATTCCTTTCAACATATTCCAGACTCCGGATCAGCCTTTTCCATACGGACACATAAAGTAAATGAAGAGTGATAGAATAACTAACCTCAGTGACTGTATTAGCTGTTCAAATGAAGCAATAAAAGGATTGAAGAAGACTGAAGGACATTTATAGTAGGATGCACACATACACCATTAAGCTCCTCAAGAAACTCTATTATAGCATTTGTGTGTACTGTATCTACATAAATATGTTGATGTATGATATCTATGTGTATATATGTATATACCTGTTTAAAGAGTTGATTCATTTTCCCTGCATTTAATTAAAATAAAATCTGCAGTTAAGTGACAGTCTGACATCTTCTATTTGACAAAAGGTGAATACCCTGTTAAAGATAAGGCTCAGGAGACAATTTAACTTTTCTGTGTAGTTTTCCACAGAGCATCTTTATCTTTTATTAAGTAAGAGCAGCTTTTATTTTTAAATTCTGATTCAGTCAACAGAGTAAAGTAAACAAACTGGTACTCCAGACCTGCCATCCTCAAACTGTCCACCAGATGGCCTCAGACTTTCTTTCCTTTCCCCATCACCTGACTGCCCCACCAATCTACCACCAGGTCCCACTTACCACTCATCAGCTCTGGCCTGTAGTTACCTGGCATACTCTGCCCACTACTCACCTGCAACCCATTCATCAGCCATCTAGTATATCCATCAACTTTCCTTGTTTTCTACCTGGCTGTTAATATTGCCATGTGTCATACTTGTGATTTCTAGCCTGTGTTGATGTGTTTATCTGAAAACCTATAACCTGCCTGTGTTTAACCTTCGACCTGTTTTTATTAGACTACTCCCTTCTAGATACGTTATTTTTGACTGCTTTCCTGGTTTCGACCCTGGCCTATTTCACTCAGTCCATAAACCTATGTACCTTTTTTGTAATTATTAAATTCTGTATCAGTTTACCTCAGTCATCTGCATTTGGAGGCTATCCCTTGTATTGATACCCTGCTGGCACCACCTGTGTCATCTTCTATTTATTTATCTCAATAAATGTATTTACCTGTTTTGTTAAATTTTTGTTTCGATTTCAACAACACTGACAATAGCAGAAGCCCCTTTAGTGAAGTACTGAATACAACATCAAATTAAAAGAATAAAAACATGCAAAACTATCATCATTCGGCAATTTTTATTTCATTGCTGGGGTATAGTGGGAGTAGTATAGAAGACAAGAAAAGCTTTACCTGAATAGTTTAATCTTTGCAGAGGCAAGAGAGTTCCCCCTGGAGTGCAATAAGAGCTTTATATGTTCATAAATAATATATATCAATATCCAATTCCCAGACAGAAAAGTTACTGAATGGATGATTTAACAAATATATTGCAGCAGTGATAACATGATTTGACACAGGTATAAAACAACAAAATCAATGATATTTGTAACATAATTGACAATTATATTTTTTCTAGCAACCTGACATAATAATTTCACTATGTTGTCAGATGGTAGACTAATGAAATCGTCTCCTGTCCCTCTCTTAGCAATTATTAAACAGCTAACATATTAAAATTAATATTCAATTTTCTTTGGAAGAAAATAAATAAATCTATGAAATAATATATGGATTATGAACAGATCTTAACTAGTTTAATGAAAATGTAAAATCAGAACTCCTTTCTCTGTTGGTGAAATAATGTTGCCTTACAAAGGGACTGAATCTGGTTCTCTGTGGCATTTGTGGATTTTATGTGTCTGGTTTCAGCCCCATCCATCTGTGATTGTGCGCTTTGTGCTTCATTCAGCTGTCATGTTAATACATGGCCAGTTGGTGGCAGTGTTGGCCTCCACCTGAGATTAGGCTGATGCTTTTTAGAGGGAATTTAACTTTTAAGTTTAATTTAACTTATATGACAATAAAAGCAAAAATGCAATTGTAGCATTGATAACACAATAAACAAGACTGTGGATGATACAGTTTGTAACACAGTTGATGAATATGATCACATTTAACCTCCGGAATGAAACAACATAGTGACACATCTTTCCAGAAACAGGGTCACTGTTACTGTTGGACTATCCACAAACCTCAGAGAGAACAGTTTTCTTCGGAACTACTTTCTACATTTTGCGCGTCCATTCACCTCTATTGTACTAGGGTGTACAGAGAAATGTGAGCTGGATATCTCAAAATGTACTGCATAGGAAACATTACAGGTGAGAATATATGTTTTTCTGTACTGTTTTGTGAATTGACCCTTTAAACAATCCTATAGCTCATTTCACAAATCTTGCTACTGACGACTCCCTGTTTCAGATGCCCAAAGACTATTAGAGGCCCTGCACACCCACACAGGTGTTGTCAATTTGTTTCTAGATGGACTCTGGTTGATTGGACATCTGCTCAGTGTGGAGCTATGCTGGGAATTACATAATGTCACCACATTAAACCTGTAGGAATGACAAAGGTGAACCTTGTGCCTCATTAACAGTTTTACATTAAGCATTGATGAAGATGTCAAATCAAATCAGTCTGTTCACATGGACAGGTGGAGACATGGACATCTAGAGATCTAATAATGCGGTGAGTGTTGTAAAATGCGGTATTTTTCTAAGTTTGACTTGTAGTTGGCGTATCTCTTAGATGCATGGGCTAGCTGGCTAATGTAATCATGTAGCCATGATGCTAACTTGTGCAAATGTCTATGCAGCATTCAAGGACCAGTGTGTAGGCTTTAGCGGCATCTAGTGGTGAATTTGCAGATTGCAATTAACTGAACACCATTTGATGACTTCAAAATGAGAATGAGCTGTGAAGTGAGACAAAACTGTGGTGGCCATGAACAATGTGAAAGGCCATAAATACAGCCAGTGTTTGATTTGTCCCTTCATGGTGGTTCAACATGGCGGACTCCAGGCAAGGTGACTGCCTCTGTAGAAAAAAAAGAATTCTAAGGTAACAAAAACACAACGATTCCTTTAATCAGGTGATTATACTCTGATGAAAACATATCTTTGAATATTATACTCCATTTCTGCCAATAGAGCCTCCAAAATGTTGCACTCTGGACCTTTAAAACATTGTTAAAACCAATTTAATTATATTTATATGGTTTGGCTATAGTCTATAATAATATATAGTGTCAAAAAAAAACAGTACAACAGCTTGTCTGGTTGTTTAAATGTTATAATACAGTGAGGACAGCCCTCTGTGTTGTTAAAGCTATAGTTACTGTAAAGCCACAACACAGTGTTTGGTTGCTGAATACTTTGGATATCTAATAGTAGCCACATTTCCCCCATAAGGTATCATGAATGATGGTAACGAGCGAGTAACGGGATTACTCTTTCTCTAAGTAACGAGTATCGAGCTCGCGCTGCTCGGGTGGGGTAGCTGGCTCTCGTGCAGGCGGTGTATTCACGGACCAGACAACTGCAGTGGGCTCGGTGTTATCGTATGCTCGTTCCGGGGCGCCGCTGTCAGGCTCTGTGCGCCGTACGCTTTCTGTCGCTGAGACACACACTGAGTGATGCGCGACCAGCCAGCACCATCCCTCACAGATCTCAGCAGGAGGTGACTTGATCCAGCGTATGACATTCACCAGGTAGGATGCGGATTTATTAAAATTGTCACAAGAAAGGAGTTAAAATCATCGGTAAAGCATCGATGAACCCCTTCCTCCCCGCTCCTCTTTGGCGAGGCTGTAGTAGTCTCCCTCTTAGGCATCCGGAGGAGCGGTAGATGGATGCTGATGCTCTTGCCTGTGGATTTGTCCTTAGCATCAGTGTTAACAACAGGGCGGTGAGCTTTGACCGTAAAAAAGAAAGAGAAAGAAAGTCTGGCGTATAATTTAGGTTATATGTATTCGTGGGCAACTCGGTTAAAAGATGTGAGCTGTTTTTATTAAAGTCTGTTAGACCTAATGGTAAAAAAAAAATTTTTCGGTGATTCATCCATGCGCAGCCTAGTCTACGCCTAAAATTATCGATTGTAGTTATATTGCCATAGGCCCTTGGTGTCTCATGAGATGCGGAAGGTCATTAATTTTTAGATGTCCTTAATGGTCCAATTCCTTTACTGCATCGTTTTAGTAAACGGCACCTCGGGCATGTGCAGGCTGCTCTGAGTTCCCTTTGTGGGGATGGCTTATTCAACCCTGATATCCACTCTTCAATATGCATCATATCACTACCCCACACTTCAGTTGAATTCCTTCCATGCATGGTGTCAGTCACACGATTTGAAGTTGAAAAACAGTGCATGGTACACTATACTAGTCCCTGCTGAAAATACTGGTTTCAACTTGCCTAAGACCTAAAACAGTGTGTAGCTTGCATGTATCTGTGAAGCCTATATTTGCAGGAGGATTTGTGTATCAGTGCCTGCCATGTGCCACTCTGTGCCAGTCCCGGCCACAGGGGATGGTAGTTGCTGACAGGCGTTGTGTCTGGCTGTTCATTGTTCAGAGGGAGCAGGAGGAACAGGCTCAAAGGGTCTGCTATGCATCACACAGTGTTATGTCCTTAGCATCTGTCCTCATCCAGTCATGCAGAATGCTTTTCATCAGCCATCATCTACTTTTATGATACCTTGGGGCTGTCTGATGTTTACAGTTGGCTTCAAGTCTTGTTTTGTTGGTTTCTCTCACAGCAACAATATTTTCCCTGGAGTCAGTCCCAAACCCACAGTGGAATATTCTTGACATGTTAATTGGTTTAATAACAGCGGTGTAAAACTTATAGTTTTCGCTATGATACAGTTATTACAGGAAGACTTCTGTTCAATTCAAATGATTCCAGATGATATGATCATGTTGCAGTGATTGAAAAGACACATTTCAGCCTCTTTCTTGAACCTCTGCAGACATCTAACATTAGTAATAACAAACAATGTTGCCAAAAAAAGCCTTTATAATTGTTCTACTAAACTAAATATGTGTGTGTGTGTGCAAGTGAGCACACAGAAATATTTAGTGTTGTGTTAAACATTTCTGTAAAACTCGGTCGCAAACAAAGATGCTAACAGAGGTGGGGCAGATGGAAGACTGGCTTGTACAGTGGGGAGTAGAGAGCAGACAGAAAGAGGGGGGAGAACAATGGCTGTGTTGCAGCTGAGGATGACCAGTGCTATAGAGGGTGAGGGCAGATAGAGGAGAGTAATGCATGGCTATTAGAGAAAATGAAGGGCCCCTGGAGAGCCATGATAGAAACCTATAAGGCCTTGGAGGTCGCACCCAGCATGTTAACTTGCTGCTATGTTGAAAGTGGGGATGTTGAGTTTTCATTTCCTCCTCCTCTTCCCTGCGTTTCCTCTACGTCTGTCCTCACTTCCTCTGCACTGTCCTCTAGTGCATGTTTTGTATGTGTGTGTGTGTGTGTGTGTGTGTGGGTGTGTGTGTGTGTGTGTGTGCATGTCTCTTTTACTCCCCTGCTTTATCTCATCAGCTCCATAGCCTGGGATAGTTTTCTGTTTAGCACCTGCACTGAAGGACAAACACCCTCCCTGCAGCCTGCTGGGATTTTATTCATGCTGCAGCCGGAGGATACTAAATTGGACTCCGGGGGAGGAAACAGAATAGGGCAACAGCCTCCATCCTTGCTGCACAAATTATGAAAGATAATAATAACTATTTGTGAATCTGTGATTAAATCATTACGAGTAGGTTTGCCTGAACAGAAATATTACTTTAGCAGAGATTAGCCTGCCTTTGCATCGTGGATGGGAGTGCCATAGGGAAATCGTAGTTGTCCATTATATAATATCATGTATGAGAGCTTCTTAAAAGCTTTACTCTGTAAGCTATGGATTTCACGTGTCTAACATTTACATTTTCCACTCATATCATTGCTGTGGGCGGAGGCAGAATAATAACATACTATTATGTCCTTTGGCAAAAACAAAAGATTCCAACATAATTAAACCCATAGATGGGGTTACAGGGTGGGTGTTGATTTCCATGTTGCATCAAATTGTTAGAAAAGCAAAAAAAGGCAATTGAAACGATGGATTTATGATGAGGCTGTTGTAAGATAAGTGGTGCTGCAGTGTTGTTACAGACAACTGTATTGCTGTAGAAAAGCTTTGTGTGAGCAATTAGAGCGAGCAAATTTCTGTTCAACACAGGATTTAGCATGTAGAGGACAAGCTGTGAACCACACTGTGTGTGTGTGTGTGTGTTAACCAGCAAACAGAGAGATGCTGAGGAATTACAGATGAGGGGATTTACCTGTGAAGTTACAGAGTAAATTCAATTCAAAACAAAGGAATCAACCGCTAACGTATGTCCAACCTAAAGCAGCACATTATGCTGTTTGGATTTTAGTGTAAGACTGCATCCGATTAATGTTTTTATTTGTGATAAAATGTTTTTACAATTATTCAGTTAATTCTTGACCTATCAGTAAATTGTAACTTTTTCACCATTTCCCAGTGCCTAAGGAGATATATTTAAATTGCTTGTTTACTCTGGTAAACACTCAAAAACCCAAAGATGTTCCGCTACAATGATATAAGAGAAAGAAGTAGCAGATCCTCACATTTGAGGTGCTTAATCCAGCAAATGTTTGGCATTTTCTTTGATACATAACAAAAACAATTATTTAATTGATCAAAATTGTTGTCCGTTAATTTTCACAAACAGGGTCATCTGTCTCCCTACGGCGGAAATCAAGCTTAAACTGATGATGTCATCAGGCATCAGTTGGTCTCTCGTGCCTACAGACCCACTCGAGATATTACGTCCAAATTGTTTTTATGTGAATGTCGGACGCATTGCTGTGAATCACCAGTTAGATCACCACGGCTGCTGTCATATTGTCTCGAGTTGTTCCATTATTCACCGTCTGT
Source organism: Dicentrarchus labrax (assembly GCF_905237075.1). Lineage (NCBI taxonomy): Eukaryota > Metazoa > Chordata > Actinopteri > Moronidae > Dicentrarchus > Dicentrarchus labrax. The sequence goes on along the minus strand of NW_026136719.1, from coordinate 15,461,739 downwards.
GGAGGATTTATCTCCAGATGACATCATCACTACAGTCAGTGGCTGCTGCTCAGCTTCACTAACCAAAACTACAGTATTATAACAATCAGATACATATTATGAACCGTGTTATTAAATCACATATTATTAATCATCCTCTCTTTGTTGACTCAGGTCTGGATCCAGATGCAGATAAAAAACATCTAAACATTTTTTATTTAAATATCAGATTGTGCCGCCTTGGCAGATGTATGTGCTTTTTGAGAGCTGTGTAGTTTTATTTTGCAGTCAGCAATATCAAGCTTAATTTAGAATAAAACCTTGGCAAAAACTTTGTTACAGCCAGCTAAAGTGGTCAATAGTGAGAAAGAATTTAGAGCTGACAGAAGCATTTCCACTTCTATACGTACTGATTGAAAATCCTTTCTAACCCTACTGGTTGTGTTTCTTAAGGGAATAGCACTGTAACCTAATATATCTGTAGAGTCCATGTACTTCAGTTCATCGTCTTCCACTGCACAGCTTTGCTAGCTGAACTGTTTGCACAGTAAGGACTTTAATCTTACAGTTTTCAGCTTGCCAGCAGCTGTTTTGTTTCTCCCTTTTCCTCAGGGTTTATAGACTAATCTTTACAGACTATTACGATTCACAGTTCATCTAAAGAAATAAAATGTTTTCTGGTTCACACTTGGGCTTCATTACAGCATCAAAATTTACCCAGACTCACATATCAGACGATGACGCTGCTCGTATGAAATATCCACATTACATACTCAATTGGAAATTCATCTACAAAGTTTACTGTATTGTATTCAAATTTGTATCTAATAATTGAGGCACAATATATACATTTCAAACTGGATTGATTCATATTTTTGTAATGTCTAAGTAATGTCGAATCAAGTATATGAGTTGCCATACCATAACCATACAAAATGCCAGGCTGTATAACATTTTCCGTCAGTTGTCTGTAAATAAAGCATGACCATTCTGAAGCAGTTGGGTCAGCCCTTGTTGTCCAGCTCTTGACTTTGTTCTAGTATCACACACATGAATATGACAGCCATATCAGTGTTAGTCAAGTTGTTTTGACAGCACTGTCACATTCGATTTATATTTTTCCTTGAAAGTGTGATCTGTATTTCTGCCTCTGTCGTGCTTGTTTTTTGAAACCCCCACTAGACTACTTTGATTTGGAAACGAAGCTATCTCCTATAGCTTTCATCCACTGGATACTATTGATCTGAAGTGGCATGATCAGTCTGTAAAAGGCCGAACATTATTTTTACTGAAGTGTTGACTTTTTGACTTCAGGTATAACATGTTCTTATCGCTCTTCACTAACAGGTGGAAAACATGCAGAAATCCAGGTCACACTCTGTGTCAGACATGGTTAAGGGGCACTGTTTCGACATTTCATTGTTTGTGACAGGTCTTAAAATGTGAGTCAGTCTTTGAACTGTTTTTGTTTTTTTCTCTGAGGAGAGGGAGCTCTGGGATGGTTCAACCGGTGTATAGATGGCATGCAAATTCACTTTTCCCTTCAAAGACAAAGGAAAAGAGAAAGCAAATCATCTCTGTGCCAGTGATAAAGCAACAAGCTTGCTTCTACAGCATGTATCAGCATGTTGTTTTTTTTCTTTCAATATTCCCCCTCATTGTTATTAATAATAATAATAATAATAATAATAATAATAATAATAGCTGATAGCTCTCTGTCCTGTTCCTTTGGTCCTGCTGTAAAAATCCATTCTGGTTTTAAAAGTCAGTCTCCAGAAATTATCAAACACTCCCTCGACATTCTTCAACACCTCAATGACCGGCACCTTCTAGCAATCAATATCGAAGCAGTGGCTAGTTGAAGCATGAAGAGGGTTTGCAGATGTCGCAGACCAGCAGGATGTGTGTTTACACTTTCCTCAGTGTTCAAAATGACACTGTGCTGAGTCAAGTGTGAAGTCCAAGGCCACGTTGTCTTTAGCCTGAGGTTCTTCTTTGCATAGTTAGTAAAGCTGCTGATTTTTCTATCTTATCAGACAGAACTGAAGTTAAAGTAATCCTTGTCTTTGCAAGCTGGATATTGAGGTAACAGAAAATTCATCCCAACTGTTGCTTTTCATGAAATCTTTATTTATTTTTCTGTGAGCTCATAACAGAGAAACTTAAGTCAGACATCTAGTTAGTCAGTCAGACGGACAGACTAACTACACATTTTTTGGTAGTCTGTGTTTTTCTTTTCCTTTTTGCAACTCATCCTAATTAGCACATAGATGTTTTTAATGTCAAGATTTGTGATTCTAAAACTAGGGATGTCCTGATCAAGTCCCTTTAGCTCCTGGTTCAATCCAAGTCAATTAATGTTGAGTACCAATACCAAGTCCCAATCTGATACTTGTATTTATTGTTTTGGATAATACAGGTGCATAGTGCACACTTTAAGTACATTAATGTTATTAAATTCAATCCAGTGTATATGCTTGACAATTGAATAGCTATGCAGTGCACCAAGAAATGCATCAATGCTGTTCCTTAATATTTTTTTTATTATTATTTGTTTGTTTTTACACAAACCCTCTCTATGATCTTTTGCCTTGATGCTGTCTGGAGGGAGTTACTCTCTCCAGTATTTGGTGCTTCGGTGCAGCCTATGTCTGCATTACCTGACAGAACTGTCTGTTGTATAGTATAGAGTTTATCATATATCATATCTGCATCTTTTGCGTGTATTACATGAACTAATTACTCTTATTGGCTTTTTGTTTGCGGGGCTTTTGTTGCACTTGCAGTGGCGTGTTGAGTGTGGCTGTGTCAACTCTTTACTGCTGTCTGTCCTCTGTCCCACTGATTTTCACTCACACAGAAAGAGCTTAGCACAGTGGAGGAAAGAGACAGCGGAGAGAGTTGATGATGCCTGCACCATGCATGAAAGATTTGTGAGTATAAACAGCTGTGTGACAGCTGACATAAAACAAACGGTCGGATCGGGTTGATAAAGCTCAATATAGCTGATACTGATCAGTTAAAAAATGCCGTAATTGGCACTAACAGCGATCTTTGAGATTGGATCGGGACATCCCTATCTAAAGACAACATAGTGTTTTATGGCTTCATTCTAAAAGTCCATTTAGCCATGTTTCTTTCTCAATAAATGCGCACAACAAGGTTTGAGTTACTATAGGTTAATTCAGAAAGTTACTCAAGGTTTGGTGCCAGCATAGTCCAGTTGATGATTGAATGGAGATGCAACACACGTGTGTGTCTGTGTGCATGTATAAACTTTGCTACAGCAGGTTAACAAAAATTTATATTTCAAGGCAACCCGAAGCAAAGAAAAAGGGAAATTAAATTTTCACTTCACTTTTCTCACCAAATGAACAAAAAACTCAAATTAAACCCTGGTGAAAATCTATTTTGGCTCTTGGTGTCCTCAAGCTGCCTGCGCTGCACACAGCTGATACTAATGACCATGATGCCATCAGTAGGTATCAGTTTATCTGACACTGTGCTGCGGTTGGCCACATAGGGCACATTACAAACCACACAGTTTATAGTAAAGACTTTAACTTTTTAATATTTGGCTCTACAATGTGTTCATTGTATTCAGAGTTAGGTAGACTTGAAAACAGAACCAGAAAACATTAAACTCCAATCTCTACTGGCAATAAATGTAATAACTTTATGTTGCTCTCCATCTGGAACTGTTAAGGTCCTCATTTCAAATAAGAAAAATATATATATAAACCAGCTGATCCTGTACCATGATCCACTTTTTTCCCTGGTCTGCTTTAGCATGATGATGATGATGATGAAATATATCTTCATTACTGTATATACCTACATTTTTGTCATCATGTTGTATTGTACTTGCTATGTGCAGTGGCTTGTGTCTTAAGGACCAATGTGTAGGGTTTAGGGTTATCTAGCGATGTGGTTGCAGATTACAATACCCTCGCTTCATCCTCCCATTCGAAGCATACAAGAGAAAATATGGTGGTTGTGAAACACAATCTAAAGCCAGTGTTTGATTTGTCCGTTCTGGGCTACTGTACAAACATGACCTTTAAAGGTCCAGTGGGGCTCCATTGGCAGAAATATGAATAATATTCATATGTTTTCATTAGTGTACCTGAACATAGGAATCTTTGTGTCTCTGTTACCTTTTTTAGAATGAGCCGTTTTTTCATCTACAGAGGGAGTCAGTCCTCTTCAACAGTAGCCCAGAACAGACAAACTAAACACTAGCTCTAGGCTGGGCCTTTGGCAATTTTTTGGGGAGTTTTGCGGCCACTGTAGTTTCTTCTACACGCTTGGAAAGCTGAGCTCTATTCAGGTGGTTGCAATCTGACTACAATCAAACAGTAGCTTTGACAAGACCACCTTTGCTCAGAGAATATGGTCTTAACTGATCTGCTGAGACACAAAGAGACATGTAACATATAAGTGCTACAAATCTTCAAGCTGTTATCCTCCACTTTGCCATCCCTATTTTACCTCTAGCATAAACCAACAACATATTTCTCTTTTTTTGTCAGTGTGGAAATATTCAATGGTACTACATGAAGAGCGTGTTCCTTTATGTTGTTCCTGAGTTAAATTTATGACTATTGAGTCTGTGAATTATATAATTTAAATTGACCGATTTTTTTCCCCCAAGTACACTGGTGTCCCCCAGAAACAATGAGGTGATGCATACACATCATTTCACCTCTCTTTATGGCATTAGCATGTAAATGAGTCCAAATCAGTTTCACACTCTGTGACTAAATCAGGTCACATTGGGAGGAAAGCAAAATGGCAAAGAAAGAAAGAAAGAGAGAGAGAAAGAAAGAACGAAAGAAACCCTTCTCCCACAGTGCTCGGTGAAAAAGAAACCCATTCATAGCAGCATTAATCATGGGTGGCACTAAAGAATTGCTCTGAGGCGACACCCAGAGAGAGAGAGAGAGACGGAAGGAGAGAAGCATTGAAACAACCTTATTCGTTTACTGGATCAGTCTGAATGACATCAGTCTGCTTTCCCTTCACAGTTGTGTCCTCTGTGATCTAACTTAGAACAACTTAAATATCTAATAAATGTGCCTATGAATCCTTTTTCATCACATTTGTATTAATTCTTCTCTAGCCTTAAGTATATTTTCATTTCTTTGGATGTTTAAATCCCCTCTGCTATATTTATCATTAAAATAGCACTAAAATCTAGGCTCATTTGTTGATTCAGTTTGTGGTTTTTAGGTGTAATTAAGTTTGATAGTATTCTATCAAATCAGAACCCAATATCAAATTCTCTCTTCTTTCCGATCCCTTACTGACTCTGATTAAGTTCAAACATACATTTGAAAAGATTACAGCTTTGGCTGACAGGCTTATTATAAACTTAATGTTCACAGCCTGTTACTGCAATTCGATAATGAGATGAAGAGCATCAGATATGAAATGTTGATTAGATATGCCACCATCCACTTGCATAGTTATTGTAGAGAGTGGTGTTTCTATTCTGATAATGTTATCTGGGTTATTTTATCAGACTGAAAGTGCTTCCCACAGAAGACATTATACAACTGTTTTCACAAGATGAGTAATACTCCTCACGACAAGTAAACTTATCACCATGTGTAAAATTGCCCCTTTGAAAAAAGAGCAAGAAGAGATTATTTAGCTGAAGAGCTTAGCGTATCTTGAGTATTATATCAGAATGGAACTGGATCCAAAATGGAACCCAGCCCTTATATTGTTCTATGACTTCTGTGTTACAGGACAATAGGGTGCAAGAACATAAAAAAACTAATAATAAAAAAACTATAAATGTACCTGCAAGCAGCAGTTCAGGGCACCGAGCCAGAGTGTACAAAACAAAATAGATTGCTCATAGATACACACTGAGGACATGCCAGTACTGGAAGTGCAAGCTGCAGGAGTGCCAGGTGTTGTTGACATGATAAGGAAGAGGCATGCATATATACAGTATTTGCTGATACATGTAATAGAGAGTTTTAAGTTTAATCAGAGGATCTTATTTTGTTGTTCACATGGGGCTCAAGTCACCAAACAGCCATGTCTACTCTCACCTACATGCTCTAAAATACAAATGTATCTGTCAGGACAGACCAAACAGGCTTTAATCCTTTTGTTTGTTTTGCTTAGTGATTTTCTTACACAAGTGTACAGAAGATGCAATACTGCATTTGTTTGCTTTAACTGGTTTGGCTTTATTAGAATACTTTTCATGTCTTTTGTGAACTTGTGTGAGTGTGAGTGTGCCTGTCCGTGTTTGCAGGCACTTCCCTGGTAGCATAGGTAGAGAGTCAACAGTTGTCTCTTTGGATCAGTCCACTCCAGAATTTGCCTTTTTATATTGTAAGATTTTGAGATTTATGCAGACAAAAGAGGAAGATGCAGGTATTCAATTTGCGTGGGATCTAATTAGAAAACATGGACTCTCAGATGTACTAAAACAGTGTACGTGTTAGTTTTTAGGTGATGTGTGTGTGTGTGTGTGTGTGTGTGTGTGTTAGTGCTAGTGCGTGTATACATGGCCTTAATATACCAATTTTACCAACCCTCCTGCTGCGTTGTGAGTCATAAGTTGACTCCTCTCCCTCGGCTTGCTGTCACTTATGTCATTACTTAGGCTTAAGATGCATTCACCAAGCCAGCTCATTAGCTGCAGTATTTGTTTGAGGCATAGCATGATATTAGCATTTAGATGTGCAGAGTCTCACCTGCTGCTGTCATTGTTGGGCTGCACAGACAAATTCACATCTGGTAAATTTCTTTTCTCAACAGTGAGAGATTGCTGCTATTTGAAGAAACAATGTTGTCTATAGATGCAGATGTAAATGTATTTCCATATAAAATGCAGCATGCTGTTGTTGTTCAAGCATGACGAATGTGAATCAGGCTGAATCTTCAATTGCTTTGGAGTACCAGCCATGGGGGCCATTATTTCTATAGTCAGACATGTTTGTTGATTGACAACACAGATGATTGTTCATCATTTGTGTGATAAATGTGATGGAGAGTAACCAGATGGTTGTTTTATCTACAATGTGAGACTTGCTCAGAGAGGAAGAGGGAAAGATGGGACCACACAGATAAGATGAGAGAGAGAGAGAGAGAGAGAGAGAGAGAGAGAGAGAGAGAGAGAGAGAGAGAGAGAGGCAAACCAGAGGACAAAAAAACATTCAATACTTTAACTTCTTTTAAACGATAGGAGAAGATATATTCGTATATGCTCCTCTGGGGATCAAGTATGTGTGATTCAGTGTTGATATAAAAATGTTGTTTAACGCTTGATGGTGCTCAGCCTTAAACCTAAATCTGCTCATACATTTTGACCTGTTTCCCCACATGGATTGTTGGAAATGTGTAGATGGCATTCAGCTACAGAAGATCTGCAGTAATAGTTAGAAAGTTGCATTTGTTTTGACATTTCAAATGTTGTAGAACAATCGGCATTCAGTGTATATTTCATGTAACCTCAGACGTCTGGGTGCGCCTCGACAACAAATGCCTTCGCAGAGCCTTGGACAGCACATTAGTATTAACCTTCTGACTGGAGGAAGGATTGTAAGGTTGTGTGAGGAGACAGCCAGTGAATCAGAGACTGATGACATCCATCTATGCTGCTAAGGTGTTGTGTGTTTGGGTGAAGGTTGAGATAAAAAGCCTCCGAACCTCAGTAACACATCAAAGACCAAACTCAGCATGTGGCTTCATATCTCTGGCCCAAACCTTCCTCTGAGTTCTGCAGTGTTGTTATATAGGCCATCTTTCTATTGCTATTAGTCACTCACCCTTTGGGTTACAGTATTGTAGCAGGAAATATCCTATAACACTTTAGCACTGTCAAAAAGCAGCTATTAAGGATGTACTTTCTACATGTGGGCCCATTCTGTTGTTTGCTAGTCTGTGGATATGAGGTCAAACGTGGATGATGTAATAATACATCAAGATATTTCTAGGGCAGCTTCATGGTGATATAACCAGACTGTACCAGATGGGTTGTTACACAGAACCATCTGGGACGTCTGTTTGGAAAAGGGCAGTACTCGGCAGGTGATTGGATGAACCATCTGTCTATCAGCGCCTATCACAAGCTTCAAACTTCAACCAATCAGAGCAACGAACCATATACCCCCTTACCTGCCAGTACTTCCTCAAAGAACGCTGACGCTGATCAGCTATTCAAACAATTAATGAAATCTACCAAATTGGTATGTATTCATCTCATCTATTATTTTGTTGTTGTCAGTGAGTTACTGTCATTTCTGATGTTTTACCACGATGCATTGCAATGTTTTGGAATAACATTTAAAATGAAAATCAGTGCAGTACAGTCGACATGTCTGTGTCCAGGTGGCTGCTGTGGTTGTCTTAATGAGTGTCTGTAAATGGATGTCAACGTCCATTCATTTTTGGAGACCTGAGTATGTTGTTATTGAGCTTGTACATGTAAACACACAATGACCACAGTGGCTCTGTGCTTTAAAATCCTAAGGAAATACCTGTGATATGTTGACTTCAGTGTGGTCATGGAGGGATACATTTATTGTATTTGGTTTGTTATTTGATACTGAAGACTTTATTTTGAGTGTTTTATTTATTTTTTCTTTGCACACAAATATCAGAGTAAGCAAAAATACAAACTTCTAATTTAGATAAGACTACAGTCGCTGATATAATCTTGGCTGTTATCTGTTGCACGCTAATGTGCTCAATGACAGGAAAGAATTGCATTAAGCATTCACAAATGGCTCTAATTTTTCCTGAGAGATAAGCAGCTATGAATATAAAGTCAGTAGACACAATACATATGGTGGTGTCTCATCTTAAATGCAGCACAGCCTTAAAATATACACACGCTTCTAGAGGGTACACACTCACACAGGGTAAAAACAATGCTGAATAATGCTTACATCAGTGGGAAGGTGAAAAGTGAAGAAAATCTGAATCTGTGTGTTGAAAGAGCTGTCAATCAATGTGGGGTTTTATCAGGAATTGTGCCTTTAGGATTTATTCTAAATAGCAGAGAAAACTAAATTACCACGTGTTGTAGCTTTTACAACACAAACACACCTAATTATGCTAAGTAAGGCACATGTTTAGGAGTTGCTTAAAGCAATATAGATATGTTGCATTTTTGTCTAATTTAGCGAACATTTCCTGAATAATTTATCAAGCCAATTCGTATAACTTTCAAACACAGTTACCTCAAGAAAAAGCATACATTTTTGGCTTTGTATTCAGTAAACATTTTTGTACTGTACTGTACATCTCTAGAGATGTAAACAGACAATACTGAACATGTTGTACACTGCATTAAACTAATTGCCAAAGCTCTGCATCAAAGAGTTTCACGTAAGTGATTTCAGTTCAGGAGGCATTTCAAAGGTAAGAAAAGAGGTTCCACATGGCAGCACTAAGCTCAAAAACCGTTGGTTTGGTCCTACATACAAGATTTGGAGCCGTCTGTGCTGACCTCTCAGCCTCGGGTGAGTTGAGGCTACCTGAGGAATACTTATGAGAGAATTAATACAGATGGGTTTCATATGAATAGTTAAAAGATAATTTGAGAATAACAACACAAGTTCTTGTTCCAGTGTTCACAGTACTACTTTATTTACCATGTCTTGATGTAACGTACAATATTATGTACCATATTCTTTGATAAAACTTGGAAGAGGATCACTGCAGCAATGTTTGTGTTGCATTGGATGTGTTTTCTGTTTTCTCTTAACACTGACTGCTAAACAGCACTGAGAGTAAAGCTGCAGGTCAGGACATCCTAACTGGACTGTTAACAGCCAGCGGCTTGTTTATCTCTGCTGTGCCTCAGAGCCCTCTCATTTCATCCTCTGTTTCATCTTTAGGTGCCTTAGGTTTGTAATTCAGCAAAGACAGCTTAGTTATTGCTCTGGAACAGGAGGTCACGACAGCAAGGCAGTGAGCAACCTTGTAAAATGTTGACGGGGTGTAAAATGCCAGGGAACAGCTTATGCAAGGTTTTCGAGTGAACAGGGTACTGTAAGCTTTTTCCTGTCATGACAGAGGAGAGGAGGAGGATGGAGATCAATGTGGATAGATTTCCTGCTGGAGATGGGATCTGATGAGCTGAGATGTAGGTGTGCATACAAGTCTGTTATGTATCTGTCAGCTTGTTTTTAAGCGTATTTGCTTGTGTGCACACATGTAGGTATTGAGGTATGCACACTATTCTCATTAACATGCCTTCTCTGCATTAGGTCCATAACAAATATTGTTTTGTCTGATATGGGTTTTCCATATTACCCTCCCACATCAGTGTCAGTCAGTGTACACCGATTGGCGTAACATTATGACCACTGACAGGTGAAGTGAATAACACTGCTTATCTGGTTATCATGGCACCTGTCAGTGGGTGGGATATATTAGGCAGCAAGTGAACATTTTGTCCTCAAAGTTGATGTGTTAGAAGCAAGGGAAATGGGCATGGACATGTGAGGATTTGAGTGACTTTGGCAAGGGCCAAATTGTGATGGCTTGACGACTGGGTCATCTCCAAAACTGCAGCTCTTGTGGGTTGTTCCCAGTCTGCAGTGGTCAGTACCTATCAGAAGTGGTCCAAGTAAGGAAAAGTGGTGAACTGGAGACAGGGTCATGGGCGGTCAAGGCTCATTGATGCACGTGGGGAGTGAAGGCTACTGTAGCTCACACTGCTGAGAAACCTAATGCTGGTTCTGATAGAAAGCTGTCAGAACACACAGTGCATCACAGTTTGTTGCGTATGAGGGCTGCTGAACAGTGTATGTGACCTGCAGGCATACTTGCACATATATGGACAGAAGAAGAAGTGTGAAACTAAGACTGAGACTATTTAGATACCATGTGGAATTAAACTCACAAACTCCAATTTAGACATGTCTACAACTTATCCGCCGTAGCGAGAATGATCAGTATCAGTGACAGACGGCGGGTTCTGTCTTTTTTTTCTTTTTCAACCAGTCTCACTTTTCTGGTGATGATAACAGACAAACACTTTATGGAAGTGTGCAGTTGGGAGGAACACTACTGACAGGCAGGGGGTGAATATTCAGTTTTGGTGCTCAGCAAACAACATAAAAGGATGCTAAAAGTACCACCATTCCTAATTATCTGGGCCTCATTGCTTGCAATGGCAACAAACCGCTGTTTTTGAGTGTGGCTGTCTGAGCCACAACCTGTGGTAGAGTTGTGTGTTATATTTGAGAACCAACATGGCGTTGGCCGTATATAGTACAATTTAGTGCTGAGCCTGAATTAGGACCAATTAAATGTATTACATGGCAAGAAACTACTCTGATTTGGGCCTTTGCAAAAATGAAGGATGCTCTTTTTAATTGCAGATAATAAGCCTATTGTTATCATCATTTAAGGCTGCTTGTGTGGGATAATTTCCTTTTTTGTTATGTGTCTTGAGGTCAGATTAGAAAAAGGAGGTTGGGTTATAGGTTGTGAATGTTTCTCATAATCTGTCCATGGACCAATGACTTGCTCAGTTTTCTCTGTAAAATATCTATTTTGTATTCAATCTCATGCTCATGTGCACTCTGATTTGCCTGTCTAATTTCTGGGTTGACTGCTCACAACCAGTTGTTACAGTATAGTAAAACAACTCTTGAATACTGTGATTAGTCAGGAATGATCTCTGACATTGGTAAGGGAATTGAGGAAAGCAGAGATAAAAGCAGCAACACTAGCTGTTATTAATAGAAAATGTGATTTATGCATCTGGATATAGGCTAATACAGAAACTGTGGTTTTTGCTCCACAGTGTCTAAGATTATACAGTAGGTTGCTCTGAATGAGGCTTTATAATAGCTTAAGATTCCTAGACTGCAACTAACTCGAGTATCTCCCCTTTCTATTTTTTTTTACTCTTTGGGTTGGTTCTAAGTGTGATCTGCTGAGTGTTTTGTCTCAAACTCTGTATAGCTGCAGTGTGCTGCAGTGTGAGTTGGACCTGTGGGACCAATACAAGCCTCAAGGCTGTATTCAAGTAGGAGGAGGGGAGCCATGGTAAACTACAGCAGTGGTTAGATGGGAAAGAAATTGTCATTGTATCTACTTTTTTTTTTTTCTCACCTTTTGGGGACAAAAAAAAAAAAATCTGTTCACACCTTGACTTTGTGGTGACTCACCTTCCACCTGAAAACAAAAAATTTGTCCCCAGAAGAATAACAATTTCATAATCATAGGACTAAGACTCAGTTTTTGGGTTAAGGTTAGAGTTATGAGAGGTTTTGTTGTGTGTAGTGCACAGTTTTTCATCCCAACCATTTTCGGCTTTGTTCTCAGGCATTGCTCTCTCTTCTTCTCCTTTCTACCAAACTTTTTTATTCCCTTAGGAGAATGAGTCAGCAAGTGTTTATCACTTGCAGTTCAAAAGACCATTTTGCTCTTCTCTTTATTCCCCCTCTCCAACATTTGGACAGATAAAACTATCACTGCTGAGAACACATATGTGGTTTTAAGGTTCTTGTGTTTGAAGCGTTTTTTTTCTGTCTTTCTTTGATCAGTAATGATTGCATAGCCAAGTGAAAATCCCTTGGTATCATTTAGGAATCACGGCAGATTAGCCATTCTGTTGGCACATACCTGCCACTGTTGTGGTCTTCACCACATCTTATACCTTTCTGTTTTTTTAGCCTCCTTCTTACCTCATCAATTCACACAACACAACCCCCACTGGCTGTTGCAAAAGAGCTATCATACTGACACCGACAGTGTGTATGCTGCTGGTGTGTTTTTCTGGTTGATCTGATCCAACTGCTGGGTGGAGACAGCAACTTGGGGCTCTCACGAGGGGACACAGGCCGTGAGGATGAGATGTGACATGTGGCCTTGGCTTAGTGACAGATGGTGAAGCCCTGCTGTCAGAGTTTGGGAGAATACAGCTGAGCTAATGTTGCTGTTTGCTATAACTCGTGCTCTAAAATATTCTTGCTGGCTCTCATGTAACCACACCTCTGTCTCAAACAATAGAGGTGTGGAAAGATTCCTCAAAGTGGTCTTTTATATGATATAATGATATAGAAATAATGATAAAAATCCTGCCAGGTAGCACATCTTACTTCACATTTGCTAGACGTTCAAGCTCATTTTGCTGGATGTGGATGCTGATTAGAGCAGATCAGATATTAAATATTTTTCAGTGTTGTTTGCTTAAGTTTCATTTGTCTGTTTTTATTTGTTTTGTATGATTAACAATTACAAATTATATACTGTGCAAGTATTGGTTTAATATTTAGATTTTCTTTCTGAGCCTTTAGTGGACTATAATATCCCGTATAATTTTGTATAATTTGTGTAAAGATGAGTGTTTGTCAGGAAAGTTTGTACAGGATTTCGACAACATATTTTCATGCCTAACATGATGAAATAAAAAAAGCTTCTATTATGAATTTGATTCCTTATCTCAGAGTCAAATGACAGCCTCCCACTGTGTCCCTGTTTTGTTTCTTTTCACCAGCCGTCCTCTTACACTATGACCCAAACAATCCCATTCCTCATCATCACCCCCCATCACAGAGAAGAAAGACATCAAAGCTCAATATTCATGTTGGACTGTCTGTCTTTCATGTGGGTTGAGGGTTTGATGCTCAGCTTGATGCTCTCTCTCCTTTTGTGTTTTAGGTCATCGCCTGGAGCAAACAGTAGAGCTGCTCTGCCTACCTACAGATATCAGTAAGTTAGTTTTTCTGTGCCATGGCAGGTTATTACAGTAAAATGCTATAGTGAACAGTGTGGGGGGAATTATTATAGTGTCACATGAAAAATAGTCAAGTTTTGCACATTGTAGAGGCATGACAGTAATGATAGGATGACCACTACCCAATGTTGTGTGTTTCTGTGTACTGGTATACCCAGACCTGTTTCTATGCACTGAGCAGGCACACATAGCAACTTCTGGGCCCTAGGGAGCTCCTTAACTTGCCTGGCTTCCACAAGTCATGACACTCTAGTGTAGAAACAAACAATGATGTGAGGAATAAGGGCTAAAAGGATGGAAAAAAATATGGGAGCTGAAGATATGTCATAGGGTGGAGGTTTATTTAGCAAGGTGACTTTGCTTGGTGTTTATGACTCCATTGAAGCTTGTATCTGTATTGTTTTTATTCAGTATATCCATCTGTATGGTAGAGCATTGCAAAAGCATAAATCCTCTGCTATAATTCTGATTGGCTTGTGAGCTTACACCAGTCCTTGTTGACAATGCCAATAAACTCTGTTCCAGAGAGAGTAACTCACACACTTCACACTATGTTATGATTTTTTACGCATCAGAGACAAAGCCCATCACTTGATATCCTTCTTCCCTAGCTGTCACACCTTTAATGTGTTGCAGTGGCTGACTGGAAAACAAACAAACTCTGCGCTATTTCTAACTCTATAATTGAATTCAGTGCCTTAGCTGAGTAGCTTGTTCATATCTATAAATATGTTAAGAAAGTACCAACAGTGACATTATTGATATTGAAGTTTCTTGGTCAAATATATTGTGATAGGTATATGTCCACATCTCCCAGCTGGTTATAAGCACAAGTACAGGGTGAGAAGTCAGGAATGAGACAGACAGGAAGGAGAGAGTGAGGCCGATGAAAGAGGAGGTAGGGCATCATGGGATCACAGCTGAAGACATACTGTACATGGGTGGAGGAAAAGGATGCAAAAACAACAGTTGAGCAATCCAAAGTGTTGTGAGCCTCTCAACACTACCTCCCCTCATCATTTATTAATATTCTGCTAGAATATTCATCCATCCTGGTACAGCACCATCCTCCTGAGAGAGAGAGAGAGAGAGAGAGAGAGAGAGAGAGAGAGAGAGAGAGAGAGAGAGAGAGAGAGAGAGAGAGAGAGAGAGAGAGAGAGAGAGAGAGAGAGAGAGAGAGAGAGAGAGAGAGAGAGAGAGAGAGAGAGAGAGAGAGAGAGAGAAATTAATAGAGCTCTGTATCATTCTGACACTCAACAGTGTATCGAAAACCTTTGTTATTGTAGTCACTTAAATAGATGGCTCCTTCTATCTCATCCACTTGTCTGCTTATTTCATGTTTACTGTTGATTTTGACCACATCCTTTTCTGTAAAGGGATTAAAGAGAGACCGGGCAGGCCTCTTTGTTCTGGATTTCAAACTATGAGCCACAATGTGGTCTGAAAGGAGCTGTTACTCCAGAACCAGATCACTCACATGAGCCTCACAGCCATACTTGCTCTTGAGTAGGTCCGTAAACATCCTCAAAATAGGTCTCCATCCATCTGCATGTCACTGATATGGGAAATCCATGGCGGTTAGGATTCATACTGGGAAGTTTAACGGTAGACTAGTCTTGGGGATGGCTGCAGTGTGGTCTTTGAGTCATCCAGAGCTGTGCAGTGATGTGTGCTCAGTCTGCCAGCTGCTATGCCTCACTTACTCCGATTAAATCCTTTGAAGATGAAGGGAAGGACAAAGAATCTAGCAGTCCCGTAACTTGTTATAAATCATCAAAAGCCGGAGCAGCTCCATTAATGTGTACACTGGTTCTGTGATATCACACTGTGAATGCACTGATAACTAACCCCAAAGTCATGGTGGAATTTGACGCCAAGCTATGAAGTCGGTCACATCTGTAACCACATATGCTGTTAACTGTGTGAGGAACCATCTGTACTTTACCTCTTTTCTACTTTCTTCTGGTCTTCTTGAGGATTTCGGTTATCTGAAAGCTTAAAAGAATCCACAGTCAGTGTTTTTTGTTTATATGCACTGTGTTATATCTGTGCCTGTGGCTGCCTCATGATATAGCATGAAAATTCTTCTGCTTATTGACATTTGGACAAATTTGCCAATCCACCGGCACAAAATATATGAGGTTGCCATAAATGTATGAGGTGCTCTGAGAAAGCTGTAAACAAAAACACATGAAATTTTATATTTTCCATGAGAAAACTGTCTCTATTGCCCCTGCCCATGTGCTCCCTTCTGCCCTGTGTAATAAAGTGAACCAATATATTGGTATTTTTTTGAATGACCCCTATAAGCTTATAGAACCAACCTTGTTTAAAATGCTAGATTTTATTGTAATGTTGGAATTAAATTTGTCATAACACAAAAAAGTGTTTGTTGCTTCTTGCTCAATTTGAAATTCCTCTTAATTAGAATGAGCTGTATTGCCAATTTCCTAGAAACTACGTTTGTTTGCCATCATGCATGTCCAGCAAATAAATGGCTGCCTGAATCCTATATAGGTAAAAACCATGCTAGAAAAAAAAACATTTAATCTAACACAATAAACTGCAGTTTGACACTAGTCTTTCCTACAAAAATGGTGCAGTTGTACCTTGACTACAATGGATTCTGTTATCTTAAACATAAATTAACATCTGTTTTTTTGCCTTTTATGCCAATCAACAATCACAAATAGATTGAGGAAGTGGAGTATCTTTACAATATACAGTATTTACCAGGATAAAACCATAAAATGGATAACAACACTGACAGTGGCAGTGAGGTTGGATCTAATGTGTTAAAAAGAGAGTTAGCAGATATCAGCTAGCAAAGAAGGAGTGATCTGCTCCCTCCAAAAGTCAGGGTAGACATTAACTAGAACCATAGTGCATCATTGACTGTGCATGTTACCTCTGCTCTGCAATGATGTACTCAAAAGTCTTTGTAATTGCGGGATGATAATGTCACCACTTTATTCACTCCTGCAGCACGATAAGAGAAGTTCAGAGTGCACGATCAACTGAATATTGAATCAAGACCTGTGGTGATTCAGTGTTGTGCTCAGAGAAACCTCAGCAGGTGAACCTCCAGTTGAAGGACAGCCTTTTTATCCACAAGGCCACAACACTGCCCGTTAATACTATTGGGACTAAATGTGGGGGAAAGGTCCACGGTTTAGTTTTAGGACATAGTAGAGAGACCAGATTCAGAGTGATGTGATGTAAGGGGATTCAAATGAGAGCTGCAATAATCCAGATTTCTGTCGTCATGAGATAAGTGCTGCTGTCTGTCCGGTCAGCAAGCCCTGTTGACCCTTCTCTGTCCTTGCTGTCTCTTATGATCCCTGGCTGCATCCCAAGAGACAGCGAAATTAGTACTCAGCACATCACAGTGAAATGACTGAGGCAATGCATCTACAAGCTGTCATCTTTGGCAATGATTTATTTCTCCTCAGATCTGACCTTTTTATGAAACAAATAAAAGCATGACAGTTCTTTCAATGAGACATTTATATCTACTGATGGATCGGTGAAAACATAATCCTACATTGAAAGTCACAGTGCACTCTTGATGTTTTTGGAAAAAGTTACATCTTTACTAAAGGCTTTTATGTTATCTGGCCAGTGAAAACTAAACTCTGTCAGAGGGAAACTTTTTGCTCGCATACACACACACAAACAAGGCCGCTTTAGCAGGATGCAGCATGTACAGAGATGGAAGAAATAGCAGTAGAGTAGAGGTATAACATTAAGAAAATAAATGGTAAATGTGTTGTTTTAATTGCAAACCTAATTATGTTTGTACAAATGACAGATGCAAATAGATAAAAAGTTATCTCTAGCCGTACCAAGTGTCAACAATGTTGGTTTGCACTTACTTTAATGACTCATAACATTTTTGCTGAATACTGTCTCATCCATTTCATAAACTTGAGAGCCTGGAAGCATTAATGTGTCATTGCTGCAGCCAAGAAGCCATCAGAATCTGCTGGCAAATAGGTAAATGTTTTTGAGAGTGTTTTCACTACATAACTGACCAGACTCTATAGTTTCATGGTACTGTGGATTTCTGGTGTTTTTATTGTTTTCTGGGATCTACTTTTAGTTTATGAGCCACAATGTGGTCTGAAAGGAGCTGTGACTCCAGAACCAGATCACTCACATGAACCTCACATACTGGCTCTTGAGTAGGTCCGTAAACATCCTCAAAATGAGTCTCCATCCATCTGCATGTCACTGATATGGGAAATCCATGGCGGTTATGATTCGTTCTGGGAGTTTAGCGGTAGATCGTCTTGGGGATGGCTGCAGTTGGTGTTTGAGTTTTATATTTTGTGGGCTGTATTTGTAATGATGATCCTGCATATATTTTATGTTCCACTGATTTTATATTTTTATTCATGCAAAAAATAAATACAGTTCTCATGAATACAACTATTACTGGAGACCAGTGACTTCAGTGAACTGTATGATACATTGGTTTATTTTAATTGAGTGACATTGCTTTTCGTTAATTTGCACATACAACATAATTCAGTTGTCCCCTCTTAATGTCCTGCCTCCCTTTTCTGTCCCTACAAACATTTATTACACCTGCTGCACTCTCTGTAACCTTTCCTCTCTTCTTCACTCCTAAAACACCGTGCATTGCTTTATATTCCTGTATACATACAGAGAACAAGACTGACAGGCTGTTGTTCTGTTCTGCCTACAAATAATTAAATTACTGGAAATGCTGCATGGAGATTGAACTTTTGGTAAGAGTTGGATGTCAATATGCATCACGACAAAGGTTCTGCACAACAACTACAATGGCAGACCATGTCCTCACCAACTGCTGTCCATGGCTGCCTGCCAGTGATGATCATTTTACTTTACATTTACTGTACAGACATATTTGACAATAAATGTATTATTACAATTATTATACTAATCTAAATGTCAACAAACTAATCGAGGTGCAAATTGGCCAATAAGCAGCTTTTTAGCCTCATTAGCAGTCTCTCGACATTAATACAATCAGATGACTGAAAAATTAAATATTTAAACAAGTAATTATTTGACCCTCAGTCAGTCTCCCGGTCACTGATAATTAAATAGCCCGGCTGTAGGTTATAACCCATTACAGCTCCATTTTATTCAGTGTTTCCCTTTTTTGTCTTAGCTTGTGCCATATTTACATTACATTTGTAAACCTTAAATCATGATAATATTTTATCTGAACGTTTTGTGGCATTCACCCTTCATGGGGTATTGGTGAGTGTTGATGGTTAATAATCCTCAAATGACATACATCAAATCCATAATCCTCTTAACTGCTCATTTGATCTTGATGTTTTATCCATTTTTAAAAAATCTTTTGACTTGTAGGGGGTTCATGCTGAGATAGAGGGGACGAGAGGAAAGAGAGTTGTAGATTTATGAAAGTAGACAGCAAGAGAAGACTGTGATCAGGTCTACTTTTGGATTCCCGCCTCTGTTGCCTTGACATTCACCATTTAAACCAACAAACAGAACAGACGCAATGTGATGATGCCAATTCTGAACAGATACATCTTCTCTCACCTTGTCTAGGTATAACACTGAGCCAGAGCCAGCCTCATTACCAAACCCAGGCACTGAATGTGTTCCTGCTTGGCACAGTTTCCACTGAGCAATGTGAGCAAGATTTCCCCAAAGAAATCTAGGTTTAGCAATCCGCAATCTTAAAATAGCTTTGAATCATACATTATTACATAGCAGGCTTGCCTCCTCTGTCAAACCGCACTTTCTGCTGTGATTATTGTCTCCTTGTTTTCTCCAACCTTCCACATTTGAAAAGATTCCCCGTGCTCATTAGCATAGCTTTATAGTTGATATGAACAGACTCACAGATGGCTTTTCTGTCTCTCAAAAGTAAATGCACTTAAAAAGAAAAAGAACTTTGTACATTATGCAACACACATGAATAGATATTGTCATGTTTTGAAGTTTGAATGTATAAAAGAACAGTTGCTTGGGAGTACAGGAAAAAAAACATACAGAGCTGTTTTTGGATCATGGGGGAATGTATTACATGTGAGTGAGTGGAGGGGGAGTGGGCAGATTTCAATCTTCCAGCCTGACTCAGTGTGTTTCCCTTGGGTTCAGTAAAGCATAAAGGATGCTGGGAGGTGTGACACCCCCTCCTGAACCTGCCAGTGCTCCAGGAGGATTGATGTGACACACACACACACACACACGCACACACACGCACACACATGCACACACACGCACGCACATGCACACACACGCACACACGCACACACATGCACACACACACACACACACACATGCACACACATGCACACACACCACACTCAGGCAGTCAGATGCAACAAACTAAAGCCACTGTGTCAACAGTTAGCACACAGTGTCATACAGGTCCAAGACACACATTCGTACACACACAGATCTCTGTGCAACATAGGACTGGGCTGATAATCAAAATCAAGCCTCTGTCTGTCTGTCTGTCTGTCTGTCTGTCTGTCTGTCTGTCTGTCTGTCTGTCTGTCTGTCTGTCTGTCTGTCTGTCTGTCTGTCTGTCTGTCTGTCTGTCTGTCTGTCTGTCTGGTCAGGAGCGATGCTGCTCCTCTGTGTGGCCGTGCAATCACTGTCTGTGTGATTAATCCTCAGCCTGTCAGCTGGCCACCAGCGATACTGAAACCAAACAAAAACTCACACAAAGCTCAGCAGCGTGCGTGCTCTCACGGTCCATTTCGGGATGTGCAGATGTGTGCAGGTTGGGCTTGCACTCACCAGAAAGCAAAGAAGAGTAAAATATTCTAACCTGTTGTTGTGTTTTTCAGGGCAAACATTTACAAGAGGGATGCTTTGTTTTCAATTTGCACCTAATTACAGTCAACGCTTTGGTGTGTTGTTTTCAAGGCACAAATGCATCTAGCCTAAGCATGCATGTATAGATGTGGGAAAAGCCACATTAGGGCTGATGGAGTGTGCACTACAGTGTGTGTGTGTGTGTGTGTGTGTGTGTGTGTGTGTGTGTGTGTGTGTGTGTGTGTGTGTGTGTGTGTGTGTGTGTGTGTGTGTGTGTGTGTGTGTGTGTGTGTGTTTGTGTGATGTGAAACCTGAATATTTTCCTCCAGTTTTCCCCGAGGGGTTGTGTGATTGACCGAACCCAGAAGTTATTTCATGTGCCTGCCACCAAACTGCATTAGTGGGCCCAGCCGTTACCGCTCAGCCTGTCTGTCTCTCAACAAGATAAGGGGATATTTCCCAGCCCAATATTGCTTTCTCTGTTCTGTGCTGTCACTGAATACAATGACCATCACTGCATTCAATGAATATTATTAGCATCTTTCTCATGATTCTGTCAATGTGGAAGACAGCTTTGTGGGAGTAGAAGTACACGCTGTTTTTTTCCGTGGTCTGATATCTGAGCTGACTCTTGGAGAAAGAGTTGATACCAGCTGCGGTGTATTGTCCAGTCTAAACGCAATTATAAGGCATCTGTCAAACGTTCATTATCACCAGTCATTAACAAGAAGTCACCTGGTTCAGCAGTTTCAAGCACTGCCATTGTTTCAGTTTGAAAGCACCTGACAGAGGTTAAGAGAGTGAAGGCTGCTGAGAAATAACTGTTGTTGATTAGAAGTTGACAGAGGATGAGGATTAGAGGCCTGGGCAGAGAAGCTGTTTCTGGAGAGGGGTCAATAAGAAGCAGGATTGTGAAAGACCTCTAACTGAGGGATCAGGTGTGTTTTGTGTCAGCCATTGTGCCATTGTCAGCCAGGGAGCAATTCTCACCTTCATCTCTCCAGACTTTAAGTGGCAATTCAGGAGGGATGACAGGTCAGTGTAGCAGACCAGTATGGGTTAGTATTATTGTCCATTCTGCTCTGTGGCCATCTGCTTAGGTCCATACAGTATAAAAGGACTATTTCCAATCCTGTGACATTTCTTTATGTGGTTTTACTTATTCACTGGTTTCAACTGGGAGCCACAAAATCTGATATTTTCACTTAAAACAAAAAAACTTAAAAAATAAGTGCAGATTATATTGTAGAGTATTACAACCCAATTATTCTAATTGGCCCTGATGGTGGAACCTGAGGTTTATTTATTTACACACTAGTGATCACTGTCTGGATTTTGATTAAACTTGTTCAAATTGACACTGATTGAACCAAAGGATTTACTGCAGTTGCAAGAAGAGCTTTACTACTAGTATATTAGTGCTAACACAGTACAAGAGTTTCTGTATCAATACTGAATTCAATATATTACTTTGGGGAATATATCTTTTTCTACAAAACACATATTTGCATTTATGAAAATAAGCCAAAGGTGATACATTTCGGAATCCATGTTATCATTATTTGCTAACATACCTAAAAAGCCGGTCAGAAAAGCAACATATGACTATATGACTTGCCCATCATAGCAACAGGTCTGCAGTTCCTACTGGTAACAAATGAAAGGTAGTGTTATTGTGGCTTTTTGAAAGTGCAGTAATGTGCACTTCGTATATTAAAGAAGAGTCAACCGACAATGTTTAGTCACAGATTACTGATGATGACCAAGAACAAGACGAAAGACTTTACACAAATAATATCTATTTCCCTAATTAAAACTCAGATCATAACAACTCAATTTATGCTGGTAATGAAAATCACCAATGAAAACGTTTTATAAAGAACTTGCCTTTTGCTTTTCAGTCCATTTTTCAATCTCTCTTTTCATTTCCAATATTTATGTATTCTGTCTTTGTGTCTGTGTTTTTGTCAGGACACAAAAAATGACTAATCCCTTTTTAAGCAAAAATAAATAGTGGATCTTTGTGCTGCATATTCTCACTCTGTATTGTATCAGCAGACACAAATAACCGTAGTTTTTAATTAGCAGCATCTCCATAATCTTTATTATCTCCCTCCTTTTTTGTTTGGCCATTGGACTAATACCCATTTATTTTGTAGTCAGGTTTCAGCCTGGTTGGGTGAGAGTGGTGTGGGAGGATTTCTCATTAAATCCAAAACAAAAAAATGTTTTCCCTGCTGCTCACATGTGTGCAGTGGTGGCAGTCCCAACAATGAGTGGGTATTAGTGTGACTGCTTTTACTGTTTTCCCCCAAGTTAATAATTTGAGATATTAAAATAACTTAATGCTTTTTATCTGTCTCGCTTTCTCTCGCTCATTCCCTCTTATCAGTAACCAAACCCAGTTGACAGCTTCAATTTAACCCTGCGAAATCGCCCCAGTATCCGTCTCCCTCCAGGGCAATTTAGCTGTGTTTAGCTCTCTGCAAGCTGGGCTTGTCGCCAGGCAAACTTTAGAGAGTGTTTCATGTTCCTTCGTTAAAATGTGGGCCAATCCAGCCCCATGTGCCACCTGGCCAGCCTTAGAGCCCACAAACCAACGTATGTGTTCCCACTGTGAGCTCATCTGAGTGATAGTTTGCTCTGGTAGCATTTACTGTAGTGGTTACATGCAAGTGTTAAAAAGGATAATATATGTATTTATCTGATAAGTTTGTTCACTTTGTTGACCAACTGATCAAAAACATTGCATTGCCTTATTTGCATCTTGTTTAAAGTTGAACTTAAACACACCACAAAGACTACAGCCAATAGCCAGCTGACCACTAACGTGCACATTTTGCCCTTCACTGTATTCACAGTCCAAACAATGTTACAGAAAAACAAACAAAACATACTAGGATACAATTTTCATTTTTGTCAATTTAAAGATTTTTTACTAAAGAATAAGAAACATGATTAAGGGCTCTATTTTTGTCAACCCTACTGTTTGGCATAGATCACAGTCAAGGGTGCAATGCTCAGTACATCAGCGTGTGCCAAATACCTATAGTATTTTAGAAGCTGGCCTCACCTTGCGCACCTGGGGGCACCTGTGGATACAGGGTTGGATGAGAAAGAATACTTTATCCTACATTATAGCTGGTCGTGTTAGGACAAAACAGATGACTGACTTTAATTGAATTGCTGTGTGTAATTGTAGCTTGACAGTGTGCAACATCACTCCAATTAGAGACTGCAGATGGAACAGATACCTACTGCCTTCAGATGGCTGTGAAACACCTAGAATTCAAGGAAAGTCATTCGGTATAGGCCTCTAACTATTGTGAAGTACAGGGCTATCACATTTCAGTTAAAACCACAAATGTCAGCCTAATGGTGGCAATAGAGGAAAAAGTAGGGGATCACCGCAGTCATCAGGCTTCATCCTCTGGGTACCATAATGTCGATAAAAGAATTCAGGCAATCCACCCAACAGTTGTTAACATATTTAAGTCTGAACCAAAGATCAACTGGCTGACATAGGCTGACATTGGCTGACATTGGCATCCCTCTCCCTTTTAGTGCTGCTAAAAGCAAACAACAAAGCAGAAGAAACCAGATTTGATAGTGTCCTCCTTGTTTGCAGTGAAGATGATCTATTTCTCCCTTTTCCCGGGGAAGGCTTTCCTTTAGTCTTGTCTTGGATACCATTTTATACCACTGTGAATCTGTATGGAGTCTAGTTCCTGAAGCTATAAAATGTGGTCCTATGATGCTGGGCCACCCAAAACAGAGAGGTGTCCATCTGGTGGATTCCTTCTGCCTTCATTTGTTGTGAGAGGGCAAATTTACTCACAGCTGACATCAAAAGTGTTTCTTGTGCTTCCAAATGGCTAAAAATGGCTAGATTAGCACTGTAGCATTGTTTGAATAATGTGTGCATGCATGTGTGTTTGTTGTGTAGGAAGGGTTATTTAATGATTGGCTGAGACAGTCCTCCTCTGAGAGCCTGCACTGCAAAACAAAGAGTTGCCGTGGTAACAGTCAAGGGTGAAGGAGGAGGGTGTGTCTGTGGTGTGCTTCGAGTGGCGAGATGGACATTGGCAGGCAGAGTGGCGGGGGAGCGAGCGATGCGTTCTGTGGTCCTGTGCCATTCCTGCTGCTCACCAAGTCTCTGCTTTCCTTCTCTTCCCGTCTCCCGCATTGCTCTCTTGTTGTCGCCCTGAAGTGAGTGGGAGGCTGTAAGGAGAACAAACGCTGAATCTCAATGAGACAGCTGAGAGGAAACTCATTTTCTCGCTCCGTCTCTCTCTGATAGTGCCTTTATTCTTTATTTACAAGCAGCATAACTCAGCACGGCCAGGTTATTACACAATTTATTAACATGTGTTTAACGATGTGGAAGTGTTGTATGGGTAGTTTAATGTTATTCAGTTCAATGTTTACAAGATCATGTGATCAGAGCTGACCGTAATAAAGATGATGGATGACAGCTTCCTGAAGGGTACGAGAGATTATTTCATGGATCACAAAATGTTTGACATACTTAGTATCTCAGAAATTGAGATTTCTCCCCATAATGCTTGAATTTACTCTTCTGGTCAGTCTGCCACAACTTAAAACTAACAATTTTAGAACAGATTATCAAGATAGTACATTAGGAGAAGGTAGGAAGGCCACAGGCCCCCAAGGTCTGAGGCTTGCTCCTTTTCCAGTTTGGTCTTATCTATCAAAGAAATGCTTGAACAAAAGAGTTAAGGCCTACAGTCTTCATAACCTGGCTGGCTACAGTAGTAGTATTTTCCTCTTCCAGGACAAATACAGTAAATCAAACTAAACTTAATTTATTGCTTTGTAATGAGACTAGATGTGGTGTCAGTTCCTTTTTGTGGTCCTGATCATTGGGCCAAAAGATTCTGATTTAGTGTCATATCTTCAACCATTGATATAAACAGAAATCCATTTTGCAAAAAAATATTGTTTTTTCCACCCACAATACACAATATGGCCATTAGGAGATTCAGCATAGTCAGTCAACAAACATTGTGAGCAGCTGTATTTCAGGGAACAGTCAAGTCAATTTGCAAAACACCTTAATTTTATGAAAATATGACAATTTGAGGCTAAATGCAAAAATCTAAAATTCACACAACAGGGAGATTTTATGAATATGAACTGACACTGTAAATGTTGTCCGTTTCAATCAACATTATCAGTTCATTTCAGATGTCTGTCCTTGTGCATTTGTGTACCTAATCTGTTTTTTTTAAGTACGAAGCAGAAAAACTGTATGTTCTGTATATACTTGTCTCTGAAAGAGAGAGAGAGAGAGAGAGAGAGAGAGAGAGAGAGAGAGAGAGAGAGAGAGAGAGAGAGAGAGAGAGAGAGAGAGAGAGAGAGAGAGAGAGAGAGAGAGAGAGAGAGAGAGAGAGAGAGAGAGAGAGAGAGAGAGAGAGAGAGAGAGAGGAAAGCACACTTCAATTGAAACAGCAATTTCCTCTGTGCTGAGTAGCTGCAGGAAGCCAGGTCTCCATCTTTAAAAGAAATGAAATAGAGAAGATTATTTCTCTCCATTATCACTTTCTCTCTGGAAACTCACAGTGAACTTGCCCTTATTCCATCCCTGTTTTCTGCTTTTAACTTTAAAATTCAGCAGACAGGCCTCTTTTTTTCCCTTTCATTATGAAAAATGAGCTGCAAGAGGAGGTAGGATTTAACCCCAAAGACAGAATGAAAATCTATAATGTAATCATTTAGACCACAAAATGTGCACATACAGGCACCCACACAAATAATGTACAATGTATTTATTGTTAGCAGTTCATTTGTAATGACAATCACAGTAGCATTGTTTTGTCAGTTGTATCTATAACTGTTTGCAGTTTGTGCCTATCAGAGCCAACATTGATTTCATGGTCCTCTTTGGACAGTCATCAAAAGTCTGATTATGTTATATTCAGCACAACTAGAAATTACCTTTACATATAACTAAGCAAATACATTTTGAGGGAAACATAATGGTGACCAAATTTTCTACATTCTACATTTTTTATTAACATAATGTAATAACTGGAATGTCGCAAAATATTCACTGTTCAGAAAACCACTGTGTTGACTGCTGCCTGATATGCAGTCGACTCAGTATTGAAATGTATCACTATTGAAATTAACTTGGAATAAGATAAAACACGATGCTTCATTTTTCCAACAAATCACTGCCTCCACTCCCACTCTTCCTACTTCACTCCACAGAGATCACATACATTACCATTTTGCAGTTAAATGATATTCTCGTAGTAAGTGCACAGCTGAGCCTGCAGCAAACATGTGGCATTGAACAAGAGCACAAAATAGGAAGCACAAACATATCTTCTATCATATTGTTCTTATATTATGTAACTCGAAATTAATTTCTATCAGTGACTAAGATGATCAGAGCAGCAGTTTGTTTAAACACAAAACATGTTTGGATGTAGAGTGTGAAAGAAGATGGAATTAACATTAATCAGATAATTAACATTACTGATCAAATATTGCTAAATGGTTGAAATTCACAATTCACTCTCTGAGATTGATATCTCTCACAATATGCAAATGTATGCAAAACACTCTTCAATAATTGACGTTTACGTAATGTGTCCCACTGTTATGCATTACATCAGACAAAACTTTTAATACATGTGAAATAAGAATATAAATAGCATCTTTACAGCAGTTAGAAATCTTGTTTTTGCTCACATCTAGTGATTTAACTTCTCACCTTGCTGCAGTGATGTTGAAGTGTCAGTATTCAGTGACATAATTAGTGGATCAGTTGTCATTGTCTTGATCTGCTGAGAGTGATTCATTTGGACAACAGGAAGTGCGGTGTATGTTCACATCACCATGATACAAAGTTGATAAATGACATTAATGAATTATTGCCCAGCCCTAGAAAAAGCAATGTTTTGCTGGGAAATATTCGTAAGTGGGCGTGAGAGATCGGTCATTGCTGTGTCATGTTTTCGCCTCTCCATGTATCTTCCCCACACCCTTAGTGAAATTGTTAATTCATGTGCTAATGGAATCAA
Source organism: Dicentrarchus labrax (assembly GCF_905237075.1). Taxonomy (NCBI): domain Eukaryota; kingdom Metazoa; phylum Chordata; class Actinopteri; family Moronidae; genus Dicentrarchus; species Dicentrarchus labrax. The sequence goes on along the minus strand of NW_026136719.1, from coordinate 15,434,190 downwards.
TAGAGATACTTAATTCTGTCTTATTGCATTTAAAAACTTGATTAGCCATGTGACAGTTTGGCTGACAATCTTCGCTTTTCATGGTTCTCTAACACTCTGCAGGGTAAACAACACTCATCTGTTCTGTCATGCCTCTTCCCTGTTGAAGCCTGACTGTCTACAGAGGTCATAACTTAGAATTCAAGGCAGACAGACATTAGTATTCCCGAGGCCCTCACTCTGACCGAGCCATCTGCTGCTTACGAACTGCTTCTCTCGCCCTCTGTCCTCTCCTCAGCCCTGCTTTTAGGCACACACACACACACACACACACACACACACACACACACACACACACACACACACACACACACACACACACACTTTTAAGACGTGTCTACCAAACAAGGGGAGTGTCTGAGGGTAATTTAAAGCTTTATCTCACTGTAGATGAAGCGTTTTGTGGCAGGCATGAATAGGTCTGTCCGTGGAGACAGCCCTGCACAAGTGGTCCCCAGCTGCAGCTCAAAACAGACAATTGGGATACTGGAGGCTGGTATGTTGCTGTTAGTACTCCCGGTGTGTGTGTGTGTGTGTGTGTGTGTGTGTCAAGCCTTTTTTAGTGATGAAGGTAACAGCTTGAATCAGTGCCTACATTTCAGCGCATTTATGTGGGAGACTGATACGTGTGTGTGTGTGTGTGTGTGTGTGTGTGTGTGTGTGTGTGTGTGTGTGTGTGTGTGTGTGTGTGTGTGTGTGTGTGTGTGTGTGTGTGTGTGTGTGTGTGTGTGTGTGTGTGCGTGCGCGCGCGCAGGTGGGATGTAAAAATAAGTGTACAGTGATGAAGCCAGCTGGATTCTGATTTCTTTTTGCACCAATCATTGATTCATTTTCTTTAGCCACTCCATTTCTATTCAGGTTCCCAGGGGGCTGTAGCATATCCCTGCATACATTAGGCAGAAGGCAGTAAAACAAACCTGTCCAGGAGAGACTAACTCGGATACACAATTTTTTAAACCCATACGTGAAGCTGTGGGAAGTTTAGAGATCTTGTAGGAGGAAGCCAGGACAATATAATACCCTCTTCACTTTCGGTGCATTAGAGTTGTAGAAGAAGGGCCATCTTGGTGGCCTAAGGTGCTGACCATCCTTAGTTTGAGTAACCAGCTTTATAGCATAGGGTGGACAGAGAAGGGGTAACAATATAAAAACAACCCTCACTTGAGGTTAAAGTTGGTGAGTTACAATTAAAATGTCTTAAAATCACCTGACCAGATGCAAACAGAGTTCAATTTGGTCTATGCTGTGAGAAATTAGATGAATGGTGAAAAACCAGGTTCAGTTAATGATGACAAAAGCCAAGTGTATTGCTTCACATCATTTAATGTAACTTAATGTTTTCTGTTTAATGTTGCACACACCACAAAGTCTAGCCAGCCATTTAACTCCCCTCACAAACTGCCACCTGTGGCAATTCAGCATCAAGAGCTGACTAGAGCCACCTGTGTGGCTAAGCATGAGCCAGTGGTGCCTGACTGCAAACTGTTGGCTTAAAAAAGACTGGACCTGGTGATTACTTTTATAATGTTTAAGTTGATGACTGGATAAAACAACACAGCCAAATCAAATTGAATCAAACAAACCATCGTATCTTTTATTCACAAAGTCCCTAAACTGGGGACAATTCAGCACCTGTGAATGTACTAGGGAGCTGCTGTATGTGTGTAAACCTTCCTTTCCCTGCAACTGCACTGCTATAAAACAAATTTATTTTGATCTACTTGCCAAGTAAAATGAAGGATATCTTATTGAGAAGTAGGTACCACTTAATATTAATTAGGATTCTAATTAGGCAAATGCAGTGGAGCCTATATGCAAATTCATAATTAAAGCATAAGAATGCACTGCTGTTTTATAGGGATGTCTTTCTGAGCTAAAATGCAAAAATAAATCTGAAAAACATTTTAAGAAATGTATCAGTATTTTGGAGAGGATGATTGTGCTCATGCTGTACAGTTAAATTGGAGGTTATGGATTGGTTGGTAAATGCAAATACTGATAAACAAATTGAAAGATTGTAAAAGTGCAGGTACAAACTAGCCTCATGACATGTATGCACATCCTGTGTGTACAAGCATGTGTACTGTGTGTCATAATTCATTCTAAATGTGTCCTAATGGTGCTAAACAGGTGGGACAGATCCCCCGTGTGTCTGGATGGTGGCTTTGCCATGATGTACAAATGTGTGCAAATTCAATAAACACAAATCAAATCTGAAATATATGCCAGACTTTACACAATAGTTATAATGACACTTGGGGGAAAAAATATCAAAAACATATCATGAAACAGCAAGTCGGGCAACACCGCATGAGAAAAAGAGGTTTGTGAACATAGGAAGCCAACAAAGAGAAGGTCAGAGGGTATCAGTCCCCAGGGGATGCAGTTACCCATAGTTACCAATCCTTACCCTCAGCTCTGGGGAATTGGACGAGGCGCGGCCGGGTCTCTACAGGAGGATGCTGGGATACAATGTGGAGGAAGAAGGAGGGTGGAGTCAGGGAGGTGCATGCTGTGTAGCAGCTGGTGGGGGAAGGGAGGAGCGAAGAGAGATGGGAGGGAGGATGGGGCTGTTGTTAGAGCAGATCCCAGTGCTATTGTATACTGCATCCCAGCTCAGGTAAGAGATATAGTGAATGTATGGTTTCTTAGATGTTAACAAGCTGAGGTCATTTTTAAGTAATTGGTAAAAGTTTGGAGTGAAAATGTTTTATGAGCTGTTTTAAATGAAGAGCAAATAGCTTCATTAGACGTACATGTTGCTATATTTCATCAGGTGACCAGAACATGTGTGTCTTTGTGTCTTAACGTGCATGTACAAAGACTGTGTGATCAGTAACCTCCATGAAAGCACTCTTAATTTATATTTCTGTGCCATACAGCAGCAGCAAGAGCCAGTTAGCCCAGTACATGTGCTTTGTGTGTACATGTAATCTTAGTCCTTTGACTTGGCTACCTGTGGAAAAACCAACTGTGTGTATGTGTGTGCTCCTTTTAGTATTTGTGTTTTAGAAGGGATGTGTTTGTGCCAAGTTGTGCAGAGCTAATTAACCAGTGTAATCAGTGGTAGTGGGAAATGTAATTATGGTGGAGGAAAATGGGAGAAAGACGCAACAACACCCCTCTGAGGGCAGTTGTTCATGGCAACTGGATGGCACAACAGAGTGGAGATGTTGCTGAAATGGATGAGGGCACAAACAGAAAACACCTAACACATACTCTGAACTTTTTTAGTTGGTTGTTAAAATACAGTACAACTACTAGTAATGTGCTCTTCTGGCTCTGATCCTTGAATTTGTTTGTTTGTGTGTGTTCCTCTTGGCTTGTTTGTGTGGAGGACAGGATTTATTCATGATTTATGGGATACCTTTATCTTGTTTGGGTACCCTTTTTTAATAGCATCCATTTTTGTATTGGGGAAAGTAAGCCTAATACTTTATATCTATCTGTTCTTGTCACAGTTGCAGTTGCACAGCCGGCTCTTGGTTGCTCTGAATGTTAATATAAGTAAGGCTAGAGTACCGTCTTATTTTTTAAACTAGATAATAGCTGTTAAAAGACTGACCATGGGGCACCAAGGTAGCTCACCTGGCAGAGCTGGCACCCCATGTACCAAGGCTGAGTCCTTACTGCTGCGGCTCAGGGTCATCCCCTCTCTCGACCCCCCCTTCCTGTCTATCTTCAGCTGTCCTATCCAATATAGGGAAAAAGCCCCCCAAAAAAAAAATATATAATATAATATATATATATATATATATATATAAAGGACTGACCATGATTTTGACAGTTGAGTTATTTCATCAGAGTAATCACACCACATTGAAGCAGGTAGAGGTTCAGCTTCATGGTGTTTCGCTAGAGGTTCTCACTTGGGAATAAACATGTACATTCAGGTTCTCTTTCATACCATTTGTTTCACCTTTCATTATGGGAATGCCTGCGTGACCTTGTCAGAAGCTCAAATAATAGATCTAACTGGTTGACACTGGTGACATCTATGTCAGGAGGGATGGGACCTTATATATAATAGGCGGACATAGTGGCAGTTGTCATTCCAAAACCTCTTCTCGCTTTTCACAGAAGCGTATCGAAAACTGTGCTATTGGATGCTAAGCTACGTAAACAGTCCACAGACACGAGTGCACAACTCGATCACCGGCTGGTTTGTTCCTAGCTGTACAGCCGCATGCTAGTTCATGATCAGTTGCTGGACTGTCCTACAACTAGTCCGGGTGTAAGGTAGCAATACTTTTACCTAAGGAAATAGCAATACTCTCCAGCATGATATTTCCCCTTATTTTTTGCATACGGTGCACTGCAAATTTACGTGGAGAGGACCCAGGGTTTCACAGGGTGACCAGTTATTTGTGTCTTGGGCAAAACCATCCTGGAAAAGCCTGTGTCCAAGCAATATCTTTTCCACTAGATAGTAGGACTTATTGGCCCAGCAGTAACCGGGGTAATTTTTAGTCCTGTGCCAGCTATCAGGCTACTCGCTCACCACAGCAAGAAACAATTCACCGTCTTCTCACCTGCAGCACTTAACCAGGTCTTGTGCTGGAAGCGACTTTATTGTCTCACAGGTTGACCATTCACAGTCAGCAAGCTACAGAAGGATCAATACAAGTCTTGATTGACATCTATAAACCCAGTGGTATCATATGTGCAGCACCTTTGTGCAGATGACCTTGATTTAACTATTGATTCTTTCTCTGGCAGTGACCCATTAGGTTTATGTGAAGGCAGGATGCTTAGAAAGGCTCTGCTCTTTATATGTATTGTTCTCAGGCTGAGCTGGAGCGATATATTGAGCCCACTGTTGTATATTTGAAGCCACAGTTGTGCTAAGTAAGCACAAAAGTGTTGCTCTGAATGTGGCTGAAGTAAACCAGAGAGGGTCATGCTTAATTACATGAATAGATTGGTCTGTCAGACTATATATGTTGCTGCTTCATGCAAAGTGCAGAAAATGAGTGAGAGAGATAAATCTTTGTAAGGGTGTGCTGTATGTGTGTGTTTGATAAAGGAAATCTATCGTGTGCAGATTTGTCATTTTCATCAGGGGTGGTATGAACTTTCTTGGGCTGCTAAAACACATAAACACATAGTTGTACTGTCTTAAAAGCTTACCAGCTTTAGCCTTGAACATTTTATTTTATTCTATTCTATTGTAGTATGTTCCCCTCTTGTGTATTCACTTGCATGGGTGGATTAACAGTTGTGTTTGTGTTGCTGTAACACTGTGCCTCTGTCTTTATCTGTCTCCCTAGAATCAAACCAGTAACAATGCATGGCCTGTAAGCCGCCAATCATGGCTCATAGGAAGAGGCCTGGGACCAGCGGAGGAAACAGTATGGCTGCTCCAGGCCCCGCCTCCTGTCCCACCCCTCATCCTACAGAGTCATGTGATCTGAAAGCACTCCCCGCTCGGCAACGCCCAGTCCGCTACCCCAAAGAGTCACATGATCCAAAACCCCTCCCCCGTTCCTGTAAGACACAGTATTCGTCTCCCAAGACTCAAGACGTGAGTCGCAAACATCCAGAGGTGGATGTCAATCCAGAGGTTGAAGTGAAGCAGTACAGCAACCAATCAGATGCAGACCTGGAGGACCAGCGGCCAGCCACACCCTCCACGCCAGAACATGAACATGACCAAGATGACCATGATCGGGCAGACTTCCGTGGTGGAGCTGACAGCCTGGATGATGACTCCAGCTCTGACTACATTAACAACACCTCAGATGACGAGGAAGACTATGATGATGGTAAGTATGACGTAAACGATGGCGGGTGATAAATATTTTATTATTATCCCGGATAAAGATTTCAGCCTTGCCACTTTATTATCCGTTCTTCCATTATTTGATTCTCAACTTCTCATTTTTGTTTGATAAAATGTTATGTGGGAAAAAAAGATTGCACTTGAGCTGCTGACTAAAAAACAGCATATACAGAGAAGCTGAAAAAACAAACACTGGCTCTAGATAGGGCTGTTTACTTATTTTCACCTTCATGGCCACCATAGTTTCTTTTTTGCGCTTGAAAAGGGAGGGTGAAGTGAGGGGAGTTGCAATCTGCGACTACACCATTAGACGCAACTGAATCCTACACCCTGGACCTTTAAAACCTTGTATCCTAGTGTCAAGTAGCTGAACGTAAGTGAGACATGAGCAAGATTAGTGACAAATGCAAATCTTTAAAGATTGGAACTGATTATTGATTCCCATACATAATAAGAACCTGTGAATATTTACAAATTTAGTGCTTACTGTGATGTTAATAGAAGAAGCCCCAGATATTAAGTAAAATGTCTGTTTGTAATCATTAATCCTGCAGGGCTGGCAGAGGAGGATGAAGGTGTTACTTATTACATCCGCTACTGCCCAGAGGACGACAGCTACCTGGAAGGTATGGATTGCAGCAGCCAGGGAGACTGCAACCACAGCCACAGCCACAGCCAGGGGGATTGCACCGGCACCATGCAGCCGGGAGGAGCCCACACTGATGAATGCCAGGAGGCCGTGGAAGGGTGGGTCGAGGAGGGGGAGGTTGAGGGGGAGGTGAGAGAGGAGGAATGGGTGGAAGACGAGGAGGGAGAGGGGGCAGTGAGGGAAGAGTGGAGAGAAGAGGAGGAAGAGGTGAGGGAAGAGTGGAGAGAGGGACATGATGAGGCGAGGGAGGAGTGGAGAGAGGAGGGCCAGGTCAGGCAGGAGCAGTGGGTGGGACGAGAGAGGCACAGGGTGGAGGAGTGGGTTGAGGGAGAGGGGGAGGTTCGCTGCGAGGTGGTTGAGCAAGACCCAGACGAACAGATATACAATGGGAGGCCAGAACCCATCCTGGACCATCACCATCACCATCATCTCCACCACCAACCCTCCATGCAAGGCACCCTGCACACCCGAGAGGAAGAGGAAGAGGCAGAGAGCGAGGAGTACTGCCCTAATGAGGAAGAAGATGAGGAAGGTGAAGAGGAGGACAGACATGGAAGGGCCTACACTGGAGACTACTATGCCCCAGAGGACAATGGGAATTCAGTGCGAGTCTCTCCGTACCGTAGCCGTAAGGTGCTAGTGGTAGAAGGGGAGACAGGGGAGGAGGCAGAGGAGGACATTGACCAAATTGTTGCAGAGATCAAGATGAGTATGAGCATGGGGAGTCTAAGCAGTGGCACTGACCAAAGCCCAGAGGAGTTGGTGCATGATCCTGCACCAAGTGACTACCCTCACCCCAAGCCTGAAGCAGCCCCCTACCCGCCAGCTCATCATCGCCACGACAGCAGGCCCAAGTCCCTGAACCTGCCCTCCATGCACCACAATAACCCTGACCTCCAGAGGGGCATCAAGGCACATGCACGTTCCCCTGAAGACAGGCAGAGATGGACACAGGAGCAGGTGAGCTGTTTTTGAGAGGTTAAAGGTATAAACATAATTTTTCCAGTGTACCCATATTTACCCACTTAAAGTATCCATGTTTTTTTCCCAATGTGACCATAAAACCAACACAATTAGGAATTAAGAAAACAAAGAAATATGCAGGAAAGAACAGATTAGTAGTTGATTTGGTCCATTCAGCCCATATAACAAAGGAGGCTAAATGATATGGACAACATATCTAATATAATTTTTTTAGACAAATATTGTCAGCCCTTACTGTTACTGTTGACAGGGGTGAGGTAATGTTAGCTTCACAGGTTGTGAAGGTTCACCTGCAAGCCCTGATTATTGAGTATTGAGTTAAAACAATGACATGATTAAAAGTTTAACTTAAGGATTTCCACTAATCGTTACTGTCCACCAGCTGTCAGTCATTTACACATGACAATTTCCATGCTAGCTGTTGATCTGAAAATGATGTTAGCTTATGAGCTAAAGACCCACTCTTGTTAAAACATTGATGATAATGTGTTTTATAGGGTAATAAATATGGCAGCCCTTGCAATTTTTTCCTGATATCTATTCTAAAATCATTACTGTTCTCCCTTACATAAAAAGGGCTACTTTTAAAACTAATGGGCCTTTCTCACTGCAGGAATTTTAGACTTTTCATTGTAGGATAAGCACAGACATTATTAATAACATTAACAATGGCCCTGTTCTGAGCCAAATGCACAATACCAGGACCCTGAAACTGAAGCAGTCATCATTAATGTTACTATTCACACCTGTGCTTTTCATACTGTGACATGTTTGAATGACTTCTGTAAAAAAGGCATAAGCAGTAAATTAAATAGGAGTGAAAAATGTTCAAGAGTAGTTAAAATTTACATTCAACTGAATCGCAGAGTTCTCCATTTCTAATGTGTTGATTCAGTACTGCATATAATGAAAAGATGGAACATACCAACAACAGTATCGACAGGGCTAATGTGGTCACTGCAGAGCCTTTGCAGAAAATGTACATTCAGGCTATTTTAATGCTCTGTGGCAGACTCTTGCCACTGAATGTGATTTAAAAGAGCATTGTGGTTAGGAGCTGGAGATAAGTTACAGGTGACACCTTGCTAATCGCCATCGAGAGAATAACTGGAGCCTTTCCCCTCCCCCATGTTACCTTGAGATGTCCCCCTCCTCATCTCTCTCCCTCTCACAAACCTGGATGAATGCGCACACACGCACTGATGGACTCAAATGCATGCAGAGCATCCCCTGCATCTTCTAAAAGTCAGATGGTAAAAGGAGAACAGAGATAGTCTCCTGTGGGCAGCATGCTGATACACACCTGCTCCACAGTGCGCACATGTGCTTGTATATTCACTATGTAGCTCATTTGTAGCACAGAACTGGGTCAGACAGTATAACTAGATTAAATTGAAGGAATGTACAGTACACTGCAGATTCAGATGACTCTCAGACTCAATGAGATGATTTGGCCATTCTGACCTCTGTACAGCACTTCAACATGACCCTTTAATGAAACAGGACAACAATGAATTTAAGAATAAAAAGAGCTTTGCTGCACAGTGTGAAGCCAAAAGATTATGTTAAAAGAAGAGTTACTAAATAGAGGGAGGTCATCTACACACACATTCTGTTGGCGTGCAGAAAGTATATTGCACAGTGTTGTAATCATATTTTAAATGGTGCTACATGTTTAAGCCATCAATATGTCAGTGTTAAAATATTTGTGACATGTTGATATGATCATCAGAGTCAACGGTCAAGTGGGTTTGCAGTCTAAACATTTTGACTGCGTTTTATTGAGATCCTGCTTCTTTAGTAAAATGATTTTGTTTTGGGTTTTGGTCGATAATTAAATTTTCCTTTCTACCATAAATGAATCCAGCTCATTTCTGATGCTCTCTTTAATGATGGAAGGTTTGTGTCCACTAAAAGCAACCATTTTGTTATTCATAATGTTATTCGTATGCAGTTCTAGCTGTTTGAGGTTAACAGTCCACTTTTATCCATCAAGGATAGGTAGAGTCTCTGCACAAATTTCTTCTGTGAACCAAGTTTGTTAAAGACTAAAGACAATCTGTAAAAAAGCCTGCATGTACCCGTAATTATGATTCTGTTATAGGTATATAACCCTATTTTATAATCTGTTGAGAATTCCCCACATCAAATATAAACCTAATTTAACGCTGAGAAAGTCCTCAGTATTGTACAGCAGCAGTTTATCTGTCAGACAACCAGCCGCTGTGGATCTGGTAGTGTTACCTTTAGCTGAAGATACTGAATGGAAAAGCAGCAAACGTAACACAATTCTACCTTGAGGCTGATTTGATAAGTAGTTACAGGAGTGCGATATCAGACATTCTCTGATCAGACAAGTCTGCCCTCTCCAAGTTCTACATGTAGCCTTTTTATGAGCTCTCATTACAGATGAAGGCATGTACAGAGTTTGACTGGATTCACTTGGGATTCTGTTTATGAATGTAGCTTTGTAGAACATCACAGTTTAGCATGCCATCCCACCAAACAACAACACGAATCTCATTAATTTAACGGGTGTTTGCACAACCGAGTCTGGTAGCATGATGAATACTGATCAGGACTTTACATTTAGCAGTGTTTTTGAAACTGAGGCTACTAATGTCACGTTTGTGGTAATTAATTTCAATTCCAGATGCAGAACAGCATGGGCTGTTCCTCTGAATTTCACTTTCTCACTGCCGCATCCAGGAGGAGGAGGTTTTATTGGCAGGAGGATTTCATTTCAGCCAGTAACACAATTGAATGTTAATGAGCACTTGTGGACTGCAGGATGAATATCTAGGGGAATAAATGTAATCCTCCCTCTGTGTGATTATATGCTGGATGTACTGTCTATATATGTGATGACAGATGAGACAAAAGAAAGAGCTGGAGGACAAGTAAAAGACAGAACTTAACCATGCACCATCTAACAGCAGTTTTGACTGCTTTAGGTCTTCATAGAAATGTTTCACCATCAAGATGATTCATTTTATTTGTACGTTAACACTTTATATTTGTTATTAGACAGTGCAGGGCTTGTTTATAGCAGGCTTTCCTACACATCTAAAAAACCTCCCACATGTGAGTTACATGACTTTTCCTCCCACTTGAACCTCTGCGCCCCATTCCAAACAGCGCCAGAAACAGAAAGGAAATTATGTTCGAGTGAAATCCGTGTATCATTCGTTCTTTTCATATTCAATAAGATTCCAAAATCGAAAAATGAAAAACCGGTTTGTTATTTCCTTATTCGTTTATGAATCTGATACCAAAAAACAAATAACGGTTCATTTTTTGTACTTTCGATTTATTGCTCAGATCAAACATAGGAAATGAAATAACGGCCACGGATCGATTTTGATTTTGATATTTAATTTTTTCGCTTTGTGTGAACCGGAAGTTATTGTCTCGTTAGCTTGATTCACTTCTTCAGTTTAACTAACGTTAGTCTTCAAAACTGAGGATCAATGATGGAGAGTTTCATCTTTTCATTCATCTTCATCTTCATCTTCCTGGCGCGTGCGCGAACAGCTGCATGCTGCCTGTTACTCCAGTCTGCTTTCTAACTTCTTAACTTTTATTCTCTTTTTGTTCGTTCGTATTTTTTCACTCTATGAAGTCCTGTCCTCTCCAACGAGGTTGTTTGAGAGAGTTTTTCTGTTCATTTTCGTGTTTTAATGTCGCTTCCACCGGGACACGCTGCCGTTGTTTACTCCGGAGAACAGCTGATCTAATGCCGGTCGGTACGGTGGATAGAACAGCTGATCTAATGCCGGTCGGTACGGTGGACAGAACAGCTGATCTAATGCCGGTCGGTACGGTGGACAGAACAGCTGATCTAATGCCGGTCGGTACGGTGGACAGAACAGCTGATCTAATGCCGGTCGGTACGGTGGACAGAACAGCTGATCTACCAGCTGAACTCTGGAGGAAACACACCGGGGATGCAGAGGAGGGAAGGAAGAGAGGAGGGTGGAGACGGGACGGGTTTATGGAGAAAGAGAAGACTGAAGCAGAGTCTCCCCTCTCTCTTGTTATGGTGGATGCACGGTCTCCTAGCAACGGAATGTACGAACTGACGGCATTAACGCGCAGCCCCGCAGAGTACCGGGAGTCTGGTGTGTGTCACTGAGACAGGGCTGCACAGGGACATTACGGACCGGACCGTATCTGTCGCTTCCACACCGTCCGGGCGGACCGGGGTTGTACCGAGAGCGAACAGCTGCCGTTGGACTCCGTCCATATCATCTAACGTTACCGAGAGAAATCCTGCACGTCATCATCGTTGTCGTACATCCCTCTGCAAACCCAACATCTGCTATGAGCCTCTGCTGAAGAGGAAGCCTGCGACCACTTTACACTGTGTGACTTTAAATGATACTATATGTATATTCTTAATATATTTATGTCTAATTCATATGGAGCATGTAACGAAAGTAATTCCCCCTGGGTTTATTAAAGTGTCTGATTGTGATTGTGATTGTTCAGAGGAACTAAACAGGTGACTGTCAGAACATCACTGGATCTCCATCTGCTGCAGCCTAGTAGAAATCTCTACATGTGTCTTGGCAGTTTCAAATAAGTCCTTAATAAGTCCTTAAATACAGAGTACAATAAGTCCTTAAATACAGAGTACAATAAGTCCTTAAATACAGAGTACAATAAGTCCTTAAATACAGAGTACAATAAGTCCTTAAATACAGAGTACAATAAGTCCTTAAATACAGAGTACAATAAGTCCTTAAATACAGAGTACAATCACTGCATGATTGACTTTTTTCAGGCTTTGCGAAACTGCTGCAAACTTCCAAGTGCAACACACGAAGAAGACAATAACTTCCGGTTAACACAAAGCGAAAAAAATATCAAAATCAAAATCGATATTTCATTTCCTATGTTTGATCTGAGCAATAAATCGAAAATACAAAAAATGAACCGTTATTTCTTTTTTGGTATCAGATTCATAAACGAATAAGGAAATAACAAACCGTTTTTTCATTTTCCGATTTTGGAATCTCAATTGAATATGAAAAGAACGAATGATACACGGATTGAGTGAGCTTATACAACAGACTCTCTTGCTGTTCAGTTTTATCCTATTCTAATTTTTATCCGCTCACACCTGTTCTTCTGTGTTGACCTGCCAGGTGAGCAATGGTGCAGAGCAACCCAGAAAACAGCAGCGCTCCGACCTGAACGTTCCCCTGGAGAACAACAATGTACCAGAGGTAAAATGTTTCTGGATGTTCTGTCGCAGTGTTTCTTTCATCATCCTTCAGATCTGTTGCAAGGTCATTTACACTTTAGACAGATGATATTGTTGTTTATGTATGTGCGTACGTGTGTGTGTGACTGCCTGAGTAAATTAGTAATTGTGTAATTACAACCTCAGCTCATGTCCTCTGCTTGCGGCTTGATAGCGTCCTGGTAATTGAGCAGCATGCTTGCGGTTTTATGAGAGCAATTTTTCACTGAGATGTCTGCAGTGGATACTTCCTGTACAGGCTTCAACCACACCTCCCCGTCCTTGGGCGGAGTAAACATTCTGACTGGGTAGTGAGCAGGTTAGAGGAGCCAATACATTGAGGGGGTTGAGTATTTGAATCTCATCAATCACTTCACAATTCTCCGCTCTCTCTGTGGCCATGTCTTGTCTGTAGCTTCCTCCTCCCTCCTGTACAACCTCCCTCTTCGAGTGGATGAGTAACGTTTTGCTCTCTCACCACACCCACTTTTACAGTGTGAATGTGGGGCACATAAGAGACATGTCTCAATATATGTGAAGTTCTTTTTTGGTTTGTAATTTACCTTACATGTTTAGCCTTTTGTGCATTTTCTAGCATTTTGTAAATGCCCTTGCCATATTATGTGATTTTAACTGGTGAGGGGATTTGTTCTGCACCTCTGTAGTCCGGTAGAACAACATTTTAGATGCTGAAAAAAGCAATATTCACAGCAATGATAGAAAAATCACGAAAGCAAAACACACTTATTCTAGTAGTAGGGTAACTTTTTAAACCGCTTTCATAACATGCCATTTTGTTTAGGACTGTTCACACGGGATTTGTGTTATCATGGCAATTTGTGAAAAACCAACTACCTGCCCAAATAGCAGAAGGGCATCATGTTTTGCACAATAGGAGGGTCAACTTATCTGTTTGTTGATGGTCTGAGATAAATCTCAATCACTGTTTCGTAATCACTGAAGTAATCATGTCAAAATCCAGGAAAATTAATATATTTAAAATTAAATATATATGATTTGCAGCTTGATTCCATGAACTAACAACATATACTGTTTAAATGTGGTGTTGTACATTAAGGAACAGATCTTAGCCAGGTGTAACACCTGACAACAGTCAGAGTAAAACTTCAATGTTTTTTTGAGACTGTAGAGACATACTTAAATCTCTCTAAACCTATTCACAACCATTTATCTGTCATATCCTGTTTTTGTCTTCCAGCCAACAAAGAAGGTTGCATCGTTCCCCAGCTTTGTCGATGGTAAGTCTGCGCACCTGTTTGGTGATGAAATCACAATATTGTAATTGTATGGAAGCATTCCAGGTATTACTTTGCCTTCGGTCTGTCACATCACAACCTCTGATATAACTCTTCCAGTGCTCTTTGCCTGCCTCTGGGCGGATGCTAGGCCTAATAATGTGTGAGGGGTTTAGCTGCCTGTCTGCTTCTTCAGATCATGACAGTACATTGTGTCCCTGAGTGGGTGTCACAGAGTCCACATCTACATATCACAGACACAGATTAATCTCAACCCAGCCTCCCACCAGCGCCGCACCTCCATCAGCTCACAGCCAGTGGCCATCTCACTGCTCAATCCCACCCAGCCTGTTATTGCCATCTTTCCATCTCCAGAGCAACAGTGTTTGGCTTTATATCTCCACACAGCATGTCGACTGCAATGATTGAAATACCCTCTCCACTACACGCCCCGACCCTCTCAGTCGACTGCACTCTGTCCTGCCCTATGTCTCTCTGTTAATCACCATCCTCTCTGCTTCTCCCTGGCCCAGTCCCAGGACCCTGCGAACCAGAAGACCTGATTGATGGAATCATCTTTGCTGCTAACTACCTGGGCTCCACTCAGCTGCTGTCTGAGAGGAACCCCTCCAAGAACATACGAATGATGCAGGCCCAGGAGGCTGTCAGCAGGGTCAAGGTACTTGAAAACAAACCCGCTCACAGCCAGCCACACTGGCTCACGCATGCAAACACATACATATCATGTTTAGTTTTTGGCCTGAAGATATCCATATCCATGTTTCTACTCAATCAGCAGGCTATGTGTTTTCAGTTATGCTCTTTTTTTTTTCTTTTGGAAGAGCTGCACATATTTAAATGAGGCTCCTTCACTTTTCTTTTTTGACCAGAAAGTCCCAGAAACTTAGCTCAGGAACTAATTGGCAGTTTCTGCTGCAGGGACTTTCCAGGGGTTTCCAAGAACCTTTTAAGAAACTCATGAACTTTACCTACATTTTAACTGTAGGAACCAGTGACAAAAAAGTTTTCTAAGTGATAAAGAAGTTCCTGGTTTGGGTGTAGTGCTTTCTGATGGCTCAGGAACTATCAGGGTGAAGTTTGCAGAGCTAAATGTCACTGATTGGCCAAACACAAACACCGCAGCTGCTTCAATTTGTGTACATAAATCACAAAATAATGAAGCACTAGGCACCCCTAGTATTAATGTTAGGATGAGGGATGGACATGTCTTGGTGTCTTGTTAATATCATAAACAAAGTAATGAGAGTGAACGAGCCAAGAGCGCAGCAAGCAAATGAGAGAGAGCCGTGGTCGAAAGAGCTAGTAAATGAATGAGAGAAAGGGAGGGGTGGCGACAGAACAGAGAAAGAAAAAAGAAAAACAAGTTAGTTTTCTAATTGTTCCATGGCAGTTACTTTCCAATAAAACACTGAAAACAAGAGTTTTTAATGTCTTTTTTCTTAATTTATTACACCAAACCCAAACATCAAAGCACAACAGGATAACTGCTTTGTTGTTTTTCTGTGTAAAAATGGTGTTTCTAACAGCGGTGTAGTTTTTTTAATTTGTCATTGGTGTAATTTATGTATTTACGGTTCTTCAGATGAGATGGAATTGCATACAGGAATGTGCAAAAGACTTAAGTGCTTTCCTCTGGTCCCATAATTCTTGAAACTATTTTGCACTTTTTGTCACTTTGTGTCTGACGAACTGTCAAGATAAAAAAAAAAAAAAGAGTCAGATAATGGATTAAAAAACAATGTCTGTGTTTTAGGCAACAGAGTCATCCTCTTGTGGTTTGTAATTTGATGTTTGAACAGATTTTGTAAGTTGGACATACTGTAACTTGGTTTTTATTATCAGTGTTTATTGATGTTAAAACAGCTCTCATCCTACTATTGATGTAACTGTAAACTACACAAGTTGTAGCAGCCTTGAGGTTTGTGTTTGACCTGTAAGTGACAGTAAAGAAAATTTCTCTGAGTCATGGGAAAGGACTATCACTAGAGACTTTCTGGGGGGCAGCAAATACATTTCCATTGTGATTCCTGAGTACTTACAAAGATTCTTTGTCAAAAGTTCCTGCAGTGGACAACAGTTATTTTAGAGCTTATTCCCCTCTTACTTACCCCAGGCTCTTAGGGGTGTTGTTAAGATGTGTTTGTTCACACCTCAGGAGACGCCATCTGATCAGTGTTGCTGGTTCAGAGCCGGTTGTATATGATGGCAGTTCTCTCTCTTCTCCCCAGAGGGGCCAGCATAATGTTCCAGTCGTCTTGTTGTTATTTATGCTGCATTGGTAGCACACAAATACCCAGAAGCCCTGCAGGAAATATGTCCAGCAGCTTTACGTGGCTAATACTGTATGTTGGTTGATCAAATTTGTCATACAGTATCTGAATTCACTTCTCACAGCAATGGACACATGAAAGGGAAAATAGTATTTCCACAAACTGAAGCAGATAAGTGAGACCTCGCTATTTCAGCATATTGTTTAAATGTTTTATTATTTGTATTTAATAGCTATGATAAGGTATTTTTAGGTTTATGTCTGGTCCATTTTGCTCCTAGTAAAATTTACATGGACATCATTGCAGTTTGCGTCTAGAGTCATATATTAGGCATGAGTGGTCTTTTAGGGCAGCTAAAGAACTTGGCCAGATTGGGCCACAGGGCATGTGTTTGACACAGCTGGCTGGATAATGGGACTGTTGGCATGTGAACCTTATATTTCCCTTGTTGACACTCGCTCCCTGCTGTTCACTAATGTTGTTGGGATGGTGATATTCCAGTGGAGTTTCAGAGAAATACCGTGGATGGTACCCGTGCAGCATAGAGGAGCTCGGCTCATATTATTTCTGATTAGCTTGATTGCTACTCAAAATGTCCCTCTTTGAGGAAAAGGTAGACTTTCAGCTTTTTTACATTTCTTAGACGTGGACTTGTGTCTTGGGTGATCAAAGCACATTGTTTCGTGATATGATGACATCATGCGGCACTGATGCTCTGGTGCACCACCGTTGCTACCCAGACACCAGTCTCTTTTATCTCCCTCTCATGTGAACACAAACTTGGCTGTATTTCTAAATATTAAATGACCTGCCGTGTAGTAGTCTACTTTTAGAAAGTTGCATGCTGTAATGAGATTTGTCACTGGTGAGATGGACACATGTGAGTGTGGTTGTCCAGTGGGACATGTCAGGAATTAAAAGAGTAGAGAGAGAGAGACATAGAAACTTAAATTGCTATATGTGTCTTAAGTCTGAAATACTAGGTCAAGTTTCAGGATAAGGTTCCAGGCGCATGATATTAGCAAACATAAGATTGGCTTTGTCTCTATTAAGCCACATTTTGCCAGTTCCTTATGTTTGGAAACTGTAAGTAAATTAACATATAGTTTGGTCCTTTAATTAAGAGATGATTAAGGCCATGTCCTTATACTTCAGCAGCACTACCACTTAGCCCTACCCTTAAATTTGACATGCTTCAGTGTAGTGTAATCTGTCCCACTTCTACTTAGGATTGAGGTTTAGTGGTCCTAACGGGAATCTTAATGTATATCAAATTGGGGCTGAAGAGAGCTAGAAATGGCTACTAATGCAAGTATTAATTATGCATGTAAATCTGTTGGAATATGATGACATGATTAATAAGCAGTTGTCTAGGCCAATACAATACTTGTTTTGATTCCCCAATTTGAGGAATATAAACTACAAAAACATTTCTACAACATTACATTTAAGCAAAGAAGTCCAACTTTTCAAATACTGGATGTTGTTAAGCACATTTCCTGAATGAAACAGGTTAAGTTATTAAATCATTAATGTTCTGCATCCGGTGCCAACTTTTGACTCTTGGCAGTTTTCGATGCTTGGTCCTGCAGACACATTCCAAAGAAGTATATTTGATATTGAGCCACACTCGTTAGGCACAATGTCAACATCATAACTTGAATGTGGCATGAAAAACAACAACCTAAAGTCTGTTGTTGTCAGTGAAATCACGTTTTGTAGTTACAGAGTCAACCATAAATCCCTAATAAGTCCATTCTGAGGGCTCACAACACAATCAAAGGGCATTCTGAAACAAAGAAAAGAGTGACAAGCAAAGTGACAGAGAGTCTGGAAGTCTTTTGGTCCGTTGACTGGTTTCAGTCTAAAAGCCCTTTTCACTACAACGAGGATGTCTACTGGCATCATTTCACATCAATCCAATCTGTGTTTGGTTCTTCTCTCACTCACTCACTCTCTGTCCTGCACAATTGCCTTGCCTGCAAAAAGTCTTGTCAGGATGAAACCATGGCAACAGTTAGCTATCACCTTTTAGTGCTTTTCCCTTGCTTGAAACAGGTCCATTGAACAAGAAACCGTCCATTATCTCCTTTATTTGTCCCTCGTGGACAAATGAGTATTTGTACAGCAAACAACATTTAATCTTTGACATTGAAATGGACATGGTCGACTGCATTCAAACCAGATCACACATGTTGTAACATGCATCCAGACTTGTATGTTTGCTCCAGATTAACCCAAACAAGCGCACATATAGTGTACAAAAGCACAGGAACACACTTAGACCCTGTAGTTCTGAACTGAGCAAGAAGAAGTATGCCAGGTAAATTGTCACAAGGCTATATAGGTTATTTATGCAGATCTTTTCGGCATGATGTTCACTCTGTTTGATGTAATATTTATGCAGCTTCACCCCCCCCCACTCACTCTTTCCTGCTGTCTATCTCCTCCCTGCTCAGCTCCTCCTCAACAGAGCAGTAGATGTTGCTGAAAGCCTCAGATGTCTGTCTTGCGTGAGAGCTGGTCACGGAGGAGGAAACTTAAAAAAAAACGAAAACCCGAAAAAGACTCTTCCCTTTGGGCTGTTTTCTTTGCTCTTTTTTTTTTTTTTTTTTAAACTAATACTGTCTTAGTGGGTACAGCTTGGCACAGCGGCTCGGGCAAACATCCAGTCTCACACAAATGTAAGGAGGGTCAGGATCATTTCCTCTTGTCGATGGCAGATGGAGAGAAGAGCAGTAGCTCAGCTTGAACTTTATAGAGAAGGGTTGATTTTGAAAGATTACAAAGTACCCCAAAGGATTATCTGTGTAAGTTCAACCACTGTAGGGCCGTCGCCAAGAACAGAATTACTGATGAACTAATCAAACACATTAGCTGTGTAAAACTGCCTCCATGTTGATCTAAGCTGTTTAATTCCAAACACAGTGACTTTACTTTTTTTATGCAGCCCAGAGAACAAACCCCAAGCTGTGCGTTTAAATCCTTGCTAGGGGCTTTATCCCCTCCCCTGCCTTTGTGAGCGTTGTTGATTGTTTTCCAGCAAGTCTGTCCTGGTAATAGCGTTTAGACTGTGACATGAACATGGAAGGTGGTAAGAGCAGGGCCCATATACACACAGCCTGAGCTATACTTTGTTTTCTTTGTTAGCTGCTATGCTTTTAGAAATGGGAGCCATACCATCTGTCTTTCTTTTGGCACTTGAAATGTCAAACTGATAAGAAGAAATAAACCATAAATAGACCCTCCATATGGAGCTCTATGTAGATGTCAAGAGTGCAGCAATAGTGTCAAATCATGTCTGCACGCTTGTGATTTGGTGTGTTTAAAAAGAGAAAAAGCAATTATTACCCTCTGTAATTGCTGTTTTGATTTGTATCTGATAACCAACACGGCTGTGCAAACGCTATCTCCACAAACACACACACAGTCACACACACACACACACACACACACACACACACACACACACACACACACACACACACACACACACACACACACTTCCTCTCTCTCTGTCTCTCTCTGTCTGTGTCTCTCTTTTTCTGAGAGCAGCGATAGCATAGCACACCTGCTGTTTGGTTTTGGGCTTTACTGTCTTACCTTCTTTTATTTACCTTCTTTATTTCCTCCTCCTCTCCCTCCTGTTTTTTGTGCTCCCGTATCCGCTGACCTTGTCCCATCCCAACGCCTGCCTGCCTGCCTGCCAGAGGGTACAGAAGGCTGCCAAAATCAAGAAAAAGGCGGTGTGTAATAAGCAGAGCAAAAGGAAGACCCTTTAGCCACTTTCCCTTTTTCACCTTTTCTTTTCCATTTCATTTGTGCCTGTCTTTCTGTGTATCCTCTCCCATCTGTGTCACATTTTTTATGTGCATTAATTTAGTCGAACAAATCTTTGTCAGCCTTTCCAGAGCTGAGACAAATATGTTTGGTTTTATATGAATGGCTATGCATTTTCGCACTTTTATAAGTCTATATAATATTTTACTACAATGTCTGTTGAAATTTCTCAATATCAGCAAACGTGGACTGACAGATTTTACCCAGACACATCATAAAATGTTCTTGTAAAAGGACTGATTGAAGGTCAGCACAAAGGCACAAGACTGAAAAGCCAAATTTAATACCAGCACATTGACTTGTTGCATTGACCACTGTGACCACAAGGTAACAGAAGATATGTGAGCAGGACACTTAAGGAGAAGCTTGTGTCTCTATTATTTCTCTGAATAGTTTGCACAGTTTCCTCACATTACAAATGTACCAAGATAACTGGGAATGACCACAGAAATCCAAATAATTTGTTTTTGCTAACAAGGAAGAACAACACACTGAATAAGACAAGCTTTTACCTGAGGGCAAAGACATAGAGCTTCATTGTATCAAGAAGAACAGCAAGAAACATCACTTGCAAAGGTCCTGTCATCAGCTACTAGTCTAATTTGTGTTTACAAACAGAGAGTACTTTTCACGTTTTGTACTTCAATTTCTGTTACCCTCAAATAAGTTAAATTATTTATTTGGAGATCCTAATTCAGGATATGCCTATTTTTTGTGTTATTACCACAGTTCTCATGCTATATATCTCAGTTCATAACTTTCTTCTTTACACTCTGGTGAGCCTGAGATACAGTGGTTAGAAGGATCATCCATAAACAACCTCAGCTATGACTACATGCTTTTGAGGCTTAATGTTATGAATAGTTAAAGAGAGCTTAAAAGAAACATTGTATAACAATTCATCACTGTTTAAACAAATGGTTATTAGTGGGATGCTGTACATTTCTGGCCCCATTTTGTTGTTTTGTGTCATATTTCTTTGACTTCTTTTGTATCTTTGCATTACTTGACATCACAGTTTAGCTCTAATCAAACATGTCAGTGGTAAATATCAGGTTTTAGCATCTAAGAAGAAGCTGATTCTTCCGATTAAATCCACGAGACGAGTTGGATTTTGAATTGGTAGTATGGCTGCAATCATAAATGCTATGCTAAGCCGAATGAAAACCACACACCTTTTCAACAGACAAAAGGCGCACTGGAAACTTGTATTTCTTAAATTAAAATATACAACAGCACATAATCACATCTTTTTCTACTCTGTGGTTAGTTTTTGTGCATCTTCAGTCAGGATAAAAAGTAACATTGCAAGCCACAGCCACAAATAAATAATTCACCATTTATTACATTATGTATTTAATTACAGCTATACGTGTTTTATTCATATTTTTAGGATTATTGCCTTATTTTGAAATGTATCATGCAATTTTAATTAAGCAAAATCAAATTATAATATTATTAGCTTGCACTACAAAGTGATTAGAGGGAAATGTGTGCAGGCTTGTTCTGTGCTGAAGCTGCATTGCTCTCACTGGCAAAACAGCCAGCTGGTAAGGGTTTAGTGTTAAGCTGTTTCTGGTGTCCGTGCCAGCTCGCCATCCTCTTGCCAAGACAGTTGATGTAAAGTAACACCACTGCCAAACGCTTTCTTTTTCTGCTTTTTTCCACCTCACCTTTTAGACTCAACAACCTGTCCATCTAACAGGCATTTCCCTAGCTGGACCCTAAACTATACATGCATGCATTTTGGATATCTAAACTAATACTCGGCTACTACTACTACGTTTAACACATAAATTCATGCAGTTGTGAATAACTGTTAACCATGAACAGTAAAAAGTAACAGTAAAAAGGTGCAAAAAGTCAAACCAACTCTTGTGTTTGTTGTGTCTTTCCGCAGAGCGCAGACGGAGATGCTCAAACCCTCACCGAGGTTGATCTGTTCATCTCCACCCAGAGGATCAAAGTCCTCAACGCAGACTCACAGGTAAATACCAGCAAGGACACTTAACGTCATGTTTTATGTCCAAAATGTCTTTTCTCACCTGTGGGAATAAAAGCTGTTTACCCTGACAGTACCTCAGCCACCCGCTGAGGCATACAGGGCTACACATCAGGGGAGTGTTGTTGTGTCATAGTTGACATAAC
Organism: Dicentrarchus labrax; assembly: GCF_905237075.1. Taxonomy (NCBI): domain Eukaryota; kingdom Metazoa; phylum Chordata; class Actinopteri; family Moronidae; genus Dicentrarchus; species Dicentrarchus labrax. The sequence continues at coordinate 15,411,953 of NW_026136719.1, read as the reverse complement.
AGCAGCTTAACTGTTGACATAAACTGCTTCTTATGAAACACCACCAGTGATTGTTGTTTATTTATTTAATCTCATGATGTCACCGTTTGACTGAGGGTAAGAATAACCTCTGCGAATCCAAAATAATGCTGCACGTACATCTGCGCATGGAGGGTGACTCGGAGAGCAACGTTTCTTCATATATTGACCATATCTCTACTCAATAAGTCATTTATTTAAAGGCCAAAGTTACAATACAGACTACATGATGTTTTTTTCAATTATTTGACAGACACACAGTCAAAAAGTCAAAATTCAGTCAGAAGTTTGACTTTCTGAATATCTTTATGAATGAAAAATCACATTTATTTGTCACATTTTTTTTAAACAACGCTTCTCTCCTCTTCTGCAGAATCTTTGTTAAAGTTTTTTTTTGCCCTTTAGCTTTACAACAAGCAGCTGTGTGACGCAGCGGTAGCGGCCATTACAGGAGGTGTCTTGTTAAAAGCAGAAATGGTTCTGAGAGCTTTGCAGTTCTTGGTATCATAAATAGAGCTTTGTGCTCACAGTAACAGTTAAATGTATATGCGATAGATGATTCATTTGCAGTATTTCAGTCTGAGCTGCTGTCTGGCCTTGTGTGTGTGTGTGTGTGTGTGTGTGTGTGTGTTTGTGTGGGCAGCCGCCTGGCAGAAACTAACGTGCTGCAATGCAGTGTCTATCTTTCTCCCTTTTCCATCTGGTTGCCACTGGTCCTGGCACTCTTAAGAGAGAGATTTTTTGCAATTAAAAGGGTTGATACAGCTTGCCTGGGGTTTCTGACATTGATTCATAATAAGAACAACTCCAAAGGTGGGCTGGAACAACAACACTAATTAGCCTAATGGAATAAAAACACCCGACACAGTTAATGAAGTGAAGTTAACTAAACTGAAATGAAATTTAGCATATTATCATTAAACATGAACAAACACAAGTTCATCTCAGCGTACCCACTGATTCCATATCTTCTCTAAGTTGCATTTCCATAGATGTGTTCAGAAACAATGCCTCATAAAATCTACATTACGACACAGGACAATTATTTGGCTGAGTGAACAAACATGATTACACCATTCAAATCACTTCATTTCATCAACACAAACACTCTGATATCCAAACCCCTTCTGAGTTTTTTGCGCACCTGTTCATTATTTTCGGATGAACATGTACTCAAGATCAAATTTTTTGGGGCGTTATTGGGCTATAATCCGATTATACACCAGTTTTGAATTCAATCAAAAGTAGGCCCGTATGTTTTCCATTAACAATACTTTCATCTCACTCTCTGCGCTAAAAGGATAATGACAAAGAGAGGAGAGGAAACAAATATCCTGCACACTGGTATTTTCATTTTCAAATATTACTGATCAAAGGAAACTGACTGTTGTCAGAAGCAGGATAATTACTAGTAACAGTTGCAAAATGTTTCTCAAAGCTATGGTAGTGTGTATGGTAGAGTAAAATATATGTTATTGCATAATTTTGTCAGTTAAAATGTGTGATTTAGTATTTTGTTTATTTATTGGCTCCAGCGTGGGCTCACCAGCACATGTTTATAGCGCATATTGTTTTAGTACCATGTTTATCTTGGTCCAGTTGTAGTTTAGTTTTTGTGGTGTAGTGATTTACTCTACTGAGTTGCTCCAGCGTGTAATGAAGCACATTTTAACAATTAATAAAAACAAACAACCTTTAAGTAGCATGTGCATTGCATTGCTGTTGCAGTAAAGTCGGTATTTACAGTAATAAACACAACTGGAAATCAATGAATGAAGACCTGCATTAATAGCATCATGAGCTTCCTGGTAGTTGGACCGGAGATGCTTCATTAAATTTCTCTGTGTTGGTATATATTTTTTGTTTCAGATATTACTTACAGGTGGATTTGAATTGATTATATTTTGGCTTGATCGATCAGCTTATAAATTCACAAACTGAAACTTAGTTGTATAATGAAAACAATGTTTAAGGGTGGGCTTTGCCTTTGATGTATGTGCATTTGGCTTATTTGCCTACAGGAGACAATGATGGACAACGCGCTCCGCACTATATCCTACATTGCCGATATTGGGAACATTGTGGTCCTGATGGCGAGACGCCGAATGCCACGCACAGCCTCACAGGACTGTATTGAAACTACGCCCGGGGCACCCGAAGCAAAGAAGCAGTACAAGATGATATGCCATGTCTTTGAGTCTGAAGACGTAAGTGTTTTCAAGTTTAAAGAACCTGCTGTGTCTGTTAATGTGTTTGTGAGAGAAACTGTCTATTTTACATGGCTGGGAGCAGCTGAGAGGTTATACTGATGACAGCTACTAAAGGAAGTCACATTGTTATTTTTCTGTCATTATGTAAGAGGACTCATTTGGTTGATGAATCCTACATCTAAAGATAGTAAAGAGATGACAGTTATTCCTTTCTGAATGTTATTTGATTGGTGGATATTATTTCAGCTCCCCAGTTATCACCAGTAGTAATGATTTTCATTTTATTTGTTTATCCTGAATTAAATTTTTTTTAATACATGTTTGCTCCACCTTACAGATGTTGTTGCTTATATATATATATATCTATATATAGATATATATATATCTATATATAGATATACATTCTAAAATTCACTGACATGAAATGATGTACATTGGCTGGCAATTTTTTATTTATTTATTTTAACACAGAGAGCTGCTGCTTGTCTTGTTGAAGCACATTCAGCAAGACTTGGCAACATGAACAGTGTTGCACAGAGGAGCCAGCAACTCAGTGTCCATTGCCAGTCAGTATAAAGGCTGGACTCCAATCTGTCCTCTCTTCATATAATTGTGCTGCCAGGTTTTAAAGGCCGGCCAGAGTTATAATAGAACCATTCAGCCACTCATCCATCAACTTATAAACTGTTTCTGTTATTGTGGCTCCACTGGCTGTATGCAGTGTTTGCCTAGTTTTGACTATTTATTGTTCTGCAAAACTAATTCACAGTGGATTGATTCTGAGAGTTTGGGTCATTACTGTCTGCAAATTCTGCAAGAGATTTATATGAAAGAATAAAATTCAATTAAATAGGAAAATAGCTGAAATACAGCTTGCCAAAATACGTACCCTCTTTGCTCTCTTGATCTATCTCTCATAACCAAGATAAGTCTTCAGGTTTTTCATTTTTAACTTTTTACTCATTTTACTTTTTCCCAACATTTACCTTCCTTGGTTGTAAATGTATTTTGTGTCAAGATAGATGTTGTTCCCAATTTATTTTCTACTCATCCCCTGCAGCCCTAACAGATGAACTCAAGTACGCCTTTGTCAAAACCACCTTTAACTATTTATCTTATGTAAAAATAGATATTGTTACAATAGTTCTTTCATACAAGTCATACAGGTCCCGGAAGTGTCTAAATGTTTAGATGTCCCTCTCTTTTTTGTTTGGTTTCATAAGTACTGCTTTGTGTGCCTGAAGATGTCAACCTTTTATCCATTAGTTTGAACTATTTTGAATTTTTGCTCTTTTAATAACTGGGGATAACAGTTTTAAAGTCCTGGACTTGTGTGACTGAAATTGTACATCATTCTATCACTGTAGTAAAGACAGACCATTAATTTTGTGTAGCTTTTGTTTTCTGCCCCTTGTCTTCATTAAACTTCATTCCTCCTCATTGAAACAACAGGGAAGTGTTCCTGTCATTTCTGCTCTCCTCTCACAATAGGAACAAATAGCTTTTGACAGTGAAAATCAATTTATATTATGCTTTAACATATTCTTGGTACACTCAATGCCACTATTGTTTGATGCCACCTGATGTTTTTTTAACTGTATTGTTATTTATATACAACTTACTGAAGGTTAGCTTCTGTGGATCTAACAAAAACAAGATCACAAACACATGTTTATGTCATGATTCCTACTTTTCCTGTCTGCAGGCCCAGCTTATCGCTCAGTCCATCGGCCAGGCGTTCAGCGTAGCTTACCAGGAGTTCCTGAGAGCTAACGGCATTAATCCAGAGGACCTGAGCCAGAAGGAGTACAGTGACATCATCAACACCCAGGAGATGTACAATGACGACCTCATTCATTTCTCCAACTCTGAAAACTGCAAAGAGGTTGGTCTGTATGTGCAGTACATGCATACATTTCTTGCATCTTCAAGCTTTTTCTGCAGATGTTTGTTGGTTTGTGTCAGTGCCTGAAAAGAAATACAAGACACCGTGAGACTTTACGTGTGTAGCTCTCCTGCTGCAGGGCCATTAGAGAAACACACAAGTATACAGTAGCTGTTAACTAATTAGACAGATTAAGAGGCAGATGGTACAGTAACATTTACCCAGGGCATGTCATCTCTTGCCTTTTTAATATTGCTGTAGCATTTCCTCTTTAGCTAACACTGTGCCCTGACAGCGTTACTGGAGGCTTTTGGAGAATTAGAAACCGTGAAACAGTTTCTGCTGCATGAGCAGAGAGGCTGCATGGGCACTACCACACAGCTGCTATTTCAGAGGCACACCAGTAATTTCTAGTGCTGGGGAAACTGGGCTTTATTGAAGCACTAATCTTCCTTACCAACTGTGTTGAGAATAGGTTCATTTCTCATGGCTTCATGTACGCTAGTCGCATCTTTTGGTTAAAAGAGTTGGAGCAGGAAAAACTTTTTCTGCATTAAGACAGGGTTGAGATGTGCGCAATACTTGGATCTGTTAAGGTCAGGGAATTCAAATGTTAATGTAATACATCTCTATAAATAAATCACTGGTTATCTTTTAATGTGTATGCCTTATAATAATGAATAATGCCGTATAACATATTCACCCTAAATAGATTGGTTGGGATGTAGAAGTCACATCTGACCTGCAGCACAGATAAGCTTCATTGTTCACTGAGATAACGTCAGGTAGAGGTTTGAGGTGCAGATTCTGTTCATTAAGATGCTGTAGAAATGAATGTCTGATATAGTACTATAATACATTTATAGAGCACTTTAACACAACTATCAAAATCCCTCTGATTGGAATGGGCAATACAGACTAGTAATGGATATCTATTTTTATTTTGTGATATATCATAATATAGTAGATTTTGTGGAAATTCAAGAATTCATCTATTCATACATGTAATATACAGACATAATTTAAGAGATCAAGGTACTTCTTAATAATGCAACATTTCTTAAAATCCAATATTTAAGTCAAGTTTAAACAGCATTGGCTGCAATTGTCTAATGCAACTAGAAATATTAAAGGTATAGAAACCTCGACGTGTACTGTATGTATTGAGATATTTGCCAGATGTACAATCTGAGCTCCAGGTCTGCTATTATTCCACAGATTTCTGCTCTGATCCAAGGTAGGGAGAAAGAAAATGTAAATTTTCTGACAGGTATCAAAAAGAAATCATAATGTTTTAAGTGAAATTCTCAGCAATGTGTATCTGAATCAGGTGCTTCTCAGATCTGATGCATTTATTTATTGATGTATTTTATGTAGAAACGCCTTTCAAGTCAGCCAAGGAAACTTCACAAAACCAGATAAGAGTTAGAAAGATAATGAGTTATGCAGATAAAAGTTGAATTAAACAGTTAAAAGGATACATCATAATAAATACCTTATGAAGCACCAGGAAAGGCTAATCGAAAGAGGTAAGTTTTCAGTTACGATTTAAAAGAAGCAACAGATGTGTTAAGGAGAAAAAAGCAGAAGCACACTGATGCAAACAGACTGTTTTTGACACTTTTGTGATCTCAAAAATCAAAATCAGTCAGTTATCAGTTTACTCTAGTCATATAGTTTTAATTACAGTCGCTCAGTTTCTGTGTATGATAAATGACATACAAAGTGTGTCCTCCACTCTCTTTCCCTCTCCACAGCTGCAGCTGGAGAAGAGTAAAGGGGAGATCCTGGGTGTGGTGATTGTGGAGTCTGGCTGGGGCTCCATTTTGCCCACAGTTATATTAGCCAACATGATGAACGGCGGGCCAGCAGCTCGCTCTGGCAAGCTCAGCATCGGAGACCAGATCATGTCCATCAACAACACCAGCCTAGTGGGGCTGCCACTCGCCACCTGTCAGGGAATCATTAAGGTACAGAGACGCTGAAGATGTACACAACAGTGTGGCTGAAGGAGTGAAAGAGGCAGTGATGATATGGAATTAACACAAATTCTGTAAAACTGAACAAGCTTTTTATGTTTGTGTGTTTCTATGGTGTTAAAGGGCTTGAAGAACCAGGTTCAGGTGAAAATGAACATTGTTAGTTGCCCTCCTGTTACCACCGTCCTCATTAAGAGACCAGACCTAAAGTATCAGCTGGGCTTCAGTGTCCAGAACGGCATTGTAAGTATGAGTCTGAGCATGTAGGTTGGTTGCTTGGATATTAGTAATAATACAACACTTTTCAAAACATAATTAAAAAGTACTGCTTTTTTTGTGTTTTTCTCATTTACAAATAATTAACTTTAGTTGTTGATATATTTTCTATTGGTACCATACAGCATGTGCATGTCTTAGATTAATCTGTTCACTACTGAAGAAACAGTGTCATTTGCAGTGTTGTGATAAATTGCTGCTTTGCCTTGAACAATATACACTGCAATCCCTGCTAAAAACCCAAATATGTTTAGCAATCAGTGTATCATTGTTTTTCACAAGTAAACTATCTCTTGTAACCTCGCAGTCTCGATTTCAGATGCCATCACGTATCACTGCCGACATTTTACCCTTCCAGTGGTATTAATTACTCTCTATTCATCTAAAATGCCGATAACATGAGGACTTCCATGTCTGTGTTGCCTGTCAGATTTGCAGTCTGATGCGAGGAGGCATTGCTGAGCGAGGTGGGGTCCGTGTGGGTCACAGGATCATAGAGATCAATGGGCAGAGTGTGGTGGCCACAGCACACGAGAAGATTGTCCAGGCCCTGTCGAACTCTGTTGGAGAGGTTAAACTGATGCACACACACAAACACGCACACACACAAACACACACACACACACACACACACACACACACACACAGGACATTAACATAGAAATATACACATTTGCAAATATGCAGCAAATATCTTTTAACTATAACTATATATAAAAGTCAGTTAATTACACTGTATAGAAAAATAGTGTATACGGGTTACATATTTAGTTATTGGGTACTCATTTTACAAGAGTCTGAGAGTCTCTGAGAGTCTGTCTTTGAAATCATTCAGTCATTCACTATTTACTACCGGACCCCAGGAAGACTTAGTGACCACTGTGTTGAAGCTAACGGGGAATAAATATTCACTGCTCTGTGATTTCTGTGTGGATGACTAAATAGTGTATGAAAGGCAAAATCAAAAACTACTGAGGTCATTCCTCTCACCCAGCTGACATCTAAATTAACCTCTTTTAACTGTCTGCCCACTGCATGTTGGTAGATAAATCTTGTTTAGTGACCATCAATTTGACAATACGTTTTATGTTGCATTGTGGGATAATTTAAGTCTGCTGTATTTTCATAATCCAGCTTCTAGGCCATGAGAAATACAGAAATTAACACAGTGAAATTAATGTATTTATGACAGTAAATTAAACAACTTAGGTGTTAACTGCGTTGTTTCGGTCCCTAAGATTAGTGGTGAGCGTGTGTGGGTGCGTGAGCAGTATGAGGTGTAGCTGTGGAAACAAAACAAAAAGTCAAACAAAAGCTGAAAGCTTGCTAATGCTGGCGGGGATGGAGCGAGATGAGAGCAAAGCTGGGCTGTGGTTTTTATCCTGTAGGAAAGCTTGGCCCAAGTGCTCCACATGTGGCTGGCTGCTGCATGGTACCTTCAAGGACACATAGGAAAAACAGTAACTTGTCCACCACATCCGCATATCAGCAGATCAGGCAGGGGCCGTCACAGTATAGATTTCTAGCTGCAGCAGGTAGAGGTGTCAGGAAGAGGCAGCTAATAAGTACCAGGTGTGCTCTCTTGCATTAATCACAAACACACACACACACACACAAACTTCAACCGCATGACATAATCTAAGAAAACACTCAGATGCCTTTTTATATGAGATTTTGTCTTTTTCTGTCTCTCTCTGCCAGATTCACATGAAGACCATGCCGGCAGCCATGTTCAGACTTCTAACAGGACAGGAGACTCCTATGTACATATAAACAATGGCCAGGGACCGCTCCACAGGACAGGCTGTCGGCTGTGATTGGTTTAACTTACGTGGCAAACAAAGCTGATCAGTGACTGGAGGGGGGGGGGGGCGATCGCTTCTCCCTGTCGATTCATTTTAATTTTTTTCTTTCTTTGAGCTGATGACTTCAATTCTTCATCATCTCTTCCCCTTGTCTGTGCTAAACATGAAACAGCCATTTTATTGACACGCAACGCTTTTTCCATCTGATCAGCTGGAGAGACTGTGTGTGTATGTGTGTGTGTGTGTGTGTATACTGTTTGTTATTTATTTGTCCTGTATGTGCTCTTCTGTGTCACTTCAGTGAGATTGTGTGGACGAACTTATCGAGCGAATGCATCACAATTTATTTTTTTATATTCATGTAATGCAATATGATACTTCTACTATACTACTTGTATAGTTTCATTTTCTTCTCTTTTTATTTATTTCTCATGTAAATACATATTTTGCTAATATTGTGATTAAAGCAGTGGGGAGGGAGGGGCCACAGCTGCATTGTAAATATTTATTGAATCTTGCTGTTGAATTGAATGACGGCAGACGCCGAAAATCATCGTATTGGCCAGTGAAAAGGGGAAATGAGTTAAGTGTTTGAAATGTTGGGTTTAAATATGCTAAGTTGACATAATGTACATGTGAATCAAACCAATGCTTGCAGCAGGGGTTTATGGGAGAAATGCCATATCCTTTTGATTTTCTTCATTATATGGCAATACACAAGTTCAACCTCTGAATGGCAAGATAAATCTTTTCTAAATCTCACGTACAAACACTCACACATTTAAATAACAAGCAACTGAGTATAACTATTAACATGCATTAATTATGCTTTTGATATCAAAGTCACATGTATGAAAAATGAAGTTTCTTTTGTGTGCTATTCTACTGTATGTTCATCTTTAGTGTTCCTGACTGAAACTCATGCATACTATGAGCGGATTGTGAATGTAACTGTGTTGTGTGAGCTGTCCCATTGCCATAAGCAGTATTAGAATGTCTGTACATAAAGAGAAACTTGTCTCGTATTGTGCTCATGTTAAAAAAAAACAAACAAACAAAAAAAACACACACAGGTTTAGTCACCGCAAACATCTTCCCACCTGTATGTTGGCTTTCAGTCTTGAGAGGGAAAGAGAGAACTGTGAATCACACACTGTGACAGAAACAAGCCTTACCACCGAGTAATGGTTTTACAATGCATTGTAGTAAATTTTAACCATATGAACATTATCTGTGTGCATGCCTCGTAAAGTAGTATCATGTCATTGTGGCAAGATAATAAAATCTGAGCTAAACCTGGCTGGTTTTTCTGGACTGGATCAAACCCAAAGACGGACTCTGTCAGAGGTTGGATTTTCCATATGAAAGCGTAGTCTGGGCACTGACTAGAGTGATTCGTCTGTTTCTATGGGAGCCCACTGCTATTAGGAAAAGAAGAGAAAAAAACGTAGACATGATGAAAATAAAATGATAAGTCAAAATTATGTCTTACTGTCTCGTAATTAAAAGTTTAAAGTTAAAAGTTGGACTTGCTTTGTAGGATGAAATTTAAATCTCTTAATCCTCAGTAAATTGACATTTTTTACTTGTCTCCTAATTTTGCTTTCATAAGACTTTTACTTTCAGCCTGATTAATCAGGTTATTTCAGGGATCAGCAACCTTTGCTATCAACAGAGCCATTTCTGTCCAAAATCTGTCTGGAGCCGCAGCTTTAACTTCAAATGCAAATTTCTCGCAGCAGACCAAGCATACAGATTAGCCAGCAGCATTGGAAGGAAACAAGTCTGTTGATTTTCCCCTGAGACTGTTTTTTTCTTTTTTTTGATTTAGAATCTATAGCTATCCTAGCTAGTAAGATTTAAGACTAATAGTCACTGCTGTTGAGGTCTGGCAAAATATAGAGGAAAAGACAAGAAAAGACAGGACGTAATGTATGAGCACATTTTAGCTGACAAAATGTTAAACCCTTTTTTAATCTGTGTGTAATGGCTGTATATTTTTACAGTTGGAGAATGTAAGAATCACTTTAGGCTTACAGCTATGATAATGTTAAAAAATAACTGTTATATGTTTCCATATAATGTTTTGTGAAAGCCACAAGGAGCAACTGGAGAGGGGATAAAAAGCTGCAAGTTGCCTTCCCCTGGGCTATTTCATTGTAGGAGTTACTAGATGTCACACACTAGGAGCTACCTATGGATGCAAATTTTAGAATACATTGCAGAATAAAGCTACAGAAAGACTTTGGAGAAGATAAAAACGTATTAAATCTTTGGAAGACTACTCTGCTTTCTTTCTGTGAAGTTTAATTGGCAGTGGCATTATTGATTAATATTCCTGTTGATATAAAATGGTGTGTATGTATTTCTTGTTTACTAACTGCATGGAAAGATTCATATATAGTACAAATAATGCACTATTAGTATGGAGAATGAAGATTTTGCTATACATTTCCACTCTGAGTCTCTAGTTCCCCCTAATGTCTGCTGTTAGGTACTGCAGGGCCTGTGAGAATGAAATATAAACAAGAAATAATTCACATTTTGTTTTTAATTTTATCATTTAAAGATTTTCTTTTACTATAGTAACTGTTTGTAAAATCATAATTAATGTAAAATGGAGCAAAACCTTAAATTATATACAATCATCAAACAAAATGTTGGTTATAAAACAAAGTTGAGCATCATAAAATAATTACTCGTACCATTGGATGCTAATTACATCTCTGGCCTGCAGGCAGTAGAGCAGTCAGTTCAAAGTGCTGTCCGTTATTAGTGTGTCTCTTTGAACTAGCTTGGTTATCTTTCATAGGGTCAATGTCCAGTTTGTGCCTGCCATGCTGAGTTGCTCTGAGTCGGTCAGGTTTGTTTCACTGCAGAGGGTCAGATTAGGGCTTCTGGTCATTCTTGTCACACTTTAACATGACCTTTATCCCAAGACCCTGACGCGTGGTCTCAAAGGCCTGGACTGCCTGCTCCAGAGGGAAACGGTGGGTCACGAGGGGCTTCACGTTCACTTTACCCGATGCCAACATAGCTATAGCCATCGGCCAGCTGCAACACAGAGACAAACATTTTACTCAAGAGTTAAACTTCTGTGATACACAAATTACTCTATGACCTAATTATCCTGTAAGATAACTCACAAGTGGAACTGCCTTCAACTTTGCTTTAAGACATCTGCTTATAGAACAACAATTAAAGGATATTGTCTTACGTGTTGCAGTAGCGGAAAACCCCTCTGATGTCCACTTCTCTTACAGCAGCATTGATCAGAGGAACAGTGGCCATCTCAGAACCAAGGCCCACCAGCACCACCACACCACCTGAACGTGTCGACTGACAGAAAATAAAATAATAAATTATAACCTGGATTATTTCATCTGCAGATACTGAAACTTTTTGCTTTATTTATGCTTCAGAGTGAGTAGAGTATAATATAAATAACAAGCTGATTTTTTACTAAAGTTAAAACAGCAATACCACAAACTAAAAGTATCATAAGTACCATATTATTATATATTAGAATATTATGTATTAACATGCAAGCAGTGTGTTACTGTGCCAATTTTAACTATTTTATAGACTGTTGGGTAGTTTAATCTATAACGCAATCTGTGCAACAAGTAACTAAATCTGTCAGATAATTGTTGTAGAGTTGAAGCTGCATGTGGTGGAAATACTCAATTTAAGTACAAGATCAGTATACATTATCAGTGTATTAAATATCTGACAACCTAACACTTCAAGACATACACTAATAATGTGATTATAAACACGTTTTGCAGCTTGAAAGGAGCTTTGTGTGTTATAATGTGTGTTATAATGTGTGTTATGCACATTGAATGCAAAATTGTAAGTACAGTGAGTAAATGTACTATTGTCCTAGTGCAGATCTACTTTATAATTCTGAATACAGCTTTAAATGTTCTTTACTGAAGTTAGTCACATACATAGATGGCAGTTTGAATGCTGCTCTCAACGCCAGTACATTCAATAGTAATGTGAGGCTGAGCACCCAGCATGTCCTCTACACTCTTGGCCAGCTGCTGGGGTCCATTTTCTCTCTTCACTGTCAGCTGGAAGTCTGCACCCAACTCCTTGGCCATTGTCAGGCGCTCTGTGGACAGATCTGAACACAGCAAAGGTGGATTTGTGAACAAAAGTTAAAAAAAGACTGAACTCAAGCTGCTGCCAGAATCTGTATGTTGTGTTATTAAGTCATTTAAATTGAGATTAGGGCTGCACAGTATGTTAAAAAATCTATGGTATTGTAATTAAACAGATATTTCAATATGATTCACAATTTAATTTTCACTGAGAAAAACAATTAAAATGTGACCCAAACAAATTTTGATTTGAAAAAAAAAAAGATTTGTAGGCCAGATTAGGATATTGCACTAGGCAATGTTGCAATTTTGATAATATTTAGATTAATTGGGCAGCCCTAGTTGACACAGATGTTTATAAACTGTGTGTTACCGGTGATGACGACCTGCGAGGCCCCCATTGCCTTGGCAACGAGCAAACAGACCAATCCAATAGGGCCTGTGGAAAGAGAGGAAATAAAGAGTCTGTAGAGTGGGTTAAATATCTGACAACCTAACAGTTGTGATTATTAACATGTTTTAAAGCTTGAAAAGAGCTTCATTATATGTCATGTCTCATATTGCTTAACACAGGCATCTTAAATATTCATTAGCTTGTTTTCATTACATATAGTAAAGGAGTTGTTAAATATTAAGTCTCAAGGTGCTTAATATTTACAGGGTGCACTAAGGTTCAGCAGTTTTTCCCAGACTGAAGTTTTGTTGAGTCAGTATGATTCTCACTTTGGGACTATACCCACTGAGTGTTATATTAGATTCCTTACTTGCAGCAGCATGCCACTCAAGTAGAGTACCCTGTTTATATTAGTTTGCGGCATGCCCCGAAATGCAGCCTGTCGTGTCTTGTTGATGGAATATCCCAACAAAAGTCTTGTGCAATTGTGTGAGTTAAATAGTTTTGGCTCATTTTTACCTGCACCACAGATGAGCACGGTGCTGCCGAGGGTCACGCCGCCTCTGCGACAGGCGTGGATCCCCACAGACAGAGGCTCAATTAGAGCTCCCTCCTCAAATGTCACATTATCAGGCAGCCTTGATTGTTGGGGGGGAGTCACAGAGAGAAAAGAAGAAGAAAGACAAAGATACATGCAAAGGTTAGGCAAGAGAGTCAGTTGGCAGTCAGACATCAGACAGTTGTTAGGTAATCTCTGGTGCAACACCATGAAATCCTGAGTGAACTGTTACTTGTAACAGAAGTTGGCACTGTGCTTGTAGTATTGGCACAGATTTCCATCGTCGGGGGGTGTGGCACAGAAGAAGATGGTAGGAGACAAATTATATCGTCCGTTTTTGAAGAACTCGTCCATCTCGCGTGGCACACCTGGCTCAATGGCCACCCTGTCACCTAAAAAAATAAATAAAAATACAAGGTGAAGTTTACAGCCTTGGATGAGTTTATACAGGTAACTCCTTTGCAGTGTGGCTGAGTAAGACTGAGTAGGACTAAGTGGCTCCTTGCATCAAAATGATGTGCTGTGAATGCATATATTTAAATACATGTATGTCTCTGCAGGTACAGTTCGTAAAATAACCAGAGTTGACATAAGTAATATACCCTTTTTGAATTAGAAAATAAAAATGGTTGAAATGTCAAAGTGTGTCAACTTTAACAGAGTGACAGATTTCTGAAGTGCACACTGCATGACTCACTGCTCTTCACAGCCCTCAGACACACACACCACTCACCCACTTACCTTCTTTAAGGTGCTTGACTGCTGATCCGACCTTCACCACCCGCCCTGACGCCTCGTGCCCCAGCACCATTGGTTTTGTGACCACGAAGTCCCCAATCCGGCCATGCTGCCAGTAGTGAACATCTGATCCACAGATTCCAACAGAGTGCATCTGGAGCAAAACCTCTGGGTACAAAACATGACATATAAGACAGGGACACAGTGAGGATGGTGCAGTACTGACTGATGCAGTAAGAGGGTATGCATTGTGTCATTTGTTCAGCATATAAATGAGGCAAAAAAAGGCAACTCAGTCTATTTTCTAAGCAAACTACTGACCAGATGGAATTGAAAATCTGTTACAAATATCTATGCAGTGCATTAGACTTGACACAAGCTGACTCAAAGATAATTTATTTACAAAGATATACTTCTATAGGAAAATAAATGGAGCTGAAGCATTTTGAAACTGAGAAAGTTAACTGGATTGATACATTGCATTGAATTAAACCTTAAATGATTAAAAGCTTATAAATAACGTCCCCACATATTCTGGAAAGCTTGTTTAAGTGGCTTATAAACTATTTATTATGTCACACTGTACCATTAGGTCCAGGCTCCGGAACGGGACGCTTTTCCTGTAAACAAAATGCAAAAAGTTTGCAGTCAGTTTAATTCACAAAGATTGCAACTAATCGTCCCATGCAAAAGGTAACATGTTTGTGGTCGGTCTCCTACCAGACGGAGGTCTCCCTGGGCGTGCAGAACCACGGACAGATTTCCCTGCGCCATGACAGATGTAACGTTGAGCTGAAAACACGGTGGAGACGAGAGTCCGCGTCCAAAGACTAATCTCAGACCTGTTTCTGACTTCTGTCAGAGTCAAAGTACAGAAAGCACTCGCTGCAAGCTTCACCTTCCTGATACTGGGGCCGGTACCAAAACAAAGCATGTGATTGGCTGAACACCCGCGGAACAGTCCACTTTGTAGGGGTGACCGAGGGGAAGACCCAACACCGCGGCCACGTAAAATAAATAAATAAGTATACTGCATTCATTACATTACTTGTAACTGTTACTATTAGTCTATGTTATCGTGAATTATGTTTATATTATGTTGTTATTTATTATAAGTTGTAATAAGCAAGGAAACCCTTCAACTTCCTTTAGTCCAATACGATGAGTAGAAAGCAGGCTCTTTATACTGAGGGCAACCTGGACACAGTTTATTGAGTTTGTTGTTAAATAAGTACACATTTTAGGAAGTTGAAACTGATTTAAATGAAGTACCTGATATGTTTTTGTATGAATTGTACAGAATTATGATATTTCTCAAGATAATGTAACACATGTAAGATTAGGGAATATGTTAGGAGGATAAAACACTTACAAAATGAGATTAGCGTTAGTTATGTTTTCCATTTTATTTTATGTATTCATGTACACTACATAAACACATGCAGGTAGATAATGTAAACATTAAAAAACAAACTCATCTGCCAGTAAAATAAACGTGTTTTTCTCTTCATACATGTTTGCTTATGTGTGTGGCAAACAGCAATGGGCTTTACAGTTGGTGCATCGGAAACACAGGGGATGGAAATCACACAAATCACCAGAGTACTTCTGCAGGTTGTCCATGTTGGTGTACCCTGTAGTGAATATAACAACAGAAAAAACAGAAGAAACTTCTTCCATCAGCTGTTTCATAATCTAAATGTTGACTGCACCAGAATAGGGCTGCAAATAACGAACTATATTAACTATCGATTCATCTGTAAATCATTTTCTCAATTAACCGATTAGTCGCTTGGTCCATAAAATGTCAGAAAAGATGTTTCCCAAAATCCAAAGTAACGATGCTCAAATGTCTTGTTTTGTCCACAACCACAAGATGTTAAGTTTACTGTCATGGAAGACTAATGAAACCAGAAAATATTCACATCTGAGCAGCTAAAAAAATAAATAAATTTATTTAAAAACGATTTAACTGATTATCAAAATAGTTGTCAATTACTTTAATAGTTGACAACCAATTGATTAAATGTTGCAGCTCCACACCAGACCTTCAATACACATCAGTTATGTATTATTATCTTATAAGAAACAAGTAGAGACATTTTTCTCAAAGATCTTACAGTAAATGGTAATAAATGTTTTTACCTGTAAACATGTTACTAACTGGATAATCCTGCAAATGACCACATAGAGGGGCGTCACTTTCTGATGAGTCTGTGTCAGGTGGTTCAGAACTGCCAAAAGAGTAAGCAGGGACTAAATTAGTTTACTGGACAGTTTGCAATCTATTGAATTCCACTTGTAAATATTTACAGTGTAAACTTAACATACTTGTTAACGCTGACTCCTTTTTCACTGTGCTCATCTTCTGTCTGGCAACTGAAACTCTTATAGGAACCCTGTAAAAGTCCAGTTAAGGTGATTAAAGTAATTTACATGATCTTCTTTTGTGTAAATTCTGTATCGTGGTGTATTTGTACTTGTACCTGTGCTACTGACTGCTCATCTTCACACTCCCAAATCAACCTCCCAACCACCTTCCTCACCTCTTAAATGATAATCAGAGAGACACGGCATGAGAGATAATTCATAAAATTGGTTTGCTTTTAAATTAATCAATCATTAGAATGATCACCAACGTATTTGTGACTCTTTAACACAATAGTTCAACCAAACTGGTCCCTTTAAATAGTTTTAAGAGACCGAAAGAGGTAAAACTTTCCAGGATTTAACAGCAAAAAAAAAAAAAAACCAATATGAAATATGTTTTTTTCTCATTTCCTGTCTTGTTGATCATCATGCAACCCGTCAGACTTATCTTGGGCCCTCACTGTTTCAGTATGTTTAGTTTACAGTGAATCAATATACATATAGTTGCACTCACCATCCTGTACTGAGGCTGGAGGTAGCACATAATGACCAATGCACACAGACTTTACGCTCTGGCGCTTCTCACAGGCAGACAGAAACAAGCTGTGAAAAACCACCACGTTGTTCCAAAGGTAATCTCTGCTCTCAAATATCCTGAAAAAAAAAAACAGAACTAAAATTATCACTTTGAGGGGATTACAGAAAAAGTGACTTGATGTAGGTGATTAACCTGCAGTTCTTCATCAGGCTCACCTCCGAGTATCAGGACATGAAGCATCCTCACTGAAAAGGTAATCTGCTGCTCTCCAACCAGTAATGGACCCACCCTCCAATACTACAGGAAACATAATATATTATGACCAAAAGATCAAAAGTGTACGTCTAATTTAAATCCAGATTTGTGGCAGTATTTTTCCTTTTTTAAGTGAGTTAATTATGTTAACCTGATAAAATGTTAGTGGCAGCATGAATGTGTCTTAGCTTACCTATTACATAAGCATGCTATTACCTACTAACGATTAAATTAATAATACAGTTAGCCAACATTATTTGGTGATATAAAGTGATCTAACTCGTAGGTTAACGAGCTAAAATAAGAGGTTACTTACTCCAGAAGTTGTGGCATCCCTGAGGCACACTGCTTGAAAACCAGGCAGACTTCTTCCTAAACATAATGTTAGCTACAGTCCTCGTTAGCTTATCAACGTTAGCTAGTAACAGTAACTAGCACTGAATACCAAGCGTAATAAAACCTCCTCAGCTTCCTGTCTTTGTCTTTGTCTGTCTTTTGGTTTTCTCAAAACCTCGCTCACTCTACCACCGAACCATAGACATAATATAACGTTATGTAACGTTAAGTTATATATTTTATGTGTATTTGTCTATAAACAGGGGCTCTGTCCTTTGGCGCTCAAACGGCTCTGCTGCATTTAAATGTCGTCGAAAACTGTCGGAAATTACGGAATCCGGAGAAACGGATGACGAACCAAACTATTAAGGTAGGACTGTTTGTGCTTATTGTTTAATGTTTCGGGGTTTTTTTTAATCTGTTTTTTAAAAACAGTAAAACTAACAAATAGAAGTACTTAAAATCATAACCACCGAAAGAAATTTAGCGATTTGCCCAGCAGTTTGCTAGTTAACTAGATACAGTGTTTTTCCTTGGACATTGTTTAAAGTACAGCTGGGTCACACATTGAATCCTGCATAGCTGCATTTACAATATCAGCACACCTGACTTTATGAGTGAAAATATTCACTCACTGTGACCTTCTCAGTCAATGGCCCCTGTGGACGATGAGGGATCCAACTTGACAGCAAGAAGCATTGTGAGCAGACCTGCTCCTGAACTGTCACACTCAAAGGTTTCTGAAAGAAGTTGGTGTCCACAAGACAAAGTATTTCTTATCTCATATACACCGATCAGCCATAATATTATGACCACTGACAGGTAAAGTGAATAACACTGATTATCTTGTTATCATGGTACCTGTCAGGCCCACTAGGGGGCCCAGGTGGTCATAATGTTATGGCTGATGAGTGTAAGGCATGTTTTATTCTCAAAGGTCATACAAGGCAATTCTAGTGTTTGACGGCTGCAAGGAGATCCTTTTTTAGATTTTCCAGAGCCTCCAGAATATTCATTAGCACCTCCACCTGGTGACATGAGAATATGATGAAACATATTATCTATAACTGACGTGAACACATAAAACATAAAATAATGAGAGCTTTAGAGGCTGGTTGTCAGTCTGTTTTGAAAGGTTACATGTACTGTATTTCTTTCTCATCTGCTGCCTCTAAAGCCACAGTGAGCTTAAGATGAAAAGGCTAATACCTCTCAATAACTATTCAAGCTCCTGACTGAATACTGTATAATGTGCCTGTCCTGTTTTCACATTGATGATGTTACTAAGGATGTTCCTCAGAAACCCATTGTGGGCCATGTTCTGGTCACAGTATGTAGAGATCATATACCCAGCCTCTTCCTTGCATGTTTCAGACACATACATTTAATTCCTCCTGTGACCAGTTTTAAAATTGAGTGGGTGAGGAATGTACTTATATATATATATATATATATATATATATATATAGACTAACGTGGGATTATCAATTGGAATATAACTGAGCAACAAAAGTCCAAAACACATTCCCTTATTTAGTGTTTTGATGATGGTGGAGAGTGCAGTCTAACATGTTGGTCCAAAATCTACCATAGGTGTTTAATTGGGTTGAGATATGGTGATTATGAAGGCCATAGCAAATTATTCACATCAGTTTTATTCTAATACAACCAGTTATTGTCCCTGCTTGGCCGGTGTGGAAGCATCTGCCTGTTTTTATCTTACTCTTTATTGAGGTTTTTCTTATGTCATCCATCTGAGGTATCATCAGCGGGTTGTGTTTTGTAGTGCTACATCATTTCACCACCAGGTGGCAATAGTTTGTAACATATATAGTTGATCCCCAACGGTCCATTTCATTCGGTTTAGTCCAACAATATATTTAAAGTCAAAATCGATCAGACTTTTATGACTTTGAGGTTTTTGTTTAATTTCATTAGTGCAGCTGCTATTGAATAACCCTCCACAGGAGGTGTAGTGCCATATCTTCTAAACACAACTACCTTTAGAAAGCAAAGCTATATTGACTTTTTGATATTGAGCTTATGACTGAGTGACTGGGACTGAACAATGGTGCAGCTTTCAGTTGATGGCATTGCACAAGGGGTTTAATTCATCCACACTGGCTGAAATTCAGTCTTTTACAGATAGAAAGCTTATAAAACATTTCATTTCAGCTGTGTTATGTTGTCAAATCTCACAATAAAATTCAGGTCTGTGTACTGGTTGGTAGATTCGCTCACATATTGGACCGCAGTTTCTGGCTGTATGTAAACATCAGCATCTCTGCTTTATGTTGTATAACGTCCTCCATGGGGTTGTCTGCAGGTCAAGCCCTTATTGCTATCTCACAGACACACACACACAGAGCCCGTTCCTGTTTATGAAGCCCAATAATGTCATGTAACCTTGTGTTTTATAACAGCGGCAGCCTATTAAGGAAGATATTGCTGTACAGCAGTATTACTAGTATAAGTGATGGGCTATGCTTGTTTGAACTCTGAGAAGCCAGAGAGCCTATCACTCTGTCACTAAAAGGAATGGCATAGGTTGTATTTCAGGTTATTAGAGGCCTTGGTAATTGCTTAGAAGACAACTGAGCACACCTACTGCCTGTCCATGTGCAGGCACTTGGCTCTGTGTATTTCCCGCCGGTGTGACAGGGTGGACATACAGGCAGAAAGGCAGAGACTCCATGTAGATTACTGCATGCATGTTTGTAATATTTTGCTCAGCTCGCCTACATATACTGGCATTCCTCCACTCCATACAGTGGCTGGTTGAGGGGGGTTCAAAGCAGGGATATCTCTGTTGCCATGACAACAGCGAAGCCCCACCCTGTTTCTTATTACCCAACCCCCAAACATGCTCCCTTCACAACAAAGCACTGGAAAGAGGGGCTGGTTGGTGGTACATGCACTGAGGTTTAACTTTAGCAGAAGGATGAAAAATGAATCTGTTGTTGATTGACCTTAGCAGTCGACACCTTTGTTATTATAATAATGTGACAAAATCAAAATTGTTATAGGTTATCTTTTTATTTTACTTGAACAAAAAGCAGTATAAAATTGCTGGAATATAATGTTCTTGGAAATCCTTGTGTTCAGTTACTTTCTAATGCTAATTTTTACTGAAACATTAGAATGTATCTCTTCCAACTAGTCAGTTCAATGTTTAGTGGAGTGACATAAAATTAATCATAAAATTAAAGATTATTGTTTAAGCCGTTTGTCAAGCGAAATTGCCAAACATTCTCTGGATCCAGCCTCTCAATTGTAAGGATTTGACGCTTTTCTATATTTAATATCTTTGTAAATTGCATGTCTTTAGGTTGTGGACTGTTGGTGGGAAAAAATAAGCAATATAAAGATGTCACTTTGGATTAGTATGGGCATTTTCTAGTAGTAGTGGATTCCTGCAATTAAATGGAACTCTGAAACAACTAGTCGAATCTTTAATTAGTAGATGGACAGTTAGTCTTATGAGATAATAAATGAAATACCTACCTGGGTTGTGAATTCTTGGTTGGACAAGACATTTTATACACTAAACCATTAATCATCAGATTTCTGTAAAGAAAATAACTGTTAGCTGCAACCCTGATTAAATGTTCATGTTATAACTGGGGATGTATTATCATAGTGCACGCATGCTCCAACTGTTACATTTTACATGTTTCTTGCTCTTTTCTTCTTCGACTCTGGCCTGTTGGGTATTTGTGTGTCCTCTGATGTCCAGGAATAATTCACATAATCTGAATTATGTAAAAATTACAGGATCTGTCCCCTTCCTCCCCTTTGTTTGCTGTTGTGCTGATTTTGTCCTTTCAGCTTCCCTCCTGCTGGACAGAGTGAATGGCCTGCAGTGGCAGAGCTGGCTGCCCCGGGCTCATCCATATCCCCTCTGTCCCTCATGATATTGTTCCATTGTGTGGTAGCCTAGATTATTGTATTGCCATTGTTGTTGTATTATTGCTGTTGTTTTAGTTTGTTTAAGGGCTTCAGCTGACAATTCTTTTCTTTTTTGTCGTCTGAGATCACCTGATTGATCGTTAAAACTTCTATAAAATGTCAGAAAATAGTGAAAAATTAACCAGTAGTTTTACCCAAACAACAATAACCCAAATGTATTCATTTTGGTATTGTAGAAATCTCAGAAAACAAGCAAATATTCACATTTGAGAAGCTGAAAACAGTCATGTTTGTCATTTATGCTTTAAAAATGACTTCAATGATTAGTGGACTATCAAGTTTTTAACTAACTAATCGATTAATTAACTAATCTTTCTCTAGTATGTTGTTGTAATAGTATAGTATGAAAGCCATAATGTAATTACATAGATTTGTCTCTGGTTAGATTTTTCTCACAAATGACACAGATCAGATAATCCTGATACGGAGATGCGTTTGTAGGTTTTTCTGTCTGCTTTTTTGGCCTTGTTTTGGTTTGTCTTGTACTCATTTGGTATTATTGCTATACCCCTACTATGGCTGTCTTTCAGATGGAGTGATACAGTAAGAGGAACTGTGCTACATATGTTTTAATTGGACGGTTTTGATGAAGCGAAGGCTACATTCACAGAGGAATTAAAGCGGGTACGCCAACTCATCTATGTATTCTTTAATGAAACGTTCACCAGAAAGCTTAAATAATGGGCAGTCTGATTAAACATTGCACAAAGAAAGATCACAAAAGCAGAAAATACAAATTCTAATGATTTCCCAACCGTGTGAGGACTGTGGGGACATTTGTATGTCGTGGAGGACTGGGAGCTCTGGACTATAAAATAATGTCCCGAGCTCCCAGACAAGCTCAGTAACAACATCTTGTCTTTATGAATTGGTGCTGGCTTCAAATTTTATATATTTACTGCTTCCAGACATCAGCAGATAGCCAGTCAGCATTCGCGTACAGTACTTTGTCAGAGAGATGGAGCAGTAAACCTTACCGAAGTTATATCATCGAAGAGTTATGGAAGAGTTGATTTGCTATCCGCACCAGTCTGTCACCTTAACTTGCATTCACTTTAGTTCAGTGTTAAATGAGCAGTCTATTATCTCCCCTTCCCTCTCTCTCTCTTTCTCTGTCTCCCTATTAAGTCTCTTTCTCTCCAGCTGAACCAACAACATCAAAGGACTGTGCTTCAAATCGCAGGTGTTGAAGGATTAAGGCCACCGCAGGATGGGGTTTTATTCTCAGCCTCATCTTTGATGTAGTGTCTCTTTCACTCACTTGTGTCTCTAACCTGTAACAAGGATTGGTAGCCCAGAGTGTCCATTGCTTAACTGAAAATATGGAGTGTCTCCATTCTCACACGGCTACATTAAGTGGATTCAATTCAAAGAGGCTTAACTCTGGAACTGGTAAATATGTTCTGATTAATGTCAGTAGTTGCACAAATGAAGACAGCCTCTTAATGTAGGAGGTTTGGAATAGGGCAGTATGAAGATATATACCGTCTATGGTCAGATTTCTACATAATGTTCATACTGTGGTAACTATCCCTTCACTGTCTCTGTTTGAATTAGGTCACTGTAGGCAATATTGTAAACTAGTGATCCAGAGTTTCCTGTGATTGATCTTCAGCCATGCTAGTGGTGTGGCTGTATGGATGTCAGTGGCAGTGAGTGGGTTGGTTGGTCCTCCACTTTGGTCCAGACTGAAATATCTTTATAACTGTTAAGTCAATTGCCTTCAAATTTTGTAGATTTTCTCTAGTGCCACGTTTATGTTTGACATTTTTGGTATTGAGGAATATGTCTGAACAACTATTGTATGGATTGCCATAATATATAGACATTCATACTTCCCTCATGATGAAGTTACAACCTTAACTTTTTATTTAGCACCATTTCAAAGTCAGAATTTGAGTTTGTCCTTTATTTGGTCCTAAATACAAAAAAACATATCTGCAAACCTTATGACCTCCCCATCACCCTTAGCTGTTCTTTGTGTTTAGTGCTTAATAGCATGCTAACCTTTGCTAAGATAGTGAACATTGTAAACATTATACTTGCTAAACATCAGGATGTTAGCATTGTCTTTGCAACCATGTTAGCATGCTGACATTAACATTTAGGTCAAAGCATAGTTGTGCTTCGAAGAGCCACTAGCATGGCTGTCGACTCTTATTATATGGTTTTTGCAGTAATGTGATGAAGTACTTTGACTTGGCATGTATTTATATTGCTGGATTGGTCAAAAAACAGGCATAATTATTTTTTATTTTATCCATAAATAATTCTCAATTGATTTTATACACAATTGCACAATGCACCATACAGTATATGAGTAGTGTGATATAGGATTTCATCTATATTGCTCATCCAAAGCTGGAACCTGTCATAGATGAGGGTCTTATTTTCACGGTAAACATAATATGTGTTTGCCATTATGTGTAACCTTAATATTTTACTGAAAAAAATATAAGAAAATCCTCCTGCTTATTTTTTAGTTTGTTCACTGTTGTGTTTAATTGCCGTGTTTGAGCTCGTTAGAATACACACAACCAAATTAGCCAGCTATAATAATAATGTGATAATTAATGTAATGCTGGTGTTGCCCTATTTGTGTTGTGTTCAAACAGAAAGTAAAACGTAGGAAGGCAGCTACTGCATAGTGTAACAGTGCTACAGAGAGGTGTTGGCAGTCTGTCAGGCCTGCAGACAAAGTGTGATACATATCAGAGCTCTTAACAACAAACTTGACTTCATGGAACATATTTTAATAAGAAGTATTGCAAACTTTAGTAGAGAACCTTCTTACAATCTTTACCACTGAATGTCATGACATTGTGGTAAAACTAAACATTCATCTAAACCTCACCTAGCAAACCAACCATGAAGAGTTCAAACCAAATTGAATGTGATGTCTAAAAGTGCAAATCTCACATGCAAATATTTCTTTCACAGCTCTGTGAACTCACACTTGTATCTAAGTGAAAGTGAAGCAGAGGAGACAAGGAAACTTTTCCAGAGTGACCGCTCTGGTGCTAGCTGTGGGCTCTATGTTGACCTTTAACCCTGGTTGGGTCACCGGGGTGTGTTGGTGTGCTGAGGAGGGACAGGAGGGTACATTGCTCCCCAGACCGTTAAGAAGCCATGTAGGCAACAGCTGAGCAGTGCCTGACAGTAGTGTGAGAGCAAACGTCGCAGACTCCACAGGCTTACCTTTAGGGTCAAAGACTCACTCTTAGGCAAGCATATACTGCAGACTCATACATGCATCACATTCACATGCACATGCATGCACGTGTTTAAACATTTGCGAGGCTGCACAGAAGTATCGGTTAGGCAACACACAGAGTGAAAGATGTATTTGAACAGAGGACACCTGTGAGACAGAAACTGCCAACAGAATCAAAGTTTTGACTGACTGTAGCTAAGTTTGTGTCTCACCAAGGACTGTCGTGCTGCTATGCCAGACCATGTGTGAATGTTATTTGCCCTCGATGGGTCCACAATGAGTCAGCTTTTGGAGTTTGGAGGATGGCATCACTAAGAAATGGCCGCTCCCTGGGGTTAACACCCCACTGAGCACTAGCCAGCTAGATTAACGACCTGACTTCCCTTTCTTTTTTCACTTTCCTCGCATCATCTTCTCTGTCTTGTCTAACTTTGCCCTTTGAGTTTATGAACTGACATTTCATACAACTTTTTATGGTTTTAACCCCGTGGACAGCACTGGAAAAAGCATTTATATCTTTTATGGTGCACTGTGGAGTTTTCTTGTAAACAAAAATAATTGTGTTAACAGTTAGTCATGCTCACCAGAATGCATTGTGTGTACCTTGAGGTTGCATTTGCTTCCTCAGTTTTATATTGTATATATTATTATTACTGATAAATATACAGTATATTAAACACTGTTGTTACTAATTATACTGATTATGGTTACGTTGCATTTAGTGCAGCGGAGCCTTTACAGTGTGCCGACATACTCCTGACTGTGTTTGACCTGAATGTAACAGAACCTTAATTAGTAACATTTGTAACACCTGTGTTTACCCTATTATTTCAGGTCAAAATGACTGCTGTGAAAAAGGTCTATTAACCAGTAAGCCAATATTTTAATGTTGTAGCTATTCTAATATTTCCTCTGACGTGTAGTGGAGTAGAAGTATTAATGGCATAGGTAAAATGGAAATTAATTTACTGTATTGTACTTAAGTTCGAAAATAAATGTATTAGTTACCTTCCACCCCTGCACAGGGTGTAATTGGGCAAAGTGGGACTGTGTCCAAATGATCATTCTTTACATCCAACATCCAATCAGTCGCTTTGGTTTCTCTGACTTTTACATCACCAATATTTGTTGGGGTATTAGCATGAGACCTGTAACTATTACTAATGATTAATAGCCACTTGAATGTTTGAAAAGTGTTCTTCTTAACAGAGTTTACATGCACCATCATTGAAACAGAAACTGACTGGAGTGTCAGGTTTTTCCATTTATCACAAAACACTGTAAACAGAGAACAGTTGTGAACAACTTAAAGAATATTATTGGATGTCTGGCTTCTGTCTTACTCTCTGAGCCGCTGTGATCTCGAGACCTGTTCCTTCTTGTTTTACCAGCACAGGATGCCCCTGTCCAAACACAGGCCCTGTCCTCTTCTTATAACACTCAGTCACACAACTTGTGTTTTGGCAGTGTCTCTCAAACTTATATCTCTGTTTTCTGTAACCTGCTGCTAGAGAAAAAGGGAACAAATCTAAACTGTATCTCAGTAATAGGCCTCTACCATGCCATTAATTAAGTTGTCTTCCTTGGACTGTTAGTGTGCAACTGGTACAAACATTTTGTAGGAGATCATTTATAATAATAGCTGAAGTAAATTGCAATAGACAACTGAATTAAGTAAAAGGTAGGCCCAAAGCTTACATTAATAAAGTTAACATGTTTAAAAATATACTCTAGTTTGTATAAGGTTGCTTATTTTATGAGTTTTCTCATACTTGCCAAGGCTAAAAAGCAGGGAGGCTGAAGCTATCATTATTGTGGCAAATTCTAAACTGTTGAGACTAATCTGCCAGTTTGTGTTACTGATGTAGATCTTCCCTAAGAGGCAACGAGAACAGGGGACAGGCTGACTGGAGTTTTACGCTGACAATTTGGTGTAAGCGCTTCTGACTGTTGCTCTGCGTGCCTCCGTAGGGCACGAACATACAACTTGAGTCACTCCGCAGTGAAAATCCCTGACTGAAATGGTCCGCTCATTTACCTGGGGTCATTTATGATTTCATCACTAACCTATCACTCCAAAACTTTAACTTTCTGCTGATGACCTCGATGATAAAGAAGCTGGTACCCTCTAGTAAGGCCAACTCTTTGTTGTTGTTTTTTTTTTACCATTTTACATATGTTTTGGGGTGTAAATGATTATTTACATTTTTAAAATATCTGGATTTTTAAAAAAAATTTAATTAATAGTTCAGCATTTTGGAATATACTTGTTTCATTTCTTGGAGAGATCATCGGAGAGAGAGAGCTTGGAGAGAAAATTGACACCACTCCCATGTCTGTATGGTTAATACAGCCAGCAGCTGATTTGCAGAATTTAACATGAGTGGAAACAGAATAAAAGAGTAGTCTTGTTGTCACTGTCAGGCATTGAGTGGCAACTCCAAGTCACGGCCCCACAAAAGAAATAGTCCAGGACATAACCTCTTTAAAACCACAGCTTTTGGTTTGTGCAGATTAAACAAAGGTTTGTGCAGATTAAACAAAGAAAAATATATTAATTGAAGGTGCTGGAGGCGGATTTTGTTACCTTTAGACAGAGCTAAGCTAACCGTTGCCCCCTGTCTCCAGACTTTATGCAAAATTAAACCATATTTACCTTGCAAAACCCCAAAATATTCAATGACAGCAAAACATTCCATTTGAGTAGCTGGACCCAGCTGATGTTTTTGCTTGATAAATGTCTGAAATGATGAATAGATTATCATAACTGTTGGGAATTAATTTTCTGCAGATTGACTAATGAATTAATCAACTATTCATTTCAGTACTAATTAAGGTTGGGGAATGTTTTGCATCTAGTTTGCCTTCTTTGCTAGTTGTGGTAGAGTGGATTAGTGATGTGTTCAGGAATTTTGTAATCTAGTCTACGTGTTTTTTATGGATTTAGAGAGCACTTACAAAGCGGTTTTCCAAGACAGCTTGTAGGAGATACTGCAGAGTACTCAAGTCATTCCATATCTGTTCACACAGAATGACAGTTATGTTTGCTTTCTTAACATGAAGTCAAACGCAGCCAAGATAGGGAGGAGAGTCTTGACAAGGAGGCTCAATTGACGTCTGAAGATAAGCGACATTATGGCATCTCTGCTATTTGTGGATGATGTTGTTTGGGTTTTACAGAGCTGGCTTTACTGTAATCTCAAGCATGTTGTGGGGGATGTTTAACAGCTGAGTGTGATGCTGCCAGGAAGAGAAATGGCATCTCCAAGTCTGAGGACACGTTCCTTTCCTACAAGAAAGGTGACCAGTCTTATCCAGCAGCTACTCTGAGAAGAGACTTCCAAGTATCTGAGAAAAAGAGTAGTGACAGCCCGTTAGTGTGGCCTGGCCTTTGTGCTGGGGTTGTCAGGAAGTCCATCAGTGAGATGGCAGACACCTGTGCTGGCAGACCTCTCTGTTATACACTGGTGGTGTCAGTCACTGTCTCTCTTTCTTCTTCCTTCCTGATATACTGACGTCTTTTGGTTTGGACTTACATCCGAGTTATCACACTTACCAGTTTCCCACTTGTATTCACGTCAACATCCAAGTCGTAATTACAACTAGGACACTCAGATGTTGCTGAAAACTCTGATATTTCTGACTTGATGCTTAAATGAGATATATGTAAAGATTTTAGTTAAAACATTAAAAAAAACATTCAGTCAGTTCCATCATGTTCTGTCTCATAATAGCACTTTTTACCTCAAGAGGAAATAGTGAGCGACTGTACCGTTGGCAGAAGTCTCTAGGATAAAATATATCTGGGCTGAACCTGACCTGGATATGTAGTGAAAATATATAGAAACATGACACAATAAATAGTTTGTTTAGGTGATCCTTTTAATGGCAGTTTAAATGGGAAAATAGGAATATGGATAGACCAGTTTGAACTGATACTCGTTCCTTGTTGAGATTTATTATTTGAGGTCTGATTCTGAGCTCTGTTTCACAAAACTTGTCAAGTGTTTGGTGCTTCACTAGCTTCAGGCAAACTGCGGCATCCTGGGTTTAAATCCCGGGTAGCTCGTTGAATGAATAACTCTCTAAAATACATTTACCAGCTGGTTCATCATATCACGAGAGCATGGAGCAGTCATGAAATCCAAATCTTCCTTGCTAGAGAGACATGTTATAGTTTGAAGGGTGTGCTGATTTCACACACTTTCTCTTCCTTCTGTTACCTTATTGGGTAATTTTATTCCACCAAACTAGTCTATTAAATTAAACTACTTCTGTTCTCCCCCAAGGTTTTACCTTAGATAAAAGCACATGAACAATTTAGTAGCAGCAGTTCATGTAGAGTACATGCATCACTTTGAATGTTGCTACCTCATCCTGCAGGAGGACAGCCATCTCACAATGAAAAGGAAAAATATCATCTTACCTACAATAATATCCATATCTGTGGACAGTTTGAAGTGATTACATTTCTCCTGTGTGCATGAAACCTACATATGTTTTCATAGATTCACACCAGCACAAGGGCAAGCATTTTTTTTTATTTCACACCCAGGCTGGAGATTGTGAGGGCTCTCTTGTGTTGCAGTTGTTGGTTCAGGTTACCTCTGCCTCTGGCGGGAAGTAAGCCTGCTGTGACCTTGACCTTGGCCCTGCAAATCTGCTCAGTGCAGCAGAATCAGTCTCTCTCTCTCTCTCTCTCTCTCTCTCGCTCTCTTTCTCTCTTACCCCTATATACACTTTATCATTTTGTTTTCAATGTTTTAGCATTGTATAGCACTTTTCCCGCATCCCATAAACAGGATGGGGTTTTTACTCCCACGTACAAACTTTCTGCATGTTTTCAGTGTATGCTCATAGGTGTCATTTACACTGGGGATGCTAATTTGTTAAAAATAGCCAGTAGTAATAGACAATTAGCCTGCACTACAAAATAGCCTTGGGTTTTCAAACATATTAAGATAATTGTGTCTTATTTGCTGGATTTTACGGTACTTTCAATACAGTACATACTGCTTTCTTGCTAATGTCTCTTCCCTTTTTCCTCTTCGACATTATGCAGTTTGGGTTGCTGTAAATTGACTTTTGTATGATTGATTAACCTGTGGTGGCCCCTAGTTGAGGAGATTGACAGGGGTGGTATTTGGGTTTAATTGTGTGAAATGTGTGAATTAATTGAGTGGATCAAAAAAATAATAAAACCCATTAATTTTGTTAGATAAATGGAATCTAATCCCTGCTCGAGTTTAATACATGTTCTCACATTCAATATTCGAACCTTAGAATGAGTCATGGTTGGCTGAACGTTAAAAAAGCATGCAGCATCAAAACAACAAGGCAGTTTAACATTTAAAGGTAAGGTTTATTTATTACATTTTGCTAATGTTGTTAATGATATCCCTTCAGTTATTTCAATTGTGTCCTCTTTTAGGGCAGTGATGTTGTTCTTGCTGGGCTGACTGACACGCACTGGTGCTTTCTACAGTAATTGTGATATTGGTATTGCAGGATGCAGATGTGATGGATGACTTGTCACCTTTGTATAGTTGACTCTGTAGTAGCCTAAGCTATGCCCTTTTGAATCTCTGTTATGCCCCACTGACATTGTGTAAAATCGCATTTAAAAAGTGTTTTTTCATCCGAGCCCTTATGACCCCACCACTTTTCTACACGCTACTGTTAATGTAAAACACCCCAAAATGGTGCATATATCACATAGTCCAACAGAAATTTTGAACAGTTATCAAAGATGCAAATAAATAGTTTGGAGGAAGTATAAGTATAAGTTCAAATAACAAAATACTTATACTGAAACTTACTGAGACTTTTTGCCCACCATAAAATATAAACACACTACAAAGTTTAGTTGTCTAAATTTAGCTACAGACACCATTCATCCTTGATTACAGTGACCCAATGCAGGTGTGACTTTGACTCAACTAGCATTTGAGATTAATCTGGCTTTGGCTCCAGAATAAAGCGGACTGTCTCCAGTGTAGGTGCAAGGTGGGTGTGACTCGATGTGTCTCCCAGCCAGAGTGAAATACATTTTATTGTGGCCTGGAGACACATTGAGTCATACTCACCTCACAGCAAATAAAAAAGAAATTAATTGCATGAACTGTACAGATAAATTCTGAAAAGCTTTTAATGTTGATGCACCTTGCATCATAGATATACATTTGTTATATTTAGAGCAAGATGTAGCTGCCAAATACTCCATATTAATTATCCACCTTCATACATCCTAGTACCAGACTGCCAATGTAGTGTATGTTGGTATGGTGGTTACCTTGTTGCACATCATGGCCTGAGAAGGAGTGTTATGCTCTCTAAAGCACATCAGCTGTATGCATTCAGAAGGGAGGTTTAAAGTTTGTGTGTTGTTATGTAAGAAATGCACCACAGTGTTCAGCCATAGCAATAAAAGGCAAAGGGCTCTATGATGCACGCACATATAGTAGAGACACACAGGCTCTAAGGCTTGCACACTCCTGTCCAGTGTACTCTCACAGGACTGTCTGATCTCTCCCTTCTCATGTTTCATTTTTGACATGCAATTCGACTGGCCTCGCTGTGGTTTGGTTTGCCTGTTCGCTCCGTTAATTGACTGCCAAAGACCATTACTTGAGAATATCAAGAATAGTCGTGTATGTTGTGTCAACCTTGGGTTTTTGCACTCTAAAGAGAAAAGCAAATAACATCTAAAGCAATGTTTTTATCTGTTTGCCCAGTTATTTTTGCCTTAAACATCAGTTTTATTTAGGGAACTGTTACAACGAAGGTCAATACAAGAGGGTACAGGTACCTTACACATTTATATTGTAGCTCATACAGCTAATCATTTGTTTGTCTGGTTAAGAGACAAACATTATGAACAGAGGCCTACAGAGATCAAAATGTCACATCATTATTTATGTCTCAACACAGTTTCATAGTTTCAATATCCCAATATTTATTCTGCTACATTAAAGATGTATCATAAGCCTCCAGTTGATAGCTACTTTGTGGTATGAATAATGTAGTTGCTTGGGACTATGACCCAGCAATCTTTAAGAGACAGTAATCAGAGTGTACATAAATAGAAAACTCAGACTTTAATGTTTTGACAGTAGAAAGCTTCCTTTAGCACCGATGCACAGTGAAATGACTACAAACATATTTTTTTAGCTTTTAGTACTTACAGCAAGTACACATAACAACAATGTTGTAATATCAGCTTCATAATCTTTAATTACTACTCTGTGAGTGTGACTAATCTGTGTCTATAGTACATCATTGTATTTTTTAATACTCATTTGAATACACTGTGTTTGACCAGCTAAAAGTACTGTAATATTATCCATCTTCATTTTGTTTATTTCACATTCAGAAATTGGAGCATTCAGATGTTTTTCCAACAGTTTTTTACATGTAATTGCAGCACCAGCAGCTCTAACAATTACAGTTATTCAATCAAATTCATACAATACGATACTGAGAAGTACAGCAATGATATCATTTTATGTACAGTTAGAGCAGTACAGCACATTTACAGAAGCAGACTGCCAATCTGTCTTGCTTATAGGAATGTATGCATACACAGATGGTGTATTAGTCTATTTTCACTCTTTGCTGAGACTGCTGTGATAAGATTCACAGCGACAGCCTACACAGCACACACGTAATAAGGCCGCATGGCAGCACCTACAGCACTGTACTGTATACAAACACACAGCGTGATTGGTGGGGGGGATGAAATTCACTCAAGAATTCACTGAAGTTTTAAGTTAATTCATTTATAACTGTACAATAAAGAAAAAGCAAGATAAACTGATAAAAGAATGATAATGTAAATCAAAGCAGACTGCCATTCCTATATATCCCTTTCATCTTTTAAAAACTTTGGGATGTGGTTCTACTGAGCAGCTCCCAGATCTGCAACTGTGGGAATGTCAAGCAGAGCTTCACTTCACTTCACAAAAGAAGTATGCTCTGTCAACCTTCACTAAGTAACATAAAGCCATGGATTGTAACAGCTCTTTTGCCAAGTGATTCAGCAAATATTTAATACCTCAGGAGTGCTATGTGAAGGTTGAGCCCAGGGGGTTTTCAACTTAAGACCGTGGAGCTTACCCCTTAACTCGTCTGTTACTTATTCTTTTTTCTCATGATGTGGAGATCTTCTGTACTCCCCAAGAGCACCACAGTGATGTCTAAATAGTACTTCTGACTTTATATTGTGACTTTTAATGTACTTGACTTTAATGACAGAAGTTTTTAAATGGCAATAATGTAAGTTAATGCGCATTTTGTGCACCAAATTCCCTGTCTGACAATTGAATTGTGTCTGTAGAAACTTTTTAACTTTTTACTACTACACTACTGCTTCTACTAGCACTATATAGAATTTAAACAGACTGTTAGTGCTATAAAAAAATGTCATTCTATACTAAATTAGCAAAATAATAATATGGGGATACAACGCAAACCTTAAAGAAGTAGTTCAATATTACGCTCACATCAGTCCATTGATCATTTCAATATAGCATAACGACTGAAGACAGGGGGAAACAGCTGACTCTGTCCAAAGGTAAAACAAATCTGTCAACCAACACATCAAAAGCTCATTATTAAATATATTCATTAACATCATATGTTGGTTATTTAATCTGTGCAAAAACTGGGGTGACCTTTTGTTGCCCAGGAGCAGTGACTTAGCTGTTTTTGCTCACAATATGAATGTATTCATTCCTTTAAAGCAGTCTGGTAAATCTAATAGTCTAATAAATCCTTGAAATCCAT
Source organism: Dicentrarchus labrax (assembly GCF_905237075.1). Lineage (NCBI taxonomy): Eukaryota > Metazoa > Chordata > Actinopteri > Moronidae > Dicentrarchus > Dicentrarchus labrax. The sequence continues at coordinate 15,378,514 of NW_026136719.1, read as the reverse complement.
TGCAACAGCCCACTAATCAAAATAATCCAATTTGTCTTCATTTAGCTGGATAAACGGTAAAGAGGGGCGTGCGTGAATGTGTGGATTTTATTACCTTTCAATGTGCCCTCACAATTTTGAAACATTTAGTTTTACCATGTGCTGTAAAAATGTAAGTAAGTAAGTTGTTTAAAGAGTGTGCAGATTTCTGTTTTGGTGGATTTGGTGACCATCCATTGTCACATCAAGTCTGTTTACATAATACATATATGCTATTTATTTATACACAAGTCTGAAGCTTTACGCTTATAGAAAGAAAATTTTGTCTGACATTTAAAAAAAAAAAAAAAAGTCCTGGATGGAAGACTAAAAGGCAGCCATGTTGTATCATCAGAGTTCCAGTCAGCAACAGAGCAGATGACCCCACTCTCTATATACTTTGTATTGTAATGTGGTAAACAGTGTATATTGCTGCTGCGTATTACCTGTAAACAGTGCTTTTTAACAGGAGGGAGAGCTGCTCCCTCCCACAGGCTCTTTGTGCCTCTGCTCATCACTTACCTCAGCAAATCCAAGGCTACAGTGGGACACTTTGGAGAGAAAGTCTCCACCTGGCAGACTGTTAATAAAGGTGACAGTGGGAGGGCGGGGGGGGGAAGCTGCTGGTGTCAAACCCTGCTGACTAGAGGCACAGAAGCACAAAGCTTTACTTTGGTGTCAAGCAATACTGTCTACCAAGTATAAACACATGCAGGTATATAGACTCACACACAAAGTTACCTGTTTCCTCTGCAATTGTCAGGCAGAATATCTGTTTGCATGTGTATTGTTCTTCATGTGGAACTGTCCTTGTTTCCCTTCCCTACACCCCTGAAGCTGAACCATAAATCACTGTCCAAGCAACAACAGCAGTCATTTAATATCCAGGGCTCCTGGCATTCATTCCCGGTCTCTCCCTGTTTGCCTTCCGCTCAACCCCCAACACCTCACCACCTCCATGCTCTTTCCTAAAACTGTGTGATGCTGAGTGTTTCCACCTGTTTCTGTTGCAACAGATGGGGAAACTTTGGGGTTAACGTGGCTGCCACTGTAAACTGTTTTGTTACATTTACCTCCTCTCTGTAGCATTGACCTGAGATAGAGCCCAAGCATGCACTTAGAAGCAGACTGAGAGAAAAACAGTATAGCGTGTGCGCATGTGTCATCACTGAGTCGTGCCCCGTGCGTTTTACATGCAATTTTGAAGCAACAGCAGGCACAATCACTTCAACAACTGTTTAATTTACATATTGCATTACCCTTGGTTGATTTATATGCTTTATGCATCTTCTGCAGCTTCCATGTCTGGCAGTCCATGTGTGCCTTCTTATCACATCACTGCTCTCTGGCAAGTCTCACACACGTCATAAGCGTGTGTTTTTTCATGCAGATACCGCTGTTAGTTATTGCTCTTTTCCACTGTACATTGCACTGTAGACTTGTACTTTGTTTTTGTCATTCTAACACCAGCAAATTGTCTTTAAATTTTATCCTACATAAAAACCAGGGACTGGTACTGCAAATTAGCTTTAGCTAGACCTCCTACATACATTAGATCTGTTGCTTTTCTGCATGTAACTGTATGGTCTTCACAAAATGACTAAAAATAACCTGCTACATTATACTGTTACAGCATTATGCCATTATTAGATCGTCCTGCATCCTAAATCAGTTTGGAAATGGACCCAGTGCTATCTTAGATCTAATTTTAGCTCACCATTTACAATCCAAATTAAAAACGAATGTTCTCCATAGTGACATTCTGCCACTGCTTATATTATTATTAAATTCAGTGTCCAATTTTAGCAACACTTTCCATGTAATATTCATGGATTCCTCAAATTGTTTTAATAGTTGGAGCTCTGTGTGAATTTAAAGGGATTGTCATACCTGTTCAACTTACATCATCTTGCTTTTGAATATGAAAGCATACCATGTGTCAGGGACACCTTAGCCAAGCCCAGAGCCAGTGTTGCCGTGGCAATGCAGGTCTGGCAGTGAAAAATTAAAGCTCTGCAGTGAAGTGTTGAGTTACAGGATGCATACAGCATCCATGTTGCACTGAGATTGAGTGCTGTAGCCTACAGACAATGTTCAGGATGGTAACTGTACGAGTAGTAACAGATAACAGGTGGATGATGACACACACCAACCACACGGTGACTAATTTCTATGATGAAACACTCAGTTGTAATTTGTATACTGGTATGTGTGTTACTATATACTCAGCTGATGTTGTGCCTACTCATCCTGTGTGCTTGTTGATTATTTGTATGCCTTGTGCATGAAAGAGAAGCAGAGAGAGAGTGAGACGGGAGAACAGTCCAAGGCTACAGATTTAATCTGGCTGCTGTGGTCATGTGATTAATCGTGGCCAAGGGCCAGGGGATAGTGTAATTTATGGTGAGGGGGGGATCAACACATTTGGATGGTTGCTGCTCCTGAGGGAAATCTCACTCTTAAACCAATCCAGTATTCTTCTCAATCTCTCCCTCACCATAATATCACAACTATGACAGCTGAGTTTTGAGTTAGCCATTTATATCTGTGACTAAAAGGATGACAAAATACACTCCTGGTTTAGTTTATTAGGCAAATACGTGAGGTTACACTCTGAAGACTTTGCTTGGGGCCAACAAGCCAATGACAAGTAACTGAACCATTCAGCAATTCTTATGTTTGAGGCAAACCAAATTAGCATAGAAGAAGTTGGCACATGCTGCATAATGAGCACTTGAACAGTAATATGTTATTTTAAGTAAAATCTATTTTGAGTCCAATTGCAAGTCTGTATCACAAAATAATAAATGTTATTTATTAACAGAGATTAAAGGGAATATTGACAGTGTGTTGAGTGCTGTGCGTCATTCACAGTCTCCACTGTCCTTCTGGCTAAAGCCCATATCACTGCTGTGGTGACCTCACTATCCTTGGTCTCCTTCAGGCCACTGGTGTGCCTCTGTGTGTGTGTGTGTGTGTGTGTGTGTGTGTGTGTCTGTGTGTCTGTGTGTGTATTTACTTAATCCTCTTTCCAACTCCAAGAACTGTAAACAAACATGAGAGGAGTCAGAGGAAAGGCGAGGTGGGCTGTGTTGAGATTTTTTTTGGTGAATTTTCTGTTGTTTTCATAGCTGCCAATATCAAGCAGTGCTGATAACAGCAGTTTCCCCACTGACCTTCCCCACCAGCTGCTCACCAGCTTGCCCCACCCAACATGAGTTACCTGTCTTTGCACTGGCTCTCTGACTTTTCTCCTTGGCAATTTTATTGTGCTGTTATTCATTCCTGATAGAGTTTATATCTAGATTTACTTTTTCCGGTGCATGGGCCATCTCAAGAAGACTATGGTTTATACACTGCAGTTCTCCCTTCCTTCATTCTGTTTATTAGTCTGAACAAATATGTAAATACAGTGACAGAGATGTGCTAGCTCACCTCATGGTGCAGTTTCATTGTAAAAAAAACCAAAAAAAAAACCTGTGGGATGATCTCCAGCTTCACTGCCAACTTGTTTAAAGGTTAATGGTCCTGCCCAAGGGGGTTTACACTGAGTCTGTGAACAGTCTTTATGGTTACATCACACTCCTCCTAATCACTTTTCAGTCCTAAAGAAAACACTATTTTGTCTCTTTGACAGATGCCATACAGACATAAACATAACAGCACACAGGAAGTCCCTTTAACTTTGATTTTGTGCACGTGGACTCCTCTGATGGTGCCCTTGTTCTTTAGGGCTCACTAAAGACTCATGTTTACTGGACATTTAAATTTGACACGAAATCAATCACTGATTGATTAGCATCTTCAGAGACTGTGAACTATCAGCCCCTAAAGGGTGAGTAGTAGTAACCTGTACCTTGCATTAATCTGTGGGTTGGCAGTAAGACATGAAAAAGAATAAACCTTGGGAGACCTGTAGAGAGTAGAAGAGAGTAAGAGAATACAAACGCAACAACTTTACTAATCTCTCAATCCACTTAAAAATCCCTATGTATACATAATATTGTTAAGTCTTGTGATTGAAAGGTAGCAAACACTTTATGTATTTATACTTTGCATTTATTATTAGGCATAATAAAATATACAGGGCTAATTAAATGGATTGTTTTTACTGTTACTTTCATCCCTTCTGAGTGGCTTTTTAATTAGCTTTGCTTGGCTCAGTTTCACTGAGCCGCCAATAAGATCATGTTGACTCGTCTCCTCGTTCAGTCAAACCTGCAGAGCATGACTGTGTGGCTACTTAAAGGAGATTGAGATTTAAGCAACAAGGTCAGTGGTTGTATGAGATGAAAACAACACTGTTGTTCTTACATGAAATACCATAAAACTTTATTTCAATGGAAATTTTGGTGCCAAGATGCATATAATGAAATTAATATTACTATGGCCAAACCAATACTAGATTGTATTGCTAATAAGGACATAGATATGTGAGAGGTCAAACAAATGTATAATTATACACTTATTTGAATAACTTAATGAAACGTTTTTTAGGGTCCATTATATTTTATTTACATTCTGTAGATTTTAAATATGTACTCAACAGGACAATTTATAGTTAAGGGCCAGTGCTCTTCGGCAGACAAACTATGTAACAGAGAGTTATTAAATAACCTCAAACATATCTGCCTGGCCTAATTTATCCACGTAGATCTAACACATAGTACAAATATACTATCTATTCATACATTGTAAGATAAAATATACATACATATTCAAATAAAATGACATAAAACAACTGAAATAAAGATGCAAAGTACAAATGATGCTGCCAGTCAGGTACTAGTTACAATGTTCCAAATCACAAACAGTGCATTATTATATTACACATTGTAGACATTATAAGCACATAAATCTACAGTAGAAATGGAAATATTAAAAAAGAAAACGCAGTATAAAAGAGGTGAACAAATGAGTAAAATAAGCAAGAATAAAAATATAGGAATATATCTTGTTTTGTAGCTGTTCTTCAGGGCCAGGTTTCCTTTTGCAGCCTATCTCTACATCTCTAAATATGTCTATATATATTTTGGTATTGTTGTTGTTTAACACTGATTCAACTCCAGTTTAGTGTTTTTTGTAAAAAAAAAAAAAAACAACAACAAAAAAACAAAGCCTGATGTTTGTATTGTGCCTCATGGACCAATCCAGAGAAAACTACACCCAAACACCACCTATTTGCCTCCAATTTACAACACTGGGATATTACTCAGCAGTTGTGGGTTCCCCCCTCTCTTAAGCTATTACATCGCTGCCTCTCTCTTCTTCCTCCTCCTCCTCTCCTCTTCCTCCTCCTCCTCCCCCTCTCCTCTGTCACTCCTCTGCTCTCTCCCTCTCTCTCGTTGGACACACGCGCACTCTCTTTCCTACCTCGCAGACGTTTGGGTGCCACCGCCGCTGCATCCTATATCTCTGACTCCCGTTTGTCTCTTCCTCTTTACTCTTATTACTCCACAGAGACAAACAGGGGTAAAAAAAACAAAAATACTAAAACAGAGGAGGGGGAAAAAAGTGGCCGCTACGGGGCGAACCACAACAATGACCCGGTCCTGACTAAAATTGAATGGATTAGCCAATCTATTCTGAGCTCTAATGAGATTAGAGACATGGGTCGCGGCGGCGTGGTACCTTTCGTTGAGCTCCTCGGGGAACATTTTCCCTGTCAGCAGTCCTCCAGCCGTGGAAATGGCGTTTTTTTTTATACCGAAGATGCCGCGGGTGCCAGGAGACAATAACAGACATTTGAATGCACGCTCACCTGTGCCGCTTTTGTGGCGCGCGGATTCCGAGAAGTAGAAGTAGCAGTGGAAGAAGTAGTAGTTGTAGTTGTAGTTGTAGTTGTAGTAGTAGCAGCGGTAGTAGTAGTAAAGGAGGACAAAATGAAGTACCAGAAATATATCACGGTGATGCAGATGGCCATGGGAGTGACAGCCTCCAACAAAGACTGCCTCCCCACTAAGAGACAGCTGTGGTGAGTAGAGAGATGGAGGAGGAGGAGGAGGAGGAGGGGGTGCGTGTGAGGATGGGAGCGTGTGTTGGTGCGCGCGTGAGAAGAGTGGCAAAGGTAGTGTGTCTTTACATGTGGAGAAAATAGCTTCAAAATTAGCCTCTTAGCTTTGTTGTCATGAAAAGCTCAAAATACCCCCCCCACCCCCCTCACCCCACCTTCCCTCAACCTTCCCCCTTTTTGCCTGTGTGTCTCGTGCGAAGTTGAAGCTGAGCAGCTGTTGGCGGAAGTCGGCTGCCTCCATCTCTCTGTGCCTTCAACAACTGTTACATATTCACGCCGGTGGTGTCCACACACAGCGGGCATTTAGCCAGGGAGGAGAGGGGTGCTTTCTGTGCAGCCGTGCGTAGTTCTCTGTGCGTGCGTGTGCGTATGTGCCCCCCCCCGCACCCCCCTGCCCCCCCATCTCAATCTCCTCTGTGTTTATCTGTGTTTCGCTTGGTGGACTCTGTTTGTTATGATCCGCTGGCGAGGGGTGAGTTTCACATGCAGCGAGCGGAGAAGCGGACAATACAGAGCAGGTGTATTCACAAACAACAGTATCAAACAACGCTGAGCGCCGTCCGATACAGTCCGCTTTGAAATGATTTTCACTTGCACCTGCACGCGCTCCCTGTTTTTCTTCCTCGAGCCTTTTTTTAGCGAGCCTTCATTTGAAGCTTCTAAGTGTCATTGTGGTGATTTTGTATTTTCACAGCGACTCTCTGTTCTCGGATCTATTTCTGTGATCTGATGTAGTAGCCTAAAAAAAAAAAAAAAAAAATGTTCTCCACTCTCATCACTTATTCAGTAGCTTCATGCCGCCTGCATTTAGATCACAATGTGAGTGTGTAGGAGCGACTGTCATTGGCTACTTATGTGTCTGTGTGTTTTCATATGAATGTTTACGCCTAGTTTAAGTCATATCAAAGTCTGCTGTTGTTTACCCATCAATACATTTACACGTTGCTGCCTCCACCAAACTACCCACTCTCTAGGCTGCCCCTCTTATTTTTTTGGAAAACATCTGTTAATCATAACTTTCTCTCCTTTTCATTGGTTGTCATTTATTGTAGGGCTGCACACAAGCCTTAGTTTCACGATAAATTAAACTGTTGTTATTTTGAAGCTAATTCATTAATCATTTGCTCTGTAAAATGTCAGGAAATGGGGGAAAAATAGCCATCACCGCTCATCCCGGTGGGGTTTGTGGAGGCGATCATGAACAGTAATGTAACCAGTTTGAGTCCGGCAGAGGACCTTTGTTGCGTGCCATTCCTTGTCTCTCGCTCTTTCTCTCTTTCCTGTCAGCTCTTTACTGTTTACTGTCTAATAAAGTATGAAATTGGCCAAAATGCTTGAAAAACAGCCATCACAAGATCTTTTGGGGGATTCGGACTGTTGGTCAGACAGTACAATACATTTGAAGACATCACCTTTAGCTTTAGAAATGTGTAATGGACATTTTAACTTATATTTTTATTTGATCAGATTAATGATAATATAATATTAAGATAAACTGTAATTCTGATTGTTTTGCTCATTGATATAAAGGCCCCTCATTAATAAATAATGGAAAATCAGAAAAAAAAAATTACACAGCAGAGTAGTGTTCAGTCTAATTATAGGCTCTCATTATGGGTGCAGTGTGCACATTCAGTTATTCTTCTTCTGTAATCCACATAGATAACATTAAGCATGAGGTATAATCCTTCCAGATTGGCCTTACTTTACAGCGAGAAGACAAACAGTGGTTTATTGTAGTTTTGACAAGGCTGGTTCCTGAGGAGCTCATCCTATATATAGGAACAAATGGCTCTGTAAGCGCATGCACATTTGCCTGTAGTAACACACCTGACTGAGTCAGAAGTCGCCACACAGGGGAAAAGGATTGTTTTTCGCCTCTTAGCTTGTGACTGCTGTCAAATGGGTTGCAAAGGACATAGTGGTGATTTGGTTTTGACACTTCTCCCTTAAGAGAGGCGCGGCGGTATGTCTGGGGCCATCACTTCATGGTGGGGGAAGGGGCACGGCCATTAAAACAGGATTACTGTATCGCCTCCGACAGCCACTTTAACGAAGGGAAGCTGAGCCAGCGTGTGCCTGCAGTGTGTGTTTCATGGAGTCACCCCATGCATTTACTCGCATGCCATGTTTGTCTTTATTCACTGTGAAGTCAGAGCCTGGAATCAGTAGGCTTGCGTGCGTCCAAGTAACTCAGTTACTGAGAATATTCAGATTGAGGTGATACTCAATAATGTACATCATACAATAATGCTAATAATACAAGTTTATATGAGTTGTTTGATAGTCAGGTTTATATCCAGATGTGTAACCTTTAAGCTAATGGGAGTAGGAATATACTGTAATGGATGAATGCTGGAGGGACTTTAACTAACGCTAATTTAGTTCTACCTAAGTAATTACTGCTGCTAGGGCGGTCTTTCACATCAAAATAATAACAAAAGATGCATTTTGCTGGTGTCGTGAAGTAGCGTGGGATCATGGCCATTTGGTCTTTACCACCATTGTGTTACTGCAGTCAGCTTCTCCCAGTTAGGACTACCTCAGTGTTCATCGTTCAGGAGGATTTTGACAGGAGCTAAGTTATTTGCCTTTGTCTCCTCCTCTCCGAAAAAAAAAAAAAAAAAAGTGTTTAAATAAAGCGTACAAACAAGGACCCAGAAAAGGCTGCTGCTAATGTTAGCTCAGCTAGTTCCTCTGATATCTTAGGATCCAGATGTCCGATGACTAAAATCCTTCATCCGGTTAAAATAAATAGTTGAAAATAACCAGATTCTAAAAGGTGTTTCGTAAAAATGTGGTTTAAAATTGGATAAAAAGTCAATTTATGACAGCTTCTGTCAACAACAACACTGACAAATGTGCAAAGGAGATATGATGCCATTGACAGGCGAACGGGTAAACACATCGTTTCTCTGGGTTTGAACATGTAGGAAACATTTGGGATAATGTTAATATTCACAGTAAGCCCAGAAAAACAGTTTTTCTAAACATGCATTTTTTTTCCAAATGCACTGTTTTACTTCCGGTTTATTCTTTGACCTTTGTGGCGCATGTACAAAACATCCACAGGTAAAAAAAATATATACCCTTATATCATGTATAAGGGTATATTATACCCTTATACATGATAGTTATTTGAGAGATTGTTGAATAGGTTCTTTACAGTTCCGCTGTTGAATTGAATTGGGTGCAAATGCCAGTATACTTTTTTGTTCCTACCGTACCTGCCATAAGACTGTGTTGAACATCATGGTGAAGGAGATGACTCAGAAATAAATGCTGAAGGTGAAATCCAAGACATGAAACGAGCCGTGTCTGTGATAAGAGTTACAGCTAGAAATGCATGAGCAAGATGATTTAAGTACACCAAGGAAATGTTTTTATAGCAACAAAAAACACAAGGGAGATGGTGTAGTTGTTCCTTAAAACAAACAAGGAGACAGAAGGGAGACATAAATTTTTTTCTAGCAGCAGATGAAGAGTATAGATGAGGAGGTGGTTGTGTGCCAGATGGTTTGGTCGTTCAAAACACTGACCCCCCCTTGATTAAAAATCTATTCCTATCCATCCATCATGTTTGAAGAGCAGTTCAATGCATCACCAGTGCAATAAACAAGCACCAAATTATTAACTTGGTGTCATTTTTTTAACATGCATGACAAAGGATTTTGAAATGCCATATTTTGCATTGTATATATGGGTGATATATAATTAGATGTTTCTGTATAATGTGAAAAACAACAGCAACAATCTTGGAAGATCCTTGTGTATTTATGGAGCTCTAAAAGAAAGAAAACGTGGGTGGCTTTCTTACTAAGTCACCTGGAATTTATTCATCTCTTCATCTCATCTTTTGTCTGTCCTAAATCCACCACATTGTCCACGAGAAGTCACCAATTACTGTTTTGTTTCAGGTATACTGCCAGATTAATCCACCATTGTTAATGGAGTTATGTTTGATCCGATTAGAACATTAATGTCAGATTACTTGATTAAGAGGTTTAGCTGCAATAATCTGAGAATTGTCTTATCCTGGTTATAGTCAAATTAATTAATAAGTTTAAACATAAGGCTCTACAGTTTAGGACTCCTTTCAATGCATAAAACAAGAGAGACACAATGTTATTATACAAGTGGTCTGTAATAACCACTGCACTGTAATTAGTTGGAGATGATCCATAAATAATAATTAGCCTGATGACGTGTCTTTAAACTGGTCACAGCTCTTCCTAACATGTGGGAGTATCGTCCTGTGTTGTGTGCCAGATGTCTACTCCGCTCCCCTCCACAGTGACAGCTCTGCCTGGTGTTCTCAGTCCACCTGCTTAATGATGCATAAAGTCAGCGTCCCTTTTTCCCCCCAACACACACACGCAGCAGCCCCTCTGCCCTCTGATTTGCCTGTCCACACGTCCTCCCTCCCAGCTCTTCAGAGGAACACACACATTTAACAACTCTTGTCCTACCCCCTCTACTCTTCCAGTTCAACTCATGGAGGCCATGATGCGTAATCTCACACAAACTGACAATGCTGCGCATTAGTTACCTCAGCAGGAGCCCAAGTCCATGATGGGCCTGTCATGATAATCAGTACTTTTCTGAAAAACATGCTGAAAATACTCTCTTTTTTTCTCCTTCAGTCTCAGTGTCTCTCTGTCTTGCTCTCCCTTAAGTCAAAAAGAGCCTTTTTGTATTAAACTCATGCAGGCTGATCTTAAAAACACAAGTCATGACTTTATGGCACTCTTGGAGCACACTACTCTTAACTTTTAACAGATTTTATAGTATATGCGAAGGTGCACACATGTGTTTGTGTGTGTGTGTGTGTTTGTGTTTCTGTCCATTAGGAACTCACATGTTCTTACTTTGGCAGAACGGTTGTAATCTCCTCTCAGATGGTTTATGCCACTAAAGGGAACAGATTACACAGGGTTTATTGACTCGTGGCTCTGCCCCTTACCCCCACCCACTCTCCTAGCATCCTGTGAGTGTGTTTTTTGGTGTGTGTGTGTGTGTGTGTGTGTGTGTGTGTGTGTGTGTGTGTGAGAGAGAGAGAGAGAGAGAGAGAGAGAGAGTGTAGATTTGTGGGTATCTGTGCCACTGTGAGTGTGCGTGTTTGTTTGGGTTAGGGCCTTTGGTAATAACTTTTTGGGTCCAATTTAAATGCTGATAAAAATTAACCTTTCCCATGATATTTGTGTTGTTGAATGGCTAAAATTGAATGCTAAAACTACTAGGAAATTTTATCCTTTTTGACACTGGATGTTAAAGAAAGACATATATAGAGGAAATTGGTGATTTAAGTTGGCAAAAAGATATACATCCGCCATATTCATCCCATCACCCAGCAAGTTACCTACAATTACTCAAATTCTAGTTATAATTAGTGAGTAACAAGCAAACTGTTGCACAGATATTCAATAGACCAACTCTGGTGCATGACATTGCAAAAATAATTAGCATGTTTTCAGAGACATATCCAACTTTGATTATATATCAACACAGTTTTTGTTCAGTACTCTTTGTTCAGTGTTGCTATAATTTACTGAGTAACCAAAATCCGTCCCAAAGAGAGGATCAAAATGATGTATGCGGGTATTCTAGCTCTGGATTCTCATTTGCCACACAAGGGCCAGGCTAGTAATGGTTGGGCAGACAGAAAACAACAAGAGAGAGGTACCGGTGATATAAGAATCTGACTCTCCAGCTGCCTCGTCCTTGAGTCTGATTGCATCTTACACAGCGCAGGTCTGGATTGATGTAATGGCGAGGTTAACTAAGGGTCTGGTAATGGCTGCTTAAAGAGCCTGTTGGCGGCAGTGATGGTAACAGAGGCCTATCAGAGACTCATCGTCTCCAGTCAGAGTCAGACGCGGAGCAGCCATGACTTTTAGAATCTGTGAGTCACACATTCTCGGCCACTGGTGACTCCCGACTGTCACGATGGCTCACAGGGGGCTGACAAGATGGAATCCATCACTGCCGTCCCACAAATAGAAAAGGACACAGCAGAGGGGATCCACTTTTGTCTGACAGAGATCCCAATTTATTATTTTCTTTCCATCCCTTTGCTTGACAGATTTATATCTGTCTATGAGCATCAATGTTTTCTACTGTTACACAATTAAGGCGTTTAATTTGTAAACAAATGATACTGTTGTGTAGTAGAGAAGGTCTGAAAACTAAAAAGTGACTGATAATGTAAGTGAAACAGGTTGTTTTTCTTTGCCCACTGAATAACTCCTAGTGATTGTCCCTCTTTTTATCATGTGCTCTATTCCAGTAAAATTGAAACTGACCAACCAATAAAACACTTTATGAATACATAGTCTTACAGTACTTAAAAGTGTAAGCCCAGTCGCTACAAATAACATATTATTACTAACCATAATTCCATGTTCCATGTGAGTTAAGCCAAGAGAGTCCTTTAGTCTTGGACTGTGGTAATACAGCATTGTTATCACATTTTTTTGAAATTAAAGCACACAACTATATGTTCAACACTACTCACACCTCTCCCTGTGTTTGTTTATATATCTTTAAGAACTTACCCCTCCTGGTAATGGGCAGTTATCTGTATAAATCCATAAGTTAAAGAGTTAAAACAAGCTTATGGTTGGTGGGATTGTGTATGTGGTATACAGTAGATAGGGCAGCATCTCTGGCTACTTTCCTTTGCTTTTGTTTTTGCAGGACTTGTCTTTACAGCAGAAGTATGCTTACACATTGAGTTTTAAATTCCCCTGAAGTTGAGTTTGTATTGACGTGTGTTATGCACATGGGAGCAGCCTCGCTTTTTGAAACCAGCCGTTGACCTGCCTGTCACCCTCCTCTCCACAGGGGTCAGACAGCACTCGGACATGAGCGTTGTCCCGCCTTGTTTGATTCATGTCTATATGCCTAATCTGGTCTGTCCATCTGTCAGGCCTGTCTGGCCTAATCAGAGTCTTGATCTCACCACAGATTTTCAGTTGCATCCCCGCCTGCCCAGGTGGCTTTCAAAGGGCTTACAGACTCCAGCTAGTAAATAAAAAGCTTTGAAATGTTTCCTTGTTTTCTCCTTGGATGTTTTCAAGGATGTTTTTAGCCAGCCAGCATATTAGTCATTTATTTTATTCGTCTGTTAGGGAGTGTCACTGAGGTTATCTAGATCAAGTAGGATGTGTCATGCACCTCTTGTCACCACTTGTCCCCTGAAGTAGTGTGGTGGTGGTGGTGGTGGTGGTGGGGGGGGGACCCGTGAGCAGTATGATGCATGTTCATCGGCTGCCATCACTTCCAGCTGAACAGTCAGGCATTACGAAGCAGTCAGGACGGCCTCTGAGCCATACGCTGACAATGTCCCTCTGTCCTTTGTCCCTTTGCATTATGGTCTTTCCCCTTTTGTCTTTCGGCCCCTTTTCTTCCATCTCTGCCTCTCAGCCCCACCCTCCCTCATGCTTTGCTCACCTGTCTCCTTTAGTTTCTGGTTCTTTGTCTTTTCACTCTAACTTGTATTTATTTTCCATTTGTGCAGTTTTGGGCCTGGTTAGAGTGAGTTTATATGGAAAGTAAAACAAATGACTAAAATACTGGCTGGGTAAAAGCTTCTTTGAAAAGGTCTGAGAATATAAATGGAAAGAGGAAGAGTCAGTGGAGCTATTTTGGATGCACCACTCTCGCCTGAAGATGAACAAAGGGATATTCCAGGATCATGAGACATCCCATCAGAACCCTGTTTAACATTTTCGTTAGAGGACACTCCATTGATATTAGACACGATATAAAAGCGTCTGATGAAAAATCATAATAAGGCGTTCTTGTCTAGTTGGAGCCACCTGGGCAAAGTAGGACAGGCAATCTATGGTGGGATTACGTCTCTGGTGTGTATGGTGTGTGATGGGGAGCCTTGCTTTGGTGGAAGTGTCAAGTTGGGGATGAAACACACCTGCTTTCGTTACTGTAGTCCTCACTAAGCAGAACCAATTGTTCTGCAAAGTGCTCTCCATCTGAAGATCTGTCATAACATAGTACCTGAGGTAACAGGACGATGTATTCTGGTAGTAACCCAACCCCTACCACATCCCCTCTAACACCCATAAAACAGGGTAGTTAAACTGGTGTCTTCAAGCTTACAAGAAGTATTTATATGAGCATGAAGGTTAATTATTGATCATAAAAACAGTATTTTACTGCCCAAGATGGGATAATTAGCCTTCAAAGATGATCCAAATGCCTTTATCTTCTGGTGTGTTTGTTCTCTGCTGGTGAAGAAGTGGAAATTCAGGGAACAAATACCAGACCATAACAAAATTAGCTCCTATATCCTTTCCATTTCTGTGGTTTCTGTTGCCATGGTAACACAGCGAGGCGTGGCAGCATGTTGAAAAAGTTGAACCATCATAAACCGCTCGGTTGCCATCGCCATCTTATTACTGAACCACCTTCAGTAATAAGACTACTATTTCATGACAAGGTCAATGTTTTGGCTCTTGTGGAGCTTTAAATCAAACACCTTGTCGTGGGATTGTAGAGGTACAAATGTCCATTTTTATGGACTTTGTGGACTTCTTGTCCATATTGGCTGAAAAATTGAGGTTGAAAGGTTATTGTTGATCTGGGAACCAGTCGAGACAACACTATCACCACAAGGTCCATATTTAGTAGCTGCTGTGGAAGTTTTTGATCATATCACATGGTCACAATGTTTTGAACTTCCATACTTCTGTGAAAACCGGTCGAACTCCAACTGCTAATGAAGTTCATGTGATATGATTGAAACCTCCAGAACAGCTACTAACTACTAACTACTAATTTCCGTTTCCAAGGTCAAAAAGGTTTCCAAGGTTATAATCTTTTGATAATGTTCTTATAGTGTGATGTTAGGCTGCAGCGCTGTGACAAACAGCTTATCTTGATCATTTGTTGATAAACATATTAATTTTATGTGATGTGATTTTATGTTTTTATAACTATATCTAATGATTTTCCTGCAATTAGGCTATACCATTTACACATTGCTGGGATTCTGGGATGAGGTAATCTGTAAAGCTTTGCCAATGACCTCTTAAATCCAGGGCAGGAGGGAGATTCTCTATTTTGGGCTGAAGTCTCATGTAATATTCATAAACTTCACCTCTCACTGCAGTCAGTGCCTAATGTGTCTTGTTATTTCTTTATTTTTGGGCTGTAAGATGCCGGTATTGTCTGTTGTTTGCACTGAAAGGTTCACTTTGGGTAAGTGTTGTAAGTGCCTGTGTGTGTCAGCCTGTAAGTGAGTTTCTCTATACTTCTCCAGAGGCAGTGAAAAGTAAAAGTAACTTCTGTCTGCAGCCAGACTGTGTCTAATCCACAGGCTTGCATGGCTCAATATATGTTCCTAAAATCCTGTGACATCACTGATGATGAATCATTCATAGGCCAACCGCAAGTGAGCATATTTCTGCTCCTCCTGGTGTTCTGTATAGTTTTAATATTTGTACTCCGGTTTTTATACTGCTCGGCAACCAGACTTCAGATCAACAATCTGCCTAAAAAACTGAATTTATATTGCAAGTATGTGTCTAATGCAATTAGAAAACAGAGGGCAATGAATCAAAATTAACCATCTTAAAAAGTATTTTTTCTTCTTGAAATGGCAAAAAAAAAACTGGACTATTCTGCCAAAGGTGAATCAACTTATTCTCATTGCAACTTTGCTTCTTTTAAGAGTTTTTTTTTTTTTCCCATTATTTTTGAATCAGTTACTCTTTGCTTTGATCCTAATGATGTTATCCACATTTAATTTAATTTAAAAAGTTGTCACGTGATTCTGAAAAGTTCTTGTTGCGGAACACGTTACAAAGTGTGTTTCAGATTAAAAAAAAACATTTTTACTCATAAATACAGTGTTAAGGAAAACACTGGTGCATAAAATCCTTGAGCCAAATAGTCCACTTTACTTTGTTTCTCTGTCCTCCTGTTTCTCTTCAGCGTTATCTATTAGTATAGGATTAGCATCGTGAACTGCCCTCCTTAAGTCACACAGAGACAGTACACGTCAGCACGCCTCATTCTTAGAAACGGTTTTGTTAAAACCCACAGGGCTTTATAAGCTGCTGCTGGATGTGTGAATGGAATCCCCTTGTAAAACCAACACTGGGATTACAGGGACAGATTCTGTGTCCTGGTTGTCAGTAAATACACATGTGGGCATTGTGCAGGTCACAGTAGAGGACAGCTATTGAGCGGCACTGATTACATATTAGGTTCTATTAAGTGCTCTTGGATTGTAACTCAGAGTCTGCACATGTTTCTTGATATATTTGGATTTATGTATGTATTTTCTTAAATTGTGAACAAAATATTTTTTAAACTATTGTTTACAACCTGACTGTATAGAGGTGTATCCATATCAGTGTGTATGTTGACAGATGTGCAAAGAGGAAATGCCGAGCAATAAACTGCACTATAGAAATATATGGATAGCAGTGATGGTCCATGGCTTTGGTCAAGACTGAAATATTTCAACAACTATTAAATGAATGCAGTGAAATTTGGTAAAGACATTCAAGATAATGAATACTAACAACTTTGATGATCCCATGACCTTTACTCTAGCACCACCACGATGTTAACATTTGTGGTTTTGGGTAAAATCTCAGGCAGATATTGGATTACCATAAAATTTGCTACAAACATTAATTTTCTTCCAGGGATGAATTGTATGAATAGCCTCCCTCAACTTTACATCTAGCTTCATCATCAGGTCAAAATTTCGATCCATTTTATGACGAAAAAATGCAAACTAATGACATTAGCGTCAGCCTCAGCTGTACTTTGTGTTTAGTGTTAAATAGCAAATGTTACCATGCTAACACAGCAAACTAAATAGTGAACGTGATAAAAAAAATTAGATCTGCTAAACGTCGACATGTTAGCATTGTCATTGTGAGTATATTTGCCTAAATGCAGTCTCAAAGACCCGTTAGCATGGCCTTTGACTTAAGTCTTGTTAGGATATATTTCATATTGAAGTTGTTACTGATGCCGAATTGACTATATCATGATAACTGTATGTACAGTGACCAAGTGTTGTTGTTGCTCACATTTGAATGTATAATTTCTACTTTCTTTAAGTCTTCAACAGCCAAAAAAAAATACAAAATCTTAGTTCTGTTTGAATTGTGGAAAGTAACAGCAATATAGTTTCTGAAGGCAGGTGGAGAGTGCTTACCATACATGTTGTGACAATACTAGAACAAGCGATCGCCTACAGGTAGTCAGCATTATTGTATTGTAGTAATGCCACTGAAGCACTTTACAGCATTAGGTTATTGACCACATGAAACAACATTGTAAGCAGTAAGTCCTTTTAACATACACTGTGTCATGACAGACATGAAAACGACCAAATGATGACGAGTATGTTTTTGAAATCTGAGCCCTGCAGAGGAGCCTTTCGGATGTCAGTCATGTCTATTATGGCAAGTAGAAATGACAGTGGACAGGAGCGAGACTAGCCCAGACCCATTGCCAGCATCCATTTAAAAGAACATGTACTCTTATTTACTGCTAACTTTGTTTGAAGTGTCAATATCTAAGGTAATCTGCCATCGTTGCCATGCTGTTGTTCCTTGTTGTTGTTGGCTAAACATATTTTATCACGACTGAAAACAGGAAAATAAAATAAACAGAGCAAAATTTCACTTTTGTTCAATAAATGTTTAAATCATTGCAAATGTGCCTTTAAAGGGATTAGACAGTATGGTGGCGCTGCCTCGTTTTTGTGTCGCAGTCACATGTTGAATACGACAGATCCATAGTTTTTACATCCCAGGTTTTTAAGCTTTTGGTGACTGAATTAAAAGTATTTTATGAAAATGCCTGATAGGCTACGTATCTCTCACTAGATCCAAACTTGTGAATGTGTTTCAGCCTTCCCTATGTCCAGAGAGACTGACAAGCTGTCAGGAGGTTTGTCATTTTTCCTGAAGACTGTCAAGTGTTGTCAACTCTAACACTGTCTAATATTTTTGTACAAGCCTATGAACTGACTGATGACTTGTCATTATGATATATCTCAAGCACAAAAAGTAATCCATCTTCTCTTTCAGGCTTCATGAAGTAGGAAGTCATTGCAGAGCTGAGCTGGCAGGTTGCATATAATGATTATTTTCATTTTAATTAGCAGATTTTATTGTTGATTGACTGATCTTTTTCCAATGAGGCATGTTGAAATGTTAGATTTTGTCTGTAGCTTCTCTAGATAGGGCCTCTCACGTTTTTCACCAGTTTTGTGGCCACCATAGTTTCTTCTACGCGCTTGGAAGCCAAGAGGTATTGAGTTGGTTACAATCTGCAGCTTCACAGCTCGATGCCTCTAAATGCTACACACACTGGTCCTTTAAGGCATGAGGTTGAAAATAGTCAAAACTACAATCAGTGGTAAATGTCTCTGATAATTAACCTCAAGTTACCTCGGAAATTCCCTCCCTTTGCAGCCATGCATGTAAGAAGCAAAGCAGCTTCATTGTGGCTTAATAATAGAAGACAAGTGGATGCTCCATACCTAGCCTCCATCTGCAGGCTACCCACTGACATTCAGCCCAATTATTCACACTTGCTTGAATACCACTACAGCCAACAGTAGAGAATGTCCTTTAAAAAGTAAAGAGAGCAAGAGGAAAGTTATGTCACTTTGATCCTCCAGGCATCTTTATGGTTTGCCTTAGATATGCAGCAGTGCCTGCTAGCAGTGTGTGCAGTGTGGATTGCTCTTCAGAGAAAACGTGGTCATTGTTAATCGTTTGGTATTTAATAGATGTGGTTACGTCACCTCAGAGTTTAAGACATACTTCTATGCATGTATATTTCATATACATGCACTATCTGCCGTACCAGGCTGTTTGGCGACTTCAAACACAAACTAGACATAATACCACCATATAACTTCGTTATGCTGAACCTGTTCGCAAGCAGTTACCAGTTAACACATCTAGAAGACACAGAGCAACATTTAAAGTAATTTTCTTACCATGGGGCCTTTTAACTTAGTTTTGGTGTCCACCATCTCCTGAGGGAAATATCTGTCTCTTTAGCAGCTAAATGCTCCCCTATGTTCACCAGCAAGTTGCTAACTTTGTCTGTCTGCTATTTGGAGCCGCGTATAGAAGATTTTTTTAAAAACAGCTCTCTGACGCTGCTGGAGAGTACGCAGCGAGACTGAATGAAAACAGATGCATTGTTCATCTAAACATATTGATTAGTGCAGTTCCCTGATCATTGTCAACTTTTCGCAGTAACATTATTTCTCTTCGTTTTTACAAGAGTGTGTGTGTGTGTGTGTGTGTGTGTGTGTGTGTGTGTGTGTGTGTGTGTGTGTGTGTGTGTGTGTGTGTGTGTGCGTGTGTGTGTGTGTGTGTGTCTTCAGACACGGCTGTGGCAGAAAATGAAAGAAGAAATCTAAGATGTTCAATGTTGCCATCACTGAGAATCATTAATTATTCTACTGGTATCATTTCTAATCATCTTTGTTTCTGTCTTATCTGTTGCAGGGTGACCCCCCAAGATGGAGAAACATCCCCCTCAGGTGCTCCCGGGTGTTCAGATGAGCCTACAGGTGCTACAGGTGGCGCTGGTGCTATGGCAATGCCTGCCATCTCCACCCTTTCGTTGCCCATGAGCCAGGGTAAACCCTCTCTACGTCGGATCAAAGGCCGCATTCACCGCAGCAAGAGCCTGGACAGTATCGACCTGCTCGACTCCAATGTAAGGCTCATGTATGACTTGATCATACCAACTTAATGCACATAAGAGTGTTGTACACACATGAGTACAAGACTAACAATCATTTTTATCATCAATTTAATATAATTTTAATTATTTTCTTAATTAATCGTTTTGTCTGTAAAATGTCAGAAAATAGTGAAAAACATTTGCTTTTAAAATGTCCCATTATTATTAGCTGTGATTACATTTACTAAATTACAGTTACTGTGATTTCAACAGAGAATAAATGTCAGAGAAGTCCAAACTATTTTTTTTTCTCCTAATGGTTTCATTCAGATTTAACATTTACACAAGCTGCAGCACTAATGCACACGCGCACACACATACACACACAGGATGACCTTTGGTTATGCAATATTTCTTTGATTTTCAGATGAGCACAGTTTAACACATTCCATATGTCTCTATCTGTGACTGGTTTATTCTCATAAAAAGTATTAATCTGATAAATGATTGGGTAAGCTGCTTGGACCTAAAAACCCTTACTAACTCTGGGATTGTCCATTGAGCTGAGAACTGCGTTTGGCCCACTCTCTACCGGTCAACTCATGCGTACTTGTGCGCGTGTGCTTGTGAGCGTACCTGTGTATGTGTGTTTATGAGTGATGTGGCTTTTGGGAAAGCAACCAACGGTTTATGATGTAAAAGCATGCCAACCTGCTACTAATGCATGCTTGGTAAGGCTGTTTTTTGTGGCATGAGACCACAGTGGACACACAGATACAGATAAATCTCTCTCCTGTACAGCACTACTGAATATCTCTCACTCCCCCCTACTACTTTCTTTATGTCTTGACCCTCTGTAGATGTCTCCTTTAATACATGTTCACAGTGTGATGTTTCCTCATCTGCCCCTGTCCTTCCTCACCATGATGACAGTCTGCAATGTGCATGCGTGTGTGTTTTAAGTGTGTGTGCGCGTGCTCATTGGGTGTTCAGTATTTTAGGTGGCCTTAATTGGGAACAGCCTGGTGTGCCTGCCTGTGTAAGGAGTCATTATTCTTTTTATTCTTCCCCTACACAGCAGCCGGACTGTCGTCAGAGCAGGAGTGGGATTCGTTATGATTATTATGTTTAAAGCCAGCATTTTTAGTTCACACAAGTAAATCCATTATTGATGTGGAGGAGGGTTGGAGGTTGACAGAGGAAGTCGCTGGGTGGGGGTGACAGTAAGGTAGCTGTAGAGAGGACACAGCATAGCATCGCCAACCTGAATGACGCAACACGCACACACACACACACACACACACACACACACACACACACACACACACACACACACACACATCTGTTTGACCGAGTTTGTCAGTTTGATTGACTGCTGGCATGAAGTTTCCTGTCAGTTTCTAATTTTGAGGCAGAGGCAGAAATATCTCATGGATTTTTAAAAACAACCTTGAGTGCTCTGCTGCATAATACTTGGCAGTGATCTGTCTGGCCTAAATCAGAGTTTTTGTTACCTTTGCAGACGTGAGTGAAGTAAGAGCAGAGGTGGGTTGTACTGGAGCTGTAGAGGCAGATGGTGAATGAAAGTTAGATGCGTCTTTGCTGTTATGTCATCTACAAAAACAAAAACTTGTAGCAGTTATAGTGCACTTTGAGTCACGTGGGAGTTGCGTCTTCCGACTATTGCAACTCTTTTACTGGGATAAAAATACGGCTAAACAATTTCAAGAAAACATCTTATTGTCATTTTTGTCATTGACCAATATTGTGCTTTTAATTTTAATTATTGGGATTGCACTCTGTTGGTCACAGCACATTCTTTTCAAACATAAAACATGCACAGAGTGATGTTTCTTCCTATATTAAACCATCTTTGGTCGTGTGTACAGTCGATCAGACTCTGGCATGTGGTACCTTTTTCACAGAAGGTATGTTAACATGTCACAGAAGGAAAAACACAAGTGTAAACCATAAATGAATGATGTCTGAACTCCATTTAGTTGCTTACTTTCATTATCCTGGTATTACTGGGCCATTTAAACAGACCCTTTGTTAACATTATTAGTAATACCTGTTTTCCTTCTATGACAAGTCAAAATTTATTTTAAATTAACAGTTTATTAGTAACAACTAAAACTTTCACCTCTTTCAACTTCTCAAGACACTGTTGAGCATGTAAGCTATACATAAAATATGGCAGTTTCAATTTATGCAATTGTATTTATATGATTTTCTTCAAATTAATCCGTTTTTTTACACATTTTTACAGATTTTAATAATCATTGAAATGTATCCCATCACTTCTGGATTTGTTATCTCCTCCGAAACACGCCTTACTTGATCTGTCAGCGAACTAATCACACACTGATGTGAATACCAAAGAAAGTATTTCAGGCGTCACTGTAGACAGAGTTTGAGAAAGAGTCAGAGTGATGCTTGACAGTTTTATCTTTAAAGACCATCCATCACCAAGGATAGTCTTCAAACACAGCCTCAAGAGAACTTGTGAAGTCCTTCTGAAGTAAACCTTCTTACAATCTTTTAATCCTTCCTCCCTCACGCTCTACAACATGATATAGCAGTACTTACACTGCTGTCAGTGATCTCAATGTACATGTTTTACTCGGCTGAGTTCAAAGTGTGACTCTCAAGCACAGATTCTCAATTACTCCTCTTCTTTTCCATCAAGAATATCAAAGATTCAGACAAAAAAAAAAAAAACCGACAGTATCCATTTCATCTCACTGAACTCTCACTCCATGTAACAGTATTGGATGCTCGGAGCATGTTACACAAATACATTAGCTTTTGTTCCTGTGGACCATCACAAGATGTCCATGAGTGTAAGTCTAAAGCATGAATAATAGATGGAAGAAATGATCTGCTTCATAATGCAGTGTTTTCTTTCTTTCACTTGCAGCTATTTTTGTGTGATAAAAAAACAACAGAGGGAAGGCTGGGGAGAAGAGAATCTGAGAAGTCTGTGGTTAAACTGGGTGAACTCACCTGGGATTTTAGCCATTATTTATTCAATACAGACCGATGGCTCCTCTATTTGTCTTCCATTGCAAAGTAGCTGCCAATGTGTACTGGAGCAAAGGATTGATTCCTTAAAACAATGTCATTGGGTAACTTGTGTATGTGTGTGTGTGTGTGTGCATGCATGTGTGTTGCTGTGAAGTGTGAAGTGTGACCTGATATTCGGAGTCCTTGAGCTAAAAGTACACACTGTTTCTGATCGCTGGCCTTTGGTTTGATTCCTTCATTCTACACTTAGTCTGTCCAAACAAGACAACAAGGATACACAAGGTTTCAAGTAAGGGTTGGGTTGTTAGTAAGTTAAATTTATCGTATGGGGTTTGGAAGGGTGTCATGCTCATTTTCATGCCTAAATGACATAATACGTTATTTGTCAGCACCTTCTGAGGACCTGCTACTTTTATGAAACACAATATGTGTATTTTCTAATCTGCCACCTTTATTTTTAAGGTTTGGTTCAGCTCAGGCAACTATACATTTCTTAAAGATACACTGAAATGACAAATACAAACAAACAAAAAACATCAGAAATGAATGCATTTGTATCTTGTTATATGCTAAATATGTAAAGAATTGTATATCAAAATACATCTATTTTCTCTTTCCATAAAATGTAAAAGTTATGTATCTGGTCCCGAGTTCAAGATGTGTCACTAGAAATAGTGACTCTTCTTGAACTTTAGCCAATCAAATGGGATTTGAGGTGTCTATCAAACCACACCCATCATATAAAACCACCCTTGATCGCTAGCTCATAGGTAGCTAGCAGAGAAACATCATAGGAGGTGTGTATTTGTATTTCAGCTGGTATAAGAGCTTTGTTTACATTTCCGAAGGATCTGGTTTTTATCTGTCTGCAGCTCTGTAACGCTGTGTTTTCATTAGGTCACGCTTACTTGTGAGCTATCCCTTGCAATGGTATCAGAGCGTTCAGTTCCTCATTGTGGTGTTAAGTTCTAAAAGACACAACAAAGCAAAATCGTCTGGCTTTGGTTCTGAGAGAGTAAACAAATTATTTTCACAAACTCCAGAAGTGGTGAGCCCAGTTTCTGTATTTACTCTTCAGACATTACTGTGATCTGAAACTAAAAGTTGGACTTTTAGTTTGAATTGCCAGAATTGCCCGGCTCATCTCAGTCAGGTCACACAAGCACATCACATATTGTGGATGCTAATTTGGCATACTTCCCACATATACTGTACCGTGTGCACGTTACTTGTCAGTATGAATTAACACGTTTAAGGACTGCATTACATCATGCTGTAATACACAACTGCAGAATCCATCCTACCCCTCAACCCACCTCTAACAATGTTTTTTTATGTTACCACAGCCGGATGTCCTGCTAATTATTGAATTCAGAATAAAAAGCCTCTTTACACCAGAGGAATCATCCTCAGTAAAATCTATACTCTTTAACTGGTAGCGTAAGCACTGAGATGTCTGCTGGTAAATACCCACTGAAAGTGAATTAGTGGTGATGCTCTTTTATTCATTTGAATAAAGTCAGGCTTAAACTTTATTTATTTAACAAATGACAAAAATCCAAGCATAGAGCTCAGTTGTGGCCGTTTTGGAGCAAATAGTTCCATTTAACTGTATAACAAATGTCCATTTGAAACCTTATGAAACCTTCTTGTAAAAACATCAAATATGGAAATGTGGAGATTTATAAGCTGAGTAGCCTTTGCTACACCTATTTCCACACCCAGCCTCCAGACTTTTTGAGTGTTCTGTTTTCATCCAGCAGACATTGCTGGTGGACACTGATCATACTTCCTCATATACTCTTTGGTGAGGCAGACCTCTCTGTTCTCTGCTGGGCTGATGGGTGCAGACCAGAGATGGCAAACACTTAAACACTGTCTGACAGAGAGAGTGGAAACGAGAGATTACAAAACGGAGTGATGAATGTGAGGGAGGAGTGGAGGTTATGACATGGATGGGTCGTACGAGAGATGAGAGAATGGTTTGACAGCAGGGTGCAGGATGTTCTGATTAGATGGATATATTTTCCCTGGATGGACAGGAGCCTCTGTAGACACCTTATAACTCATTCTCTTCATCCGTTGTTCTCAAGGCACAACGGGACAAAATTGCATTCCACATACAAGTCATTTATCTTACCTGTGTTGAAACAGGCCACTGAAAATTGTCCGTAACCTCTGTGGTTACGTACATGTATGTGTGCCTGTTTTGTGCCTGTGCCTTTGCGTGTGTGTCTGGGACCGGATGTGGTGTTACAGCAGCAGTAAATTATTAAATCCTAAGCTTCTAGGATCATCATTCACATCATGAGTGTGGGAAATTAACACCAGACATCTGCCAAAAGATGCTGGATTTTTAAAGTTAAATTTGTCCACCAACTACTTTGGATGGTAACAAGGCTTTCATTCAATATGCTTGTGTCTGGGTGAGCCCAAAGCACTTAAAGCAGTCAGGTGTCTTGGCTGCAGGATGCTATTTCTTCTCTCTCACACACACACACACACGCACACACGCACACACACACACACACACACATACACACTGTCTGAGGCTGTGGATATGACTTCTGTAGATATATGATGCAATAAAGAGAAAAGCTGCACATGAAGTCAGCGGGCAACATCTGACTGAGACCAGCCTTTTACCAGCCTCTAGGGAAAGCACTAATGCATTTATTACTTTCAATAATACACAAATCAAAGGACATGCATGTTGTATATGATATCTATGTTTTCAGTATTCGTCTTATAATCACGTCAGGTCGTGTTGGAAAGAATAATCCCCATCCCTCCCATCAACGGAGGAAAAAAAGAGCGAATTGTCAGTAGAAATTATGTGTGTGATTGTGGACGTGTGGATGTTTCTCAGCATGATAAATCATAGGAATATGCATATCCTATGTATGTGAATGCAAAAGTAAAATAGAATTATGATAATACTAAATAGAGAAATTGCTGATTGCTGATACCACCTTTATGAATAACAAAAATTAGGGAGACTAATTACTGTGCATAGTAAGTATTGTTGCTTTCTGTCACAGGTTTGTTTTAAAAGAAAATATTGTCATGTTAGATTTCTAGATGATACATTTTGTTATTTTACGCACTACTACGACATCTGGAAATATTCTCCAGCAACATTTGTAGTATGTAGAACAACTTTATTGTCATTGCCACCCATGTCCCTTATTGGACAACCCCCTAGCCTCTCTGCCAATCTGGAACAATAATTGGCCTGAAGCCACACGACCATACACTCAACCCATCCTTGTAGTTGCACCGTTGGCTGATATGTGTGTGGATGTATTTTTTATGATGGCCTTTTTAAAGTGTTGCTGGAGTTTTTACCTCTTCACTTTTACTTGATCTTAATATTTAATCCACCACTAACTACTACTACTAGCATAATAATTAAAATGATAACAGTAAAGTAATAAATACAAAAAGACAAATGTAATTCAAAGTTGCATGAAAGTATAGGTTTAAGTAAATGCCATGGTTTACATCCCAGTTTGCATTCCTCTGTGTTCTTTTCACTTGTCTGTTTATGCTTTTTCAGCTTATGATCATCTTTGTGGGCTGCGAGTTCATGCCTGCTATCCAGGACAGCCGATAAAGCCTCTCGCTAATTGCATTCACCATTAACCAGCAGCAAATCTATAGGCTGTATCTTTCAGGTTCCCTATGGCTTTGAGTTTGATCCCAGTGATTCATTAGCTGTTTAAAGACATGGAGCCTTCTGCATAATGACATGCTGCCTGCCCCTCATGTTAGCTCATCCCGCGGCACTATGGATCTGTAATGTCAGGCAGGAAGGGCAGGCAGGATCAATGTTGGTTCTATAGATAGATGAAGCAATGATCTATGACATCCACATCAGCAGCCTGTAAGTGAGAAGGCCCTATTTTACACAGGGTCATATGGAACAGTTCACATGAAATTAAATTAAATTAATCAATCACTCTTGGTTTATAGGGTGTGTATGTGCATGCTGTGTGTGAGATCTTGGCTGAAGGGATGCCTGGCCGCATACATTGCAGGAAGTGTGTCTTCATATTAGTATGTCCGGCGGTCTGCTGTCCTCTGTGTGATATTGATTGGTCGCATTAGGGAGTCTGCAGGTCAGCATTTCTCAAACAGGGACAGAAGAGGAGTAGGATGGAGGAGGGCAAAGAGGAGGGAAGGAGGAATTACTAGAGGGCACGAGGAGATAGGATGAGAAAAGAAAGAACGAGAATAACTAGGGGAGATAGAAGGACAGAAAATGAAAAGAGAGCAGAATGATGAGAAGAGTGACTGAACAGTAGCAGAATTAGTGTTGTTTTGCACACATGGCCACAAGCCCGCCTTCCCCTTGCCCTGTAGTATTTATTTAGTGTGCTACAGCTAGTTCAAGATGACCTATTGTTCTCGCCTTCATGCTCTTTGTTTACAGTATATTAATACTCATTTTTGCTCACTGCCACGTAGGGAACTGTCAATATTGCGTAAATAACATTAAGCACTGTGCTTGTCCTCCGATGTTTACTTAATGGAGCAGTGGAATTAATTTTATTGATCAAATCAGACCAGTTGACCCTTGTTGCTTTTCCCGTGAGATATCAATGTTATGCTTCTGTTTCGCTCACTATTCAAGGTGCTTGGGCCAGATAAGCTTTTATATCGTCATATTACACATGTATTTCTCCTATTTGACATTTAGTAGTGATTTTCAGCCTCAGTGACTGACAGTGTGTCCTCAGTGACCTTCAGTAGCTCTGGTGTTTGGATGTAATTTTAGCTTTGCTTTCACATCCATCCCTGTTTTGGTCCCAGCTCCATTTCTAGCACAGGTCTCCGTGCTAAAATGTTTTGCTCTGAATAATTTATCACACTTAAAAGCAATTACCTAACACCTAGAGTTAGGCTAAATGGCACCGAAACCCCCCAACACACATACACACTTAGTAACAGCGCTGGCTTTTTGTGGTTTTATTTTGATTTATTTATTTATTTATTTATTTTTGGCAGGGGTTTGTGCACCGTGACGGAAAGCCTGTTGTGTCAGTCTCGAACATAACGGTCGTTGGCTCATGCATAAGATGTGTTGGATTATAAAAGAGAAGATTGGGTTAATTTATGACTTCAACATTCATCTTGTACCACGTGGCAGCAGCAGCAGCCTCGTCTAACGAGATGGGATGGATTCCCAGCAGCTCAGAATTGAGGCCCTCTCCTCTGTTTCCATGGCAACACAATTACTTTGCCCTGGGTGTGGGAGGTTAGGGTGATAATGCACATAGGTTAAAGTAATGTGATTGGGCAGTTTTCATGTTGAGTAGGCACAGAGAGAAAACAGGTTGTAGTAGTATTTATTTTACTGAATCTGTTGGGCTTGAGCTTATTTTCTGTTCTTCCATTGATGCCTATATTTAATGGTCATATGTTTCTACTTGTCCGTCGCTACTATTTAAACTTCTCTTGTTGATAAATATTACTTAATTTGTATTGCCTGTTCATCAAGTGCATTTAGCATTATACTGATATTTATATCAAAGATTTTTGTTCATTCTACTTTATTCTTGAAAGAGATTTAATATAGCACAAAGTAGTTACAAAAGTATTTTTATGATGAATGAAGCTGCTGTTTGTTATGCTCTTAGGTTTCCTGTTTGAAAGAGGAGGAAATTAAATGCCTTCTGCCGCTTATAGCTTTGACTTACATTGCCTCTCACACAGGAACTGCCTGCATGCCCCAAACCTAAACAGATCTTCAAAATTGAGTGAATGTTTGAATCCACATACAAAAAATAATTGAACTGAATAAAAAAGCTTTTGCGTGGACACATAAATGGTAAATAAAACAGAGGACGGAGGGGAAAATTAACAAAGTTAATGCAATATGAGGAAAAACTACTGTACATATACCAAAAAACACATACATGTGCACATGTGTAAAAGACCTGACTGACATATGAATGACATATCAATGTGAGTTGTTCTCTGTGATGTAGTCCTTTACTACTGAGCTGAAAGTATGTTGGCAATCTTCAGATCAGGCACATGATAAATCTTGAAATATGCTAAAATTCTAAACAGAACATACCTCCTGCTCATCTGATGTCTTTGTCATATCAGTAGTAGTTTCACCTCTGTCCCTGAGTTTCATTTTATTTGTATGTCAATGTCGGTCTCTTCAGTGCTGCAGGTACACAGAAAGATCTCTCTCCCTCTCTTTCACCTTTCCCTCCATGCAGGCACCTCCAGGGGCTCTCATTTCACATTTGACTTTTATTTTCCCTCTCAACTAAATTGACCACCCGAAATGTGAAACTTTGTAAAGTGAGATGCCCCCAGGGGGAAGTCACGATGCCAACCTGCAACCTGCCTTTGTAGCGTCTGTCTACAGAGAGGAGTAAAGCAAGTTAAAAACGTAGAAAAAAACAACAAGAGGAAATGGGTTAATCAGAGCCGACGGGTGCGTGGAGATATATGTGTGTGTGTGTGTGTGTCTTTCTGTCTGTCACTGCATGTGTGTGTCTGTGTCTGTCTTTGTGTGTGTGTGCGTGCCTCAGGAGGGCTGCTTGCTCGGGGACAGGGGGGCTCTCAGGATGGATTCGTCAGAAGCCAGGGGCTGTGCTGTGCACCATTAGGATCAAGGTTGCTATTTCAGGATGCTACCTGCTGAGGGATGTACTCTGCTCACAGTTTTGATGGCCCCTCCGCCCAAGTCCATTAAACAAGGCAGAGATGGCCTGTGCTGCTGCTGAGTAATGAAGATGGGACCTATTTTCAAGAATGACTAGTTATTTTAGTTCAGATAGTTGTGTTTTTTGGTTGTGCTTTATTGGTGAGTTCCGAAAGGTCTGATTACAACACTGTTATGCATTTGATACAGTTTTCTCCCAATGAACTCAATTGATATGCCTGTCCTTTGGTGTGACCTTTTCTCTATATTGTAGGTGGAGCAATAAAAATAAAACAGAGAGTGAAGCTACATTTTCTTCTGATAATGCAAATACAGAGATTACAGAAAATAAATAGATATTCATTCATCATTTTACTGGGCACTTACGATGTCCTGTTCAAAGACCTCTAAGGTTCCTAGACTTTAATTCGACAACTGTTGCCTCACACAGTATTCAAATAAATACATGTGAGGGCAGGACAGTGTGTGTGTATTTATGTGTGTGTGTGTGTGTGTGTGTGTGTGTGTGTGTGTGTGTGTGTGTGTGTGTGTGTAGGTGTGTGTGTGTGTGTGTGTGTGTGTGTGTGTGTGTGTGTGTGTGTGTGTGTGTGTGTGTTCCTTTGAGGAAAATGAGTCAGCATTCTTTGCTGACTGACTTCCACAGCACAGGGACTTAAAGGGACATTTGGGGTTAAAGGTCATGTCTAGCTGTAAATTTGCTGCCGATTTATTATACTTGTGTTTAAGGAGGCATGAAACTGTTTGAGTCATTACTTTAGATTACTGAGATTGTTACTTATAGGATATGTATGCATTAATCCTAAATACATGCATTACATTGATTCTCTTTTAATCAAATCATTTAAGTGAATGGTTACTTAAGTATGGTAAGACTTTAAATCCACCTTTTTAGTGTTTGTAAGTATATAAACATGTAATAAATGGTTTATAACACATTATATTTTGGTTACTTAAACGCACAAAAGCAGATATACAGATTTTTTCTGTGTTTAGTAATGTACAGTATTTGTAAACAATTAAAACTCCCTATGAGGACATATTCATACGCACATATTTTTATAACTCAATATAGTTTTACTATATTGTCATTCATTATCTATTTATACACCAGCCTCCACTTATGGTTGCACACAGAAAGAGATATAGTTATTGATAATGTGTCAATAAACACATATATTTGCTTACAACTATACATTGAGTTATAATTTATTTATTAAATTATCTAATATATTAGATTAGATTAGATTCAACTTTATTGTCATTGCACAGAGTACAAGTACTTAGACAACAAAATTCAGTTCAGCATCTAACCAGAAGTGCAAAAAAGCAGTAATGTGCATATGTACAGGGATATATATAAAATAAATAACATTATAGATATACTTATATATATATATATATATAAATAAACTAGCAGGATATATACAGTATGAACAGCATTAACAGAGTGAATGGAGAGAAGTGAATACACTAAGAGCTAATAATATAATATAATATATCTAAATATAGCTACTTGTCATGCAATATAGCATACAGAAGTGGCAGAGTGGAGATTTTTATTTATTTCATTTTTAAATGCTTTTTAGCATCTTAACAGTGTTATATTCACATATAACTATGAGTCAAAAAAGAACTTCAGGCCTTGAAAAACATGTGTTCATCTACTAGCTCTACATCACTATTATGCAGTACACCTGTGTTGCCACTAGTGGTACTTGTGCTATAGTAAAAGGATTGGAAGAGCACTGAAGCTCGGCTCCAGTCAACCTGCCTGAAAAACAGGTCAATGAGAGCTTATATCCTGCAGAGGGCAGACTGTCACCACTAACCATCTTAACGCTGCTGATGAGCGGACCACTGACCTCCTCAGCACCGGTCTCCATTTTAACTGTCTGAAGCTTTTTGCTCTTGAGCATAAGTGGATGTATTTTATATATACACGTCTGTCTTTACACCTTCTTGCATTTCTTTGAAACAGTTTCCAAGCTTGTCTGTGAACTGATGTCCAGACGTGGACAGAGACAAGAGAGTGGATTGTAATAAACTACCTAAGCGTAACAGAGGCTCATGCAGACTTCTTGTCAAATGGAACTCTATAAATCATAAATCATAAGACAAAACAAGATTGACCTTTTAACCTGCATATGCGTAATAGAGGTTGCCGGTGGCTCTGAAGGTAAAGCGAGTCGTCCATCTTTTCAATTCCTCGGCTAGACAATAATCCCATATTGTTCACGATGGTCAGGCTATCACCTTCAATCTGGAGTGCTATATAAATGCAGGCATTTACCATTCAATCTTTGTTGTGTGTTACTACTGTCGAATTCAAATAAACAACCACAGGAATTCAATTTGTGGGCTAAATATGTACATTTCACTTATAGTAAAACTTGTGACGGATCGTCTGCAGATGCCTGTGCAATTGTGGCTCTCTCTGTGACTTTGTGGGCAATGCCAGAAAATTTAATTAACTGAAATCGACATTCCAGAAAGGCCCACTGGGGCTCTCACGGCCAAGCGGAGTGGCAGATCTGTGTAGCATCAGAGAGTGAAAAAGAGAGAGATAGGCAGAGAGAGAGAGAGAGAGAGAGAGAGAGAGAGAGAGATGGGCCCAGATTCATCAGCACTTTAGTTTACTTAACAATTTGCCAATATAACAAATTCAACATCATATGTTATCTACTGGCTGACGGGAAGGAGTCAGAAAGTCAGTTTTTAGCATTCAAATAAACAACTGTGCTTGGTTTAATTCTGAATGTGGTTGTCAGAGCCAAACATCAGCATGACCCCTTGAAATGAAAGTGTAAGAGATGTTCGTGCAGGGAGCAGCTCAAGACGACTGCGTGGACAACAAGTACAAAATGTTCTGATGTTTTGTTCTTGTTCTTGTTGGTGAAAAAGAAAAGGGAGATATGAACTCCCCAGCACATCTGCTCATATTTATGAGGTGGTGTCGAGGCTTAGCTGGAGACATTTCATTAAGAATAAGAGAGGGGGCAGAGAGGAGAGCGGCGGGGGATGACTGATCAGTCAGGTGATAGGGATTTTGTCATCCATGGGTCAGTGCCTTTTGTAGGAGCCCGCCAGAAAGCTGTTAGACACAGTCAAAAACAATGCTCTACTACTTTATATTCTGTTTTATTCTATTCGGTTCTATCTTTTGCCCATGATTCATAGTCTTTCTCTGCCTTTCTGTTGCCAATGACCACTGTAAAAGGAGTCCTGTTTAGTGAGGCACCCTCAGACAATATATATTTCTGGCTTGTTTTCAGTGGAAGCTCCCTGAGAGACTCAGCGACGTTGCCAGCAGATTAACTGTCCTCATATCCCTGCATCCCTGGTTATTTCTCCTGCTTGTTTTCTTTTAATAAAGCCGGCTGACCTCCTTAGTCCTGAAGTAGGCTGGCAGACAGACCGGCAGACAAGGAGCCAAGCAGGTGGGCAGCAATAACAGGTAGAGATGGTGCGGAGGGAGACGAACCGGGCAGAGAGGGAGACGTGTCGAGTGGGTGCTGGAAAATAGGTTGAAGAAGAGGTCTCAGCACTACAAGCCCTGCTATGTGGCACAGTCACAGTGATTGTGAAAACTCTGTGACGTTGTCGCTTTTGATTGTCTTTTCTCTGCGTGAGGGGCTGCATTCTTGTCAGTGAGACTGGCAGCCAGACACACATTCATGCATGAGGGAAACACACACACTTGTCAGGACCAAAACTGGTTGGAAGGTAAAACATCACCTACTTATGACCCCATCAGTACCAAATCACAAATCTAAGAATGGAAGTGAAAATGATTTGAACACTTGAAATTTTCTTGTAGTAATTGTCAAAACTTGGTGATTAATAGTCCTCCTGGTAGCAGGATAACCTTAAATGTCGCTGCTCATTTTGATTCTCAAGGGAGGCAGTTGGATGTATTAGTGACACCCCTCCAGCCCCACCAAGCTCCACCTCTCTCTAACAGCAACTCAGTCATCATAGCAGCTGATGGTTTATCCCTAATGGTGACCCATAAATAAAGCAGCAACCAATGGAAAGAATTGATTTCCAGAAGCACGGAGGAGTGGTGGAGATTTATGATCCGAGTCGGACTCTGCTGCAGCGCCGTATATCACTCTTTCTGATATGTTTTGCCCTTCATCTTTTTTTCCAGCCCATCATTTTGCCTCTGACTGCAACGCCCAGAACAAAGTGTTCCCTCTTTTTTGGGATATTATAAAGTTTGCCAAATCCCTTTTACCCTTTTGATCTTCTCGTGCTTTATCTTCTTGTTTTATTCACCCATGTGCTCTGCTCACCTGGCCTGGGTGGCTTTATTCTTCTCTCTACTCTCTCTGTCCCTCTCTCTGTCCTTCTCTCTCTCTCTCTCTCTCTCTCTCTCTCTCTCTCTCTCTCTCTCTCTCTCTCTCTCTGACACACACACACCTTTTAGGTGTCCAAGGGGAAATTGACAAGACTCTAATAGACCAGTCTCTGACTTTCTGGAATTTGCTAATTTAGCTGAATTTATGTTGAGCGGCTTAGGCTACAGATCAGAGTAGTCTTAGAGTCAGGGTAGAGCTTCGCATTTCAGGTTATGCAGCTAGAATTGTGGTAACAGTACTGTACATCATCAGAAAGATCATATATTACAGACATTCCTAAACACTATTTCTAAATTCTATTATATTTCTATACATTGCTAATTAAAACTGTTCATAAAACACTGTTTTTTCTCTGTCTTGGCGGTTCTTCGATATTTATTGCTGAGATGCTAAGCAGTACATTGATCTGATTCTGTCTGATCTGCACATTCAAAAGATCCCAGTGCTGTAATCCAGCACTCTGATTCACTTACATGCAGTAGTTAATCCAACTACACTGCTACATATGGATAGACTTGCTACAGATTTGCACATTGTATGGCAGATGTTCTCCCTGCTTGTGTGTGTATGTGTGTACAAGAGTGTGTGTGTGCCTATGTGCATGCAAATGTGCCGGTCCATCCTGGTGTGGGCATCCAGGTGCTTCAAGCACCAGAAGCCATAACAGACCTGAGTTTATTAATGTTGTTCATTTCCTCTCGTCTATTTGCCTCTAGCCTCCTGGCTGCTCGGCTCTCCAGTCCAACATTCCACACACTCCACTGGAATTAAGGGAGAGGCCTGCGGCAAGGCAGGGAACAAGCTCAGGAATGTCTCTGTTATCACAGGGAGAGAGGATGGAGGGAGGAAGGGAACAAGAGGTCAGGCCAGAGGGCCCCCGCACTGTTAGGTTGACTTTACTCAGGACTGCTGGAGTTGTAGGGGTTTCCATCATCAAAAGTTTGATCACTACACTACACTACTCTGCCCCATAGGCTCATATTACCACAGAGGTGCATGCCTCTGGCCCAATCAGAACGCATAGGAATCTAATTTTAGAGCTGCTGCTTTTTAAATCAATATCTCCACTCCTATCAGTGGCACTGTCATGTAGATTATCTCACGGCCTTCACAGATGTCACACCAGGTTGGCTCTGCTCTCAGTCCACAGTGTGTGCTGCTGAGGATCACCCCGTATTCACTCACACAGCCAAATGCACTGACTTGCATACTGCTCGTGCATGCGGAGGGACACATACACGGGCAAAAGCATCCCTCTGGGTTATCCGTAGCCGGAGTCAGAACGTGTGCAGGCATATGCACGCATGTGTGGTGAGTGAGCGTGAGAGACGGTTTGATAATGTTTGACGAGCACAGAGCACTATAAGCTTTTTGGAACGTTATAGTTGAGCAGAGTTTTATTTTGCTGGCTTGATATATATTATGTTTTAGTATTTGATGTTAATCTGTTTAATTCACGGTCATGTCTCATGTTTTGTCTTCTGGACAAAGATGGAAGGGGAAGGATATTTCTTTTTTGTTGATCATTATCTGTTTTGAGTATTACAAAATGGCACTGTTCTTTATTTCTATTGCTTGAACTGTACAAAGTAACTTCAATTCAGTGTGTTGTTATTATGTTTGCATTTTGTGCTGACTGATTTGCATCATCTTATATTGTAGCTGCATTGTGGGACTAGTGATGGTAGTAAATTAGATATGGAGAAAAATAATGGAAGACGTGTTGAGCTTATTAACACCAATGAAAGTGAAGAAAATAAATTCCAGACTGGTGAGATAAAACCAAAATATTTTCTAAGTGGCCGATAAAAAGGCAAGACAAAGAAAACATTCTTAAATTTATGGGAATTTAAGGGAATTTATGGGTGTAATTTAACACCTTGATGACTCAATGGTTGGTCGGCAAAGTGGACTCACAGCCAGAACATCCTGAGTTTGAACACCTTTCTTGTTCTGTTCTGTGTTTTCTTTGTCCATGTTTGAATGGGTTTCTATATACCAGATTCCTTTTACCCCGGAGACATGTATATTAGATACTATACTATATCATACCATTGCCCTACTGGTCTCTGAACTGTGGCTGTTCACTGCGCTGATGATCGGTCGGATGCAGAAGACAAAGTTCTCTGTGGGAATAAAAATAATGAATCATTTAACTCACAGTAATACAAATAATTAAAAATACTTCATGTATGGGTGTAGGGCTGCATGATATGATAAAACAAAAAATCATCTTGTGATTATTTTGACATATATTGCGATTTCAATTTGATTCATGATTCGGGTGGTAATCATTTTTGTCATCATTTTACTTTTATCAAAAAATTGCAGCTTGTGCGATTTGGATATTGAACTTGGCCATATTACGATTTCAATAATATTTCGAACTATGCAGCCCTGTAGTGTAAGAAAATATTATATATAAGTATATAAATATCTTAAAAACACTCGATTGTTTTGGTTAAACCCAAAAACATTTATAGAATTGTTGTAAACGTAAATTGAAGGCTATGATGTTGGATGTTATAGGGACTGTGATAAATACAAATGCAGATCTCACTGTTCTGGTTGCATAAAAAAACAGAACTTTTTTTGCCTCAGATTTCATGCATATGGTGGTGGGTTCCTTATACTCAAACAGTTTTCCTAAAATTGGATTTTTTTTTAAATTCTCAATATATTGCCTACCTAACAGTATCACAATATATCTTGCAGATTCTTGCAATACACTGCCCTAGATTCATGTCAGAGGTTTACCACTGGAATATTAATTAGGTTTTTGCTTTGTTATACAAAAAGAATGCATCACTTTGCATAAATATAATGCATAATGGCCAGTTTTTTTCACATGCACCTCAGTCCTACAAGGCATCTATATAATGCCTATAGTTCAGTGTTTCAGTGTAAACTTCCAATGAAGGGATTTCAGTCTGAAATCCATTTAATCTTGTCCATGCATAATGCCGTGTAGCCTATATATAAATACAAAGGGGATTATTTTCATCCTTCTACTATTCCTGTTGTAGACTTGAAACGAGGCTTACCACATAACATGTCACCTGAATCTGCAGCAATAATTGTTTTTAAAGTGGATTACCATACATTGTGCTCAATGTGGCTGAACTGCTGACAAAGCAGTGCAGATGAAGATTAATGATTAAAGTTACATAAAACTATTAGAAAAGTTACTGTACTGAAGATTATAAATTTAAAAAAAAAAGATTATAGATATATTTCTTGGTGTATATCTCTGAGTCCAGGGTTAACTGCTGTGATTCAGATACATTCTGGTATAAAATGCTGTTGTCCTGCAGAGTCTTAGTGTGTCATACAGTCTGACCTTCCCGCGGGACTGCTGCTCTTGCACATTACACACTGACTAACAGCATGACAACAGAACTAATCACAGCCTTGTAGCTGTGGTCTGCATAATGTTCCCTCTGTTACGCTCTGTAATTAAAGATATGCATGTTCCATTAGTTGCACACAGGGAATGGACATCGACGAGGGCATATGTTTATATTGGTTTCCTATATTTTATAACTTGATTTTTGTCTCAGAAAAACAAAGGTCATAGCAGTTTTGGAATCACAATTGAAAGGTCAAGGTGTACATGTACATGCTTACATATACTGTTTGCTGTTTTAGAAAAGTTTAACTTCTTTTATTGCTTATAAATAACGGTAATACTCACTTGTAGGTTGTCTGACTCATTACTTTCAGTTAAAACATGAAAAAAAAAACAAAGTAGAAGTTAATTTCCCCTGATAGCAATATTTTGCATATTATACCTACATTCCTACAGTATCAACTACTTGCTAGTTATAGTATGTGTACTCAGCTGCAGTAAACCAGTTTTTCTGTATGGTCTGTAACATTTGCTGAGATACCTAATCATATCTGTATGAGCCAGGGTCCTTCAGCTTTGCCCTGTGTGGTTGACTTTCGCTCGGCTAAGCAGTATGTAAAACCTATATTATACATGTTAGCAGCACATGACTGCTTGGTATAAACAGTAGAACAGTAGTGCAACGTTAAAGTCTTTTTTTACTCTATGTTCCCTGGTGTTGTTGTCCCAGCAGTGTTGCTTCCATATGCTGTTTACTGTACAGGTCACATGGTTAAGCCAGTGGCACTAGTTCAGCTGAAGGGGGCCCAGGTGATACAAGAGCTGTAGGCAAACATAGGCAGATAACATCTCTACAAAAAGCTCTGTTCCCTGTTGGTGGTGCAGCAAAGGCAAATATCTCATACCCACCCTGCATTTTAATTTCTTCTCTATTTTTTGCCATTATTGTGTAATGATATATTAATAAAAACACTAACAAGGACTAACATTACAATTGAATCTTAACCCAGGGTGTCTAGATCACATGCTTTGTACATGTGCCAACTGGGGCACCAGGACATCCTTTTGGCATTAACTGATGATGCCACCATTATATGATAATATATCAATAGTAAAACAGTGAGTCATAGATCAAATGGAGCTGCAGTTCACCTTTTATTATGCTTTTGTCCTCTTTGTGGATAGATTAATGTTATACAACCTACCGTTTTTCTGCTATTGAGTAGACTGAGTACATTATTGTACCTTTAGTAAATTTAAGTCCTACTAACATCAAGGCTGAAAAAATATTTTTATTTTGGTTCAATCCCACCGGCACTGTTGTGTGCTATAGATAAGCATAGGGTTGATGCTCTGGGGAAAGCTCACTGTGCATGAGTAGAGTCGCTCAACATCATCTCATCGCTCACCCTTGCTGTGACTTCAAAATAATGAACTGAAAGTAATTAATTTGGATATACCTAGTTATTAGAACTACAGTAGACTAATTAATATGGTGGGCAGATATATTAACCGATATTAGCTTATTGCTGTTAAATAGGTATCTGTATATACGTATATACAAGTAACAAGAAATTGCGGTACAGTAAAATCTCCATGCTGCCAGTGGGTAATTGTATTGTCCAAATGTGGAAGGGGGGTAAGTCATTGTAAGTTATACCATTTTTAGCAGTTTGATATCTCTAATTTTTTTATATTAAAGTTTAAAAATTAAATGTGTTATTTTTTGGGCTGGAACAGTCGATCTTCAGAAAAATAATCTGCAGCAATTTTGATGATAGATTAATTTAAATTGAATTTAAGTTAAAATACCAACCAATCTCTGGTTCCAGATTCTCAGTTGGCAGGATTTTACACTTGTGACAGTCAAATGAAATGCTTTAGGTTTCCTTGTGTCCCTACCAACTTTAAAATCAAAAATAAACTTAAAATCAAGCTGCCATGCCAGGAAAGTCCGGATGTGCACATTAAGTCTCTCCCCACATATGAGCTCACAGGAACTGTCTATATGCTGTAGAATAGGGCACTGTAAATCCCTGCCCACCGCTCAGTCCTGACACAGGCTCCATAGTGCCCACCCCGAGAGGGGTGGCTTAGACTGGCTTTTAGGTCGGCTCCCTTTCTGCTGAGTTCATCAGGCTGGTCCTTTGAGCAGGGAGGCAGACCACTGCCTTGTGGCCCTTTCTTTCTTTTCAGGCGACAAATGTGCTAAAACAGCACTCCGTAATCACTTGGCATTAGGGGCCGTTGTGTTGGGCATTAGTGGTTAGAATTGACCAGTGGGACGTTATAAAAATGAGTCTGACAAGAGAACACCAAAGCTGATGAGTCTGGATCCTGGCACTGGACGGCTAGAGGATTAGTCAGCTAACACACTGGCTGGGGCTTCTGCAGGGTCGGGTCCCATCGCATCTCATCACCACCAGGCTTGAAGCGGCCCCTGTGGCTGCCGTGTCTCCATCCGCCTCTCTGGCTGGCCCTGGATCTTCCCATCCTCCACCGCTTCTCCTTCCTCCAAAAACACAACATCATCTCCTCTTGTTGGGTCGTGTTTTCATGGGAGGAGCATATGATGCTGTAGACTTAGCACAGTGTGGGTTGAGTTGCAGTGGTAGGGCCTGATTATGTGGAGCTATTTCTCAAACGTTTCTTTTCTTGTAACTCAGAGAAAGAGAGATAATGTGTGATGAATTGTCTTGACTCATTCAATTCCTTTTTAGTTTTGAATCTCACACTGAAGTGACACGGTTTGATAAGAAGACAAGCTGTTCACTTCAGTTCTTATTTCCCAATCTACTGTCATATTCAGCATTGCAAAAACTTAATTGGATACAGAGAGAGCACAAGGGTGTTTTCACTGATTGACCCCTCTCTGATTTCATCCCTGATATTATCTGCCAATGGGCACAGCAGTTAACCAGGAATCATTTTTTTCTCATTATCACATTTACTGCACAGCCACTAACCACTGCTTTGCTTTTGATGATAATTTTATCGATTTTCACAGAATTTCAGCTGCTTTTGTCTGACAAGCACTTCTTAGCCTGAACTGTTCAACCTCTCCTGGGGAGCAGAGTGCCTGTTTCACTGGAAGCTCCTGATGTTTCCCCTCCTTTGCCCAGCTAGAGCGGCTTCATACTATTGGAATTTAGCAGTAACAGGCAGTACCATGGGAAGAGTCACTTACGGGGGGGAGCTAATGCTGAGATCACTGGACTTGAAACATTCCCTCATTCGTCACAACTTTCATTCAATATACTATAGTTTAGCTAATTCCCTCTCTCCATTTTATCTTCTACTTTACCTTATCCTTAACTTAACTCTTATGTTTTCAACTCTCCTTTACTTTCTTTTGATCTTCATCTCTGATCTCCCTCTGTCTTCTGCAAAACTTGCATTTCTTTTCTCCTTTTCTTTTCATTTCTTCCTCCTGTAATCCTTTTACCCCTCATCTCTCTTTCTCTTTTTGCTCTCATTTTCTGCCTTCTTCTTTCCACCTTTATCAATTGCTTTGCTCTCCTCATCACACTCCTTCATCATTTTCACAGCACCTTGCTGTGGAGGATGTAGCCCACTGACTTCTATATTGTTATGTTTTTACTATTCTAATTTACATTTACACCTTTGGGGTTTTAGTCTGAGATGTTGTTAGGAACCAACAGTTTGAAATACTGTTTGTCCATATTATCAAGACAGACAATTATCTAATCTTGAATTCATGTATTCAGTGTCATTTGTTGTTTAATTATCCAATATTTATTTGAAGTCAATCATTCCACCTACAGTAAGCTTGTGAAGGAACAGAGAAAACACTATTCTTCCTCGCTGTCATAACATCTAAAAGTCACCTGAACTCTCTTTCTCTGTCCCTCTCTTTGTCTATGTCTCTCTCTCACTGTTCTACACCTCCTTTTGCACAAGAGGCGCTAACTATTGTGCAAGCATTGTGGCTTTCTTGTCTGAATGGAACTGTAAGGAAGACTATTGTATGTCTGAAATACAAGAGACCATCACTTTACCATATAGATGAAGTCAGCGAAGGGCTTATCATTACACGTGTAGTTACATCGACATCACTACTAAACCATGCAAATATAGCAAACAATAGGCTTGTTGTCACTGCAGTGTTTACTCTGGAAACAATGGGGATCACGCGGTGTAACTTTATAGGATTTCTTGTCCTTTGGTCATCTTAATGCAACTCATGTTAAATAGTTAGTGTGAATCAATCAACATGTTGATCCGTTTACACTTTCAGTACACAAGTACGGCATGAGAGTCTTGTTTGTCCTCCTTAGACATAGATGACAGATATGTATGTGTACAGATTATGTCATATTTGATATGTACACATATTTCTAGTACATAAACACGCAAATTTCTCTCCAGGTGAAAAGAACAGATTACTACAGTTAAAGGACCAGTGTGTAGATTTTAGTGGCATCTAGTGGTGAAGCTGCAGATTACAACTAACTGAACACAGCTGGCTTCTGTATTTGATGACCTGGAAATGAGAACAAGCTGTGAAGTCTTTAGGAGAAACTACGGTGGCTGCGAAACTCGTAGGCCCTACCTACCCTCTATCTTTGGTTTGTCCGTTCTGGGCTACTGTAGAAACATGGCGATTCAACATGGTGGCCTCCACGTAATGGGTACCCGAGGCATCTTTAGATAAAAACGGCTCATTACAAGGTAAGTTATATTCATGTGATTATACACTAATGAAAACATACCTATGAATAATATATTCCATTTTAAGTAGACCTGCAACCGAGCTCTACAACTCGTTTAAATACTTGAGATACCACTGAGTTCAACCAAGTTCACTGCAGCAGAGTCTCTGTTCTCTGTCTCTGTTCAACAATCCTTGTCTGTCGAGAAGAGAGAGCCCAAGAGAGAGGCAGAGAAAGAGGAAAATGAGAGGTTTTGTTTTGGTTGGTTGATCACTGGCTGCCTCTTGGAGTAAATGTCTTCAGAAGATTAAAAGTAGCATGGTTTACTGTCAGTGACTGAAGACCAACCATGGTAAATTTAGTTCTCCAAAAGCTTTTTTCTTCATTACAAGAACTAAGTGGGACTAAATGTGTCTCCAAACAGCACTTTAGACTATTCTTACACCATTTCATATATCCTCCTAAACATCTATTTTGTTCATCACCTATCTTTGACTTTATGTGCATGAGTTTAAAATTCTACAGAAAGATACAGTAATGTGACAACTGCAGCCAAACTGTTGCAACAGTTTTG
Organism: Dicentrarchus labrax; assembly: GCF_905237075.1. Classification (NCBI taxonomy): domain Eukaryota; kingdom Metazoa; phylum Chordata; class Actinopteri; family Moronidae; genus Dicentrarchus; species Dicentrarchus labrax. The sequence continues at coordinate 15,336,113 of NW_026136719.1, read as the reverse complement.
TCAATGGTCATTATTCATATAATAAAACATGTGTCATTTATGTTATACTGAAGTGCAAAATAAATGACCACAGAAATATTTAAAGTCATCAAACATCATCAGCCAATCAAATCTGTACAGTTTCAAAACACCAAGCTGAGCAGCAAGGCCTATTTATCGGAATAGTCTGTACAGTCAGCTCGACTCCTTACCACACAGTGGTTGTTTGCCAACTATCATTTAAAGAGCTTGTATGGAAGGTATGGAAGTACACTGCTACATCACTGTTGGGTGTGGTCAGAGATAAAATATTGAAAGTTTCAATCAAAATAGTGTCAAGTTACTCTTTAGATCTAACTTTTAAAAGGCAATCTGAAAGCATCCATTAAACTGAAACCTACTTGAAACTGCGTTTTGGGTTTTAAGTTGAGTTATGTTGCTGCGCTGCTGGACAGCTGCAAAATAAATCATTACTCTGACGGAAGTTAATTGTGTTCCCTCAGCATGGCAGCCTGAAATCTGCAGTTGCTGCCTGTATTAGACTTGTAAATCTTTACTCTTCCTTGAAAATCAATTACATGCCACTTACAGTATGTGTCAAATGGCATTTTAGTGCCTGCTGCTTGCTGTCGACACTGTAACTTGAGCTGCAGCTGTTGGACTTACTGAGACATAATTCTGTCTCGATTTCAGTGGGGCAGCTTTAGATCGTTTGTGTCTATTGCCTATTCATTAAGCTGGACATTCACACCATGCTTGGCCATTCACACATGTTGGCCCAGACACAGACATGTTAGCACTTGCATATGCATCAAAGTGATACCCTTTAGAGAATAAGTGTGTCTATAATCCCTCCCCTGGTTTAATCTGAGCTCTTTAACATATGCACAGTTACAAAGTATTAGAACAGTAATATGTTTGTCATTGTTTCTGCTATACTCGGCACATTGAGTTTAAAATGAAACTATAAAGTTAAAGAGGTGAATTTCATCTTTAAAAGTGTTCACACTCACATCGGCTGAGTCTCTGAAACACACTAGAAGTGAAGATTGCCTCTGTAGAGTTGTGGTCACCAGAGAAGTCACCAAGTGTCATCTGATGCCTATATGCCGATATATAAATTAAGTTAATTTGTCATGTTAAAGTTAATTTATTTCCCCTACAAGTGATGAACTTCCCTCTGTTTATCTGATGCGGATGTAAACACAGTCAAAGCTCAGTGTCAGGACTTTAACCTCACTGTCTTTGTTTCATTTCAAAACCTGTGTGCTGGATTTGAGCTGAGACAATGAAAAACAGCTCCCTGTCCTAATACATTGAGACTGCACTGTATTTCTATTTATGTCAACAACTATGGATTACAGAGCGAGGTTGTGATTCATGGTGATTTCGAAGATAAGCTTTAAGGTTTCATCAGCGAACGTGTATAGATTGTGTTTCTGCACTGTAATTATAGCCCCAGGTGGACATTTACTGTAAGTGCTTCCAGACAGTTTAACTGCTGCTTTTATTACACCCTCTCTTACTCTGTCTGAGTTGACACGTAAACCTGTAAGAAGTAACAGTGCAGTATTATTGCTGTATATTTCTATATGGCTGGCTAATATGTGACTGATAATATGGCTCAGCCACCGGTGTCAGTGTTTTGTTGTTTTGGTTTTCTTGAGTTGTACCAGGTGAGGCCTTAAGGCTGAATTATCTGCGTGAGGTGTTGCAGTACCCTCTGTGCTGTGTCTCCTTAAATTAGAAGAATAGCTGACATTCACATGCACTCAAAAATGTAACTGAATTATAAACATGGGTTATGTGGATACTGCCAGAACTGTGATGGGTCTGCTCTTGCAGCAGGTTAAAGGAAGGCTAATATTCTCCCTGTCAGTTATGCTAACAGATTATGTATTTTAATGAAACTGCGGCAGATTACATTGACTGATGAAGCAAAAACAGAAAACATTCTTTAAAAAAAGTTGATTTTCATTGAACTTGAGCAGGTCTATATGATCCATACTTCAGACTTCATCAGCCAGTTTGCACACACTGTTTCAAGAAAGTTTCCCAGATGTATCTTCAACAATGCAGCTCTGGTGGTTTTAGGGCAGGCCATTTGCTGTCTCCTTTTTTCGACCACACATACCATACATGTATGTGAAACTTTCAGTATTACGTGTATCATATGCTGCATTGCTGCACTGTTGGTTTGAATATAATTTCATTTAGCTTCAGGTGTTATCCTCACTCTTTTCTGTTTTTCCAATTCTCCAAGCTGTGTGTGTATAGTTACAAAAGTACTAAACGATTTGTCCAGTACCTCGCAGCATAAAATATAACTCTATTTTAAAACATTTTCACTTTTTTTTTGCAAATGAGAAATTTGTGTATTGTTATCCCTGACCTTTGACCATTGCTCTTTGGTTGTTTTAATGGCGTACTTTTCTAATACAGGATGAGGCTGTTTAGCAGAGAGTGAAGGCTCTGTGAATATAGCTTGTATTCAAGTCCTCGAAGTTTATATCTTCAATAAAATTCTAAACTTTACTTTTCATTTAGTTTTCTTCACAAAAATGAATGAAATGCTGAGATATGGGCCTACTGTGTATATTGTTTAAGTTTTCTTATATCCCTTAAAATCAAGGAGACCCTCCTGACCCCTGTAAAGCTTCGCTGTCCTATAGTGGGGGTCCCGACTCCCAGTTTGGGAACCACTGCAGTAAGGCATAACAGTTTCTAAAAATCCTACATTAGTCAGCAAAATATGTCCATGTACCCACCTGTGCTACCTTGGCTGATAATCGGATGATAAAAGTCACATGTAAGTGCAGTGTGGTCGAAGTTATTTAACACATCTCTGCAGATGTGTTACAGCAACAGAACTGCAAACTCTTTCAAAATTCTTTATGTTAGTGGGGTTTTTGTAATGGTAATTGTTTTCCTTATGTGTTATTTTGTTATCAGTCTTAGAAAGTGGACTTTTATCATTGGAAAAGTGTGATATCAAACTTTAGAGAACAGTCTGTACTTTCGGTGCGCTGGAGGACACACTGGGACAGCACACATTGTAATACATGTATCTTTATAAACAAATAAGACTAGGCAGAAACAAAATTGTGCTTGAAGTTGGATTTGCATTGTATGCTGTGCTATCGCAACAATGAAGGGAAAAGGTTGAATTGCTTTTCATGAAGTATTTACCGGCACACACACACACACACACACACACACACACACACACACACACACTAGATTGAGCTAAGTGCCTTGTGGATTGTACCTTGGGATTTGCAATATTTTTAATTTACAGTCTCATTCTGCAGAACACAATGGGGTCGTCATGTGGATGGAAAGCATGATGTAATGACTAGTTCTTTCTTAGCAGAAATATACAGTATATTGATTGTGAATGGGTGTGGGTCTCACAATACACACAAAAATAGAGATTCAGCATTCAGGTTGGTTGAAGGGATGAAGTTCACAACATCCTGTTTTCTTATAATAATCATGGAAGCAGGGAAGTGATGGAGTTTGAAGTAGACCTGCTACCGTGCTATACAACTTGTATGTTCCTTGCTTAAGTACTTGAGATACTGAGAAGCAGAGTGGAGTTCAAGCAGGTTCACTGCAGCAGAGTCTCTGTTCTCCAGCGGTAAAAGGCTCAACAATCATTGTCTGTTGAGCAGAGAAAGACCAAGAGAGAGGCAGAGAAAGAGGAAAATTAGAGATTTTGTTTTGGTTGGTTGATCACTGGCTGCCTCTTGGAGTAAATGTCTTCAGAAGATTAAAAGTAGCGTGGTTTACTGTCAGTGACTGAAGACCAACCATGGCAAATTTAGTTTTCCAAAAGCTTTTTTCTCACAAGAACTAAGTGGGACTAAATGTGTCTCACTTTAGACTATTATTACACAAGCTAATTTTGCTTCTGTGGTTGTGAATGAATTAGGGAAGAACAAAACTGATAATAATAATAATAATAATAGCAGGATTATTGACTCATTCAATTTTAAAGTGCTTTAAAAGGTACTTAAAGACACACCGCAAAGGCAATATCAGTATAAAAACAACTACTATAACATAACATAATAAGAAGAAGCTACTTGTAGCTGTGTAAAAATCTGTATATTATTATGCATTTATATTTATATTTTAACATTTTGCATAATGCCGTTCTTGGAGTGGTCCCAAAAGGATCAATCCCATTGACCTTTTCTTTTTGATCTCCGGTTTTTTGTTCTAGTGCCACCATGATGTTCACGTTTAGGGTTTTGAGTGAAATGTCTCAACTATTTGATCAATTGCTGTGGAATTTTGGTTTATACAAGACATTCATGCCCTTCTCAGGAAGAATTTTTGATAACTTAGATTATCCTATAATTATCTAGTTTGCGTTTAATGTTAATTAACTAAGATGGTGAACATGGTGAACATTAAACCTGCTAAGCATTAGCACATTAACATTGTAACTGTGAGCATGTTAGCATGATGATGATTTAGCTCATAGCACAGAGTACAGCATCAAAGTGCAGCTAACATGGCTGTAGACTCTGGTGCTTTTTTTAATCCATCAATATAATCCATCAATATGTTGACCATGCTGCTGTTCAGTTTAGGCAGACACTGATCAACGGCTCACCTTGGAGGGTTTGATTGATGAATCTCTGTTGCTCTGACTGAATTTGGAAAAGAAGGACTGCATGAGGAGAAACAGTGAACAGGTTTAGTGGAAGGCCAGGTTTATAGGGTCTCTTAGAGGATGGAGACCTGAGTTATTATTATAAGGATGTATGTGTGCACTCCTCCTTGTGCTGTTGGCCTTGTGTGTATCTTGTAAAAACCCTTTCTGATGAGAAGCAGTGGTCAGGGAGTGAGTTTGTACAGTTTATATTTAAGCTGATATGGGGCAGGTAAGATGTAGGTTAAAAGTTTGGGGCAGTTTTTATGATATTGTTGCAATGTTTTTTAGCTTCTCTTTTGAGTATTTATTGGTGCATATATGTTGTTCTTGTGATTATTTATTTCCTTCTTTTTTTTTTTTTTCTTTTATGAATGAATGCATCTACTGCAGCCTTGAACCTTCAACCATTGTCTGGGGCTTATCATATGTCCATGTTTCCTGAAATCACAAAACCAGATTTGTCTTTACTGTTTAAGTCTCCACAAAAGCCTGAACAATATTGACCTGGAAGGTAGGAGGTGAATTTGAGAGATGCCTGCTAATCCTGTCATATGATACTAATCTGGTCACAAACAGTTGGCCTCTTAAGTAGAGATGTGACATTTGTATACTGATCATTAGCGGGTTACACCACAGATTTTCCCTCCAAATACACATTTTATTATTATTTTACTACTATTTGAGTAACTTTTGATAAAAGGCTGAAAGTATTGAGGTTGACTAACTCTTTGTTGGTTTTGGTCTTTTAATTGGATTAGAAAAAAAATCAAAAAACACCAGCTTTACCTTTAAAACTTTATTTCACTTTAAAAATGTACATAAATCATTGTTTCTAATGTTTGCATCCTAAAGAATATAATACCTCCAGATGGCTTTTCAGTGTAGTTTAGTTTCAGTAATGTGACATGGATTGATAGAGAACTTGAGTTGGTCTCCAGAAGGTTTTTATTAGTATGTAGAAACAAAGAGCCTTTGCTGGACCTGCAGGGCAGCCCTGAGTCAACAGGCCACGGGAAGGATCACACAGCCTCTCACAGACACCTAACTCAGGACAGATGAAAACAGGGGAGAGACATCTGCTTAAGAAATTTTACCAATGCAAAACAAATGGTTCACATAAAACCTCACTTTCCTCTTTATTCATCATCATGTAATTGTGTGTTTGCTTACGTGAACGCCTCTATGCGCATCAACGGTCAGCTTTACATTTTCAGGATGTGCACATTATGCTGTTTCACTCTACATTAGCCTTTTCCCTGCAGGAGAAGCTGGGTTGAGTGAACCTTGTGATGCGCTCCAACCAAATGTGGGCCTGCATGTTCGCCTTTGTTTTCCATGTGCCTGCTCTTCCATGAGCGCACCTGAGCTTTGAAGCTGCCCATTGCCCGAATGAGATGAGCCTCTGTGCTTGTGTGTGTGAGAGAGAGAGAAAGAAAAAGAGAGATAGAGATGGGAGCAGGGATGTAAGCATAGAGGACAAAGATAGCTTTGATCACACTGGAGTGTCACTAATGTCTTGCTCCTCTCTGTCAGAACATCTGAGGTACCATCACAGGTGTGGATGAGGGTGAGAGGCACGCAGCAGAGGAAAAGCTTATGTTTATTGTCAGTTTTAAATGTGATCAGCAATATTTTTTAGCTCGAGTTTGATTAGTTTGATTAGTTTTTGTTAGTCGACACCTGAGAGATCATGTTAAACATCTTGCTGTCTGCACTGATCGATCCTGACAGGCGTTTAAGGAGCTTCAGAAGGAGCGAGCGACTTGCATCAATACTAGTATGTATCATCCATGGGACATAATTAACATTGTTGTGTCTGCTGTGTATATCCATCTTCCCCATGTATTTTATTACAAGATATTTGGTGAATACTGTCTGTTCTTCAAACATACTTTAGAAATAAGCGTGTTTCCCTTGATGAAGTATGGCTGCAGGTTTAAGAGTTGTTCATCTGTCTTGATCCTCTCTTTGTTGTGACCTGGCCTTTCTGGAGGTCATCCTGTGCTTGCAACCCTTAAGACATGTCTGCTTCTCCTGACTGGCGGTATTTTAGCCTTGCAGGATTATGTCTGGTGGGAATTAACCCCTTAGACCACCTACGCTGCCTCCAAGCTCTCCTCCGCACACAGAGGAAGTAATAATTATAGGAGCTAGATTGAGGGAATGTGATTGCTCAGTTTGTTTGGAAAAGATAGGGTGAAAAGATATGGTGTGCCTCTGTGGTCATATGCTCACAATCACATGCACTGTAACAGTGGACACTGAAAACTTTCATAATGTCAACCTGCTTCATCATTTTGCGTTTCTCCTGTGGCCCACTTTAATATTGCATATTGTTTTCTGGAAACAGAAGTAAACTGTGAAACAATACATGCTGAGATGGTTGCATCCTGTGGGTGGGGTCTGGTTTAGGAAGTCATAGGAACTTAACTGAATGGCTTTTGTGGTTTCCTGTGAGGTGACTTATCAACCACAAACCCTGCCAATGTCTCTGGTCTGAGATTTTATGTTCAAATAAGGACTCTGTTTAGTTTATTGACTCATTTTGTAATGTACCAGATGAAAACGACCCGCACAAACAACGAGATGGGAAATAGTTTCGGTCATTTCCTATGCGACTAACTTTTTAAATATTCTGCTCACATAGTCTGCTGTTTTGCTCTGAATAGGCGTTGTGTGGCTTAATTTACACCATATCTTTTCATTAACACAAAACAGGCTGTGGCTTTCCTCTCAAACTTGGGATTTGAATGCTACTGTAGCCCTTGTGTAACACACTAACACAACATTCACCATCATCACACAGTGAAAGTGAGCATTCAGCATCAGCAGAGACAGCGGCGTCGCTTCTCCTTATTGTATCCCGGACTGTTTATTCTACGGGATAACAGGGGTGGACACTTTTTGTAGCCGCGATAAAAAGATAATGTAAAACAGAAATTAAACTAAATAATGAACTAAGAACACGTGGTAGTTTGTCGCGCAGCAAACAATAGTCATTATGGGTGACTTTTAGGGGTAAATTGACAATGCCCCCGTTTTTACAGAGTATCGCACCCCTTCTTACGTTCAATGGTCCGCTCCGCACAGACACGACACGGCCGTTGCTCACAGAGCCGAGAGCTGGGAGAGGTTTACTCAGCCTGCCATTATTGAACACCGTCCGAATGATGCCTACTCTTCCCAACTTTTCATCCAGAGGTTAGCGACGAAACATCAAAGCAAGGCGGTGTTATTTGCTCTTTTTTTCCAACTCGAGTTTCTTCCATGACTCGATACCCAACTGGACTAACGTTAGCGACCCAGGCAACGAAGATAAGATAATGAACTTTGGACTTTCCACACGGCTTTTCGTGACATGTTTCCCGTCGTCCTGGATAAAATAAAATAACAACGTAGCCCGGCGTGGCGGCAGCTGGGCTAAAAATTCAACTGGAAGTAAAATAGCGCACTCACCCAAGTGATTATCAAAACAAAAGACACCAACAACTTTTTACCTGACACTTTTGAAACGGAATAGGAGTGTAAAATGTCCTCCAAAGCGTCAAATAAGGTGGGTACCTGGCCGGATAAAATCCAAGTGTGAAGTGTTTTGTTCCAACAACATTACGCCGCTGGCTTATGTAAGCTAATGTGTAAGGATACACTGGGAAAGCTAACATTGGCTAACATATGAAAAGTGGGTAATTGTGCTATATAACTTTATAGACTGTTGATAGTAGTATTAACGTTATAGCATGCCCAGTGGTGCTGGTGTGTGTGTGTGTGTGTGTGTGTGTGTGTGTGTTTAGGAGTTAGGAGAAATCAACACCTAGTGACAGTCTACAGCCAGCCGTGCTGTTTCTACTGTGCTAGGTTTAAAATAATCTGTTTTACAATGGCTGTTACTGTTCATAAGCTGTCACTGATAAGTTACCCAGCTGTGTTCATAGTATAGGTCTCAGCTCAGCTACCTGTTGATATCTAGACTCCCAGTCTTAATAGTTTATTAAAACAGTGGCAGGAAATCCCCATGGATATAAAACACTGACTGAGCCTCTGAAGCAGAAGGATCCCATTTTTACATGTCAGAGATCCCAGAATATAGTAAACTAGAAACTACATTTGAGCATTTTGAGCATATTTTCTGTTTTTTCTTTTTATTGTGCTTTATAAAAGAGTTGTGAGTCTGTATTGATAGTAAGATGATGATAACTATTTGGCAGAAAGAGCCACCTGTTACCCAAAGTGTGATCTTTATAAAGAATATTGTTGTAATGACTTTAACTAAATGAACTATTGCTAAATTAAAACTACTGGTATTCACTATTTTTAAGCACCCCTTCACTCACTTGTCAAGTCCCAGTTGAGACCCATTTTTGAGAATCACCAGTTTAATATGTGCTGTTTTCACTTGCACCACTGTACCAGCTGTGTGGAAATGATGTCCATTCATTAGTTAAAAACAGCTGGATAAATATCTGTCAAGCCATGTATATATACTAGTTTTATATATTTCATGTAGTTTTTATACTATCAGTGAAACATTCTTGGAAAGGTCAGGTGTTGAAGCCGAACAGTTTTGAGTATATATGCTGTAGGCTTTTATCAGTAGGTGACCCTTTATGTTTCCACACATGCGCCATGTGATTGCAGTGTTAACATATATGAATTTAATAATACAAAGAGTTTGGTAAATATGATTTTTAGTGGGTCAATCCACAATTTGGGCTTGTGTGTATTCAATATTCTTTTTCTATGAGGAGATTTATTTTTTCGGTTTGACAAGTGAGGAATGTGCCATGTTTGTTTAATAGAGGTGGTGATATTCAGGTTTAGTCGGTTATTCCAGTTAGACGAAACCAGCTCCAATGTGTCAGCGGGTGACGTTATGATGGCCATGGTCACGCCTTGACAGACTTACTACTGTAGTATGCTTGTAGTTGGTATTGAGCCAAGTCTTTCATAGACTTGTTAGTAATTTCCATGTTTCTTCTTCAGTTTAGTATTCATCTCAGTTCTTTTGCGAACTTGTGTTGACATGTTTTATTACACTAAGTAGGAATTTTGAACACTGTTTAAAAGTGAAACTGTAAGACTGGATGACGGTGTTGTGAATGCATTACCTGCAACATAGTTTTCAGTAATGCTCAGCAGTAACATAAGCAACAATGATTAGAGTGTGCTGAAAAGTGTAGGGATCTTGATGTAGAGTTATCATGGTCTCTATCCTTTAATAAAAGGACTTCATTTTCCTGTTGGTTATTATTAGTTAATATTATTACTTTAAGTGTCACTTATAACCAACTTTTACTACACGTTTATGTTTTTTAAAGGTGGAATACAGAAGTCAGTCTTTTCCAAGCTAACCTTTGTTCTACTAGCCCATACACTCAGTGTTTATGTATATTTTAGCTTCAATCAGGATTTTTGGGGCCAATCACGGATTGCTGGAAGCAGTATCAGCTAATACTCATCACTGATAGACTATATAGAATACTATATAGAATATGTCTTGTACATGTTCAACATATTAGGTATTAAAATTAAGAAATGATTAAGCATCATGAATTAACATCTGTTTATTTATTGGCAGGAAATGTGCAATAGGCCTGCACGATATGAAATCTGTGATGTGTGATAACATTGTTCAGCATTGCAATGACTATATGACTCCAATAAATAAACAAATATTGAAGAGTATTAGCTATACTCTTCCTATGCCAGCCTAGTTGTCTTTTAAATTCTAAAAGCTGGATAAGAATTGAATATTTACAATAAAACTAGATGTTTTTTCTAGAGTCACTATATAAACTCAATAATATCTCCCTGTAAACAAATCTAAAATGTCAATAAAAGAAATAATATTCCTGACATCTAAATACTGAGTGAAGTGTAGAGTATCAGTATCAGTATAATTCATCCTTTCCTCTGTCCTCCTCTGATGTGACTCTCTCTCCCTGTAGGTTACACTGGTAGGATAGATGGGGATGGTTTATCTCAGCCAGCAGCTCAGTTTAAAACCAAAATTTGCTAAATTTCAAGGTACATGGCAAACTAAACTAAACGGATGACATACAGACAGCTTATATTTTAGTAGCACTTCAGTATTAGCTGAACTAGCGCGTTGTGCTTGTGTAAAACATAGCGGAGGTGGATGAGAGAAAGTGGACGGAGTTCACAGTCCCAAAAAATGAACTATGAACACGTTCATTTCTTCAGTTTTTTTAATGAGCTGCTTCACTAAATACTGTGAGTTTGATTTGGGTGGAGGACCTTTGCAGCTGCTGGCTTGTGGTCTTATGGTTAAACCACAAGCTGAAAACTCCTTTCTTCTCTTTATTTTTCTCTGCTGAGATGTCAAGTGTCCAGCAGGTTTTATGCTCTATAATGATAGACTCTATAATAACTTTCATAAACATCTCTGAGCTGACTTTCCAGTGAAACTTGAGGCCACCTGGCAATGTGTGTTGGAAACACCTGATATAGCTTTCCTGTGCAATGAAATAAATGCTTAATATCAGTGTATTAACTCCCACCTGATGAGTTGTGATAAACTGTCATAATACCAGTATTAGTCACACACCAAGTAAAGCTGCAAGTTAATGATAAACGGTAATAAAATGCTGCTGTGCTGTCTTTCTGGAAAAGAGTAACATCTATGGGTGTGTTGATGTCTCAGAGGTCAATAATGGTATTATTGTGCAATAGAGTGTGCCTAAAGTGTGTCATTAGGTGAGTGTGATGTTGAGCAGTCACTCAATTGTGACAACCTTTCCAAAAAGAATTAGGGTGAAGAGAAATAAAGTACTTGTCTAACCTAATGTAATGGAAAGTGAAGCTGCCTTTCTGTTTCTCGTGATAGATCTACACTACAAAATAACAGTTTATGTTAATTGCTGTTTAGAGGAGGATGTGTTTCCATGAAGATGGAAAAGGAAGTATCTTTTTGTTTGGTGCCAGAGTTCCTGTTCTGGCACCAAGGAGAGAGGAAAGGACAGTGATTTCAAAGCTCAGTGTAAACTAACCAGAATCACAGTCTGTATTTAAAGTGTTGTTAAGTCATTCAAGAATGTTTTAGAATTGCTGCCATTAAAGGCTTTTTCCTCAGTTAAAGAAAAAAAAAAACAAGCCAGTCAGAGACTGTTGGTCATTTTATGAGCAGTGTCAGAGTCAGACAGGTCAGACATCTTAAATATAGTCTGGTTATGGTGGTTGACTAACATTTGATGATAGGATGGCAGCAGCTAAAAAAGTAATATCACATTTAAAATGTTTTAAGTTTGATTGATCTCTTCATACATTTATTTAAAAATGAATCAAGCATTGAATTGATATCAAAGAAGTACAAAAACCATATTAATCCACTCAATCCTTCTTCACTCTAGTAATGCTGGCCTCATTCTTTGTCTTTGGCCTTCAGCCAGACCCGCTTACTTCTGTGAATGCAACACAAAAAGATTCAACGTAATTTAGAGCATCAGCAGTCCTCCAGCCTTTAGACAGACTGAAATAACGAATTTGGATGGAGGTTGTATTAATTAGAGTTGCACAGCGGGCCAAGAACAGCCTCTATTTTGCTTTGATGATTACACATCTCCATTTACATCAATGAAGGAGGGAAATGTAATTAGAGGACCAAGTGCTAGGGAGAGGAAAAGAGTCCTAGTGGTGTTTTTGTTCTGTGTCTTACACTCACCATCCTTTTTGGATACTCAGGGCTGATGTGGCAAGTGATAAACATTGAACAGCTAATGTCTAGTGTCTGTGACAAGGAGTTGTCTATAAAACATTTATCCAATCATCTGTTGATACACTCCCAAAAGACTTTACAGGCTTTCATTATGACACATTAAATGTCACTTATAAATCAACCCACCACCACCCGCTCAACTGTAGTCCGTCCAGGAAAAACTCCCCAAACAATATCGTTACAGTATGTAGCCGGATATAGTCCAAAATGGACATCTAATGTACATGTATTCTACATTGGGTTTCTGCATACACAGGTTTGTCAACACAGTCTGCATGGACATACATTTTGGGCTGCATGTGGGCAGTCAGCACTGAGCATGCTGCCATGCAGATACAGGAAGTACACATTGGGCTAGAGAGAAATTCTTCTTGCAAGGTGGTCAGGTGTTCAGTGGGCCGTATAAGTAGTGTTATTGATATTAAATTGGAAAAGAAGGACCAAACAGTATAGAAACTGGAGTCAACCATGTCACAGGGAAGCTTGGTCAGGAACCACAAAGTACACCAACAGTGTCCAGTTGCAACCTCAGTATAAAAAAGAATTTGAGACACAAATGCAGCACGCAAACTTTGTTACATTCCAGCTCACACTAACAGACAAGTCTTTGACTGTAGACCCTTGATTCACAGTCCTCACAGTCCCCCCCAGCCCTTAAGGAGAGCAGGTGTAGGCTGTCTCTGTATATAAGATGAGAGGGCTGCCAGTTGCCCATATTGAAGACAGCAGCCGGGGGCCCATTGGTTCAGCTGGGCTTCAGTTTTTTGGCTAGTTTTCCTGTGGCTGTGACCTATCTGGATCTGAACACTAGTATGTGTTCATGTAATTTATTTAGTCCTAAACAAATGTTTAGGCATAGGTCCATGGAACATGGGAGACATAACACATAAAGAGTAAGCTTACTTTAAGTATCATTATATACAGATGCCCACATTCAAGGTACTTGTTCCCTATTTTCAGTGACCAATTTTAAAAAAGAGAAGACAGTGGACTATGATAATCTGAGTGAGCTCCTTGTTACTTAAGTATCACCTCCTGTCAGAGTCCAGATAAAAACATTGAGAGAAAGCAGCTGTTTGTGTTGTTTCAATGCCAGGGGACTCTGGAGTGCGGCAGTTATCAAGGACATCTGACCTGCTTATCCTTTCATCCCTGGAGGGAAATCCAGGGCAGATACACACAGCAGGAGGCAGGTGGATAGCAGAGAGAGAAAACGAAGGAAAACAGAAAATGCCTTCTGAGGGAGGAGGTGATGTAAGGAGGGGTTATTGGAGGGGTGAAATGGAGAAAAGAAGGAGTGGGAGGGGGAGAGATGCACCGGCTATAATCTGAGTCACATGGCAGATCTTAAAAAGACTCTCTCCCTCTCTCTCTCTCTCTCTCTCTCTCTCTCTCTCTCTCTCTCTCTCGCTCTCGCTCTCTCCTCTATAATCACAGCATTATGGCTCTTGAGTGTTTTTATGTTACAAAGCATATTTTGAAGCACATTATTTCTGTTTGACTCAAATGCAACAGCAAAATGGGGTGGAGTGAATTGCCTTGCCCAGTGTGGGTCAAAGACTTTTGTGGAAAAGACTAGCAGTAGCCTTCCAAAACATTTCCTCTAATTTTATTTTGCTCATTATGGTTTGGCAGTGCTTAAGAGGGATGTTATTCAAAGTAGGCTATACAAATAGGTGATTGACAGTTATCTGCTTGAACATGGACCCTCCCTACACAGTATTGTTGTAGTTGTTTGCAAGGTTTGGAAATTTGATGAGGCATAAAGTCATGCTTTCATTCAAATGTTTATTTGTTGGTCATATTTGAATATGACTTGATCGAATCAGCTTTCAAGTGGATGTTTCCAGACTTAAATCTATCAGTGAAAACTGAGCTTGTCAGATGTAGTGTGGCTGTGTGAGGCTAGATCAGCAGGGTGTTGCAGGCACAACCACATGAGAAGGGACTTAACACTGGTCCATAACACATTTTTCAGCTGTGTGAGTGGCTGAGCTCTGATATTGACCTGACAAAGTCTAAATATTATATCATGGAGCTCCTTCAGCAAGACCAGACTTAGATTCATTATAAGTTTTACTGTTGTGAAGAAACATGTGATCTGCTGGAATAAAATGATCCACCACCTTTCACTCACCTGCTGTTGTTCTTGATTGAGATGGATGGATGGAAATGTCATATAACCCTGAGTCTTGATTAGTTCCTTGTTTCATATCGAACAGCCAGCCTAGGAAAGCTAGGACACTCCAAGCTAGCCCTGCATCCTTTCTGGCAGGGCAGGGCAGGGCAGGTCTCTGCAGGGATTTATCATTCCCACTGCAGGCAAAGGGGATTTGACACAGGGTGTTTTGTGTGTGTGAGACAGAGAGAGAGCAAGAGAGACACAGTGAGAGAGAGGGAGAAGAGGGGAGAGAGAGAGTGCATGTGGCAGCCGTGGCTCAGCTGGTTAGGGAAGAGAGAAAGAGGCTGGAACAGATTCATCCCAAGGCTTGTTGCCCTACATGCCTTCACACACACACACAAACACACACACACTGCTGTGTGTTCATTTGCTTATCTTTCGCTGTGTTGGAAGTAAAGCACTGTCTTTCTGTCTGGGAAACAGAGTCATCAGCGTGTGGGAGATACTGTCGGCTGACTCTAATGATATAAGGCATAATCATCACTAGCAGTATATGTTTAAATTTTCCAGATCTCAGACGTGTATTTCTCTTAATGCATACACTGTCATCTTGTCTGAACTGTTTTTCCTGCTTAATGTAAATAGACACATAAAACAGCACATCATTCAATTGTGTTTCCTATACACAGCTCTGGTCATCCTTATCCCTCTCTGTTAATGGTATTCTCTCTGTATATCTTTCTCTACATTTTTGTCTCTGTTTCTTATAATTAGTATAAAGAAAAGACAGTTGTAAAAAAGTAACTTATTATGTCGGGTTGTGTAGGGAAGGAACTGTTTTTTTTTAATGTGTGCCGAGACCTATCCTCATCTTAAGATGATCTTAAACCTGCTGGAATCTGCTTTCACATTGATTTGCCTAAGCTGGTAGAGTTTTATAGTTGCTTGCAATCTAATGAGTTCATAAAAAGTTGCATAAAAAGCTCAGCTCAGGTGGTTCAGTGGTCAGAAAAATAGTAATTGCTGAAAACTTAAACAGTAAAAAGAATTTTAAAAAACTGCTGATACATCTCAGCCCAGAGACAACCAGCATCTAAAATCTCAGTCACTTGAGAGACTAGTGACTTAACACTAGTTCTCATTCATGTAGTATTACATGCTCCCAATATTGTATATGTGTGATCAGGCTCTCTCATTCCTTGTATACATGAAAACAGGACAAGAAATCGTCTGTACGTGGAGTCAGACCTGCAGGCTTAGCTTTCTTTACCCACATCAGCCGCAGACTCACACATCCCATTAAAATGCCTGCAACCTTTTTTTTCATTTAGTATTAGTTTATTTGTTCTTGTAAATATAAACTAATTTTAATTTAGTAGAAAATGAAAGAAACACATTTAACATATTAGTACATTTAATTGTTTTCACTGTTAAGTTAAATTTCTATAAATCTGCAAAGCACTTGTTGACTTTCATTCTGAGTGAGAATTAGTTATTTAACTTCGAATTGCTACAATATAATAATTTTAAATCTAAAATTGTTAAAACCAATAATAACTGGGTGGCTCAGGGTGCCATGACGAAATGACAAACAACAGCTAGCAGTTTCGGTTTCAGTACACCAGGGCTAGTGAGTAATGCAAGGAGAGCCACATTGTTTTGCATCTATTCTGTGCCAGTTTTTAGATGCTTCACATTTCTGTTCAAGACACACACACATCTTTACAGATAATAAACTACAATAGTATAAGACACTTCACAAATACTATGAAAAGAAATCAAAGAAAAGCTTTGATGCAGGTTGTGTGTTCTTAATACAGATCTGTTCACTCACTTACTGTATGTACACTACGGAATAACAGTATGATAAGGTTTCATTACTGATTTGTAACATTCGTTCTTTGCACATTGTAATTAGTTCATTAGGTGCATTGGAGGGTGTAAGCTTCCTCTCTTGTAAGGGTGCTAAGGATTTCTTTTAGAGATGTAATTAGAAGTCATTCATGTATTATCTCTCTGTGCTTGTGCATCTCGTAAAAGAATGCATGCACCCCCTCCCCATCTCTCATCTCTTGGGGGATTGGTAATTATGTTGCCATTTAAGTGCTGGGAAAATGGCCGCTCCAACAGTAACTCATTAATTCACTATAGATTCTGCCCCACAACATGCCTATTGTAGGAAAGTCCTCAGAAGGCTTGGGAATGCCATTGAGTGGGCTTGGCCTCTCTGTTTTATGGCACCATGTGACTCTGCAGACTATGAGTTGTGGTTCAGAGTTGCGTAGTTTGAAAGATGTTGTGCAACTTGAAATTTGAAAGTCGTTATGTTTATACTTCTCTGTCAAATATTCCAACAGCCTGCACAAAGTTTATTTTTGAGCTTTCAAGCGCTGTCCTTATCCTCACCATAATCATGTATAGTCTTTGCTGCTGCATTGTGGCAGATGAGACTCTGTACATTTGTCCTTCCTGGTAGTGGCTATTTTCGGTCATCCTGTGTGTGCTGTGGAGGCAGGCAAACACAAGCAGACTGAAAGACCCCTTGTTGAATCACCCCTTTGTTTTACGTGTGTGTGTTTGTGCCCTTCTTGCACATGAGGTACAGTGAGTTTCACCAAATCCAGCCTCAGTGGGAAGCATCATTTACAAACCCCAAGAATACCAATGCATTGGTTTCATAATATTCATAACACAACATGGACACTCCTATAATCCTTTGAACCCTGCGCTGCTTAACAACTTGTTATGCCTACTTGGTGTAATATGTTCCAATGCAAAGTTGGGATTTCAATAGGCTGTCCCATGCTGATACTGGCTTTAACTGTGATTATATTGTTAATTAAATGCAAAGGAAAGGCACACATCAATTATTTGGTGCTACAACATCAGAATTCTATACAGGGTGTAGATGTACTATACTTAACTTAAAATTGATTTAACAACAATATGTTGCGTTGCTAGTATCAGAATCTATTACGATATATTGAATCTTGAACTATGATCCCTGTATCATATTGCCAAATTTAATACACAGCCCTAATAACTTAACACTTAATAATTTTGTTGCCTCGCTTCTAATATGTTGTTTAATCAATGTAGATTCTGGACTTCTGTACAAAACCATGGGTTAATTGCTCAGTTAAACTTCTGGTGAGATGTCAATGGTGTAGCTAATCAGTGTAATTATACAGGATTTGATTGTGAGCAAATATAGGTCAGTAAGGGATTCATAGTGTTGGTAATGCGATACATTTTGTTTGTTGTTTAGCCCGGACTGCAACGTCTAAAGTACTCCTCTCTTGTGACAAAATGCATCACAACATATGACAACACATGGCTTCTGTTATCGCAGTAATTTACACTGCAATGATCTGTGGTGATCACTGCTACACCACTCAGCTAGTTACCTTGCCTTCACAGTCAGTTATACTTTTGTCACTGATTCAGGCAATTGGGTATTTTGGTTCTCTGATAACAAATTGGCCCTGTCACTCACTATATAATCATATTACTGTTGATGCAATGTTTTCTACCCTCGCTTTCATTTTGTGCTCATTCAGTGAGACAGAGGAAGGGTAAAGGGGACAAAATGAAAGAGCGAGGGAAAAATCCAGAGAGTGAGGCGAGGAAAAGGTGAAGGAAACCAGAATGAGAAACAGGCAGTGTGAGAGAGTTGGGCCTTGTCTCCTTATCTGCACATTCCTGTAGAGTGTGTGTGTGTATGTGTGTGATGGGAGGGGTAGTGTGGGAATACTGATAGTTGTGGGTACAGTGATTGGCTGAATCCAAAGGCTCCAGTGCTGGATCTGGTTATCATTCTCAATGCCTTGGCCTACAGTTTGTTTCTCCAGACACAAAAACAAAGCACAAGTGTTTGTGTGTGTGTGTGTGTGTGTTTGTGTGTGTTTGTGTGTGTGTGTGTGTGTGTGTGTGTGTGTGTGTGTGTGTGTGTGTGTGTGTGTGTGTGTGTGTGTGTGTGTGTGTATAAGTGCTCGTGTATGTTTTGTATGCACATCTAGATACAGTGCACCAGAAGCAACAGTAAAACAAAAGTGTATCACTTATGTGTCCTTTCCGTACATTCCTCCCTTTATTCACTCCCTAATATCGGCCCACGTACGTACTGATACCAATAGATAAGTAAAAATGTGATACACCAATAAATTCTGATAACAGTGACTGTTAGATACATTTGTCAGGCTCTACTCATGAAGCAATTTCCTCCATGACTTTCTGATAAACAAAGTGACCCCCCTTTTTTTTTTTAGGTTGTTGTATTTAACTGAATTATTATTGGAAGGAGGAAAATAGTATGATCAAAAGACGACAGATCACCACCACCTGCACAGCCTAAAGGAGAAAAAAGAAAACTGTCCCTTTTACCAAAACATCTTCCAGCCCTTAAATACACGTATCACTCTTGTGAGAGAGGCCCCTCCAACCCCAAGAGTGAGAACCTAACTGAGAGGTTATTTGAAACTTTGAAGTTTGTGAGAAAGCCACAGCTTGAACTAAACCGTCGGGAAGGATTGTGGAAAAGTTGAAAAGTCAGAATCCCACCAGACGTTACCGCTCTTCTCTGTAACCTCAACACTGCCTGTCTCTCTAGGCAGAGAACAATTTGTGTGGTTGAGCTCTGATGACTTTGCTGCTGGATAAGCTGCACATGAGATGCTAGCCGAGCCTAGCTGTGTGTCTGGGTCAGTGGATAGCAGTGAACAGCCCGCTGCACATCAGCTCTGTGGAGCTGCACTGAGTTTAGTGAAAATAATCAGAGCCTTCACCTGACCCAGAGGCTCCAATGAAGCTCTTGCTTTATTCAAGTAGAAATACATTTCTTTTAATGAAATGGACACAGATTAAACATTAATACAATTAACAGTATAATCAAGTAAAGTGTTGTTTGCACACTTATAGTCAGTTGGCATATATTGGGGGCCGCAGGCTCCTGGATCAACTCTGTTCAAAACCTTCAATAGTTCCTCATGTCAGCATAAAAAAAAATTACATTTTGAATTGAGTTTTATGAACACTGAGCATAATACTGCACATAAAGTAGTTTAGCTAATTAATCTCCTTAGGAACAACTACCAAGAACCAGGGGTGCACTGATCTTTTCTCTTTAGAATTTTTTTTCCTTAATTAACTAATTAATGAATTAATATTTGAAAAAGAAAAACTTAATGTGCATACCTAATAATAAATACCTGTCGTCAGTGGCAGATCTGGAAGAATATTCTCACTACAAAGTGACAGGATCACGTGTGGTTAAAGGTTTGATTATGACAGAATTATCATCAGCTAGTTGGCAGGCAACCACAGTAGTAAGGCAGAGGCGTGTGAAAGGTTCATGCTGTATGAAACATGATGACGGTGTTCTCAGTTCTGCATCTTGCCATCCACCCATCCTTCTATCCATTTCCCTCGGTCTGCTTTCATGAGACAGCAGCCGTAGACTTCAGTGAGAAGCATGGCTCAGATTAACGTTTTAATCCAAAAGCCTGGATTATAGGTTTTGTATTTTATTCCTACCCTCACTATTCTAGCAGTGACTCTCTGTCAGATAGTTTTCGTCAGAGTGTGTGTGTGTGTGTGTGTGTGTGTGTGTGTGTGTGTGTGTGTGTGTGTGTTCTTCATGTTATTTTGAAGAGACTTCTGATAGAGGGGTTTTCAGGGAGCCGTATGACAGAGTAGAGCTGTTGTTTGAGACTAATTAACTCAAGCATATTTGAGCATGTCAGCACAACGGTACATCATTGCTGACTGAGGCTCTGCATCATCATCATCGTCATCTGCCTATTGGCTACTTGCCCTCATCTGCACACCCATGTGTGTGCACACACTTGGAGCCCTCTCTCCTCCTCCATCATGGTGACAACCTGCCCTAAAAATGGCTACTGCTGAATTCATCTGTTTATTACTGAAGGTGACAGCAGATATTTTGTTGGGTTTGTTAATTCATGTTCCCTTCGTCGCACACACACTAATCTGGAAGACAGGATGTAAAGGCTTACATTAGTGGCATTGCTGCATTTGCATGTGTGTGCTATTGAGTGCATGCCCTCCAGAAAGAACATGTGCGTGTGTCTCTAATTATGTGTTTGAGTGTTCTGCTGCCCCACTCTTTCCTTTGGGTCCTGTGAGAGGGGAGATAAAG
This sequence comes from Dicentrarchus labrax, assembly GCF_905237075.1. Lineage (NCBI taxonomy): Eukaryota > Metazoa > Chordata > Actinopteri > Moronidae > Dicentrarchus > Dicentrarchus labrax. The sequence continues at coordinate 15,315,457 of NW_026136719.1, read as the reverse complement.
TTACCATGGATACAATTGCCCCTGTGATGGAGACAGCTGGTGGTAAAGCATAATGGTTGTTAGTGTCAACTTTTTCTCTTCTCATCCCTCCTCTAATACATGCATCTACCCAGGTTTTATTGCAGTGTTTTGACTGTTCTAGAGTACACCAAAACAACATGTTAACTATATTTCTTTGTACAATTAAATGGCTAAATTTCTACCATTTACAGATGAGTATTTGTGGTTGAGGTTGTGAATGTGTGTGTTTACAGTCGTGCCTGAAGAAACAAACTAGGAACAACAGTGAGACCTTGGTGTATTTGAATAAAAACAAACAATTAGCTAAATCAACCACTTGCCCTCTGGAGTAAGACTTTCTTTAGGTTGTAGGTCGTAAGATGAGGTGAGCCATACTAGGAATTTTCGATAGTGTGCACAGGGATTTCACTGGAAGCTGAAGCTATTTCCTGCAAACAGGAAGTGGAGTGTTTTCCTGTGTGTGCTGCGGCTGCTCTTGCTTACATCCTGCCTCAGGCTATCAGAGACGAGCAGGCATACTGACCTAAAGCTTTTTTAGGATTTTAACGAAAGCTTGTCATCACCTCCAGACACTCACCGCTGCCAGTCTCATTGCTCATTGCTTTCTATACCTCAGAACAATCTGAGGTGCTTAATTCATTGTTTTCAGTAGCAGAAATGGCAGCACTCACCTATTCCTTCAGCTTTTTTTCTTCTTTACTTCTCACACATTTTCATCCTGTGTGGTTTTTGTGAAAAACTGCATCTTAGACTCTGTTTTTGATACGCCCACCGCATGAAGCATTCCTGTGGTTCAAATGAAGGGAAGTCAGATGAAGGGAAGTGGTGAGTAATAGACTTCTGGACAACAGTTTCATTGGTGAAGCACTGATAAAGAGCTTGCATTGTGCTTCTTCCAAACCTCCTTTCAGCTCATGACTGTATATGATGACCTCATTGTCACCTGTGGCTTTGTCAATTTCCTTTTTCAGTCGATAAAGTTAATTCTGTGACAAGAAAAAAACAGGTAGTTATGGGTGTGTGATGCTTCTGCCTGAAAGCTTCTAGTTCAGTTAAGTGATGCTCATCGGCAGACTTTTTGTTCGGTTGCAGAATGTGTACTCAGTTGGTGCAGACCCTATGTAAATGTAAACGTGTTTGAGGACTGAGAGGTTTGTGTTAAAGACTTGCATGCTTGACCTGACCCTATTTATCGTAGCTTTCTGCAGCAGGTTATTATTGTCCATTTCATCGCTCATTTTTCCAGTCAGTTCATCAGTATGCCCCAAAGAACTGGATTAGTCTCTTCCTTTGAAGAGCCTGAGCGAGCTGTTATCATCTGTACTGGACTTTGTGTTATGGTGGGCCAGGCAGGGCCAAGCCAGGCTGGCTGTAGCTTGAACAAAGAGGCCCTTCAGTGTTAGATCATGGCTGGGGTGTGTGTGTGCGCGGACAAGTACATATGTGTGTTATTGGTGGCTGCTCTTTGTTTCCCAGCCCTGGGCCTTGCTGGCTAGAGCTCAAGCCTGACTAATATGGAAGTATAAATACACTAGGCTCAAGCCTGACTAATATGGAAGTATAAATACACTAGGCTGCCGTCAGTTTGTGCAACATCAAGCACACCATTGTTTCACACAACTCTGTGACTTCAGAGATAAACCTCATCCTTTGTTCCCATCAGTATTTTTATTATTTCTTTACTCCAGAAAATGAAACATACTTGCGTTCATGTTTGTTTTGGCCTCACTTGTTCTGTGATCTTTGCTTTTGCACGATGACTAAAATGTTCCTGTAACAAAATACATGCGATAACTAACCAGATTACCATTTGACACAGGTACAGCTGGTAAGATCTTTTCCGCATAGAAAATTACTCTTTACATTGGCCTCCCTCATCCACATCACATTTTAATTATCTGTTGAAATTCACTCGCTGGAAGTAAATTGTTTGTTTGCTTCTCATATCTTAGTAAAACTAACACCTGACTTGTGCTCTGTTGCTGTCTGCTTTATACCCTGCTTATAGCTCACACTCAATCAGCCAGCCTTTTAATCATCACTTCACATTGCAGTGATTAATTACTGTAATAATCTCATCTAAGAGACAGAGCTGTAGTCCCAGTGGAGTAAATATTCTAAGCAGCCCTACAGACAGACAGGTTCTCTCTCCTTAGCCACCTTGGCTGTCACCAGTTTAGCAGATGTGTTCATCAGAAGAGAACCTGCTTTTTTAGATAAAACAATTGAATGAATTAATATCTGACCTCGGCCCTAACCAAACAATCTCACAAACCGTCTCCTTGGTTGTAGTTTATATCAGTGGCAGAGCTTTCACTGCTCACAAGCTGAACATAACTACACATACATTCAATTTATTAAAACCAAATCAAGCAACAGAGTGAGCAATTAAATGAAATATTTTCACCCCTTTTAACATGCTGATAAGTGCAACTGCCATGCTGCAACGTGCAGTATATTTGACAGAAAATCACTCTTCCTCGAATATAACGCCCACTCAAATGTTAAATAGAAACTTAATTGAGGACAGGCTGTTAATCTATAAGTCCCCTTTCTCTGACTCATACACCTAACCTTTGGCCTCTTACTCATGCAAGCATGCCTACGCCCTTATGGCTTATACACTCTCCCTTGCAAGGGTCAGTGTGTGGGGGTGCAGGTGTGGATGTGTTGGACTAATGTGTTTTTACAGGGTTTAGATTTGGTGGAGCAAAATATGTTTTACACAAAATGTTTACTAGTCTGTCATTGTCTTAGCTTGCTTTTGAATAAGTTCAGTGGAAAAAAAATGACATTCATTTGTGCATGTGTGAGAGATGCAAAGAGACACGGGAGCAGAGAATAAAAAGAAACACTTAACATGTCATCCCCTACAGTTTTATGGTTGCCATCTATTGGTACTGTATATGTAAGATGTATAAACTGCTCACAGCCTTGCTCTCCTCCTCCTCCTCCTCCTCCTCTCCCTGCCTATTTGAACTCACAGTTCAAGGATAAGTCCACCTGCCTGCCTGACCGCCTGGTCACATGACCCCAGCATGCTGTTGTTTCTCATGCCGTAGCCCCCCCTCTGTCTGCCTGGACTGTTGGATGAATGAATGGATGAACGGATGGATGAATATATCACAAAACACTTTAGAGGAATGGATGTGTTTGGGAATGTCGGGGGGAGTCGTGGTTAAATGGGTCAGGTCCCTTCACACAATAGTGGCATTACTTTGGGAGACGTAGGGGCAGACAGGGAAAGGGGAGAGGAGGGGAAGGAGAGATAGAGAGGGGGAACACCCAAGCCCTCTACACCAATTATGGACATAAATAACATCCACACAGAGCTGCCATGGAAATTAGGGTCAAAGGGTTAACTGTGTGTTCTAGAGGTTCAGGCCAACTGAACTGAACTGAACAGAGTGACTGAAGCACAATACCTAGATTAGGAGACCTACAGTAAGTGTAGCGTAGGTTGGTTCCTACAGGGCCAGAGGCCTACACTTAAGTGTGAGATTTAGACCAAGGTGACCTGTGTTAAAACAGTGTAGGGGGTTGCGTTGGTCAGGTTATGTTGTTTAGGCACCAGTGAAAGTCTCATTCTTACAGGAAGTCCAGTTGGAGTAACAGATTGATGCATTTATTATTATCATGTGCCAAAACAACAGTTTGTAATTCTCTCTGACAGGATTTTACAACTCTATGTATTTTAATTTTAACAAAGACAATGACATGGTAAATAGGAGAAGGATGCTATTCACATTAGGTTTGGGCTGGTCATACAAACTTTTATCTCTAGGTGTTGCATGTGACTCAGCTGCTCCTGAGTGTAACATAATAAGAGCCATGAATGTGAGTGCCAAGTTTTCCAACTTAACCAGCCTTGAAACACCAGAGAACCTTGAATTTTAAACAGATACTGGACGTGTTTGTATTAACAGCATAATGCAGTAACTTTAACAGGGAAAACAGGACTTGTCTCCCCGCTTCGTCTGCTCAACTGTAATGCGTATTCTGCTAATGCTATGTGTACTGCAGACAGAGCTGAGAGTATTGTAGCATTGTCTGTTTTTAATTTCCCAGAATGGCTCATAATGACAAATGCTGGTTCTGTTGGTTTGCACAAAATCAATACGATTTAAGTAGATCGGACCAGCAAAACCAGAAACTGACCCAACCCTAAGTCACGTAACAGTTAACGTTAAGTAATTCATGTGCGAATATGTGCTTGTACTCTTATGTATGATTGGCCAATACAGCTCCTTGCCGGATGATGCTGTGTTGATGTAGCAGAATTTGAGCCTGGTGCAACTTTTTCACCAGAGAACCCTGTGTTGCTTTGCTGGAGACCCCGTAATTTGCACCCTCACTGCATTGACGGATGCAGTGTGTTCAAATGAATGAGAGGCCTGTGTCAAAACACAGCCACAGATGACTGAGTCTCACACACCTTGCTCTGAAGCAGCAGTATTTAAGTATTAAAGGTCCAGTGTGTTAAATTTAGAAAGATCTATTGACAGAAATGGAATATAATATTTATAGGTATGTTTTCATTAGTGTATTAACTGAAAATAAGAGTTGTTGTGTTTTCTCTATCTTAGAATGTCTTATGTTAACTTCTTTCTGTTTAGATTCATTTAAGTATCTAGGAGATCGGTGTGCTCTTCTTTGTGTTCAGTTTTGTCTTTTTCACAACAAATCTACAGTATTATGTGTCAGGGCATGTCAACAAACACCAGACACTCTCATCAGCTGGCTCTTGGTCTGTGTCCTCTGTCCTCTGGCAGCATGGCAGTGTGAACTGTTTAGTTAAGTTAAGGGAAGGTGATGACAGTAATGATCATGATGATGTCAAAGATGATGGGTGAGATGGTTTGGGGATTAGGTGATGATTAAGGGGTGAGGGAGTGAGATTATCACGATGATAGGGTGGACAAATGACACGGTGTGTTATTTTAAAAAGCTGATTATAGAAGTTGTAGTAAATGAGCACCCTTCCACGTGTGGTGGTGTTTATGTCTTTTCCTTCCCATGCCACATTGGACTGTGCTCAGCACTCTGCCACAGACAGCTGTACCATCACTCCCTGCAGGCAGACAGACAGGACAGCAGTGTTGCTTCATCAGCTGGAGGGAAGCAGCGTAAAGCTGTAATTTAAAGCTCGGGACATAGCACTCAGGAGTTTATGAAAAACAGTCCTTTGAGACACAAATGTATGAGTGTGTTTGACCTAATAGTAGTAACATTATCACATTTTCTGTGCCTCGTGGAGTAACCAGAGTCAATGTAAAACACTGACAGACTTGCAGACACATTAAAAAAAATAACAAGAAAGCTAATACTAAAGGATGACTCTGACATAAAGAGAAACCTGTGTGATGTAACTGAATTAGAGAATAAGTGAAAGTAAAAGATGCCTGCCTAGTATCTGTTTAATCCAGTGTGGCAGGTCATAGCAGCAGCTAAAATACCTTCTTTGCTTTAGCTCTCTCAGATCGCCTAGCCAGGAATAAAATAGGATTGTTCAGTCAGTCTTTTGAACATCAGTCAGTCTGCCGGCTGTTTACTCATGCTCCTGTCATTCATAATCTTTTCACATGTAGACTTTTACGACTCCAGGACTTAGCTGTGCAAATAAGCAATGGAGTCTACCTTGCTGGTAGCCAAACAACAACTCTGTTTACTGAAACTGAACAGGATATGGAAACACTAAGTGGACATGTAGTTTTTAGATTGTCACTCTTAATCTAAAGCTACATATAAACTATGTTTTGTTTGCTGAATTTTATGAGTCAATAACATTTTGTATGTGTTATTTTAAGTCTTTACGCTGGTTGAATGTGCCTACTATAAAAAAAACAATACAAACTATAAAATAAAAAAAACCATACACATATAAGAAAACAATATTATAAATAATAATTATTGTCTTCCATTGTAATTGGTTCCATCATGTTCAAACCTGTTTTAAAGTATGTGAAAGGCATCCTTAGCGAGCCGTGAAGTATGCCATTTTGCATACTGTTATATGCAAAGCCACCTGATGTATTTTGACATGCACTTACAATGTTCACTTTTTCTTTACACTTTCAGAGAGATGTTGAGGTAACTTAATTCATTTTTGATGCTGTACCCCTCATGAATGCAAAACTCAAATCATTAGACCATTTACTATGTTGCATACCAATAAAACACCACCACTAACATCTGCTTAAAATGACCATAGAGTTAGAGTCATATGGAGCTGTCTCATAGTCCACAAGAATGGAACCTTATAAGCCTCATAAATACAGAATTTGTTGCAGGATTATTGTAATACATAGCATTTGGATACACGTGTACTTCAATCAGTTGCTCTCAAGATACTGATCCTTTCCCTTTTGTGTCTTGTGTTGCAGAGTGCAGCGATGGAGGAAACGGTCATATGGGAACAGCACACAGTGACCCTTCACAGGGTAAGTGTTTACAACTCTTTAATCCACTCTCCCCTTTCTTCTTTTTTGTCTTTTTCCCTCTCTGCCTGTCTCTGGTATCCTAATCCTGCACTATGTCTTCACTTTTTCCTCCCTATTCTCTCTGTCCTCTGCCCACACACCTCTTTTCTCTCTCTGTACTGAGAGGGCCAGCTGTAGCAGCAGGATGTGTGGTACTGAAACAATAGTCAAGGAACCCAGATGGCAGGAAACAAGGCTAAGGAAGACAGAAATCAGCATCCACTTCCTTACTACTTCATTTCACTTCCTTCCTGTTGGCAGCATACTCTTCTCCTTAACGCAACGCCAGGGAAAGGGGGGGATGGTAGTTTTACTCGATGTGTTTTTTGTCCTGTGTAAAGTCACATATAATTATGATAGATTGTATTAACCTCCTCACCTCAGTAGCTAAGTTCAGTACATATGACTGATTACCTCCTCTGGCACAATCAGCATCACGTTAACTATCAAACTATTTAAAGCCATATGCCCCCAGAGATAGCTGATTAATTAATACACTCGTTACTTGTATGCTAAATTTCTGAATGTACTCTGCTTTGAGACAGTAAACTCTGGTTAGTTGATGCTATTGTGCCGTGGGATTGTGTAGAGCACCTGTCTAGACTGGCCTGCTTGCTGTAATCTAATTAGTAGTGGCTTTATTGAGGCTGAAGGAGCGGCCCAGTGTGGCCTGCGGTTCTCAGCCCTGCAGCTCTTCTGTGTTGTTGTGGTTGTATGATTAGCCATTTACATCACATGGCTTGTTACCTTGGTGCTAGCTGCATAAAACACAGCAGTCATCAAAACCTCCATGGAAACCTCTTTAGAAAATAAGCAGAACAACTTACACGTGCATAGCTTTATTCTGTCCTCAATAAATGCCCCAGTCTTTTAAAGCCCTCTTTCACTGCACAGAACACACTACTTGAATAACAGTTTCACTGATAATTAGCCTACAGAGAGCCCATTAGCCTTTTTGTTTGCAGCACAGCTCGGACAGCATCAGCATCAGACATGTCTAATGTATGCCAGTCAGTAATGTGTGTATTCATGTGTGTGCAGGCTCCAGGTTTTGGGTTTGGTATTGCCATCTCAGGTGGAAGAGACAACCCTCATTTCCAGAGTGGGGAGACGTCCATTGTGATATCTGATGTGCTAAAAGGAGGTCCTGCGGAAGGACTGCTGCAGTAAGTCTTGACTATTTCCATCAATATTTTGTGTTTTATAATAATTCAGTATTTTTTGCTTTATGTTAATATATACACGTAAGAGAGTTGTAGGAGTATTGTTAGTTTGACCTCAGAATTGGTTAAAGTAAGCTCTTAATTATATATTTCCCTGTTCCATTTTATTCTATATAAATGTCTACCATCTTGGTATAAATGTTATAGATTTTGGCCTTTTATTGCCTTTATTTGATAGATACAGCTGAAGATAGACAGGAAAGGGGAGTAGAGAGAGGGGACGATACATGGGCCGCCAGCTCTACCCACTGAGCTAACCGGGCGCCCCTCTATAACTATTGATATTAATTGATATATTGTTTCTAATGTTTCAGAGAAAATGATCGAGTGGTGATGGTCAATGCAGTCTCTATGGACAACGTAGAACATGCGTACGCTGTGCAGCAGCTCCGAAAGAGTGGCAAAAATGCAAAGATAGTGAGTTTGACACTTAAGATATTTACCAAACCTAAATTTGTGTGAAATTGTGTGAATAACAGTGAATCACTGATGTTAGATTTCAGGATTAAGGTCCATTTTCTTTGAATTGTGGTTTGACAGAATGACATTAATAATCGTGTCATATTTACCTCAGACGTGAGGGAGATCATAATTGCCTTAACCCTCAAAACTTCCTGTCTATTCCAAGACTATACGTCGGAAAAGGAAAGTGCAGATCCCTGTCTCTCGGCCAGGGGACAGAGAGACGATGTCGGAGCATGAGGAAGAGGACAGTGATGAAGATGATGGCTATGAACCCCACAGTGGTCGTGGTGTCCAAAGTGCCTATGAAGGAGCAAGTGGAGGTACTGGCACTGGCACTGGCAGGCGTCAAGATCGCGAGCGTAGCAGCAGCGGCAGGCGGGACCATAGTGCCTCGCGGGAGCGGAGTGTGTCACCACGCTCTGATCGCCGATCACAAGCCTCCTCTGCTCCACCCAGGCCTTCCAAGGTCACCCTTGTCAAGTCCCGCAAAAGTGAAGGTGGGCAAAACAATGTCCAGTAAAGGCTGACTGTGTATATTGTGTATACATACAATTTACATAAAATTAAAAAAACATATTATAATAAAATACTGTATGTACATATAAGACAACACATTCTGCTGAAAACAAAGTGATGGTTAAGTTGATGTGCCCTGTTAATATTGCTTTGTTATATTCTGAAAGCAGAATATGGACTGCGGTTAGCCAGCCACATCTTTGTGAAGGACATCTCCCCTGAGAGCCTTGCTGCCAGAGATGGAAACATACAGGAGGGAGATGTTGTACTTAAGGTGAGTGAAACAAGAGCACTGTTTGCATGAATGAGTCTGTGAGTAAGACAGTGGTTTTAAAGTGGGTAAAACACAGTAATGGGGAAATGAACTGATAAATAGATAATATGAATATATGTAAAAGATGAATGTGTAAAGAAATAGATTTATATCATTTTATTAACAGAAGGAGTGAGGTGAGGTGAAAGAGAAAGGAGTATCAGGTATTCTTTTTACTGAAAACCTGCACTAGTCTGCTGTTGTAATCTGTGAGCTGCTGAAAGCGGCTCACAGAGTGAGGTCACAGTTCATTAGTATGCAGACTCACCAGCAGGAATACCACACATCCCATTATTCCTTTGAATTGTTATCCACTCAATCTCTGAGGAGGGAAAAATCCTCCTTCACAGTAAAGAGATGCATTCAACATCCAATTTAGTGTATCAGTTATTCTGAAGAGAGGCAGAGGCATGTTCTAGTTGAAATGTGTGTAAAATAATTTTGCTTTATAATATATTCAATTCAATACATACTTTGGACTCTCTTTGTCCTTAACAATGTAAAAACATTGTAAGTCTTATTATGTGATTTTAAACTTCTACTTCTCCCTATTTAAGACCCATTATTGTTGATGTGAGGGAGTATTAGGCCGTTTACAGTTACGATCACAATCTTTGCTTTGTGTTGGTCCCATAGTTTTGAAAAACACCATTCAGTGCTTGTGCTGACACACTCCTCTTCCTCTGGCAGATCAATGGGACGGTTACAGAGAATCTATCACTGATAGATGCCAAGAAGCTGATTGAGAGATCAAAGGGCAAGTTGAAGATGGTGGTGCAAAGAGATGAGCGAGCCACGCTGCTCAACATTCCTGACCTTGATGACAGCATCCCATCAGCCAATAACTCCGATAGAGATGGTGAGACAACAGACATGTAGCATTTCCTTGTTGGCTGTAGCTAGCATTTGATTGCACAAGCTGTGACTGACGAAAGACAAATGTATAATGTTTTTAAACAGTAAGGAGAAATAATTCCAATCATGAATTCTTTCTTGTTTTTTTAACTCAATCTTGATTTATTGATTAAACTCGAGTAAATGTTTAATTTGAATTTTGCAGACATTTCAGAAATACATTCACTGACATCAGATCATTCCAATCGATCCCACGGGCGAGGTAGTCGATCACGTTCCCCTGACAGGTCCGAACCATCGGACCATCTCCGTCACTCACCTAGGCAGATCAGCAATGGCAGGTAAGCAAAGGACACATGCATACACTTGTGACTACAAATCTGGTGATGGGACACAGCTGTCACACAGTCATACATCCATACTCCCACCACCACCCCACTCCATACATCATTTTCACACCCACGGGTTAGTGGGTGCTGAGTTAGTACCTTGCACCAATAATGCATAAGTCAATAGATAAAGACATTGCATGCATAAACCATCACACTCCCTCTGGAGCCATCACTGGAGTTCCAATAAAGCCTTGCTCTGGGAGAGATTGATTAATCTCCTCCTGGTAGGCTAAGGTCTTGTTTTGAAAGTATACTAGATCTTTTAACTATTTTCTCTACAGAGAGAATAACCTTCAAATGGTATAAGGTTGTCTGAGTTTATAAAATCACTCACTTGCAAAGCTAAGTTTAATTACTATGTACTATGTGTTTCCATTACTCTAACTATTAATGTAATTGGCTTAAATATTAGTGCTTGAAATAAGATCTGCATATTTGATTAATGCAATCTAGCTATCATTTGGATATACTCTGTACACATTATCTTTCAATTCATTCTAACGTTCATACTGTCTCTTTGTCCTCTCTTTGTCCTCTTTCTTACTCCCAGTTGGAGCTTCCAGTAAGTTATCTTTCTGTTAGTTTAGAGTGTGCAAAGCTTCTTGTAGTTGACAAATACATAGATGGCAAATGAGAGCTAGAAGAAACACGAGCAAGTGAAACGTCAGTGTGATGCTTGAGCATTGTAAGCCTACCAGGCCAGAACAAGATAGTACTGAGTGTAGTTGAATGGGACAAGATGAAGAGCTCTTGCAGACATGAATTATCTGTCATTGGCTGAAGTGAGAAAAGACGGAGGGTATGTTACTGGTTTTTGATCACAGTGAATGGTTCTGTTTGATACTGTGAAGTATCCATGCTGCCTTTAAGCGCTTGTTTTGGATTGAACTGTCAGTCTTGTATAACCAGACCTTCATTTTATCATGTTTATATGGGCCCTCTGGTGCAGACGACGTGGGCTGTCATACTCCAGAGGTGCTATTTTAGAAACTTGTCATTTCAAACTCATTGATAATCAAATAGAGGCTTTTGATAAGATGAAGGTCTGATTCTGTGAGATATGGGTACCAAAACTTGCTGTTTATAAACTCAAAATGTCTCACTGGAAAATGTATACAAAACTCATATACAGCTTAAAAAGTGGTCTTGTTGAGATGTTTCTTACATTGCTTCTTTTGCAAATACTACACACCTAAAACAGCTGTTGTAGCTGTGTGTGTTAGCTCTGTATGCTGCTGCTAATTAGTTTAGATTTCTGGCTTACTAGTTGCTTGTCAGTCATGTCATATGACAAGATTAACCTCCCATTTCAGTACATTGTGTCAGACTGTGGAGTAACCATACTTGTTTCAATGCAGCATGAGGCCAGGTTCACTGTTACACAGATTACTTCCAATGTAAGTGAATTCATTCATCTGATAAAAGGCCAGCATGTGTTTATTTTGAGCATTTTTGACTGTAATATTTTTGCTGCCCTTTCCCTGATCTCTCTTTTATTTCTGTGTACCAAATATATGTATATAAGAAAACTAAATGTTGAATCATTTTATTTTTGTATACCATTGCACATTTTGTATGACTGGTTATTCTGGTAAACACACAAATTGTCATAAGAGGAGTTGCACCTGCTTCTCATGTGGTTGTGGTTTAAGAGGTAACTGAGGAAATAACAGTGGGACTGTCACTAGATGATGATGTAAGGGATGTTTTCATTATCTCCCAGTTTAAGATGGGAAAAAGGAATTTGACATAGTTCCCACAGTGCTTTGCCCCAAGCCAGATGGTTTCACTTAACCTGATTGGCTGTCTGGCTTAGAGGCATTCTTTTGCCTAGGGCACAACCCCATTCAATGTTTTTGAATACAACAGATCATCATGAGCATGAGTATACTGTGTGCACATGTAAAAGGCTCTCTGTGTTGTCTCTCAAGGAATTGAAATCTTAATTTGCATCATGGTTCAACTTACAGATACATTTGTGTGAGTAATTCATTTTTGTTTTTAAAATATGATTTAGTTTTTGTTAATGATATGTTAAATTGTTAGATGGTTAGTTTATAAGATGGACATTTTGTTTGTTTTGCCAAGTGGTGTTGGTATATCTAGTCAATTTTGTTCTGTAAATATTCTAAAGCTTGTGGATATGAAATTACAGAGTCCGGGACTGTTAAGCAGTGTAGAGATTCAGTAGCATATTTTGAATATGCTTACAGCCAAATCTCTCCTTCACTTTTTCTGTCTCTTACTCACTTGCTCTCTCTTGCCTGTACCCATACTGTAAGAATGTGTAAGCGAGGGGATTGAACAAAGGCTTCTGTCAAATGGTGTTTGTCAGTGTGAAGCCTTTTTTTAGCACCATTCTCCAGCAAGGAACTGCAGATTTAGGCCACAACACTCTCTCTCACTCCTCTCTCTCCTTCTGTCTCTCTCTTTTCCCCCCGTCTCTCACACTCTATTTCTCATTCATCCATTACACACACTCTGTCTCTCTCTCCCATTAGAGTTCTGTTATTTATCCTCAGGCTGCAGCACTCATTAACCCTTCTCCCTCCACAACAAACTTCCATACAGGTTTCTTCGATGCTAAATCTGCACATATCAGATTCATGTGTAAAATTTAGGGACCTACAAAAGGGCATTCTGTGGAAAATACGTTCTGCAGCTGCACAGCTAACAGGTTAAACCCTGAGTATAAATGGATATATTCATACTGCATGAGCAAAATGAGAGATTGGGCATGGGAGAAGTTTCCTAGTCTGAGCTGGTGGCACAGTCTGCACCTTCACATCACATTCTTCTACAAAAGCTTCTGAATACAGCTCAAGTGCTGTGCCAGCCGACAGTCATGTGACCAGACTGGAATTCAACCATTGTTTTAAGCAGCAGAGCCTTTTCTACTCTGTTAGACTTAGCCTAAGAGACCTCCCTCAACACACACACACAGAGTTTTCCCTTGTTTATTTTATCCAGGTTAAACAGGAACTTGGACTGAAAAGTATCCTTACTCAAGAGTTTATGTTGGGAGACTTGCTCTGACTTTTCTTTCTTTGCCTGTGTGCTTTTATTGGAAAGGTTACTGAATCATCAATAAAATGTGAGTTTACATCCATCTTTTGATCAAACATTTTTAAACTCTGTCTGGTCCAAATTAATTTAATATCACTTTCTGATTGGTTTGGGTTGCCGTTGACATACTGCATAGACCACAAAACTGAAAAAAAGGAAAAGAAAAAAACACTGAAATACAAATTTGCTGGGCAAATTACAGAACTTTACATCCTTCTTTTAATTGCTTATTGTCTTCTCATCCATTTTTCTGTCCATCTGTCCATGCTATTTCCTCTTGGGTTCATTTTAGTGTCTGTATCTTTCTGGTGATTCCAATACACAACACTTACAAAACACACAAAGTCATCCTTCCACACACAGAAATCAGCAAAGATGTTGCAGTCATTTAAGGAATGCATTAATGTAAACTGTCATCGTTTGTAGCATTGACAGTCAACTGAATTGCCATGTATTGTTTTTGTTTATTTCAGTCATCGAAGTCGAGATGAGGAGCGCATATCCAAACCAGGGGCCATTTCTACACCAGTGAAAAGTTCTGATGATGGTGTTTTGTCACAGGCCAGCGACCAGGCCAGCTCCAGAGATGACAAACAGTTACCACCACTGCCTGGTACAGAAACCTCTGCCCATCAGCTCTCAATGCTAGGGAGACCACACTCTCTTAAGTTTTTTTCAGCTTTCAGCATGTGTCATATTTCAACACCTTATTGTCATTAGTAAAGTAAGGTTTCAATTACTGCATACTGATGTAGTTGAATCAACTTTTCCTCGGAAGAGCTGTGTCTGAATCCAAATTATTGTAAAGACAAACTTTTTTTTGTTTCATATAGACTGTGTGAAAGGGGTCAGTTGTACCTTTACATTAAACTCCACTGTTACTGCAAATGACATTTTCACACATCCTTCTTAGTCTCCACCTAGAAATACTAACTATACATGTCAACAAGTATAAAAACAAGTATGTATAATATTGTGAAACAAATACCCATGACCAAATCTGACATGGATTAAGGTTGCTTTCACTTTTACTCTTGGTTTCACTATAAACCAGCACTTGGCTAACTAGCTTTACTCTACAAAATAATGAAACTTATACTGTTCTACATAGAGTGTGTACAAGTTTCCTTGGGATTAAGTTTATTATTCTTCTTACTATGTTTGTGTTTTTTGCAGAACCAAAGCCAGTTTATGCACAGCCTGGTCAGCCTGACGTGGACCTGCCCGTCAGCCCCTCTGATGCCCCTGTACCCAGTGCTGCTCATGATGACAGCATCCTCAGGTAAATGTCCTATATGTTCTCATCCAAAGTACCTTACAGTCTTGAGTACAGATCTGTATTGTGGCATATAAATCAAGTGTTATTCACTTTAATATATTAGTTTATTATTAAAATTGGCCTTTCTGCCATGTACTGAAATTTTGTTCAGATTAGAGCACAGATTCTGGTCAGCTTTTGTTTTGTCTCCGTTACACCACACTTGGCTTGCTTGAATATCTAGCTGCGTTTTGTATCTCTTTGAATGATTGTTTTTAAATCCACACAATTTGCTGACCTTTTTGCTTAATTCTACCTGTCTACCTTTGTTTTCCTGCAGGCCGAGCATGAAGCTGGTCAAGTTCAAGAAGGGAGAGAGTGTCGGTCTGCGGTTAGCAGGAGGGAATGATGTCGGAATTTTTGTGGCAGGAGTTTTGGAGGATAGTCCTGCAGCAAAGGAGGGGCTGGAGGAGGGAGACCAGATTCTCAGGGTATGATATGCTCCATCGCTAAAGCAACATGTCTATTGTTTGCTTTCAGCAGTAACCTCATTTTTTAAAACAACTTGTACCTGTAACTGTGTGAAATGTAGTTTTGAAACGCTGGTGATCAACAGAATTCATAGCTATATGTTTGCCGGAGAAACCTGATTTTTTGGCCATGTATCGTATGTGTCACTGTTTTTTTAGACGTTAACATGTTAACATGAACAAATATTTCAATGAAGGAAAGTATCATTACTCGTTGCTTTGTGTTGGATTCAGAACGATTAAACCCAAAGTCTGGCATAAAACTGAAACTGAAATAAGTTGATCTAAGTTGGTTTTCTATTTATAAAATGATGTAAAAACTCTCCTCTCCTAGAAGGGAGGCCGTTCTTTCATTGTTAGTCAAAATGCTTCCAAAAGAACAACTCTGCTGCAATATAATTTATCAAATGTGTCAGTCTCAGCCGGCAAAAAAATTTTGCATTGGGATCTGCTACATGCAAACACAGGTTTTACAGTAATCAGGGGTGTGTATCTTTAACCAGATTTCTCCCAATAACATGTTGATTTTGTACACATGTAAGCTTTGTGTTACACCTCAAAGTCACATGCAGATATATAGACTCTGGCTTAAGTAGATCATTTCAATGTTGTGTAATTGCAGTGTCTTGTCCTAGTATTATGTAGCTTGTAAGATGATTTTCAGTTATTGATTCAAGTTTTCGTATTACTGCCAATCATTAACTGTGGCTATTTGTCCCGTATCACATGTATGTAAGTGGGAAGAACATAACAAATAGACAAGCAGTAGCTGCCCACACTAACTTAGATAATCAGTGGTGAAACTATGTGATCCCATGGCCACAATAGTTTTATTTCTGTGTAAAGAGATCTTGGGAATACAGTACAATGTATCTGTCAGTCTATGAGTCATTCAGGGCTCTGCCTCGTGTCAAAACTCCCCTTGTTTCCAATGTGAAGACACAATAGAGGTCGTTCTTGCACTCTGACCTTGGAACAGTTGACTTTCTGTCTCACTGAACACTAGAGTAACATTGTTGATGGGATGATGGAAACCCTCTTGATGTCAGTGTTGGATCCATTCTGACATGTTTATACAACAGCTAAGGATTACTCCTGCTATCTTTGATGCTGCAACTGTTAAGCTGTGTAGTAGTGTATTGTGTAAAAGAATACTTAACCGTACAGTTTTTCACCCATGACATCAACATTCCTAGATTGCATTTATCTGATAAACAAAGCTGTCCATTAGCTTATCTCCTTCTCTCAATCAATATAGTATGTGGTGTTTCTTCCACACCCACAGTATAGATCTCTTTTTGGTGCCTGTGTGTGTGTGTGTTGTGTTCTCTCCACTGTACAAACACATCTTAGAGACTTCCAGGACATTGTTTTCCATCTTTAGATGGTTTCCTTTCGGTCATGGTGTGCTAGTGGAGATAAAGACGTCAAGCCCTCCTGTTTCTAGGAAGGATAAAGGTGTCTTTCTGAGGTTCAGTGATTCAGTCCATGTGTTTCTGGTTCCCCTGTTGCCCCTCAAGCAGAGTCAATAAACAGCAGTTATTGTGTTTGGGACAGCAGCAGGAGGTGAGGAGGAGGCTGCTCAGTTGTAGGGGGAATACACCGCCCTGCTCCTGTTGAGGAGCAAGTTTTTCTTTGTCCCTCTAATTCTGTGAGAAATCAAGTGGGCGATGGCTTATGGATAGAGTTTAGTTCTATTTTATTTTTGTCAAAGACAAAGAAAAGTAAAGAAAGTTGTTAGAAGTTGAAAAAACAGCAGGAGAGTATGCTTTAATTGAGCAGTTTTCAACAGTTATGCATTCAACAATGAGGATTTAAAAACTGAGTAGGACTTTATAATTAGCTTTTTTGCAAATTTCGACCTTTAAGTTAATATCTAAGTCTTCTTTTCTGCATCTGTAGGTGAACAATGTGGACTTTGCGAACATCATCCGGGAGGAGGCTGTGCTGTTTCTGCTGGATCTCCCAAAAGGAGAAGAAGTTACTATTTTGGCTCAAAAGAAAAAGGATGGTCAGTGAATGCAGTATGAAGTATTGTGTTACTAGTGTAAACACATTAGGCATCAGAACCAGCACATTGCAAAGGTTGCTAAAGGTTGCTGTAATCATCTCTGTTATTCCTTTGCTTTTTCTTTAGTGTATCGGAGGATAGTGGAATCGGACGTGGGTGATTCCTTCTACATCCGGACACATTTTGAATACGAAAAAGAGTCACCGTATGGGCTGAGCTTTAACAAGGGCGAGGTGTTCCGTGTAGTAGACACCCTCTACAACGGCAAATTAGGCTCCTGGCTCGCTATCCGTATTGGCAAGAACCATCAGGAAGTGGAAAGGGGCATCATTCCCAACAAGAACAGGTAAAAGGAGTTTTAGGTCACACCTTCAGTACCTGTTCAGCTTGCTGGCACTTTATGAATGGGCAAGGGTGTAGGCAACTGAATAAAAGCTTTGTGGTTGATCTGGGAGTAGCAAGAAAGGATTGTTTCCATTTATTATTTAAACATTTATTTTGATTTTTACTGCTTATTATGTCTGGGTTTTTTCATCTGTGATTTTGTTTAAGAAATGCTTTAGTTCTGTGTTATTGTCTGTTTATAAACTCAGGCAATTTAAAACAACCTGTGTGTTAGGAAAATGGACTACTACAGTGTTTACACAGAGATTCCTTACGGTCCTGTTGACAGAGAAGACATAGACACACTTTCCGCATGCATCTTTATCACATACATTCACCATTGTGAAATATATCTTGGCTTCTCCGCCAATTTAAACCTACCTCCCTGGATAGTCTTTCAAAACATAAAACCATAAAATCACACTGAAAAGTCAATAATATTAAAAAAACACACACATCAAAGGACCATTATTATTCAAACCCACTGCCTTTCTCACCTTGCCCTTGTTGACTTATCGGCAGTGATTCAGTTACTTAAACTTTAGGAAACTGAAAAAGATTGACTTTATCATAAATTTATGGTTTGGAAATCTTTAATAGTGAAAGGCGTGTTATCATTTCACTGCATTCTTAAGCCTTAGTTTCTTTTACGCATGGTACTGTATTTATATCTGAGCATCACCCAAGTGTGTATATCACAGTAACCTTTTGCTTTGGGAAAATAAGTGATTCTTAAAATAATAAGACTGTGGAAGTCAAAATGCTGACTCTACTATTTTGCTAACAAAAGATAAGCCTTTGGTTCACTGAAAAACCATTGAGTTACATAATATTTTGGCTCCTAATGTCAATATTGAGCTATACATTAGGGTGTATTAGCCCCCAAGGCAACATTTCAATTAGCCTAAATATAAATGGCTTTTATGCCATGTAAAATTCCTTAGACATCATCAGCATTTCTTCAGCCAGTAATAGAAAGTGCTCCTTAATCATTTTGACAACCATTCACAACTCAGTACTGTACAATGGTGTTAAAGTTACAGTACCAATATATCACCATGACTTTTCTCTCCAAACATTAGTCCACTGAATCCCTAAACTATCTAAAAGTAGCCTTAATTGTAGTTTTGACTGAAGTCCTGACAGCTGACCATACACTCTTCTCTGTCCAGAGCTGAGCAGCTATCCAGTGTGCAGTACACCCTCCCCAAAACACCAGGGGGCGACAGAGCTGACTTCTGGAGATTCCGAGGATTGCGGAGCTCCAAGAGGAATTTGCGGAAGAGCAGGGAAGACCTGTCAGCCCAGCCAGTTCAGACCAAGTTCCCTGCCTATGAGAGGGTGGTGCTCAGGGAAGGTAAGCGTACATATGTATTGTAATGTCAGTAACAGCGATCAACTGGAAACTCCCACATGTCTTAATACTTCATTGTAGTGCAAGAAATTACAAATGGTGTACAGATTTTAACCTTGTTATTTATTAATACAAATGTTATGGTCTGATTTAGTATTGTGCTTTTAAGTATTACATAATGCTAACCTTTGTGACACGGTCTCCTTCTTGTATAGCTGGGTTCCTGAGGCCTGTGGTTATCTTTGGGCCGATAGCAGACGTGGGGAGAGAGAAACTGGCCAGGGAGGAGCCAGACATTTTTGAGCTAGCAAGTAAGTAATAAAGTACACATCTTCCTCTTCTCTGCTGTCCCTGCTTTGTGTAGTGTCCCTCTGTTTTTAACTTTTCAGCATCCATCAAATATTCACAGTAGCGGCCATTATCTAACAGATGTTGAACAGTGGCTTGTTTACACTGAAAGGAGACATTTATTAGACATCAATACTCCACAAACAGCTTGTTGAGGCTGCCAACCTGAATAAACATTTTAACTTGATTTAGAATTTGACTAAAAACATCTACCTAATTGCTAATTTGGCAGTAAATTGTTATAATCACAAATCAGACTGAGAGGATGATAAAATAATTATAAACTGAAAGACTGTAGATGTATAAATACAACAACCCCTGATATTTCTATGTACTTGTAACCTAGGGAAGGTTAGAAACATTATATTTTTGTCTTTTTCTTCCGAAATAGATCACGGCCATTGGCTGTTTAGATCTTGAGTTTAAAATTCACCAAGTAATCATTTTCCATTGGATGCTAAGCAAATTTCTTCCAAAATATTTCCCCATGATTTGCTTTTTTAATACATGGCAGTATGCTTAACTCCAGAATACCACCTCTATGAGATATTCCCCATTTATTTCAGTAGGTCAGTTAGTTAGGTTAGTCAAATCTGTCATTTCCTCTGTTTGTTTATAGCTTCTCTCCTCCCTTTTCCCTGTACTCTTTTACACTCCAAGCAGAGCTGCACACTCCTTTTCATTTCTCTCATCCACTGCCTCCTACTTCATGAAATTGCAAGCATCTTTAATGTGTGGTTTTCATACACTCAGTGTTGAATTTCAATTACTTTAAGTGCACAAACACACATGCCAGCGCAACCACACACATATTCAAGTACACACCCACATAAAAAGTGATTCCATTCCTTGATTGTTTGCGTAACTCCAGTGATGTTTGTGTAACTGTATTTTCTTTTCAGAAACACAGCAACAACAAGGAGGGGAAAGTATGTCACTTAGTGCATCAACTTTTGTTTGTTTTATTTGATTCAGTGAATGGCAGATAATCTGTAAACTGTTGTTTGGTGGCTAGCTATAGATGTTAAAACAATG
The DNA here is from genome assembly GCF_905237075.1 of Dicentrarchus labrax. Classification (NCBI taxonomy): domain Eukaryota; kingdom Metazoa; phylum Chordata; class Actinopteri; family Moronidae; genus Dicentrarchus; species Dicentrarchus labrax. The sequence continues at coordinate 15,295,207 of NW_026136719.1, read as the reverse complement.
GGTATAGGGGAATAGCACTTGATTTAGGAATTCACATTTGTCATTACAATTGGCAAATAATGTTTTAGTATATATTAGCATGATACACGGCCTTGTAAAATGATCCACGGAAGACTTGGCACTGAAGAATATGCAGTATCATACTTACACACAGCTTGTTCTCAATTGACAATGAATGAATGAATCTACCCCTGGCACTGTACTTGACTTACTAACTAAAATTACGCTTGACTCAAAGCAAACAAGATAACATAATGCTGATGAACATTGTCTGTCTGTGGTTTGAATTTAATATTACTGTTAAGAATGTTTTTTTGTTTTCCACTCTTCACCTTCTTGGCCAAATTCAAGTAATTAAGGAACTGTGTGTCATTGTGATATTGCATGTTGCATATGGAAGAAATTACTGAATGCTGAACAATGTATGCTATCCTTTAATACATACAGTAAGGATTTTATAGTTGAATTTAGTGGTATTCCCCTCTTAATGGCAGGTTGCATCATGTAAAAAAACAGCATGTGGAGCTGTGCAGTTAATATGCCATGAAAACTGAGATGTGTGAAGTTCCTTTTCGACAAAATAGTAAGGAAATTATAGAATAATGCAGAATAGACTGAAAATGTTTCAAACTCAAACATTTTGATGCCCCTAAAATACCACATTCTATAAACAATTAGCAGCAAGTCACCATGGCATTAACTGGCCAACTGGAGGCTTTCATAAAAGTGCATCCTGCAGTGGATAGATTGTCATGGAAAGAAATGCCCACGATACCACCCATAATAGAAAAATAGAAAAGCATGTAATATTTATGACATAATAGTCAACTGTCAAAGCAGTCTGCTGAGAAATTAACAATTTATTTATGTATTCATATCCTAAAATAAATATTGTTACACTGTGTGCATTCAGACACATTATCCATACAGAATTATGGCAAAATTGTCTGCAAATATTTGGATGACAGGTTCATGCAAGTTAAACTAAAAGAATGTATCAGTATGAAATTTGGTCCAAATGGGTCCTTTAATGGCTTACAGTTCAGACTACAATTACACCACCACTGTGACGCAACTCTACAAAAATGTTTTTTTTATGTGTGTTTGTGTGTGTGTGTGTGTCCGTCTAACTATTCATAATCCAGTGATGGAAGTAAAAAGACTCTAAATTTCTAAATTGAAAGGGACAGTACAGAGTCTGTATACACTGCTGCATATGCTTACATCTTGACTTGTTGCATGGCTATATTGATCTGCTCCTTTTAAAAATGTTTTTGGGTAGTTCAGAGCAGAGTTTTTTCTTTAGATCCTAGATCCTATTAGAAATGTAGCCTCGCCCTATGATGTGTTGTACTATACTTAAAACATACTGGTGAGATGACTGTCCTCCTTTGAACCGTGTGTGCCGAGGCAGGAAACCATTGCTTATCTTTATGTGAATCATAAACCCCTCTACACATCCTTGCTTAAATCCCTGAGGCTTACAATGACACTGTATTCTCATTAATCCCAAATGACCCTCATACTCTTGTATGTGCATATTCCATGCCAGTGTTTCTCATATAACACACTTCCTCACCATAATTTATACTGTTACATGCAGTTGCACGCACACATTCTTTACACACCAAATTTGATTTTCCTACCTAATGACTATTGCATGAATTGGCTGCTGTCCTCATTTCGTCTTTACTATCTAGCTGTTGTCACAAATGTACACTTGTCCTCTCCTGTACGGAGATTATTATTCCGTATTTAACAGCTCTATTTATGGGAGTCGACAACTGCACGCTACAAGGATGTCTAATTGGGGCACAGCCTGTGTTTATTGTTGTTTGTCTCTTGTGTTTATGTGATGCAGTAACTCTGTCCATTTGTCTTCCGTAGAGAGTGAACCCAGGGATGCGGGAACCGACCAGAAAAGCTCCGGCATCATCCGTCTGCACACCATTAAACAGATCATTGACCGGGTAAGAGAAGCTGGATCTGCACACTTTAATATACAGGCAAAAGGTACAGATATAAACATCTTTTGACAGATTTGTTATGATAATGAAAAGATGGCAGCCAGCTACAATGATATTTACAGCTCACTGCTGCCCTCTGGTGTACTGCTATCTAATGTTGTTACGTGCCTGAACCTCAGTAAAGTGGTGGATTTTACTGGTTCACTTGAGAAACTAAATCAGACTGATGAGCTGACCTCTTACAAGCGTTATATATATATATATATATGTGTGAAAAATCATTATAGTTGTGGCCATACATTTTTAATAGTCCTTAATTTACATTTCAACAAAAGGCAAATGGTCACTATATGGAAATAAACAAATTTACAACAAGTTTATGTTTTTATTTTTTTCTGTGTATAAAGGATAAGCATGCAGTGCTGGACATCACCCCTAATGCAGTGGATCGTCTCAACTACGCTCAGTGGTATCCCATTGTAGTGTTTCTTAACCCAGACACCAAGCAGGGCGTCAAGACCATGAGGACCCGCCTCTGCCCTGAGTCTAGGAAGAGTGCCAGAAAACTCTATGAACGAGCCCTCAAATTAAGGAAGAACAACCACCACCTCTTCACCAGTGAGTCCAGTGGGAGGGAGGGAAGGAGGGAGGGAGCGATGGATGGGGGCAACGACACATTTCAAAGGCTGTTGACAATTGATTGCCGCAGTATTGGAGGCCAGGGCTACACTGCTCTTGTTGTGCGTGGCCCTGTTCTGTCAGATGTCTTACAAAAGCTTGTTCAGCACTGACCGTCACACAAGAGCACGCTCGGGCCCCTTTCTCAGCATGCACTAGTCCTGTCAAGAGATGTGGTGTGACCATGCCTTAGGAGCATCTGTTGGTGATATAGATATTAGAGAGGTCCTAGAGATCATTCTCCTCGGCTCATATTTAGTCTTTGTAGCACACACAATTCTTCGTATAATCTGCGATCCTAAGAAATACTACACAATGAGCTGCACATCTATGCCTTTATCCACTGGATTTGATTTGTTATTCTCGAAATCAAGTCCTTAAAAATACTTATTACATACAAATTTGGAATCTGGCACATGGGACGAGGCCATGCAGGAAGTTACAATGCACAACACAAGAGATTGTTTTCTTCTTCCAAGCTGCCTTGTTATCTCTTTAAGATTGAAGGAAAGCAGTTCCATAATTTTGCATGTAAAGTATGTCCCCCTTGTGATTGGTTTGCTTGTTATTCAAATAATACTTCAAAGATATTTAAGAACTATGTGTCTGTGTCAGAGTGACTGCTGGTGATTTGCACCCAAAAACATAGAAAATGTTAATTGGGTCCCAAAGTGGGAAAATTACCAGAGCAACTTAAAAATTACCCTGTACAGACAAGATGCCAATCATGTAAAAGTGATGGAGCGTTTATGGGTTAGAGTGCATGTCTAAAGGGGACTTGTAATTATAATGCTGACTGTACTTAATTTCTAATTGAATAATTGTAAGTACTCATTTGATTGGGGAGATGTTTTTTATTCTCTTCTGCCTTTCCCTATTTGTGCACCCAGCAACTATTAACTTGAACAACATGAATGATGGTTGGTTTGGAGCACTGAAAGAGATAATCCAGCAGCAGCAGAACCAGCTGGTGTGGGTTTCAGAGGGCAAGGTAACACACACACACACACACACACACACACTCAACCATGTAGACTGTAATTGATCTTTTCTCACTCCCTCTCACTCACTTTACTTTTTGTTTCCCAGGCTGATGGGGCAGCTGAGGATGACCTGGACATCCACGACGACCGCCTGTCCTATCTGTCGGCGCCAGGCAGTGAGTATTCCATGTACAGCACCGACAGCCGCCACACCTCTGACTATGAGGACACGGACACAGAGGGTGGAGCCTACACCGACCAGGAGCTGGACGAAACACTGAATGACGATGTTGGTCCACCCACGGAGCCTGCCATCACCCGCTCCTCCGAGCCTGTCCGTGAGGACCCGCCTGTCATCCAGGAGCCACCAGGCTACGCTGGCTACCAGCACACAGTGCAGCCGGACCCCCTGAACCGCATCGACCCGGCTGGATTCAAGGCACCAGTGCCGCAGCAGGTAGCGTTTCTGAGAGCTGCACGTCTTCCCTGTTGTCTGGAGGACGTGGTGTGCGTTAGAAGGGTTTTCTGGAGGCGCTATTGAAGGCACTTTTTTTATTTTTACAGTTATTCTGTCTATCTACTGTTACAAATATCAGTGGGAAAGTGAAACCTTTTGTGGTCAGGTATTTATCGCAATATATAAACATTATACATAACATATATATATATATATCTATATTTAATATATTATTTATTTTATCTATTTGCCTTTATGTGTTTGTTGATTGATGTTTGTGAGCGTGTGTTTTTTATTTTTGAAAAGGAGAACATGATACGTTTTACTGTTACTCTTGTACTCTGTATTACCATAAGATGTCTTATTGGTGTGACTGTTGCTAATGTCACTGGGAAAAGGGACTTATGTTTGTGTCTGTACCAGTACTCACCTATGTGCACTTCCTAACTTTGTTTTTCCTGTGATTGGGACTGTGACACTACGACACAACAAAGTATTATGTGCATGTTGGAAATGCCAGTGTTAATCCAGTGTACCTGTGAAATGTATTAATCAAAACCAGATTGGCCGTTGTCATATCCAAATCTAAACGTTTGTCGTCTCTTGATGTGTTAATGAACATAAAAGGAGGAAAAAGAAACTACTGTATTGTAACCGTAGCATTAAAATCAAATTAGTATACTCTAACAATTAAAACTTGTCCTGCTGCTAATTCCTAACTCTCACATGCCGTTGGTTGATCTACAGCTATTGTTAAATGTGGAGGCGGGGGATTGGCTGTTTGAATCCGTGTAAGTCGTAGGCACAAGTGAGGAGCAGACTGTTGTAGAGGGGCTGTGAAGGTAGTAGCGCTTGTTAGTACTGCACCATAGTGTCAGCGCGTGTTATTAAACATTTCTGAACCACTTCACAGAAAGCAGAAGCCGCTGCCGTCCCTAGCATCCCCCAGCAGCCTGAGCCCCTGGCTGAAACAGTGCCCCCTGCTGTCGACGTTACTGTAAAAACTGTAAGGGGTCTAAGCCCTGACGTGGCTCCTGCAGCTCCTCACAGCCAGCCAAGCCCCATCCCAGAGGCTGGCTCACTTAGGAGGCCCACACCTGAGCTAGCCCCTCAGAGCGTCACACCAGAACCTCTACAGTCCGGACCAGCCAGTTCAGAACCAAAGGTATCCATCTGACTGTCACTGGACTCTCCGTGACCCGGCCCAGCTCAGCTCGGTCTGACCCGGCTGACCTCCTGTGCTGCTGCTGCTGCCTGTCAACCTACCTAGCTCCTGCTGCCACGCTTCTCTCTCTCTCCTTCCGCCCTGCATGTCTGCTGACCACAGTGCTGCCCAGAAGAGACAGAGATGTGTGTGTGTGTGTGTGTGTGTGTGTGTGTGTGTTACGTGTATGTGTGTGCACGTGCCAGAGTGCAAGCAAATGCTGGTAAACAACAGTGGGCTTGGAGGTGATGGCTGCGCTGGTATGCCTTCATGTAGAGGAGCAGTGGAAATCCTGCGGCTCTCACTGTTGCTTATCCTCTTTGCATGGCTGTAACATGTTTGCCTCATTCTCTGTTAACCACTCGAAGTAGATATGTTTGTGCTGTATTTATCAGTGCAGATTGAATGGATCATTTACCTGTAAAAGTAGCCATTCATATTCCAACCATTTTATCTGTTTTGTCCTGCGTTTGAAATATAGCCATGGTCGAATAACGAGGACCAACTAAACAGAAGTGTTCTTCAGATTTGGATGGATAATTAATGGTTACTTGTCAAATATCAGGGTTTTAATTATGTTTTCTGTACAATGGGTATGTGCTTGTAATGTTAAATATTATTGTGGATGTTTAAGTTGCCTTTATAATTGCACCAAGACAGTGGGTGACGTTTTCCCTTGTGAGTGCTGTAGTGCACACATAATTATAAAATAACAAAATAAAAATTAAATAAAATTATTCAAGTCAAATTATTGATATTTCTATAAACAATTTTTACATTTTTGTCAGTTTAGACAAGAAAAATGCCTCCCATTGTTTTGATGCATTTCTTTAAATCAATTTTGTTATTCTTTGTTAATTTAATTTTAATGTTTAATTTGCAGTGGTACATTGTGATGTTTTTAAGCTGCAATCAGTGTTTGGCTGTGCTGCGATTTCTATTTAATCTAATATATTATCTGACCAGTAACCCCTCCCTCTCAGTTTCTCTATTTCAGGTCTTTCCCTTCTTCTTTCCTCTTCTGCAATTAATTTCACGGACTTGTTTTAATATTCTCCTTTTCTTACTTTAACTGATTTTTGTATGTCCAGTCTTTCATATCACATTTTATGTTAATGGTCCGTGTGCAGTTGTCATAACCTTTGTCTTTGTTTTGTATTTGTTTGGTAGATGTTTCAGAAGGATCCATACAGCACAGACAACACAGGGAGAATTGGTCATAGTATGAAGCCTGTGACTTACAACCCTCAACAGGGGTATCATCCTGACCAGCCATACAGAGATTACGACCACCCACCCAGTCGGTATGATGTCAGCAGCAGCGGAGTCAGCAGCGGAGGTGGTTACCCAGAACCAAAGTACCGTAACTATGACTCTAACCTGCCCTACGAGAACAGTGTGCCTCACTACGACCAGCAACAGTGGAACCCCTACAGCCAGCCGCTCTCTACTGCCAACTCCCAGGGCTATGATCCCCGTTTGCCATACGGTGACGGCCCTGACTCCCAATACACCCCTCCTCTTCGCTACGACGAGCCCCCGCCTCAGCAGGGATTCGACGGACGGCCACGCTACGGTAAACCAACAGGTCCAGGGCCTGTCCGTTATGATGATCCTCCACCTCCTGCTCCAGGGCCTGACCTGCACTACGACCAGGATTCTCACCTGAGCACCTACCCCTCAGCTGCCCGCTCCCCAGACCCCCCTGCCCAGCGTTCTGGCTATAACCAGGGACCAGCACCACAGCAAAAGAGCTACAAACCTCAGCAGTATGACCCCGTTCCTGTGAACTCTGAAACCAGCCCCACACCACCTCCAAAAGTAGAGGCTCCCTCGCCTTCTCCTGCGGACGCTCCAAAGCCTGCCCCTGCCAGAGAGGAGCAACAGGATGACCCCGCCATGCGACCACAGTCAGTCCTAACAAGGGTCAAGATGTTTGAGAATAAACGCTCTGTGTCCGTGGATAGAGCCAGAGATACAGGGGAATCTTCTGGGAACAAGGTAAACTGTTTAGCATTGTTGTTATATTACATAAGCCAGCTAATTCAGTTAGAGTAGTTAATCATGTATTTAACTTGTACAGTTTCTTTTCAGCTCCACAATAGAGGTGAAGATTTGTGATTCTTTTTTATCCGTCTAATAAGGTTCCTTGCTTTTTCTACTATAGGCAGCTGATTTACCTTTGAAAGCAGGTGGAGTAATCCCTAAAGCAAATTCTCTAAGCAACCTGGATCAAGAGAAGACCTTTAGGTGAGCCTATGCTGCTGTTACTGTTTTTTTTATTCACTTGATTTGTCAGAATAATGTAAATAAAATTGTGTAATTAGTTATTTTAATTTTACCATCATTGGCAGATTTCTTCAAGCACCTTCACTTTTTGTCATTTGTCATTGTAAACTCCTCTTCCTCTGCCGTGCTCTCACTTTTAACCTGTCTAACTCTTTTATCTCACCAACCCAGAGCCCCAGGGCCTCAGAAACCTCAGTCCAACGTACCTGATGACATTGTGCGCTCCAACCATTACGACCCTGATGAGGACGAGGACTACTACAGGAAACAGCTGTCTTACTTTGACAAGCTCCAGGCTGGTCCCAACAAACCCCAGCCACAAGCACCAGCCCCCCATAACTACCCCAGGTAATGCTCACTCCCATCCCGTTTTCCTCTTAGATTTCATAGATATAGAATATCAGTATTAATTATTATTATGTGTCTTTTCTAACTATCCTTGACGTAATTTGTGGGTTTTATTTTATTTTTACTGTGAATCTGGAATTGAGGGTTTTGGTCTTGTGATACAGGACAGAGTCAGTGGAAAAACCAAGTCCAGTGGAGAAAAAATATGAACCAGTTCCCCAGGTGACGCCTTCTCTGCCACCAGCCACACTGCCCAAACCTGCACCTGAAGGTAAAATATACCGTTTCAACTAAATAGTATTCAGTATTTAATCACATGAAGATCTGTATCACACTGTACTTTGTCTACTGAGAGACACTGCATGCTGTACATCAAGTTTCACAAATAAAAACATAACTGCACACAACAACAGTGGCACATAGTGAAGAGCTCTTTGACTGACTCTTATGGCTCTTTCACAGCCAAGCCTCCTGCCCGAGAGGACACTGTCCAGACCAACTTCCTGCCTCACAAGAGTTTCCCCGAGAAGTCTCCAGTAAATGGCACTAGTGAACAGCCTCCAAAAACCGTCACTAGCACTGGGGCTCCACCAGTAACCAGCTACAACCGCTACACCCCCAAGCCCTACACCACCTCTGCCAAGCCTTTTTCTCGCATGTTCGACAGTCCTAAATTCAACCACAACCTTCTGCCCAATGAAAAGCCTGAGATTGCTCCAAAGGTAAGCAATTTTTTTTTTCAGTGGTCAGTTTAGTGCAGCACTCTAAAGAGAGTCAAATAAGTAATGTCTCATACTTTCTTCACTGTATAGTTACATTTTCTCTCTCTTATGTAATTATAATTTTGTCACACTTTGTTGTTGGAGGTCACAAAATAAGCCTCACTGTCTAACTCATTAATGTATAACTGCATCAAACACATATGTCATAGGTGTCTGGTTATGCTGTCCATTTACTGAAAGTTAATCCATATACACAATTTTCAGTGGCCATGGTTTAAAGTACCATATATAACGCGTTACCATCTTGTGTTTGGAACAGGGCCGGAGCTCCAGCCCAGTGAAGCCTCAGATACCCCCGCAGCCCCAGAATACAGATCATGACAGTGGCCTGGACACTTTCACACGCACTATGGACCACCGCTCCAAACACCAGCACAACAACATCAACGCTGTGCCCAAGGCCATCCCTGTGAGGTAATAAACTCAGTCTGACTAGAGTTGAAATCTAAGTTATTCTGTTGAATATGAGACTGTGATAGTAAAGGTATCTGTCTACCAGCCCCAGTGCCCTGGATGATGATGAGGATGAAGACGAGGGCCACACAGTGGTTGCAACAGCTCGAGGTATCTTCAACTCCAACGGTGGCGTCCTGAGCTCCATTGAGACAGGTGTCAGCATAATTATCCCACAAGGGGCCATCCCTGACGGTGTGGAGCAGGAAATCTACTTCAAGGTCTGCAGAGACAACAGCATCCTGCCACCACTCGACAAGGAGAAAGGTAACTTATCAAAGATAAGCTGGGGGGTTTCTCTATTTAGATCTAAATGATGTTGCTTAGGAAGCCAGTTCAAATAGTCTGTTTTAGGGAGATATGCTGGATCTAAAGTAGGGATGTGCCGATTGACTGTCGGCCTTTGAAGAAACGATCACCAATTGCTGATGCCCCTGCTGATTATACTTAAATTTGACATGACTCCAAATGAATTAAAATGCAGATGTTGTCCAACAAGTCAATATCAGCTTAAAAGGTGATGATACGTGAATTATTTCACAAGTAGTTTCTGCTGCCTCCAAGTGGCCAAATTATTTATTTCAGGTTTAATTTTATTAAACTAAAGTCTTCATTAGTTTAAGTCAGCTGTCATCTGAAGACTGTATTATACGTGCTGTATCTTTCTGACAGAGACATAAATTAATCTTTAGGTTTTTTAGCATAGATGTGCCCACAAGGAATCAAATTAAGAGTTTTGATACACTATGATATTCCCAGTGATATAAAAAAACACAGGCCTTCCAGCACTATAGGAAAAAATGCATTTGAGACCTGCTTGTGTGTTTACTTTGACTCGTTCTGAATTAAGTTCATAACCAAATTCTGTGTTTATGTCTACAGGAGAGACTCTGCTCAGCCCTCTGGTGATGTGTGGACCTCATGGCCTCAAGTTTTTGAAGCCTGTGGAGCTACGCTTACCTCACTGTGCGTCTATGACCCCTGATGGTTGGTCTTTTGCTCTAAAATCCTCCGACTCCTCGTCGGGTATGCTGTGCTCTCTGTTCTTCCGGGGTCGTTTGGGCTGGCTGTGTGACAATTTGAGGGTTGTGGGTCACTGTTGAATCAGTTTTTACCCCTAGTTTTGGTTCTTTTTAATTAAAAGTCAATTGAGAAAAAAATAACAAGATATTTTGGTGAAACTCACCATGTCTGGAATCAATCTAGGGGGGAAATCTGTATTTTTTTTCCATAATTGTGGCTTTGGTTGATTCATTTTCATCATTTACACTAGCTACTCACTCACTCAATCTCTCATTCACTGTATCACTAGTTTTCTTTATTTGGTGTTCAGATCAAAGTCTCTTCTCATTATTTTTAAATGCCCAAATTGCAGTTTTTCTCTCTTGGTTTTTCACCTCTAAGTCCCCTTAACAAGTTTCTCTGATTTCATTTAACATTCATTCACCAGATTGCTTGGCACAATTGTACAATAATTTAATTTCATCGGGTAGAATTATAGTGCATGCTGCTCTGCTCAGAATGATTTTTCTCACATAGCCACCCAAATCCTGACCTGGAGAACAGCTGTTATAGATGTTCCCAAAACTGGGACACTGTCATAACCAATAATGCCCGTCATCCTAAAAAAAGAAAAAGAGAAAAGTTACACAAAAACATCTTGTTACCTTGTCAAAATATAGCTCTCTAAATTTAGCTTCCGTCTTTCTAAGTGTGGGAACTGACTGGCATTAGTTTTTTTACTAAAAGAAGTCTGGTTTTGGATCTGGGAAAGAGAGGGAAGTACGCAAAATCACAGTTTTCATTGGCTGCAGGAGAGGATTAAGACTCTTTACTTGCCACTTTCTTGTGTCAGATTCCTGATAACTCAACTCTAATGTCTGATTTTGAGATGTGATGTTACAGGTACAGTAGAAAATATTTTAAACAATTAACCACCTTGTAAAGAAGTTCTATAACCTTGAAATTGATCAGAAATATATTGAGAACAGAAATGAGATTAAGAGAATGTTGCACAAATCATGTTAATGGAAATCAAAACCAAGACAAACTACTTTCAGTAGTTGATCATTTAATCTAATTTTGTAAACAAGCTAACATTTGAGGGAAATAGTCTCATATAGAAGCTGAACTCCTGCTAAAGTTGTCTCAACACTGTCCTTCTCACGTGCCGTCTTCAAAAACAGTGGTAATTTTGGCAGTGGTCAGGATTAGCTGCTAATTAGCCTCATTTTAAGGATGAGACTTGGAGGGCTGAATGAGATGTGAGCTCACTCCGTTGTCCTGCTGAATTGTGGGGGGATTATCGGGCTGCGTCGTAATCCTCTTATTGTAAAGCAAGGCCACTCTCTGGCCTCTTCCTGTCCCCTCTTTGGTTTTCTTCTCACTTTGCTTCACTGCTTCTCCTCTTTCCTCCTATGCAACTCTCTGCATCTTATTGCCTCTCTTGTATTTATGCTGTGTTAGTCTGTACATGATTGTGTCAATTTATAGGCTGAAATCAGATGCATTGTTTATGCAGTTAATGTAGAACAACAACTACTGAAATTGCATAAATGGACATCAAATTGCGTAATATCTTATCTTGTAGACATTCTTAAGGGCTTGACTACCTGTTATATTTAACGTTTAAAGGCACCATGTGGAGTTGTTGACCACCACTGGAGCTACAGAGTAATGTTTTGATAAGTGGGGTCCCTGTTTAGTTTGTATCTCGTGCTCTACTTGCTTGCACACAGGATGTACACACTGTCAACTGTTTCACGTTATTTCACTTATCACCTGGTAGATGTAGAAACGTAGCTGTCAGGTTTTAGATTAGAAAAAAACGCTTTGAAAATTGTCCAATAACTGGGAATTTTCAAGAGCTTTCAGACACTCCTCATGGCTTTCATCAGCAGACGGAGCAGACTATCAGGGCAAGGTTTGTCTGTCGATAAGGGCCACAAGATGTGGTTGAAAGCTCCAGAAAATTTCCAGTAAGTGGAACTTGGGCTTTGAAAATAATACATGTCAAATAGGAGAAGGAACTGTATTCAACATATGTATTAGGCCTTGATGATACAGCAGAGCTCAAACAGTTAGTTGAATAATCAATTGATTGACAGATAAAATAATGAAAATAGCGTCAGTTGCAGCCCTAGGATACACACAATGTGTTTTTGGTGAGAAACACTGGATATAAACACAATAATCTCCACTGGGTACCTTTAACGTCGGCATTGTAATCATTTTTATTTGAGCTAAAACTGAACTTCAAATTACTAGGTCAAATTTCCTCCTGAATTACCTCTGAAATATTCAAACCAAATGAAAATCTTTTGAGGATCTTAAAAGGTGATGTCTCGCAGGCAGACATCAAAGAAAAGAGCGTAAAGCCACACACTCATAACTCAGATGCACTTTTTATTTGAAGTTCTAAAGATCAGCAACATGCCTTCTTGGCTGGCTGGCAGGGGGTTGTTTCGGGCTTACATCGAGCTAGCATCAAAGCTTGCTCAAACATAGGACCCACGAGCGGCCAAATGATGTTCACTGAAGAGGTTCTTGTTCACATTGATCTTTTGGAACTGGAATTGAAGGATTCCTTTTATTTTGCCGAACTGAACAGAAGACGATCCTCTGGTTATTTTCACATTTATCTTTTCCATATTACCCAGATTTTAGCACAAATCGACAGTTTAAAGAGTGACAGTCGATGTCAGGGAAGAGGCTGTGTTCCTGTTGGTACATGTATAGTTAGTCTGTAGTGTATCGATGGACCTCTGCCGAGCTGCCTCTGCTTACCCTGATTGATTACTGGAACTTTCCTCTTGGCACAGACCTATATGTTTATAATTTCAATTACACTCAGACCTCACAGTGACTGAGGTTTAATTCACAGTCAACAAGAGGCTGGGGACATTCAATAAAAATATGAAATTGCTTTTACTAGTCTCTTGTGTTGCTGTGCTTGGATATAGGCCACAAAACCATGTGATATTACTTAACATGGCTTTCAGACAACCAAGAGCGGGTTTAAAACGAGGCTAGTAGTTCATAAATTTGTTGTATAATAGATTTTGCAGTGTGAACGAATTTTAGATTATAAAAACAGCTGTTATCACTCACTGTCTCCCCCCGCCCCCCGTATCTGTCTGTCTGCAGGTGACCCAAAAAGCTGGCAGAACAAGTCTCTCCCCGGGGACCCCAACTACCTGGTGGGAGCCAACTGTGTTTCTGTGCTCATTGACCACTTTTAAGGACGAAACAGCAGGTGTGATGTTACTGAATGTGAAACCATGGGGGATAAAAATGAAGAAAATGGATACACATAAACACAAAACACACAGACACACACACACACTGACAGATGCACTCCAAACATACATACACACCACATAATGGAGTATGAAGAAGACCCAGTCAGTGCTGTTTACTGCACCCATGGATGAAGGCGAGACACTGATGATCGTTACAAGCTGTTCTTTAAACTTTTTTCCCAATTTGAAGTTTTTGATGTGAAATGAAACCATTAATGCATGCCCCATGCCACTGAGGATTGACACTATATATAAGGCAATGTTTAATGTCATTTTTACATGAATTTAGATGGATGGTTGGCTTTTGAGGCGTACGCGCTTCAAAAAATCTGTCGGTATATTTATGCTATATATGCATACAGTATATATAGGAGTATAGAGAAGATTTACTAAAATTTTACTCATGAATTCAATTACAAGTCGACATCTTGGTTTTTTTTTTTTTTTTCTCACTTCAGGTGACTTAATAAAAAAAAAAAAAAAAATGTATCTACGTTTTTTTCCACATCGTGGGAATTTTAATGAAGGTTTGAGACAGACGTGAGGTAAACCAGTGATGGTGACATTTGCATGTTTCTGTTGAAGGAGTCGGCAAAACATGAGCTGGATTTGAACCCAAGTGGCACACTTTAAGAGACGTTATTCCTTCACTCCTTCCTTTTATTCTTACTTTTCCTACAGTAATATCTTGTAGCTTAATTTCTTACCGAGTACCACGTCTCTCCTTCCAGCCTGAGGGAGATCTATGCATGTTCTTTACTCAGGTCCATTAGCCTCCTCAGTTTCTTCCTCGCATCTTCTCTCTCTCTCTCTCTCTCTCTCTCTCTCTCTCTCTCTCTCTCTCTCTCTCTCTCTCTCTCTCTCTCTCTCTCGTCTTTCTTTTTTCTCTCTGTGCACTCTTGCACTCACACACAAATAAGCAGTGATGCCTTATCTGCAGATTATTCACTTTTCATTAAGAAAAAAAAGATAAGTTATGATAAATTATGGTATAATGTCATTTGTTTTGCCATTTTTTGTGAACCCACTGTATAAATGAACTTGGGTTTAGCACACAATAACAGTCGATAAAGGATAACAAAGGTATGCTCTTCTTTTATCTGCTATGCATTACTTAAAGAAAAAAAAACAACAGAAAAGAAGTGGCTGTAAATAAAGCTAGCATATTGCCTTGTTTCTTTTTGTTTGTAAATGAACATTTTGTATGTCTTTCTTTTTTGTAAAAAACTTAGAGAAAACATGTTTTAAAAAGTGGAAGAAAGTGAACGTGGTTATCTTTGTATTCTGGATATACCCTCGAGCCTTGGAACTTGTAACCTAACAATAATACATCACACCTTTTCTACCGATATATTCACACCATGTTACGGTCACAATAAAAGGTCTTTTTATGGCTCTTTAAGGATCAGGAATGTGCTTGGGCTAAAATACATTTAAAACATGTTCTTTTCAAAGGGTGTGCTCTCAAAGTGTCCCCCTCACTGATTTGTGATACTGGATGCTGTATTGTGTGCCCTTAAATGTATTTTTGTACTAATAGACAATATATTATGTATGGCACACCAGTACCATTTTATTTTTAGATATAACACGGCTTTAATTGGATATTAGCTCTTCACGTGTGGCTGACTTTTTTTCTCTTCTGCAACACAATTTTAAGTATACCACTGTATTAATAAATAAAATCATTTTTAAAGAGTGTGTGTCTGAATGTTCTTTTCGCCTCTGCTGATCCCAACTCCTGTTAAGATTCCTGTTGTTATTATTTTTTTTTTAAGATTTAAATTGATTATTAGTTTCATCAATAAGAGATAGATATAGATTCTTTATCGTCCTTTTCAGGAAATTTGTTGCCACAGTATGTACATACACGTATGCACACAACATTACCACAGGATAGACATTTGAACAGCAAAATATCAAGAAACAGGCCGTTAAAAGATGGATCTGGAAAATCCTGATGAGCAATTTTCACTTTTTTATCCAACAAAGTCCAAAACTCACATATATTCACTTTCTCAACAAGACAAAGAAAAACAGACAATTCTTACATTTCAGCAGCTTGATCCACTGATGTTTAATTGTTTTTTGTGTTAGAATAATGACTTTACTATCAAAAAACCACTGCAGATTAATATGGTCGTTTAACTAACCCATTAATTGGCTGTTCTGGCTCTGTGTGTCTTGGCTCAGGTTTCACAGCTAGGTGGCGCAGGTGAGCTCTAAATGAGTACTGAACAAGGTCAGAAACACAGAAGTCCTTCAGCTCCGATTTTACTGTCTCAGGGTCCTATTGTCAACTGATAAATCCTCTCTTCAATATCCACATTTGAACAGTTTTTGTCCCTAGATACACTGAGGACCTGCATTTGGTGAGAAGCAAAATATGTTTAAAGAAGTCCAATTTTAGACATTTTAATTTCCCTATTTATATTATTAAAGTGTTGCAGTTACATTAGTAGCCTATGGTCTTTCTTTAAAAGGTATGCTTTCATAAAATATTTAGAAAATGTGACTGCATGTTATGTTATGTTAAAATATATAATTATGATCAAAAATGTGTACAATTAAAGGAACATTGCAGGATGCTACCTTTCTTTTTGTTACTCTTTACCTTTAATACTCGATATGTTCACCTCTTCGGGCCTCTAAACATCATATAAACTAAACTCTGAGAAAGAGAAAAACAATGTTCTATCTAATCTGTATTTCTCTCAAACCCTCTCTGGACATTTTCAAATGATCACCAATTTTTTAATAATGTGCAGCCAGTCTAATTCCTGTGTGCTCTTCAGGCAGAATCCTCCTCCAGGTGTGTCGCAGTTACTACCTGCCTATAATGAAGGAGAGGTGATACAGAGCCAATGACAATGCAGTGGATGATGTCCTGATGCTGCAGCTGGACTTTGGTTTTATATAAACGGTAAACACACCTGAACCTAAAGCTCCTTAAATCGGTTGTCCCATGAATTCTGATTACATGATGGAAATGTAAGAAGGTTCAGACTGTAGCTGCTGCATGCAAAACACAAAACACATGATAAATGCGTGCTCTTTCCTTCATAATATAGGTATATAAAATCCTATTGATGCTGCTCCTCTGATGATCAGATCCTACCACGTTTCCATCCACCACCACATCACGAGCAGTGGTAACAAATCACGCGCATTTCTTCTTCTTTTGTGTGTGTGTGTGTGTGTGTGTGGATGCTGCCTGATAGTAAAGACCTCCCCTCCTTCACTATCGTAGTAAAACAGCCTCCGTGCAGCTCGCCGCCATGTAGACGCGCAGAGTGGCACATCTCCAATACGCAGTGTGTATCTCCTGTCCTGGCTCAGAGATTCTGCTGTGTGGAAAAACCCACGGCTGGTGCCTCACGCAGAAGAAAGAAGCGCTGCTCGTGGAAGGACTGCGGATTTTCAGACACCAAAAACAAAACAAACCAAAACAGTGATTTCAAAAAACCTTTTAGACGTCTGATCTTCAAGGAAGCTCAGGCTTTGTTGGGGTTTGTTATCCGGGCTTTTCATCTCTCGCTTTAGAGTTGTTGGAGGAGCCTGCAGGGGTCGAGTCTGACAGCGCGACAATGGTGCTTTACAGCAGGATGATGCGTTTCTTTCTTTTTGCCTTTTGACTTTTAGAGGGAATGGGCTCTTTGCCGGCGCGGTCGCAGAGAACTCGGGTGATTTCATGTGGTGTCTTTTTTCGATTTGAGAAATATTCCCAGTTTGTGCGTGTGTTATGGTAAACATCTGGTGCCTCGCTGCGTCCGCTCTTTCCTCACCTTTCTCCTCCCAACCCGCAGCTCTAATTGGAGCCACTCCGAAGCATCTTAATTGATGGAAATCAGCCACATCGGACACTGACCTCCCGACTTCCACTGCGGGCTCAAACACAGCGACTCGGCTGTTTGTGGATGTTATTGTGTTTTATTGGTGCTGCTGGGGTTTTTTTTTGTTGCTGTTGTCGTACCCTTCAGTGACAATGCCGTTGAACGCGCTGCCCCGCGGCGGCAGCAGCGGCATCGGCGGCCCGGGGTCCCTGAGCCCGGCGTCGCTGTCCCGCAGCCTGTCCCGGCTACGGGAGTACCGGACCCGGACGAGGATCATGCTGGCTCTGGGAGTCTCTCAGATGGTCCTGGGAAGTCTCATCCTGGCCGTCAGCTTCGCGGCTTTGGCTCTCACCACATCACCCAGAGTCCGGCACTCCTGTCCCTTCTGGGCAGGTTTCTCTGTGAGTACAACAATTACACAATGATTTAATTTCAATTCAAGTTTTCATCTCCTGAATAAAAAGAAAATTCACGTAGTATCCTGTGAGACAAAAAAGATTCGCGATATGATGGGAACATTATTTATTTTTGTATTATTAAGATCCATAAAATAGGATTATTTGTCACTACATTGGTCTCATAGACTATTGACTGGCATAGGAGACCTAAAATTATGATATTGTTGCTGTAGACTCATTATTTAAGGAATGTTAGAAACTTGATTGAGTAATTTTGAATTTGTAGGAGGTCCAATTCTTTTAATTCTCAGGTAGAGAGCTAAACTAATTGGTGTGCCAGTGCCATGAAGGAAAAAATATTAGGTTTTTAAATACATTTTGGAGGACAGAGCCAATAATAAGCAATTAGTTGTGAGTATGCAGAGCTTCTGTGGTAATCAGTGATACAGCACACACACACACACACACACACACACAGAGAGAGAGAGAGAGCATCAAGGAGGATGTATTTAGGAGGATACTGTACAGTGCTCTTTACTATGTGTACAGCCGGATGTGTTTTCGGAGAATCGTTGTAGAGATGTTGTGTTTTCCTTCATGTGAAATTTTCATGGTGGTTTTCTGTAAATATTTATGAATGCACACGTCCCTGATTTCCTGCCAGAGACCTGGAGTCCATTAATTATAGAGGCAGTGGGGCAGAGTGCAGGGGTGAGGGGAGGTCTGTGGCACAAGGGCCATCTGTGTGTGTATGTGTATGTGTATGTGTGTGTGTGTGTGTGTGTGTGTGAGGGAGGACATGTGTTAGGGCCTGTATGTGTGGGAGTGTATAGTTACAGGGGAATGGTAAGTAACCACAGGGGTCAGAGAGCAAAGGTCAGTGCACATTCTTGATCGGTGCCTTGAGCTGATTTGACAAAATCAGGCCTGTCAGGCTGTTGTTGTGCAGCGTCTTACCGTCTGTTATCTCACCGAACCTGATGCATCTTTGTGCCCCAACACACAGACGCAGGAAAACATCACCGGTGCACCTTTTTGTTAGCTTGTTAGTTATATTATTTGTTGTGTCATGCAGTTCAGAGCCCGGATAAAACACAATATAAATATTATGTAACAATGCAAACAATGAACAAACCACAAAAAAAGGTTCCCATCCTAAACACAGCTCAAGGTTGTTGTATTATAATTAATATATTAATATAATAGTTATTTAATTAAAAAAGATAAAACATGATATGAGCCTCATTTTCAATCTCACCTAAATCACATAACAGACAAAGCTTTTTATCTTCAGGGAGACCATTCTAGCTAATGGTACCTTACCCAAGATTTTTTGATTTTGGGTTGAATTCTTCTTCTAATAAGACTCTAAACTGTTATTTTTCATGAGATGATATGTTTGTACTTTAGGTTTTCACCAAGCATCAACAGAAACTCTAAATTGGAAAAATATAAAGCGAGACAACGGTAAAATAAGGTTCAGGGCAAATGATGCTGTTGGGCAGAGGTTTAGTACTGTAACCTTTGCTGAGTCAGGTGTTGGAAACATATCTTGCTAGCAGAAGAGAACCATCAGCCACAGTGGTGCCAAGAACCAGATAATGTGGCTGAGACCAGCTGCCCATCTGGAGATTTTGGCGATGGAAGTGACTCACTCTTTGTAAAGAGCTCTAAACTGCAGAAAACGTTGTTAAACACGTTTAAAGTCCTCGCAGATTGAACTGGGCTGGAAAAATATATTCTTCACACTCTTTGGCTTTACATTTGGTCTTGAATGTCAACTTTTAATAGGAGAAAACGCAGCATGTGGTGTATAGGGAACTGTCTGGGAGCTTGGCTTTGGGTAAATAAGACGAATCAACAGACTCTCAATTAGGTGGGATGCTTTTCACAGCTCTGATCTGTGATTTAGTTTCTTAGATGAGTGTACTTGCACACAAAAGGTTGCTTTGTACAGCTTTAAGACTCTTTTGAACTAATATATCCCTAATTTTAGAGGAGGAAAGTGTTCTCTCTCTCTGGGTCAATGTGTGTGAGCGTTTGTGGTGAAAGGGGAATATCTGCTACAAATGGTTTAGTGCTGTGTATCCATGTTCAAGTTTCGATCTCATTTGGGTTAAATTGTTTACACGACCCTCTGATATCCTGCAGAGACGCGTCCTTAAATTGATAACTGATCTTTCTGCATGTGAATGTAGTTCTTGTTGAACCCTGAAACCTTTATGTCGAGCTTCCTGCCATGTTGGTGAACTCAGCTAATGAGGAATCCTCAACCTGTGTATGCACTCGCACGTGTGTGTATGTGGTTTGTGTGTGTGTGTGTGTGTGTGTGTGTGTGTGTGTGTGTGTGTGTGTGTGTGTGTGTGTGTGTGGCCACTGTGGGACGTCGTTAAGGATCTCTGTGTGATGACTGGTATTGTGGGATTTCATCACGGTCACAGCAAGAGAGGGCGTAATCTTTACATCCTACACAGAGCAATCAGTGATGAGCCCAGGCCTGGCTGTCCCTCCTCCTCACACACACACACACACACACACACACACACACACACACACACACACACACAGACATATCCCACCTCAGTCTTGTGCATATTAATGGATCTGTATCACCATCTTGTGTGATCTTGAGGCGTGTGGGCCAACAGAGACTAATCCCACAAATATCTTGGTCTTTCTCGCCCCATACCAAAGGCTTACAGTCATCCCACACCCCTGCTGTAACTCTTTAGCTGAGCAGACATGCAGCCAGCCGCAGTCAATTTCTGGAGAGGTGATTTTGGCGTCAAAAGATGACGCAGAGCCGTGCAGACTCAGAGGCTGCAGACTGCACGAGGCCTATATTACCAGCATGTTTACCTGTTGGCGGTGAATCACGCCGCCCTGCCGGGTTTTTGGCCAATATACGAGGCGATGTGGTAGAGTGAGCCAAAGGACCGCTGCAGCTGTCAGCGGCTGACATGCAGAACAAATTACCGTTCACCTCGCATCTCCACGAATTAAACTCGGAACTGATCCAAGTGTCCAAACACACACACACACACACACACACACACACACACACACACACACACACAAATACACAAGCTGCCTCCATTCCCTGAGAGACACCTAGGATAAATTATGTGATTATGTAAATCCATCAGAAGGAAATATTGCAGGCATCATTCAGTAATTCACATTATATTTTGATGCCTTCTATCTCCTTTTTCTCTTTATCACTCTGACATTTCCCTCTCCTCTCCTCCCTTTGCTCCAGAGAAGGATTTACTCTTCTTTTTTTTTCTCCCTCCCCCGCTCTCCTGGTTGTGTGGTAGAAGATGAATGTGGATTTTGTATAGCCTCTCTAAAAGTAACACTCCAACATCCCAAATCTACAGACTGTGCCGTAACAAAGACGGCTTAAGATGGTATTCTCAGTGTTTGTTGTGAGGCAGCATTTCCTGCCCCAACCGTCAGCAGATTCTGCACTAATCTGCCCGAGTGTGTGTGTGTGTGTGTGTGTGTGTGTGTGTGTGTGTGTGTGTGTGTGTGTGTGTGTGTGTGTGTGTGTTTGAATAGCAGGCTCCAAAAGTGTTTTGTAGGGGGTTGTTGTGTTGTCGGGGTATATTGGGAGACTCTCAATGTCTTTGTGTGTGTGTGTGTGTGTGTGTGTGTGTGTGTGTGTGTGTGTGTGTGTGTGTGTGTGTGTGGAAGAAGGGCAAAGGTGCACATCGGAGTAAAGTTGGTCTCAGCCTGATTTTTAGCTATGCCTCTGGATGTCAGCCTGTTGGTTGGTTTGGTCTCTTTTTTGTTCCAAAATATATTTTAACTGACTAAGTAACAAATGTTCTTCAAAGAATCATGTTCCCCAGAGGATGAACACTACTGACTAAATATTAAGATGTCTGTCTTTTCATTTAGTGCTACCAGTAGGTCAAAGTTTTCATTTATTTTAGGATATTCTGCGAAGTATCTCAGGTGAATTGACATTTTCTACCTCCAAAACTAACAACATTCCCATCAGCCTCAGCCGAACCTAATTAGCCAATATTAGCACGCTAACGCGCTAAACCGAGACCGTGAACGAGACTGTCATTGTTGGCTTGCTGACGTTAGCATTCAGCTCAAAGCACCGCTGTGCTTAAGCCTCACAGGCCTGCTACCATGGCTGTAGGCGTTCTGTCTTGAAGCTTGACTCTAAATACAAAAACAGAATCATATTTTCTCATTGAGCCTGTGTGTTTTGTGCTTCTTTGCTACAGGAAAGGCACATAAAAAATGCATGCAAACACAGATCAGTTCAAATTGTCTCTTTAAAGTACAGTGCTATTAGGCCTCTTATAGGAAATTATCTCAGCATATCTAAACTGGTTGTTGGAAATCTTAGCGAGGAATACGAGGAGAGCGGCAGCAGTTCTGGTGGTAGATGAAGACAAAGAGGTGGAAATGTTTGATTTAATTGTTCTGTTGCTGGGTTCTGTTCTGCAGCAAGGGAGTGTGCATCATCATTAATTAACTGGCTTACTAGGCTTAGGTAGTATCCTGGCAACAGATCTTAAGGCACAATCACACACAGACAAACACGTGCACACGTATAGGCTCGTACTTCAAAGTGTACGCAGTGTTGGTTGAGAACCGTCATTTTGATGAACAGACTAAAGATGTGTTGAATATAAATGAAGAAAACCCAGATATGGTTGTTGTCAGGAATACTGAGGCACTAATCATAAAGGTGTCAGTCATGACTTGTAACATCAAAGTGAACAGAGAAGTGATGTTATATTCAATCAGTAGCCTTTCTTTGCCTTCGAAGTGAAGATCAATACTTCCAGCACTGTGTCAAGCGAGTGTGAAGATTTTTATAATCTTTTTTTCCATTGTATGATTTTACAAAAAGATGAGTCATAGTTTCAGGTTCAGTGAAACTCCTAAACATGCAATGTAGTGCATGAATAGCCAGCATTTGTGAATCAGTGCATTATTGCATTTTGAGGCGCATTGATTTCTATTTCAATAAAGTCATTTGTGTCCCTTGGGTGTCACTCGTGGAGCTTTGCTTTCCTTTGCGTTGCTTTGGAGTTTATTTTCTGCTCAGTAATTGGAAACATTTTTACTGTCTTCTCATAAAACGTATTGAGTCCGTGGGTTTTGATGCGGAGAGCTGGATAAAAAAGAAATGAGAATAAATAGAATCAGTTAGTTACGGGTGCTGCTCTTTTTTTTATCACACAGTGATTAAAATAGATTCTGCCATAATCAAAATAAATACATGATTTTTATTATACAGCATGTGTGTAAATATTTCTAGTTCAGCATGGTTTTCTATCCAAATCCATGAGGGGGTCACATTCAGACCTGTATTAAACATTCACTAGGATGCAGGGAACTATTAAAGGATAATTTCACCCACAATCGTCACCTACTGTAACTCTAGTGATATGTAGCCATGCAGATAGTTTGGGCTTCATATGCCCATGTTTGTGGTACTCACAGAATTTAAATCAGTGCCTAAATTGGACCAGAAAAAGGTGCCAGTACCCTAACAGAGAACAACCCTGACCCTAATTCTTGTGGCATTTATCCTTTTTAACAAGGACATTAGCATTGAGCTAGCTGTGTTTACACTGAGATGCAATTTTAGAAATACTGAGGTCCAAAAAGTGAATTTGCTTGGGGGGTTTCAAGGCATCAAAGCATCAAAGTAATTATTTTATGGTAATTATTTCGAAATTTTTATTGTATACCCCTCGCCCATGCTCACCAAATAAGAAGCATGTGAGTATTTTATACTATTTCTTGAGCATACACAACCACCTGCATGGCTAGTTACCAGTAGACATAAAGGTTGTTGAAGAAGCTCAGAGAAATTCCTCCTCTTACATGACACCCAGTGAGAGCACCTGTCTTTGTGATGTTAAAGTCACAACTGTACATTATGTAACAACATCGCAAGTTTCTCCAGCAGCCACAACATCTTGATGATTTGATAACCATTCAGTTGCAAACTGTGTGACAAAAGGCATTTTTCTGGAAGTCAACACATAACTCTCCAGTGGGCTGTTTGTTGTTTTGATGCATTTATTCCCAGCTGTCAATAGAGGACATGGCTCCCCAGCTGCTTTACTCATCTTGTCAGTTTAGATTAAATGGAGAGTGTGGTCAGCACACATGCTCTCAGACCAGACCACTCACTGCTGGACTCACAGCCTGTTTTAAATCTCATATTGATCAACTAATTAGATGGATGCCATCAATCATCAGACTGGTATTTACTTTCATTTTTCCTCGACCTGTTTGTGGTTTTCTAACATCCCAGCGGTGACCTCACTCTTGTGTTTAAAGCAGCCATGCAGTGTGATGATGTCATGTAGTTTTAACGCTCAGTCTATCCGAGGTGTCGCCGAACAGCTGTAATTCACTTTCCTGCTGCACCTTTCCATAATAAGTAAGTAGGCACTCAGCCTGCTGCTACTTATTACTCTGAGGACCCTCCAGTGCATCCTGCCCCCACTCCAGTGTTACCAGTGAGCACCATAATGGTGGAGAGAACAGTTTGTCCTTGCTACCACTTCATCACACACACACACACACACACACACACACACACACACACACACACACACAGTACACAGTGTTCGAGAGAGGCTCTAATATTTCAAGTTGTCAACTTCACTTAATTCCCTGTCTCGGTGTGCTTTGCTGTTACATGCTGGAGACACATCCAGACTTTCTGCCTCGTCTTGTTACTACATCCACTTGCATTCTGATATTTTCGGTTTGTTTTGTTTCATGATCCGTGTTCAACACCGGGAACAGGATGATATGAGCTTCTTCAGTGTGCACCTTGTTAAGATTAAGAAGTCCCCTTGTCAAAGATATCTGCCTCTTCTTACCTAATGAAGCAAACAGGCAACCAAGCTGAAAAACTGGCATTGTTCTGCGCCTGGTTGACAAAGCATTCATTGGTGAAATGCAAAGAAAAATGTTGGGGTTGTATTCCTTTGGAAGTTTTGACAATAATAATTGTGTCAACTGCTGGAGGGAGTTTTCCTTCCAATCAAACAAAAAAAAACCGACACTGTTTTTTTGTATCATTGTGTACAAACAACGCGTCACTGAGGTTGTGTTCAGACGTAGCAATGATTATGATAAAGTAATTGCTTAATATTATTACATTTGATTCTTAATTGATTTTATGCTGTCTGTGCATTGTTGTAGCATCTAATAAGCCTGAATGTATCATATCTCATCTTATCAGTGCCTAAAACAAGTTCACACCAACACAAAGCAGCACTTATTTTAATGCTCATCACACTTTGCAGACGTGTCGAATCGGATGATAATACAGGAGTGTTACATGTAGGCATCGACACGTTACATAAGTGTAGGACTGATACAAAATTAGGTGTTCAGGGTTGTTTGGGAGCTGTGTTTTTGTCTTACTGAATGCATGGTGTGGACCGAAAGTTGTTTGTTTTATTCTCCTAACGGCTACAGTCTGAACATGACAAAATGAAAAAATTTCATTTGTGACCTTTTAAAATCCCTTCAAAAATGTGTTGCTTACTGTTCTTTCACTTTTGGATGTTTGACCTTCACTTTGCAGAATGATGGATGTGCAGAGTTTGACAGTAGTAGATTGTTCTCACATTCGACTGCTGAAGGAGGAAAAGAGTGTGTAAAAAAGTGTGAAAAAACCTTAAATCCGTGTTTAAGACGACGAGTATGTACGAGCAGCTTAAAACCTCCAGTGCACATCAAGTGAGAGTGAAGTAAGAGACGTCTTATGTCCAGAAGTCAAATGTCGGAAATGAACAATATTTGCATATTTATAGATTCTGGACTTTTCAATAAGGGAGAAGGAGATGTAAAAGAATATTAAACTAGTTAATTAAATTTTTTTATGGTGAAACCACATCAGACACATTGTTACTCCAAGCAGAGTATTACTATAGGTTTTTAAAACGTATCTGGAGATCTTTTAATACCGCAGAACGATCAAACACATACCTGTGCTTGCACATGTTCGCACACACATCACATCTCTGCATGTCGGCCTTCTTTGTATTCACACACACTTTCATGCGTGCGCATACATCAAACACAAACCGCCTCCATTATGCATCATTTTGATGTTTGAAGAGTGAAGCTGGTTGATGTGTGATGAAAGCTGTAGGTTTTTCTGTTATTCTGGACATTTCAGGCTCGAACTGACCCAGCAAATACATTTGGGAGGACAGGAGGGGAAAGAGAAAGAGAGAAAAAGAGACGGGGTCATGTGTTTGGGGAAATGTGTTTTATGTTTCAAATGCATGATGTATTTCTGTGTGCATACATCACAGATCTCTCTCATAAATCCACCTTTTCTCTCCTCTGCCTGCTCTTGTTTGTAGCGCGCCTGTGTGCTAGTCTGACCTGCAGCCTGGGATGTGTTTGACAGAATGCTTGATGCTGCACTTCTTTACAAACAGCCTCGACCCGGCCGCCAGGAGGTCTCTGCCTGCAGACTGTTGAATAGAAAAAGGCCAACAGGGTTGAACTGAGCTCACAGGGAGGGAAGGGACACCAGAACAGAGAAGATGACCAGAGGCAAATGTCTGTCATGAGATTCAGTTATTCTGTTGTGGGTTCATAAGTTGAGGGTGTCACAGGTGCTGCAACTGTACAACACCTGTGTTTACATTTATTCTTCCATTGTGTCCTTGTCAAATCCGACAAGAAAGAAGAAGATTTATGAAGCAGACTTATCTTTTATTCGGACTGAATGAAGAGTTTTGGTTTCCAGTGAAGCGCCAGACATCCGCTTCCTCCTTCTGGCTTCGACCTGAGGGAAGATGTTTATTTAAAAAAATGAAGAGCTTTTCAGTGGCGTGCTGCAACAGGCCATCATCAGTGTGAAGGTCTGATATCAGACAGACAGAGAGACAGACAAATGGGGCTTTGTTGATGTGTTTGACTTCTGTCCTCTACCTGCTATTGAGCTGTAACTTCTTCCTGGTTTAACAAAGCTGACTGTCGTCCCTCCCCGCTGCCTTCTATAGCTGATCAATGGGAAAGCCTGCTGACTGGAACCTCCCTTTGTTTCTATGATTAGCAACTGTGTTGTGTTAGATGGTGCTTTCATGTGTGCACACATGTGGGAGGGCAGGTCAGGAGGATGTGAGTGTGTGCTTGTGTGTGCTTGTCTATATGGAGCTGGAGCAGACATAAAGGTTGGTCATATACCTGCCTTATCTGTTTGAATGCAGACGTATAGGCAGCCAGGCAACAAGGTGGTAATTTGTGTTCATCGGGTCTCGGGCTACTGGCTGCAGACACCCCTCTGTAACAGGAAGCAGGGGAAAAAGAGAGAATGTGTAACCACATTTCTTTCATTTTTCTTTTCTTTTATCTTACTCTCCCACTTCCTCAGATAGTAGCCGACCACCACGCTGAAATCTGAGGTTAATCAGGTGGGAAGAAAGATGAATCAAAAGGCATTTTAGCTCTTACGTAAACACTGTTTGCTTTTTCAACGTTACAATAATGTATTTTTTACATTTTGAAATAAAGACTAAAACGTCAGGGTTTTGTTAGGAAAGAGAATTTCATTCAAAATCACATTGACAAACAAATCCAGCTCTACAGCATAACCTTGCTCACCAAACTGTTGCAGTCTAGACAGGGACGGTTAATCTTTTCAAACAGCATGTAATATTGTTATTTATTAGATATTTTTAAAGCCTTTAACAAAGGCAGGTTAAATATCAGCATTTCAACAGACTTTGAGTGGCTGTAGCTGTGATGATGGATTTGTTTTAACAATAGCAGGACAGAGAGATAAAAGGCGTAGACAGCTTCAGACAGCAATGATTGCAGTTGGAATCAAAAGGTTGAAAATAAAGCATTACAAGCATGTTAATGATAAGGGAGAAACATAGCTCACTGAGGCCTTAAACATTGGGAACACTTTTTACTTTTTCAGGAAGCTTGATTAAAAAAAACCCTTAATGAGGCATTTCAGTGACTTGGAGAAGCAAGTGGAGCGGCCACCAGCCTGGAGGCTACGTCAAGACCTTGGCTCTCTTTATCATCTGAAATACAGCGGGAATCCCACAGTATTAGAGACATACTGAAAAAAAAAGCAATTTCCTAGAGGAAGTGTAACAAGGATGAAGTCTGTCTGTTTGGATGAATGAGCCTTGTGGATAAATTCTGCAGGTCGGAGGTCAAACCTTTAACAGCAGTTAATGGTATACAAAAGGTCACCAGATCAGCCGTAGAAAACACACACACACACACACACACACAATCATTCAACCTGTAGTGATCAGATTTGTCACCTGTAATGTGGCCGCCATTGTCTCCAGGCGGAGCATAATCTTAAAGTGATTTTTCATGGATAATGGCCTGAATGATGCATTTCCTTGTGGTTTCCTGCTGCTCCTGTTGTCTCATCAATACAGATGGGACTGGCAACAGGGAAACGGGCCAAACTGTTCATCTCTGGATGTTTTCCAAGGACTTTGTGTGTATATGCATGTTCCCGCAGTGGGTGTATATGAGTACGAGAGACAGAAAAAAGACGATGGAGAAGCAGAGAACAAAGTACGGGACTGATTGATCTGACAGTCTAACACATTTGCCTTTTAGAGGAGCCCCAGTGGGAGTTTATTAAGAGCAAAAGCCAAAAGACAAGTAGGGGATCTTATTCTTTCTCTACAGCATCTGTAAAAATGTCATCCTGTTTCTTAACTTCACCTTGGCTCTGGCTGAGTCTCTGGCACTGGTTCTCAGCACACCTCGGTTGTAATTTTTCTTTATAATCATTACATAATTATGATTGCATTACTGTCTTTTCAGATTGAGAAAATGTTCCTGTATCTCCATATAAGCTGTGGCCAAGCCACATTTTGCACTTTTCAGTATCTGTTATCTTTGCTGTGGTGCACTGGAATGACACTGCAGATTCTGGGGGAGAAAAAACTAATTTTTTTCCTCACTGTTTCTTGCTGAAGGGAACAGTACTAAATGCTCATTTATTTCAAACTGTCCTGGGGCTGGAGTGGATTGTGGGAGTTGCTATTTTTTCTCTCTGAACTCACAAGTAGATTTTTCGTTTTTTTTTTTTTTTTTTTACTGTTTGGGTTTTTAAAAATCTGCTTTAAAAGAAAAAGAGAGAGGGATTTATGCAAAAATGAAAGAAGAGTAGAAAGTAAGAGGGACTGTTGATTTTGATCTGGCACTGCAGGGGATGATGGGAAATCTGTAGGTGTTTGCTCAGGCACGAAGGAGGCCAGCCACCCCCTGGGCCATCAGCTCCTCCCTCAGGTTGATTTTTCAGCTCTCTCCTCTTCCTCTCCAGCTCTGGAGTGTTTCTTTTGGCATTGCTTTAGCTTGGTTAGTATGCCTCATCCCCCACCCACCCTCTCATAATCGACTCCCTTTTTGATCCGACTCACTGCCTGTTTCTGTCCCTTGAGGTTGCATCTCTGTAGGATCCGTGTTTCAGCTGTGACTCCAGGAGTGAGAGCGCCTCTGGGATTTCACTTTTAGATTTCAGGAGCGTGCACAAGTCTGTCATAGAAACATGAGATGGTTTTTTGTTTGTTTGTTTGCTCCACTCTGACAACCTTAGTACGGAAAATGAAGGATCCATTTCAGCCTCATTTCTCTTCCCCACATCTATGAGCAAGTCTTGCTCTGATTTTCTATTTTGTAATTTCCTTTTTCTGTATTTTCTGGCTGCATCTTTCTAGATGTGTTTTTATTTTGTTAAAAAAACCAAAAACAAATGCCCGCAAACTATTTTATTAACTCCATATTCAGCGCAGATCTCCATCACTACCACACTAGTAGTTTGCAGTGCAAAACATAAAAATATGCTGTACATAAGCTTTTTTTGCACTGATCAGTACCCCCAACTGTGCTTAGTAAGGGAGGACAAGAGCCAAAGAACCCTCTGCATTAAAAACTGTATGTGTGTGTGTGTGTGTGTGTGTGTGTGTGTGTGTGTGTGTGTGTGTGTGTGTGTGTTTTGGCTGAAAAGATGAGCAAATCGACAGAGAATAAATCAGCAACTATGTGTATAATTGATTAATAGTAATTTTTCTACAAAAACGTTTTACATCAGTGTAAACTGCATTTGGCAGGCAAAAGAAGCAAGATCAGTGTTAATCTGTGTTATTGAGGGTATAATTGGCAGATTAACAATAATTAAAATAATGGTTAGTTGCAGAACCTACTGTGTTTATGTATACACACACACAGTATATGTTTCTTAATAAGCACATAATGTCCCCGAGTGTTACAGTTAAAAAAAAACCCGCCCAAATACACAGAGGCAAAGGTTTAAGAATCTTTACTTGAAGTTATTACAAGGATACGAAAAAATCCAGACAGGAGTTCAAAAGTTCAGAAAGGGCTAGACTGAGGCAGAATCCTAAATACACAACACTGGTCAAAAAATAGGATCAGCATCAGATAACTAAAGCCAAATACTGACGCTGGAAAGCTACAGCACGTAGACAGTCTGGCAGGGAACTAGTGGATGTGAACCAGTATATATATATAATGAGGTCATGAAAAACAGGTGAGGGTGAGCAGGTGAGGTCTGAAATGACAGCAGAGTTGGAACAAATGAAGGAATGAATCAGCTGCAATTCCCAAAACCATGACACCGAGTTCTGATGTGCAAAGTTTTTTATCTTATTATTTTTGCAACCACGCCACACACTTGCTGCATTATAACCACAACACACTGTTGTCCTCCAAGAAAAAATAAATCTTTTGATCCAAAATGGGAATAGAAGCATCTTAATACTACGACAAGCAATCTATAACTGTGAGTAGGAGCAGTATTGTTGTTCAATGTCGACTTTGATTAGGACTTCGTCAAGGTTGGTTACTATGGCAGCCGGAGACAGTTACTATGGCTTGTTGCCAGTCCGCATCATTGAGGGAGGTGAGGAATCGGGGGGTGGGGGTCTCTCTCTCTCTCTCTCTCTCTCTCTCTCTCTCTCTGTGTCGCCTGCTGAAATAAGCTTTAAGGGGAAGAGGAAACAAGTTTAAGAAAGAGGGAGAGCTCGTAGCACATGAAGATCAGAGCGTGGAGAGGCTCGTCATGGGTGAAATGACAGACAGGCTGTGAGAGAGAGAGAGAGAGAGAGAATCAGAAGTATGAAAGCAAAGGAACAACAAAGGGTTCAGAGAAGAGTGACTTCTATTAGCGGAACGAGGAGGGAGAGTGAAATGTTTTGGTTGAAGTCAATTACAGCTGTGGTTCTGTGGAGTAATGAGTCTGGTCGTGTTTCCTGCCTCTGTACCCCTCTCATTAGCTGGCACTGGAGGACGAAAAAGGTGTTTTGACAACTCTAGTTTAGATGTGTTTGTGTGCATGCGGCTGCTGTACTTTCTGCAGATCCTGGACAGCCGTTAGACTGGACAGGATAATAAGTGGGAGGCCATGTCTGCATTCTGTACCGTCTCTGGAGCTGCTGTTTTTTTTTTTTTTATATGACTCACTCTTTTTCTCAGTTTCCAGTCTTATGTTTCTTTCTGCTCATGCTCCTCCCATACAGCTTATTCACCATTGACATTAGGGAGGGACTTGTTGGTTGCCCCCAGCAACACGATCAAACTGAGTGACATGTTGTTAGATGTGAGACAGGATTTATGTTCACATTGGAGGATCCTACAGTGCATGATTTACATCCAGTCATTGTTGAGTGCTGGTGCAGGGAGTAGCAGGGCTACTGTTAATTTAGTGGTGAATAACAGAGGGAATAAACTGGGCTTTAATGCAGGAGACTAAGGTTTGTTTCCTGTCTCAGATCACCTATTATTTAATATATACAGTAATTATATAATATATACTGTATATATGAACATATGTAAGTTAGAATCGCATGCAAATCGACAAAAACACAAGCAAAGGAAAAAAAACATCTTCACCAATTACATGACAATGACATTTTGACAGGCACGACAATAACAGATGATGCTTATTGAGCAAACACGTTGTCAGTCAAATCTAAAGTACATGAGCTTTGTGTCTTTTGTGCCTCTTTTGTGTGTCTGTGTGAGTTTAAAATTTTTCATTTGCACAGAACTGATGAGAAACACAATACATGAAAGCCATTTTCTAGATATTGTTAATTTAATAAAATATAAAAGTTGTGTCCAGTATTGTTAATAGTTAATAAGTAAATCACTTTACATGGAGGGAATGAATTGTGGTCATCTTCCAAAGTGGAGACAGAACAAGCTTGACTGCTGTATCTATACTGAAGTTGTCATTAGCAGATAATATGTAAATAATTAGATAACAAATATTACATCACAGACGTTGTCATTGAAGCCCATCTGCTGTTTTTCACAATCGTCCAAGATCAGTGTGGTGCTGGGGGAGTGGGTTGATCCGAACACATGAAAGGAGACCTCAGATCATGTGTGATGAGTCTGTATATGTGGGGATGACGCAGCTGGTGTCTTTGAACAGCTGGAGTTATAAAACAACAGAGAACCTGTGGGCTTCAAACATGGAAGGGCAGCGGTCCTTTGAAACATGACAAGTGAGGATCTGATCAAAATGTCAGTGTCAGAAAAAGGCAGAGCAGAGTTGAACCTTTGAGTGTAAAAGCATGTTGCTGGTGCAAGAGCCTTCACAGTCCTGCAAAATAAACAACTATCACAGGGCATCAATGAGAAAATTAGCATATTGCCTTTTTTTTTGCATTCTCTTTGTTTTTTCTTTTCAGTTTTGTGTGATCACTTCTGTCTGCACTGCAGTCCTTGTTGCTGCAGACTCTCACCACTTTTGTCTGTGGGAGGCAGACCAGAACAAGTCACTGTGCTGCAAAGAGAACTTGATCCTTCACCAGTGAACAACAATTATTGTGTTTGATGATGCCGGAAGAACCAGTGCTGAGGACTGAACCCTTGTCTCTATAGTGTTGCACCACCCAGGCCCTTCAATCAATCAACTGACTTTTGTGTCCTATTTTTTGAGGGTGAACTTGTTCAAACTTGTCCCTTTGTACTGTGGATGAAAAGGTGATACACAACTGTGAGCCAGTTGTGTATCTCTTGTGTTACATCTGTATAAAATGTACTTTTCAGGGTGCCTGGTTAGCTCAGTCGGTAGAGCTGGCGACCCATGTACTGAGGCTGAGTCCTTTCTGCAGCGGCCCAGGGTTCAAATCCGACCTGCAGCCCTTTGCTGCGTGTCATCCCCACTCTCTCTACCCCCCTTTCCTGGCTGTCCCTATCAAATAAAGGCCAAAAAAAAATATGTACTTTTCATTACAAAATTATAGATGTGCTGTTTTTTCATGCAAATATCCAGAATATGGTACTTAACGCAATAGTGCCGTATTCACGCTGTATCGACCGGTTACTATAATTCCCATTATTCCAAGATGGATACTCCCACTGCTAGCCTTGTAGAGAGGCCATTTAAATACCTTTGAATAGTTACTTTTGCTGTGTTGCTTGTGTGTAGCAGCAGTTTGCTAACAAAAGAAACCACATACCCACTAACTAATGGATTAATTGATTGTATTAGTGTTAATATTGATTGTTATTTACATCTAACTGCCAGTGATGGCAGCTTAGCAGCCATTTTACAGTTTGTTGACACCTGATGTGAATGGTATCTCCAACATGCTTGTAATTACGGTCTGAAGAATGTGAAGTGGATGTTGTTTTAGAGTTTACATATGTCAGCTTCCCTTACCTGATTGGTGCTTGTTCACAAAGAATATGGGAGAGGTTGCAGAACACAGAGGCGATGAGCTGAAGTATGTTTAATCAGGTTCTGTCTGTGCAGCCCTGCAGTGTTCCCGCGTCCTCCAATAGGACAACAAAAGCAACCGGAGCAACAACTAGAGCTCCATTCAGTCAAAGGACGTCCTGGAGGGGCATTAATCCAAGATGCTGCTTACCTCGGCTTTTTTCTCTGATAACTTAAGATCCACATGTCCGATGACTAAAATCCTTCATCCGATTAAAAGATATAATTAAAAACGACCAAGGTCTAATAAGTGTACCATAAAAATGTGTCTTAAAACTGGATAAAAACGCACCGTTACCTGAATAAAAAACATAAATTAAACATAATTGAGAACATTTGGGATAATGTAAGTACAAAACTTAACAAAGCATATAACATAGGTCTAGTGTTTTAAGACATTTAAATCTGGAAATGTTACATTTGTTGATCTTTTCCGTTGTGGCCACATCCATTGCAAATATTCCTCATTAAAACTGTAACTGATTTTCAAGTGGAGAGGAGCTAATGCGTGTTAATGTGTGAGATGAATAACAGGGGAGTGTAAGAAGTGTTGACAGGACTCCCATTATTAGCAACCTCCTCTCACAGTGTGTGTCGGGCTCTTACACTCCCCACTGTGTCACTTTCCAAGGTCAGCTGATGTTCGTATCCACATTTTTAAATTCCCAGTATAGCTCTCTCTTTCTCTCGAGCATCAACATTTGAAATTTGCTCTCCAGTGAGCAACAAGGCTACCTTTTCTTTCTACTCCCCCCTAGTCTGAGGAGTGTAACTCAAGAACAGCAGGTCTCAAACATGACTGCTCAATTCATCGATTCTCTGGCATCAACTTGAGTTTCATCTCTGTGGTTTCAGAATAACCCCTCTTTGGTTTTAATTGAGTTTAGCACTGAGGTGGCGCTCCCGCATGTTCTTAAGTCGTATTGTTTGTGTTAGGGAATGAAATGTCAAGGTGAGGAATATTTGAGTAGTGCATGCATACCCAATATGACTCTGGGGTTTAATGGGATTAACACTGGATTTACCTTCACAGGGCAGGAAGGCTGGATAATAAGTATTTGTAAGAAACACAGAAAAGAGAATATCAATTTAAACAACATGGAACATTTTCTTTGTTTGTCCAAAGAAAGAAAATGTGAGTTAAAAAGAAACATTCCCGTTTGGCTTTTTAAACTGCAAACTAAAACATTAAAGCAATAGTTCAATATAAAAAATAAAGCTTGATACCACTCTAACATATCTGTCAATTCAATATGAAACTACAACCAGCAGCAGGTTAGCAATTAGCTTAGCACAAAGACTGGGAACAGGGGGAAACAGCCAGCCCGGCTTGGTTTTACACAGTTATACTTATTGAACAAATAGTATACAGTGTGTTAAGTAGTGAGCTTTACGGTTGGTTAGGTGGATTTTAGGGGGGTTGCATCTCTCCCATGTAAGACAATCTGATACATATCTAGAAAAATGGGCTAAGATACGATTCAGGGACGTTGCATTTTAATATGGAACAGTTTGGTGCGATTTCAATTTGATATGATGCAATCTGATATATATATATATATATATATATATTTTTTTTTTTTTTTTTATGGCAGAATTACATGTAATTGTGTATATTGCTTTTACAATATACACAGACGAAGGCTTGTAGCCGAGTTGTAGCTAAATTGTGGCTAGGTGAGTGTTTTGGTGTGCAACTGCTGACTTTAATCTTTGTCCAACAGACCTTACAAATGGCTAGACTTTCGTCCAACTTTCCTTCCTTCCAAATGTCATCCAAACTTTAGATTTAAGATTTTGATGGTGCACTGTAAATAATATTGCTGTTTTTGGACATGTTTATGTACTGACCACGCAAGCCAACATTGCTCTTGTGACTCTTGTCACAAGACCCTTACTATGACCTTTCACAAGAGGGGAGATGCTGTTAACAGCAAAGCTTAAGTCAATGACTCAACATAAGAATCAGACCATCGACGGGGTCATGGTAGATTTAGATCAATCAAGGGGTCCACATTCCAATGAAGTTGCATTTATAACGTTAAAACCAATTTCCTTCTCATATGGGTAAATCTTTACACTCCTAGTAGATTTGATCACTTTCCGACAGAGCTTGTTTCCAGTCTTTTTGTCCTAAGCTAAGCCAAATGGCTGCTGGCAGTAGCTTCATACTGAACAGACAGATGTGAAAGTGGCATCAAACTTCTCATCTAACTCTCCGCCAGGAAGTGAATAAGCATATTTCTTAAAATGTCAAACTATTCCTTTAAGGCTTAAACTGTACATATTTCGATTGCTCGGCTTATCTGAATTTCACAGAGGGTCTGAAGCTGCAAAGTTTTCTCATCACTGCAGAGTGGCG
The DNA here is from genome assembly GCF_905237075.1 of Dicentrarchus labrax. NCBI lineage: Eukaryota > Metazoa > Chordata > Actinopteri > Moronidae > Dicentrarchus > Dicentrarchus labrax. The sequence goes on along the minus strand of NW_026136719.1, from coordinate 15,259,398 downwards.
GCTGCACTGACATCAGACAAGGTCACACCCACTGCTGTGATGGAGGTGTTCACCATTTGGATTACAGGGATAATCCCTTTATTATTTGACAATATGTTACCTGAATCTTGTCTGACCTCCACAGTGACGCGATGGTGCGATCGGGTCTGTTTGTTCAGTCCAGAGTGTGTGTTTTGTGTTGTTATCCACACAGAGATGATGCTTTTGCCTTTTTTTTTCTGTATTTGAGTTATTGCCTAAACTAAGACACGGTTATCTGATCTTTGCCTGTGATTTGATCAATAGACAAAATTACCGTAGCCTCCCAAAAGGCCAATATTGTTGTGTGGTAATGGAAATGCACTGCCACATGAGCAATGCTTTCTCCCAAAGTAATCCACATTGATTTGTGGGGCCACTTTGATAAATTGAGGGGGGTTTAGGTTTCATGTTGGTCCATTGCACAGTCCTCGGCTCCCTCTGTGTTGTGAGGGTGTGTGAATTGATGCCTATGGACAGAACAAACCCTTTAGGGCCCTGTGAAAATAAATACCTAAATCATAAAAATTGTTCTAAAAGTTTTGACCACCTAAAAGAGAGGATGTCCCCATTTATTGTATACTTAACTGTTAAGCAATTATTTTCATATGCTAATGATAACTGTGTGGGAGAAAATGTCTATTAATATTTATTAAAGTGTGGGAGTGTCATTTGTGCATTCATTTGTTACGGAGACAGTTAGTAACTTACAGTTCATAATTCAAAACAGCACAAATACAAAAAAAAAGTCTTCTTTGTATTTTTTTATGGGTAAAATGATACAGTGGGAGCTCCTGTAGGTGGGATACATTTTATCATCAGCCTAGCTGTAGCCAACTGATTTTTCTTTCCATTAGCAGGAAGGTGTTAACAGAAATGAAGTGATTCAAATACTCTCGAATGCAGAGTATGTGTGCAAGTCAGCTGACATTTACCTTATGCGCTCAGTAATGCTTTATTCAGGTGTTTTACAGACAACATTGTGGGACAGAAAATAATTGGGGCAGAAATGCCCTTGAAAGTTAATCACACAGCCGTGAAATTAAAAATGAGGGGGCAAACAAAGCATAACTGCACAGAGCCGGCAGTAGAATAAAATGCTGACTCCACATGAAGCACTGCACTGCATCAACAACAAACAAAACAACTAATGTGTCTAACTAACTAACTGGGACAGGGAAACGGCGAAAACAGAATCATCCTTTTTCATCAGGAGTAGCTGTAAATAGTACAGATTAGATTGCAGCCTGCAAACTACAGCGTAAACATATGTGGTACAAATTAAATACTTACTGGGTATTTACCAGTTGGTGAGAGGGAATAACTACCATAAAAGGGGGGGTAACAAAGAACATTGTTTTACAGTTTGCCTACCCGGTAACTTTAATTAGAATAAAAAGGAGGCCACTTTATTTAATAGCCTGCAAACAGGATTTAAAATGAATGAATAAATCCCCACATGGGCTGACAAGACAGCGCTTACTACCTTCAACAGCAAAAGATTATACATTATATCAAATATAAACTTAACAAATTAAACATTGGATCCCAAAGCTACATTAAAGTATTTTTTTTATCAGACTGTCCTTTTACGGTTTCCCTCTTACTCCCAAACCTTTAATCTTCTCCGCCTGTATTTACATATTTGTCTTGGTATATAAGTACCTAATAAATATTTTGTTGATGCCCTATATATACTGAATACTGTAATCTGAGTGTTACCAGCGAAACAAATGTCAGCAGTACAGATGGAGTTTGCCAAAATGCTTTTTTATTCTCTACATCTCTATAAAAACTGTCCCTGAGAAGAAACCATAAATCACATTGCTTGGAGAAAGATTATACCTTCAGGGTGTTCTCAAAGCAATATGATGTAGCAGATTTTTTAAGGAATGTATTTCTTTGTAAAACCAAAGCTTTTTGTAGAACAGTAAAATACAATTTATTCCAGTTATTCTCAGAGGAGATTTTAGATAATGCTCTTCCATCGCTCTCTCACACATGCATTCAATCATAAACTCACACCTACACATCCCAGTGGATTAAATATAGAAATAATTAAGAGGCAATGATCTCACATGAAGTCACAGAACGAAGCGCTGAAGTTACGCTGTAAAATTCCCTCATCTGGCTTCGGCTGCACTCTTTGTTTTGATTCAAACCCTTCCTTCTTTGTGTAGCACCGCATAATCACATATAAAGTGTAATTAGTGTGCCTGTGTCATAATTGCTCTTGGCCTCACTGGTAGTCTTCAGGGGTGTTGGGAGTCAGCATTGCTGTTTATGCTTTCCTTGATGAAATGATGAATGTGCTGCGTGGACTGCTGCGGTCACATGAAGCTAAGTTTGTTCATTAGCGTGATGCATGCTTTTCTTGGGCGAGGTCAGCTTCTATTTTGTGTCTGTGTGCTGATTTTTGTGTGTAGGGTTAGTTCAGAATTACTGCATGACTCTGTACAGTGTGCGGCTTTTAAAATGAGAAACCTAAATTGAGTTCAATTAGATGACAGTAATTCCACATTAAGATCTGGAGGCTTAAGATCATCACAATTTAGGGTCTGGAATTTCCCACTTGAGGACAATACCACAAACCCAACATCCTCCCAAATCCTCCGTAATTTTAAAATAACAGCGTTAAATGATGTTGTTAGCTCAGGGTTGTTCTCTCTGACTCTACTGTTAATATACTGTGTATACTGTTGGCAGTGTGCTCCATTGACTATACAAGTGGAAATTAGTACGTCTAAACTGACTGATCCTCACGTCTGTTTTTACTTTGAATATACTATATAATAAAAAAACTGAATTTTATTACTTCTCTTACCATTTCAGGATTTATGTTATTTGCATTAACAATGAGGCTGCTTCTTAACTTGCCCCTGACATCAAAGTCAATCATAATATTGTGGCTGTGCCAGCTGCTGACATTTGTACTTAAAATGGTCCTAGCTATGTACACCTACATTATGGTGTGTTATAAGCCATTTATTAAATGCCTGCTTACTGCTTTTAATGGGCTCATATATGTAAAATATCCTCCTCCTATCTATGCACCAACTAGACATGAAAACACTTTTTCTTCTTTCTGGTGTTTCCATTCGGGTTTTTTAAATTTGCAAATTAAAAATTGACAACAACCACTGCAAGAACATATGGATAAATGCACAGCTTACAGAGCTTTGGGGCTTTGAAGATGCCATGAGTGAGACATGGAAGCTCATAGTAGCTGTCTGTTTATGATTCAGTGAACAGCAGACTATGAGTTTGAATTTAATCTAACAACAGCTGCTGTCGTCTATAAAGGAGGAAACTATAAAGTTTTTACATCCACCTTTCAAGCCTGGGGGGGTGAGTGTTTGATACTCAAAAGACGGCGCTTCAAATCACTTGGTCTTTGTTTTGTTCCTGGAGAGAAGAGGAGAGGAGGTTGTATAGTAAAGTCCTTGTGGGTGCTTTGGCCTGTCTCATCCACTCTCTTCAAACCTTGTGTAAGGTCATATCTTATGAACTGCTCTCACCCCAGGCCACAGCACCCGGCTGATGTGTAAGTGAGAACATTACCCAGTGCCAGGCTTGCATGTGGTCTGTGCAGGGTGAAAAGGCTTCACTGAAAATATTTAAACAACCATAAAATCGCTGTTCTATAAAGAAGATGTGAAAAAACAGCAGCAGTCTCTGAAAGTCATAAGCAGAATTACTGAAGTAAAAGCAAGGTTAGAGGCTGATGATGACACCTAAGATTGTATTCTGTTGATTTTCCTATAATGTAGTGTAACACGTGTGCTCATAAAGGCCTAGTTAACTGATTAAAGCACAGTGGCATTAAAGGCTGCAGCTTTAATCATGTACAAACCAACACATGCCAGCTGCCTCAGTTCAGTGCAATCATCAGCATTTAGATGGGGGTACTCTATAGTGGGAATATTGTGCCCAGGAACAAAAACATCTGAAACCCTCTAGCCGTCCTTTAAGTGGCACCCAAATTAATTTCTTTCATATCATGGCTGTTGACAATCAGACAGTAAACCTAGTTCAATGAGCTTGAGACAAGTCAGTGAGTATTCATCTCTGTGTTTCAGGGAGATCTATCATATTGCGTTGAGAAATTAGAAGGCACTGAATGAAGCTTGTGGCCGTAATCATTCACAGAGGCATTTCTCAGCGTTAATTGCTTCTTGACTTGAAAGTGTCGCTCGGTCGCCTCCCTGTGAATGACAGCTTGGTGTGTTTCTTAGTTTGTTCTAATGACTTGCAGAGTTTTATGGCTTTGGAGACAGTGAGCTTTCCCACCAGCACTGAGAAGAGAAGTTAAGTGTCTGGATGATATGGTCTCATTAAGGGATAAAGAATATGCAGCAGATGGAAAACCCTTTTTAGATCCTATAGAACACAGTTAGGACTGAACAATTTAAACATAAGTCTATATTTTTAAAGGCCCAATGTCTGGGAGTTAGTGGCATCTAGCGGTAAAGTTGCAACTAACTGAACACAGCTTGTGTCTGTAAAAAGCAAAAAGTCCCTATTTAGAGCCACTTTTGTGGTAAACTGTAACATGGCCGTTCAACATGGAAGGTGATCTGCAGCGTCTGTATATACAAATGTCTCATTCTAAGGTAACAAAAACACAAGGATTCCTATATCCAAGTGATTATACACTAATGAAAACATACCTATGAATATTAAACCTATCAGCCATAACATTATGACCACCCTGGCACCCTGACTGGTCTGCAGCTATGCAGCCCCACGAACTGTGATGCACTGTGTGTTCTGACACCTTTCTATCAGAACCATTAACTTTTAGCAGAATTAACTTTTTAGTTAATTTGAGCTACAGTGGCTCTTGTGTTGGATCGGACCACACGGGCCAGCCTTCCCTCCCCACGTGCACCAATGAGCCCTAGCTACCCATGACCCTGTCTCTGGTTCACCACTTTTCTTTCCTTGGACCACTTTTGATAGGTACTGACCACTGCAGACCGGGAACACCCCACAAGAGCTGCAGTTCTGGAGATGCTCTGACCCAGTCTTCTAGCCATCACAATTTTGCCCTTGTCAAAGTCGCTCACATCCTCACGCTGCCCATTTTTCCTGCTTCTAATACATCAACTTGACGACAAAATGTTTACTTGCTTCCTAATATATTCCACCCACTGACAGGTGCCATGATAACGAGATAATAAGTGTTATTCACTTCACCTGTCAGTGGTCATAATGTCATGGCTGATTGGTGTATATTCCATTTCTGCCAATAGACTCTATTAAATGTTACACACTCGACCGTTAAGATCTTTGAATTTAAATGTGTCTGAATATTAAAAAACATGTACAAATCTAATAATTAAAAAAATCATTAACAAAAATATAATTGAAAGTCAAGTATGCATTGCAAATAGCCTGAAATTTAACTGTGTATCATTGTAATTTAACAAAACAAATTACAACAAAATGGCCTCTAATACTGGAAGCATTTTCTGAAAGGTGCCTATTGTAAACAGCAGGGAACAGTGTCTTTCTGCAGCAGGAACACATCTTGTGGGTCTTTTAAATCCCTCACACACAGTGAACTAAGGTCTAATTCTGTCTCCCCATGTTAAAGGTTCAGTGATACAGTATCTTTTTGTGTGCCAAGCATTTTAATTTCAATTTATCTTTTTCTGTTTTGATGATTGAACTCAAGGAGGCGGAGAGTATTTATGCCAATGTATCCTATCAAACGTGTGTTCGGATATTAGACAGCTAAAACTGTTTCCAACGAATATGAGTGAGGTTTCATTTACTCATTTGTCCTTCCTCTTTCTCCTGATCTAACATGTTGATTAAAAGTTTTGTATTATCATTATTATGAGAAACTAACTCAAAGTTCAGCTTTAATTAGATTTAGGCATAGATTTGCATTAGCTGCAGCTACCACACTGGGATTTAATTTATTAAATTACGGCAACAATAGTTAAATCATAGAACAGAAAAAGAAGAAGATGAGTGGTATTTTTTTGTGGTTCTGAGCCAAGCTCATGCAAATGAGAAGATGCATTGACACACCAACCAAACCACAACTCAACATACACAAACACACTCTCTCTCTCTCTCTCCCCCCTTTCAAATCTGGTTGGCTGCAGGGCGAGATTATCCTGTCAGCACAGGACTGAAAGCCTGATTCAGCTGTTGGTGTCACTGCAGCCGTATCCAGGATGGATGAATGGCTGGCTCACTGCTGCACACTGCTGAGAGCCGCAACCCTTTACTCCTGAATTATGACCGCTGAGGCCCAAAAGTGCCCATCTGAACTTTGAGCAGAAGTTTGTGGTTGAAGTTTGGTTACCTAGTGTCACATCCAGAAGAATCAGCACTTTCCTCTCTCCCTCACTTGCCAAACAAGACTGCCTATATAACGTGTCCTCCAAGACATATCATAACCGTAGGGACTAAGAGGAGAGCTGGGGAGAAATCATTGCTTCTTTGAATGTACCGGGTGAGAGAGAAAACTAGGTAAAAGTTAACATTACAAGCTCATTAGTCCCGGGGCAGCTGACGGTGTTGCCAAGCAACGGTAAACTTGAGTTAAAGTTAGCTAGCCTAGCATGGTCCAGTTGACAGATTATTAAAACTGACAGTTAAAATCTCACCTCCAGTTCTCCCTGAAGAATAGACAACCTGTGATTGTCACTGCAAATCATTAACGTTGTGTTAAGTTGTTTCACTATGTCAGTTGTTGTTATGTTGTTTACATCTGCTTACCCGTAAGATCACGTGAGGCGATGCCTTGCTTCCTCTTGCACCAAAATCTGTCGTGTGTGATGTGCCAATATTTTCCCAATCTCGTAGTGTGTGCGTGTTTGAGAATAGTAAAATAATCTATGAAGTTTCTTGTTATGTGAATGCTGCAACCTGATTTCAAAATCTTCTGTAGTCTGAGCCCAGCTTAACACTAGCCTTAACCTAACCTCAATTCACACCTTACCCCTGACCAGGACCTCAGAAATTATGTTTTGCTGCATTAGCATCGGTCTTTGGTCCCCATGAGGACTGGTCCTGACAAGGTCCCCAATAAGTAACAAAAACATGTACATACGTATATACAGTACACAATACAGTGTGTGAGTGGTGGCTGTTACAGCTGTGACCAGTGTGTCCAATCATTTCCAACAGCAGCTGTCACAACAACTTTTTGTCAAAAAAAACAACAACAACAAAAAAAAAAGGAAAACAAAATCTAACAGACAAGTTTTGGAAATAATAAGCAGCAGTTTTCATTCATGGAAAGCCTACACAGTTGTATGCGACCCTTAAGAGATATTTTTAGCGGCTACCAGATTGGTGAAATAAAGCAAGAGTCAAAACTTGTCACTGTCTCATAACTGGCACTTGATGCATAGTACAATCAGGAGGGGAAATAGAGATTTTGTAACCTGTCCATCACTCAAAGGCTTTTTCAATTTTGTTGTGTGTGTTCTAGTTCTGCTGTTTTAACAACCTAAAGTATTCCAGACTCTGTTATGCGATGGATTTCATTCCAGTGTTGCAGCCAGTAGGGTCCCACAGTGCAAACATATGTGGATAATTGAAAGGAAAGCAGTGATGTTTTTTTCCCTTATTTTCCATACTCTATGTTCATTTGTTGCAGCATCAAAGAGGCTCCTGTGAAATGAGAAGTCCGTGTGTGTGCTTATGCGTGTGTGACAGGCTTGTGTGCGAGATACAGAGACTGATAGTGATCTAAATCAGGAAGAGAAGCCAGACAGTCACTTCTCTTCTCCTCCTTTTCTCTCTTTCTCTCAGCTCACTCACAACCAATCAGACCTGCTGTGTTCTCACAATGCTTGTGATGCACAGAAACAGGTCAAGGGTTTTTCACCCTCGCAGGTCGCCCCCTTCTTGCTTCAGTGACTTTTTTCTGAGATGAACGGTTTTCTGGAAGAACACTGTGACCGCCCAAGCAAGGAAGCACAAGAATCTCACATCAGAAAGCAAGGCGACACATTCATCTTGGTATACAACAAGCAGCAGCAACACAAGTGGCATTGTTCACATACACCTCTGTGTACACGAGCAGATCAGGGCGTATTCATCCTTGGCTGACACTGGAATATCTTTTTTCTCTCTCTCCTTTTTTCCTGTCAGCTCCCTACTGTTAGCATATCAGAGACTTTACCCATCCTTATATTTACATCCTGTCCAAACAGGCCATGTAGCAAAAGCAGCGTATCGGCAGTGCGGCAGCAGCAGCGACAGTCCTCTGTCAGGCACAGTACGCCTGTGTAGGTCCTACCTGCTTTTTGGCAGTGCACACAGCCTGACATGCAATCACCGTACTGTAATTATGCGTATAAAAGAGCAAAAAGACCGTTTGGTCTTTTGAGTGAAACGCAAGCTGTTACGCAGGCTGTGAAGACAGCTGTGTTTATTAAAATAGAGTGTATTTGTTCCATTAGTCTCATGTGAGATGAACAACTAAGGCTAAAATGTGTCCTGTGTAGACACGGTGGATGATGGTAGAGATAATTGTGATGGAATGGTTAAAGGATCTCTCCTCAGTGCCTTCAGTATGCACCATGAACTTGGACTGATTCATCCTTCCCTTTACATTGACGCTGATATACATGCTTATGCATTTAATATATGAGATTACCTTGTAACAGAAAGCAAGCATAATTCTTAACAGCCATGAATTTGTTGTTTACATTTAATGCTCATATCTTTATTTAATGGAACCTTGTAAATGTTGTATAAGGCGCATAATCATACTCCAGTTCATGCCATGTTGACCTACAGTCTCGTTGCAGTGGCTGCATCACTGCTGATAACTACAGCGTAGCTCTCCCCTCTGGTATGTTACCGTTTATTGTGATATCGACGGATTCACATTCAGACCGACATTCCTGTCTTGATTCATGGATTCTGCAGAGGTACTAGAGACCTCCATGAGTGAGAGGAGAGGAGCAAAAGGGTGGCTGAGATGCCACGCCCCCAGGCAGCAGCAGCAGCCAACCTGCTGTTGTTCCACTGTTTCCATGGCAATGGCGGCGAGGTGCTGCTGAGCTCCAAAGCAAAGTGATGATATACACACGATGGGGGAGGGGTTAGGAAGGAGGAGCAGGTGGTGGGTGGAGAGAGAAAGGGAATACTGTAGGAAACGGATGTTAGGGAAGAAAAGGAGGGGGGATCTGGAGGAGGACCGCTGCTGCTGTTGAAACAGCGGGAACACAAGGAGGCCAAATGCACACGTCTGTTAGCTTTGTCAGCATGAGCTTCGGTTAGACAGGCTGCAGTGCGGAGACTCTGTGGAGCCACAGACACAGAAGCATCAAACACCTCATGATCCCTACAGTGCACTTCACATGCTCTCTGTGTATGCTCACACATAGACACACACATATATACGTAAATACAATAGGCTACACACACTCGCAGACATATTCCGTGGTGCTCATTTCATGGCCAGTAAAGGTTACTTGAAGGTTACTTGAAGCCAAAACTGTCACACAAGCATTAGGAGTTCAGCTCCCATGATGCTACAGCTCACCTTCATTTGTCTTTCATTTGGGAACACACACACACACACACACACACACACACACACAGACACCCAGAAAAAATGTTCTTGAAGGTGAAACACAAGGTGATTGTTCTCTTATTTAGAGCTTCATTCTTTTTCATTCTGTAAACCTGCGTGTCGCACAAAAAACCCCCCCCAAAACAGCCCAACCCTGCTCAAAAGCAAAACTTAGACTCCTTGATTGACATACTTAATAAGCACCATTCTTTTTTCAGTTTCTATGAGACACTTGACACTGTGTAGGAGGATATCGGTGCATTTCTAGCATTATGCAGTTTTTTAGGTGCTCTTCTAAGTAAATCTAAGCAGCAGTGCAGGATTCAGCAGGGAGAGTAATAACATAAATCCCCTAAGTGCTACATAGGGTAGAGCCCAATGAACGCCACATATATGAGATACACAAGGCAAGAGGGGGCATCGGTAACAGACTAAAACAGGAAAAAGGTGTTGGCCACATTAAAAGTCATGAACAATGTGAAGAAAAATGAAACGTCAGGAGATTGCTATAATTATAACAGTTCATAATGAGAGGGACATGAGTATCTGATTGATATTTGAAAGCACAGTGTTCAGCAAACATTTATGTGACATAATTTGGCTTCATTTTTGGCAATTTGAAAATACAATAAAAAAAAGAAACTAAGGGACTGAGTGGGAGGTAAATTATAAGAGCAACACTGTCCACTTATAAACTCTTAGGAGACAGCTCCCTTATAGACATCCATTTAATCAGCAGCTCTCCATTTCATTAAAGGCCAGGATGGTGAGTTTCCCTGGACATATTCTGCTCAGCCTTATTCTTCAGATTTACACAAGTCTGCACTTACAGCCAGAAACACACATGTGCACACACACAAAGCGGCGTGCACACACTTTCACACGTGTCAGATTGTTCTGTTCTGAGAGGCTGCAGAGCAGGAAGAGCTCAGAGAGAGACGGTTGACTCTGTGGAGAGACTGTCTTCTCTTGACCAACATGAAGCAAATGTGAAAGGAAATAAAAGGGGCTGTTTCACTTGAAAGAGAACAACAGGCGATGATCTGACTGAGAGGGATTCAGACAGTTTGTGTATGTGTGTGTGTGTGTGTGTGTGTGTGTGTGTGTGTGTGTTGGGGGGGGTTCTGCAAGGGTCCCTATTCCCCTACTCCTCTCAGCACAGCAGCTGATGGGAAATCACTAAGGATCCTGGCAAATGGCCAGTTTGTGGTTACCACGGCAACCGCACTGGCTCCATCCATCTCGGCAAAGATGATGTTTGAGAAACGTCCTGCTTTCTAAACCCTCGCTTTCCGTAATGGCTTCTTTGATTGGCGCCATGCATAAATGAATAAGAATAAGGTCAAGATTGCGATTTAGGTAGAATCCATAGCAGCTTCGCACGGGCATATCTTTTTTTGTCCTGAACAGTTACAACACCTCCATTGTCATCTGGGTAATTATGGAAGTCCCCACTTTAGATATTAGGATTGAGAGGTTTTTTATTCAGAATGTATGTGTTGTATCTGATCACATTACAATTTATAGCTGCCATATAAATGTTATGTTCTTGGCTCCCACGTATCCACTGACAGAGAAAAAAAGCCACAACCAAACATTTATGAACAACCATTTCTAAAATACGTCTAAATAGCTAGTTTGTTTGTCTTACTTCCTTTAATCATCAGGTCTGTCCTTGTTGTTGGCGAGCTATGAGATAAGATAAAAATACTTTAATACTATTTTCATCTTCTCTCAGTAAACAAATGTGCTGTAGGTGGCAGACTTAATTAAGTATCAGTATGCCATTTGTGTATAGAAAACAGTGTAGGGAATAACAAACCGTGTGTTTTACATGTGTGCAGACCTTTATTGTATGCAAACTCAGCAAGTGTTAATTTATATAATCAGTTTTTGGCAAATGAGTCAGCAGTTTTGATTGACTCCACTGCCAGAAGGCAAACTGTATAATCGCCTGAATGTAAACTACAGAGACAATGTATGTTTAAAAGAGAGAAAATAAGGGAGGGGAGTACCAATTTATGATAAGAAAATCCCAAACTAATCACTTTTTCTTTGGTCTATGACATAAACTTCCACCAAATGTAATTGAAAACCTGAGACAACAAATAGAAAAACAGGCCTGAACCTGTGTATCAGTATCAAGGTTCATCCAGTTAGTAGCAGAGAAACCCAGATAGATGTCTTTTTTCCCCCTAGAAGTTCCTCTTGGGGGTTCCTAAGAGTTCCCAGGCCAGCTGAGAGATGCAAACCCTCTGCTGTATCCTGAATCTGCCCCAGGGTCTCCTCCCAGTCAGTAGCTCTCAGAACATACTCAAGGAGACTCCGCTGAAAGTCTAGGAGAAGGGCCTCGATATCAAGGTCCTTCCAAATCCCTAAGGTCCTTACTCTGTCACATAAACTAAGACTAGACGTAAAGTCAGCTGCTTGTGTCTTTAATTTCATTCTCTCAGTCAGTACTCTAAATCTTTGGGTTAGTACAAAGATTGATCAATTATTGAGAGCTTTGTTTTACAGCTCAGCTCTCTCCTTACAACCACTTTCCAATGGATGGTCTATAGGCAAGAGATATCGCCAAGTATAGTGGATATTTTTACAGTTCACTTAGTGATAATACCTCTAATACCTAAACCTTTTACCTAAATCCTCATCCTGATCCCGACACACTTGAATATAACTCACTGCGGTGCACTACACGTCGGAGGTAACGGTTAGAGGGACGTCGTTTGCAAATATCAAATTTTTTGTCTGCAGAACCTCAAAATAACTTTAATCCAAAAGTCCAACAATGCTGTAGGAGACAAATTCCTCATTTTGAATTCATTTTATATTGTTTATTATCTTCTTTGTGCTTAGTTACATTACTTAGTAACTTAGTTACATGCTTATTTCTTTATGGAAACCCCCACTATGAAACATGAGCTAGAACTACTCCTCTTTTTTTCCTCAAAGCAACTTTGGCCATAGGACTGAGTTCTAACTCTAAATTTATAATCCAGAAATAACTTAATTTGAGGAAGAAAACATAAATGTTCTCTCTTCTGGTTTTTTTCTTCTTCATGTGGACATTTAGTTCTCACATAATGGAAGTACAATAGCACATTCATTAACACACACACACACACACACACACACACACACCCACATGATGTGTTATTTTGTATGATCACGATTAAATACAATATTATTTGTGCTAGTTTCCATGGCAAATATCAAAATCTTGCTTTCCAAAGTAAAATGCAGGTTTAGTTGTTGTGAATGTGCAGCCTGTGTTATGCGTAGGGCTGGAATTTGCTGCGGCAGCTCCACAGATTTATCACTTTCAGCAGGGCTCACGTGGCTTGATTCTGTCATAAAGCAGTTTGAGTTCAACATTTTCACTCCGCCTTTGCAATAAGTCGCTGATCTGCAAAGAGGGAATTTTAAGTTGTTGTATCTCTAAATGTTTGCTTTGTGGCGGGCCTCAAATGACATGTCACCTCTGTATTTGTGTGTATAGGTGTGTGTGTGTGTGTGTGTGTGTGTGTGTGTGTGTGTGTGTGTGTGTATGTGTTGTCTCAGTATCAGAGTAATGCATTCTTTCATGGCAATGACGCGGGCTCCTCTAATCCAGTCCTGTCAAAAGCCAAAGCCTCGCTTTTATCTCCCCGTTCCATTTACACTTGTCAGTACTCTGTGTGTGTGTGTTTGTGAATCTGCGTGTGTGTGTGTGTGTGTGTGTGTAGCAGAAACACACAGAGAAAACCCTCATAGTTTCAAATTAGTCAGGTAATATTGCGGTTTTAAAAATGTATAGAAAAATGTATGCTCACTTTATCATATCATCTGTCAGTTTAAGTTGTTTCCTACCAGCTGTGTGTCACTTAAGCTGGAATGCTTAATGGTCTGAATATCATGCTCTGCTGACTAACAGCTATCAAAGTCTTTAAATGTTATCCAACTCTAAAATTGAGACTCTGAACACATTTCTCATAGTGTTAGTTTTTTTTTTCTTGAACCTTTGACTCTTCTTAAACTTCTGCTGGGAAATATTTACAAAGTTAGTTCAAGATTGCCAAAAAAAATTTACTTTTTATTTCCTCTAGATTTGTTTATTGATATCTAATTTTTGCATTTTTCATGCTTTGGCTACTTAAAATGTCCAACTAATTTAAAATGCAAATGGACTAATACTACATATAGTATGCAGTAAAAGTGGATGGACTGTTTCTTTCTATGTGGAGATGAAACCATTATCATCACTATCTTGTTGCTGCTGTTTCTATTCCCCCAGACGTAAATTAAACAAACTCCAAAATTATTTCCTGGGTGTAAACATTTATGTACATATGTATATGAATAACTGTATATATTGTTTTATATGCTTTATTTTCTATTGTATTCTATAAATGTAATTATCTTCATGTGAGGAGCACAGCGGGACTGCAAATTCTCATACAACCTTGTGTTGTATGAAAATAAATAAATGTCCTTGATTCAGAGAGAGAGCTCTGACTGTTTTGACTTTAAATGTCAACAGTTTTCAGCATTACTCAACCGTATATGCTGTACTGCACCAATGCGTCTTATGGCGACTGACTAAAGGTTGTTATAGACGGGACCACAGAACAGCTTTTATAGCAGACTTAAAACTATTTATGGAACGTGTTTATACCTTATTTTGAGGTTCAGTGCAATTTTTTTAAAATGTGTGCAGTTTGTGCAGACTTTAATTTCACATTTTGTTGCCCAGCTTCTCCTCTTTCTGTTGTTTTGTTTTTCTTTGTTTTATGCAGAGCTTTTTAATTGGTCTCTGTTAAAATGCCAGGAAATATTCTAACACATTTAAAGATGCTTCAGCATTTTTTCAGGAGGTTAGTGGGTGTGTGCTGCCCAGGTTTCAGTGACTAATGCTGCTAAGTATTGCATGTTAATCCTGTTCTGGGAGCAGCCAAGGGGAAAAGCCTCCAGTGACTGACAACCAGCAAAACTATCATGGTTCCCACTCTCCTATCATTTCTCCCTTCAAACATACACAATAACACACAGGTACACACATAGTCCTCCATGTGTACATGAGCACACATACATGTATTGCACAGTGGACAGGAAGGATGGCACGAGGGGGGGGGGAAACAAAGTCAGGATGAAGCAAAAAGCTAAAGAACTTTCCCACATTTCAGTTACATTGAGTCTCTGCTGCAGTGGTGGTCATTCAACCATCGTGTGTGTGTGTGTGTGTGTGTGTGTGTGTGTGTGTGTGTGTGTGTGTGTTATATGTAGGCTACCCTTGATATATACAACAATATGACATGGCTGAAGGAAAGGTGCACTTGAATGTGAAGTCTATTTCTCTACTTTTATAATCGTACAAAAGACCGCTGGGTGAGGTACCTGTGCAGGAAAAATGTTAAATAGAAATGAACAAAATGTGCATATTCTTCTGGATTTTTGCATAAAAACATATCAGACACACATAATGGTTCCAAGAAGACTATTAGTAAATGTCTTAATATTGTACATGTCTGGAGGGAATCTTTAAGTTGCATAATTCTGGACATTTTTGATGAGACTTAAATAGTTGGATATGTTACCAGGAACTGCATTGTGAAATGAGCTCAATTCAACCTTGATTGTGCATTGTGCAGTGCTTTTACTCTTTGCTGCCAGGAACAACACCAAGCAGAGAGAGAGAGAGAGAGAGAGAGAGAGAGAGAGAGAGAGAGAGAGAGGGGTTTGTAATAGTGACACAACATCCCTGGACTCCTTGTCGCAGTGGCTGACACCAGTATAGAGCGGGTGAATATTACCTGCAGTAACACAAGCTTCTGTCTTCTGCTGCCTGATGCAGATTTTACCAGCAGTGAACAGAGCAGACTCAGTAGAGATATTATTAGTACTGACGATGCATTGAGACACAGTCAGTTGGATGTCCACTGGATGTGTCTGCAGCTCTCACACTCCTTCTGGGTTCCAATGTCCACTAATGAGACGTTTTAGAAGAGGAGAATATTCAAGCTACCTGTTTCTACTTTGTGGCTGTTGCCTTGCTTGATTTGATTAACTGCGCAGCATGCTAACTTCATTTTGTATCTGCATTTCCTAAATAGTGTTTATTGGCAAAAGGAAAACTGTAGCACTTGCTTCACAGACTATGGAGGAGAACTGACAAAATAAAATGAACATAATGTTGTTTTGCCGTATGTATGTATGTAAATACAACTACTATAATGAAGGGCATCATTTGAAGTTAATTGTCAGTAAGTTCAGCAATTTCTATACATTCACAAGTGAATTTCACACTTCAGAGACGCTGGCTGCTTTGGTGAAAATAGACCCAGCTTGTCAAGATAGTGGAATAATAAATGAGACAATAGACGTTGGCACACTGATTAGAATACCTGCACATTTTCTCTGGCAGTCACAGCAGAGCCAGACAGTAACACAACTGCGTACGGTGGACATTTGTGGGTTGCAGACTTTATTCTAATGCTATCTAAGCATGTGGACTGCAACTGACAATCATGACAAATACTTCAGAAGACTACAAAAGCAGCTTGTGATTGACTTCTCAGCCTGTAATTTAGACACAGGAAGATATTTTATACACTTATCCACCAGATTTGGGTGATTAAATTAAATCTCATTAAAATCAGTGATTGTATCATATTAGTAACACAAGTCATATACAGTTGGATATATCTGTATTGTTGTCCAAAAACAATTTAAAAAGTTATACTGTTGACATGCCAGAGGAGGGAAAATAAAACATTTTCTAAGACGTACACTAATTAATTGTTTGTAATTGTTTTCAGATGATGATGCTCTACGGCAGATAAAGGCAATAATTGCTAGTTTGAAGTTTATTGTGGAATTTGTTGATTATACAAAGATTTTTGATTTTTTTGTTTAAACTTGAGCTTTGTCCTTTGATCCAGGTTTCTATTTATCTGGCTTGTGAGTGAGTGTGTGTGTGTGTGTGTGTGTGTGTGTGTGTGTGTGTGTGTGTGTGTGTGTGTGTGTGTGTGTGCCCAAATGAAATATTGACATCCCATTCGCCAGGTCCTGTGTGTATCAAGGTGAGTGAAGAAGTGGAAGATTGACTAGAGAGTGGAACAAGATGGAGAGGGAAATAGAAATGAGAAGGCTGGATAGAGAGCGTAGTGAAAGTGAGTGTGTAAGTGCAGAAACACACTGTGACTGTGTGGGCGCAGAGCAGGAGCAAGAAATACAGAGATGGAGTGTGATACAGGGAGAAATTGGAAAGGGAAGGATGGCTAAACTGGAAGAGAGAGTAGATATGAAGAAAGTCGATGGAGAGTGGGAAGGAGGGGAGCAAGATGAGGGGAAATGGGGAGAGCATGTTGGTGTTTAATGGAGGGTGAAGAAGGGTGAAAGGCAGGGAGAGACCACGGAGGAATAGAGCGCCAGAGGCTATGAGTACCCTTTGTTCACACACATTTTGATGATACGTGAATTCACACCTACAACAGGGACTGTAAAAATGTAACACCACACCCAGAGTGAAGCGTGCTGAGAAAACAACAAAAACATTTTCAAATCTAAATTTAATCCAATCAGTCATTTCATTTAAAAAAGAAAAACATCTGCTGTCTCGAGTGACATACAGTTTGCGGTAGAATCACTTGGATTTAAATCAAACAGACGGATCAATAGCTGGATGGGAGTAATCGATATTAGAGGGAACCACAGAAGTCACAACAAGATGCGTCCAGATAGCTTGAATTGTTTCAATTTCAGCCAAAGCATCAAACTGCAGAGTAACTGGTTCCAGGTAGATGGAGCACAACATCTAAAAGCAAATCAGTGCTAATGGAAAAACCTAGAGTACCAATAAGTCCCGAGAGACAGTCTCATGAAGTCGTAGATGTAGTAACACAAGATATTTTTATATATTTAGTTAGTTTTAGATAAAAATCCTTGTTTGGATTGAAATGAGTACTTTGTTAAGTTCAGGGGCATCACCATGGTTACAATAACAACCACCTCAGGACACTTTTAATATAAAGCCGGTGTAGACCATACTCCTTATAAAATTATTTATAGAGATCAATCAATTCCCATCATGAGAAAGCACTTGGCGACAGTGGCCACATTCCATTATAGGCACAACCACAATCTATGGGAACCTGCGAGACAAGAAAGCACAAAAACACAAAAAGGAAGAGGCTGAGTTAGTAACAGGTGTTAATCGGACATCAGTGTATACAGGTAGAAAGGGAGTGGAGGAGACTGTTAGAGGACAATCGTGGTTAAAAGAACTGTTGGTTGGAAACAGGAAATGAGCAGCTGCCATGTTAGAGTGAGATGTTTTTGTTCACACATCGCTCTCACCCGACCTCCTCCCTATGTGGACTTTGTCACTCTATAACACCTGACTTCCTTCTTTTCTCCCATCACAATTACTATGGCAGCTAGAGGGTTTTGTCGGTTGAAAGTAACGCCAAAGACGAACTGACCTATTTTTTTCCTCATATTTTCTATCAGGAATTGCTTTTCTCATTGCTCTTACCATGCGTGCTTTTCACAAGAGCACAAAGCTTTGATGTTCCAACTGCGATCCATGCTGTCAATGAAAATCTAACAGATAGATTATTATAAGAACATAGAAGATTGACCTGTAAATTGACAATTTACATTGACGTCACGTTAAACAGCTTGTTCACAAACTAGATTATATTCATATTCTGGCTTGTTTCTTCATTTAACATTCCACTTTAAAAACAATGGATTGTGTAGATATATTGTGTGCTCATGCCACTGTCACTGCCTTTAAACCACTGGTTGCCATTCAATTTACTGAAGATGAAAAACTCACTTGGTCGTCACTGACATGCAGAAGTCTTCAGCATGTTTGTTTTCACGTTTAAGCTCATGCTATCTTAACTGCTAAGATATTTAACATCGATAGTCAAATGTACCATGGTACCAGGTCTATTATCTTATTATCTTCTAAAGTTCTTTATACAAACTCTCACATGGGTTTCCTTTCCTATGCTCTTTAATACTGAAATGAACTACAAAACAAACTGACGTTTCTCTGATGGATTTCAGTAATTAAATAAATAAATAAATACAGAATATCCATGAATCAACACTGGGACCAAACCAAAGCTTTTTTCAGTCTCTGGCAGCAATGCAGTGAAGTGAGTGCAGTTTCCTGTATGGGGGATCATGTTGTGTAAGGAGTGAATCATGCTTTTAAGAAGCTGGGAACGCATAACGCTTTTGAAATCCTAACCAACTGTGGGGAAAAAAAGTGGCGTTGCACTTGAAGTTCACAGTGTTCAACTTTCTATAGCCACCTCAAACGACAGGATCATGTTGTTTGCTTGTTCCCAGCTAAAAGGAAAAGAACGGAGTGAGCCTGTGAACATGATGAGGAGTTTACAAAGAAATCCACATCCACGCTGAAAACACAGGTGACAAATCTGATGGCAGATGGGCAAAGAATTACCAAACACGAGCGACAACTCCCACCTGATCTGTGTATAACTCAACCCATCATGATGAGTTTGCCAGAGAAACCAAAGTGAATCCCATATTGAGAGTCTGTGTTTGTCTATCAGAGGACAGTTTTGGTTCCTTTTTTTTTTTTTTTTTTTTAGTTTTGACCATTATTTTAAATGGTATTTATTGATAACATTGCACTTGCCGAAGTACTTACTGAGATCTGGGGCTGTGAGGCTGTACTTTGGCAAAGCGTTGCTCTGAGCTAAATGCTAACATGCCAACATGCTTACAATGATAATGCTAACAGCAGATGTTAAGCGGTTATAACAGCAACTGCGTTCACCTTCATTGTATTAGCATGCTGTAATTTATGCTAATTAGCACTAAAGACAGAGTCAGCTGAGGCTGACAAGAATGTGATTAGGTTTGTGGGTATTTAGTCATAAACATCATAGTCTAAAGTATTGGACAAAGTTCATCCTTAGGGGAACATGAGTGACCAAATTTCATGGTAATCCATCCAGTAGTTGTTCAGATATTTCACTAAAAGACAAAAATGTCCACTCATGGTGGCGGTAGAGGAAAAATCAGGCTCTCCAAAGTCAGTGGGAGAATTTCATGTCATTAAATTCAATAGTAGGCCAACATTACCGTCCCAAGAGCCTTGAATGGCTAAAAATGACTAACATAGTCAAACTAGATTATGTGTGAACACAATTTAAACTCTGTGGATCTAAGGGTAGAAGGTAATGTCCATGTGCCAAGTAAGATTCACTGTAAAAGAAATCACTCATCTATATTACAAACACTTTAAAAAAAAAAAAAAAACCTGTAGGATCATCTGACTTCACATGTTTCTTGAACCATTAAACTTTTTTTCAGTGATATCACCTCATTTCCCAGATCCAATAGGATGTTGGTAGGAAAACTGCCCAAATATACACAAATAAGCCTCAGATGACATGAAACCAGAATTTCTCTTAAATTCATTACATGACTATCTGTCCATCTTTGTTTCCATGTACTTGTCAGTCACCTCTTACAGCATCTGTTTTCTCTCCCAGGTGCTGCTCTCGGGACTGATCGGAGTGGTGTCATGGAAGAGGCCGCTCTCTCTTGTGGTGAGTGTCCTCTGAACGCCCACCCTCAGCTGCTAATCTAACAGCTCTGAACAAAGCAATAATACCCAAGTGGGAGTCTTTTATTGTGGTGATGGGATGGATGGAGATGTGACAATGTACAAGACACATACTTACATACTGAAACAGATGTTTTGTTTTTCTTCCTGTTAGGATCACCATATGTAGATTAGCACACTACAAGAGAATACAAAATGACAAAGGCATTATTAACTACTCTTTATGATTACCTGAGTTGAATAAAAATAGTCAACACGCTGTCATCTGAGTTTATTAACAATAACACAATGTGACAGAGTGCTGACAAACCCGAACCTTGTTGCTTGTCACGCTTGCAGTTTAGCAGTAGTGGAAACTGTAACTGTCTGTGAACACAGTTACAACCTTGGGGCATGTTCAGGTTGTGTTAAAATCCCTGGATCGCAGCTCCAGTTGTATGTTTTCATAGCCAATGACCTGGAAACTGCAGGACCAAAGTCAGTTAGAAGTCTTTTACTTTTCTTGTCTCTGCTTGCAGATGAATAATCATTGAACTGTATGAGTCAGTTCAAATACACATAGCATCATTCTGGATAGAAACCTGTGTGCTGCCATGTGCGCTGTATGCTCTAAACTCCCACCACAGCAGGTGGACCTGGGCCCATATTTATCAAACCACTGACATTTTTCAATAGAAACAAAAAAATGAAGGGAAAGAATAATGTAAGAGAGCTCTAGAGGTTTCTTAATTTGCAGCATGGAAACAAGATGTGTATGCACACCTTCTGACACCAGTTACTGAGTGATTTTACAAAATATCTTTGGTAATTTATACATTACCTGAATATAAATAATTCACAAAAGGACTACAAAGAAAAATGCTGGCACTGGTTTGTATGCAATCACTTTATCAATATAGCACTAAAATCGCCTTATTATATGATTTTTATGATGTATCTCTTCTGATAGCAAAAGAGTTTTATCCTTCTTTAGTTTGGTTTTCATTTGTTTCCATGTCAGACAATTTCCTATTGATTTATCCCTATTTATACATTTATATTATAACTATTTTAGCATTCTTAAAAGTAATTCTTGAGGCCCAGGGCTAATTTTTATCAAAGAATTACACTGAAGAATTCTCTAAGAGCCAAATGTAGTAGTGAAAATATGTGCATATTTATGAAGCTACTCCCTTCGATTTTCAGCAAAGTGTAAGAGTGGCCATTAAGAGCAACTCTCAAGTGACCACATGATAAATCTGCAAATAATAGGTTATTCTGAATCATGCATATTGCTTCAGCTAATGTAGTATCCATTATGACCAACAATATTTGTTTTTCACTCTCACTCTCTTACTTTTGTTTCCACACTGCATCTTTTGTGGCATTTTTAAGTCGTAAGAAATTTGCTTTATGTGTTAGTAGAAGTAGAAGTGAAGGATTTTTACTTTTCATAAATAAACTAGATAACGTTTTTTTTTTTTATAAATATGGGCCCTCAGTGGTCTTGCAGTGTTGTTTTATATCTGAGTGGTGAAATGTTTCTTTCCTTCCCAATAGTTCCAGTCATTTGTCTGCCATAATAGATCCTGAAAACCTTTAAATGACACATAGGGTGTGTTATAGCCCACACTCCCCTTACCTGTATGTGTGATACATTGCACAACATAAATAATTTTTTTCCTCCTTTGTACTACAAAAAGACATACTGATGCACTCGAGACTCGGGGTGATCATGATGTCTCTCTTTAAAGTGGAGATCAGGATTGGGGTATAGCACAAACAAGCCCCTGCCCAATTCTATTTCACGCTCTTTTAATGCCATAAATAATCTCATCACATCTCTGCTGCTTTACCAAAGCGTGTAGTACCCCTTCCCTCTCCCTGCATATCACTTGTCTTGCTCCCTTTAGTTTTATCACATTGCTTCTGTGCTACACATATCTGCATCCCTTTGTGTAACGCTAGACCACAGAAAGAGATCCGAATCATTTCAGCTCTTGGGGATCAAAGGAAATATCCCATCATTGAGGTGTGAGTAGAAATTGGTCACACGTTTTGCTCTGTAAAAGAGTTAAATCCTCTTACCTCTCTTTCCATAAAATGCATGACTAATTTACTGGAATAGTCTGC
The DNA here is from genome assembly GCF_905237075.1 of Dicentrarchus labrax. Classification (NCBI taxonomy): domain Eukaryota; kingdom Metazoa; phylum Chordata; class Actinopteri; family Moronidae; genus Dicentrarchus; species Dicentrarchus labrax. Next base: position 15,237,124 of record NW_026136719.1, on the reverse strand, counting down.
ACCTGCCAGCATACAGAGACATCACTCTTTGGCCACTGCTTCCTGACTTTAGGGGTCTAAAAGCTATTATCTGGTGTGGTTTTTGTTACTGTTGCATGTAATGTTCAGTCCTGACAGTCAAGCTTTTCCTTTTCTGGCCTTGACCCAGCGCTGACTGGCAGGTGACTAATGCACCGGCTGGACGCTTTCAGTCCTGGCAACGTAGCACCAATCCATCTGCCAACTGTGGGTGGCCATCGTGATTCGTAAACCATTCTCCAAACCATTTAAGTGTATGTGTTAAATACTTGATTTCTTAGCTGTGTTATTCAAGATTAGTCTCTTATATGATAAAACAATGTCCATGGGCTAATCTGGGGAGTTTAGTCATTTTACAGAGATTATTAATCTGCTGCTATTTTCATAACTTCAAGCAAAACATGCCAAATATTTGATGCTTCCAGTTAAGTGTGTGTGTAGGGTGCTTTTTTATTTTATTGGACTGTTATGTAGTTGGATCCAGCAGCCGGTTAAGGACCCACAAGGTGTGAGCCGTTAATACACTTAGCTTTGCTCAAAGACTGGAAACAGGGGGGAAACAGCTAGCCTGACTCTGTCCAAAGGTAACAAAAACTGCCCATTATATGTCTTGTATGTCTTGTTCTGTAAAAAATATGTGAATGCGGGGTGCCCTGGTAGCTCACCTAGTAGAGCTTATTCCTTGTTGCACTGGTCATGGGTTTGAGTCCAGCTGGACCTTATTTTATGGCATTTCAAAGACTAAATGATTAATTTAAAAAACAAACAAATGAACAATCAAATCAATTACAAAAATAATCATTAGTTGCCTAAAACAACTGGTATAAAATGTTAAGATAGATAGATAATTATAATCTCAATATTTTGAGATATTTAAACAATTTTGCAGCTTTCTGAGATCTTTGTATGTACATTGAAGTATTAGAGACAAATACGAGTTATAAATAGATGTATAAATATAAGACGAGACAGGGTATAGAGAGGAAAGCTTGTGTAACATCTTAGGTTCTGAAACATTGCAGTCAAGTCAGCGTATGACATCTAGTGCAATGTCTGGATGGTTGAAGACTGAATGTTTGTATGCCAGAATGGAAAAACCAGGTTCACTATTGTGGGGAGAGAAGATGTGTTGAATATGAAATTCTGTCTACCCCAACTCTTTGTAAACTTCACATCAAAGGTATATTGAAATATTGTGCTTGGAATGAGAAAACACACCGTGTCCATGTTTGAAGGAAATACTCCTCGTCCACCTTATCTGAAATAGCTAATAAACATTGTAGTTTTTTATTTAGTCAAGTCTGCTGCATTAATGCCACAGCAGATTTACTCCGTATCACTCGGAGGCAGGAGAGAGACAAGACTACCTGCAGTCTTCTGCTGTTTGTGACTGTGATGGATTATGTGTTTAGAGAGAGACAAAAAGACAGAGTGAGAGTTAGAGGGCGGTGAATCCTTGTTTGCCCTGTCGGGAAACACGACAGTGATAGTCTGCAGTATAAAGTATTTGTCTGAGGAAGCCTCAACTGTTTTTGCTTTGTTTTTTTTCATTCGTTTTCTATGTATTTGTACAGTACACATAACGAATACCTCTACATACCTCTCTATATATTTAATGCACAGTTAATTCCATTTTAATCAATGCAGTTCCAATGCAGAGCTTTTCTGTGCCAGTACATCATCACTGAGTTTTATGACTCTATGAAATCCGTCGCTTTGCTCTGTGGGAATAGAAACTTTTTCCGTTCCTTTGTGAGAATGTTGAAGCTATTAAAAAGTGAATAGATTTTAAACTCAAATTAAACGATGGGGCGTATGTTTAGTGCACTATATAGACTGATTTTGACTGTTTTATCAATTTCCTCTAACTCTTAGCAAGAAAGCAAGTAAGTACATTTTCTAAAATGTTGAACTTTAAGACTATAGACTTAGTCTTAGTTTAACCTGTATTCTCAGATTTTAGTTTATTTATATATCAGTCTGGCTGTTTCATTCATAAAAAGAAAGCGATATGTACTTTGTCCTGAAGTGATACTTCTCTGGACTGAAGTGCAGCATGGAGAGATTTAAATAATGGAGAGGACAGCAGTGTTAAGGTGAAACTCAGCCCTGCACTTGTGAGATGTCAGGTAGCGAGAGAGTCTAACATGTGCAGCTACTTTACATTCATGTTTCCACAGAGATGGAAGTACAAGTTCTTTAGTGACAGGGTTGCACAGGGTTGGATCCATGCTCTGCAGCTGAACCATGGTCTGAATGCCACAAAGTGCTTCCCTGCACCACTGACTTTGTATATGTTAAGTATATTCCTGTTTATGCAGCAATGAATGATTGAGGATGTTGATTCTGTTTGTGTTGCACTGCTACTGTGATTAACTCATCATGCAAATTTTGTAGAAACACGTTATGTCTGTCGGCCAATTTGGTCCAAACAACAATATCTCAGCAACCTCAGCAACTATTGTAGTAAAGAAATCCATGGGATTTTTCAGTGATCGCTATTGGCTATATTGAACTATATGAGCCCCATTCGATATTTTGTTTAACGTGCAAAGCTTTCATGCACAGCAATGCAGTGCAGCAATCATCAGCTCTCCACTGTCTCTCTCCTCCACTCTGCTGAGCTGTATTAATATTAACGTTCCTTAAGGCACCGCCCTTAAAGAAGGGAAACGATAGCCAATAATTGATTGATTCAGTCGCATTAAATACACTAAACTATCAGTCAACACTTTTGAACCAGACAGCTGTACAACCTCCATATTGCTGACCACTGTGATTGACCCTTCAGCTAAGAGACGCTCCGTGTTGCATTTTATAACTAAACTATGAGCAGGACACACACTTTTACTTTCTGACAATCTGATGTTTTTACATCACAGATGACAAAAAAGGCATTAAAATGTGAGGTAGGCTAAAACATGAGACTCTTAGCCATGTTTCAACCACAGGAACTGCTGATATAGGACACTAAAGTGTGGTGCTGAACAGAAACAAAAAGGAACAAATCGTCAAATCTTTGTATTGAAAAGCCAAATCCAATTCGACTGACAAAATTCAGGGTCTGGTACAGCCCTAATTCACATCATTGTCTTAATCGGGTTACTGTAATTTTGGACTATTATAGACTCTATAAATGCATTCACCAGCTGGTTAGAGCTTGTGGAACAAGGAGAAGAAATATTTTCTTTACTGCACTGTCTATAACCTACTGTTTCATTTTGTATTCAATTACTGTCAGAAAAAAATTAATTCAAGTTCATGGCTGCTCTTGCCTTTCACTATAATGCATTAATCACCTGAGCTACAAAGGTTTATCTCAACGCCAGCAAGTGCTCGACCTATACTGTATGCCCTGAGAATATTAAATCTGCTTCTCTGCTGGGAAAATCTCTTTTCAGGGCTGGCCTCTTTTGCTCATTGTTTTCAATGGAAATGAGACGCTGTTGTACGTTCCCAAGAGTGCTTCAAGCTAAGCACATTTTCAGCACTCATAACACTGTGGACTCTTTGAGAATACTTTAATTATTGCAAACAATAGCCATGACCAGCGCTTCTTGAACTGAAAACTGTACGGTAAAACAGAGGCGTCCGGTAGTCAGAGAGACCAAGTAGTCACCGCGGTTTGGTGCACCGATGCATCCATTAACCTTTAGAGTGACAGGTTGGACCCCGAGCGTGTTTCTGGCATGATCCGAGGGATATGCTCATGCCTTTGCTACCTGCTCGTACAGGCTTGGGACACTAAAAACAATCTTTCATTTTTGATCTGTAAAGATTAGAGAGTGTCATCATGTGCATTCAACCCCATATATCTTACACCATTTATCAATGCTTCTGCAGCTACCTCCTAATGTGCTGCACATACTGTACATACAGGCCTGTAGCTGACTTTAAGGTCATGTCCTCATTTTCAAACAATCAGTTAGTGTTAAAACAGCAGTTTAAGTTTTAAGCACATAAGCATTATGTTCACTGAAAAAGGAGAAAAAAGGAAAAGTCACTAACCCAAATGTACACATGTTGCCAGTACAATAACAATGCAATCTCTTAAGTGTTTGCTGAAATACAGTGTTTTTAAAGTGCAATAACAAGGTTTCTTTGCAGCTAGGAAATGTATTGCCACCATAACACTGCGGCAACATTTGTCAGGTAACAGCTCGTAGTCACCAAGGCAACCCTGAGGCAAAGAGTTATGCACACAGGCTAACAGTTTTGATTCAAATGTGAGAGATCCTAAAATAGTGCCTGAATATTTTTTTGGCAAACTCAAAAGGCCTGAAAAAGAAACATGGGAAGATTGATGACTTTCAGCTCTCAACTTTGTTCGTCCCCGGAGGGCAATTGGTTTTACAGCATGCCAAAGAACAAAACATAACACGACACATGATGACGAGATGATTTATAACATCTTACTTTAGCATAAACCAGTGGTAAAATGTCCATTTCAGGGCTGTCCCTACAATGGACGATGTATAACGTTACTTACCAGAGCACTCTGCGCTGTATGGTCAAAAGGGCATCAGCTCCCCTCTTTTTTAACAATAAAGACACACATATACACACACAAACCCATGCTTCCCTCATCTCCAAATATCTATCTAACGATGCACACAAATCACAGCACATACACATCATAACCGTAGACTTTCCATTATGATCACATAACTACAGGAGGGCCAGCAGGACATCGGTGAAAGGGTTTATGAGGTGCTCTCTGTGACAGCTTATGACCCTGCCAGGCCATAAATATTACTGTAGCTGATGAAAGAGGGAGGAAGAGAGAGAGAGACAGAGAGAGAGAGAGAGATGGCACGCTGACTGATTGCAACGAGGAAACAGACATCTCTACGCTGGTGGAATGAAGATTTATATTCAGACACCAGAGCAACAAAAAATCAAAACTACACAGTTTGCAAGTGCCATTTTTTATCATTCAGTTAATGAAATGATTAAAAGGCTGTGCATCAGACCGGTATAGGCGGAGATGGTGAGTCTATCCAACCCAGTTCTGCCCTCCAATAGTTGAGCATTTTTCATTCAGACCTAAATGGACAAATTAATCCTCTAAGTAGGAGTGAAATTAGCCAATTAGCAGCCTCTGTTCCTGGCTCTGTGGCCAGCAGGGATTGGTTTGTGTGCATTTTTTCTGAGCTATAAGTGGTCTAACTTATTGCTTTGGGCCCCTGGTTTCTGGCCCCAGACAGACAATTTTGGACTCCTCCTTAATCCTAAATCATTTTGATGTTCTTCTCCCTTTTCGGTTGGCTATTTCCATGAAAGCACAGAGTCAATTTAATCTTTTGTCACTTGACAAGACTAGAAATCTCATCGAAATAAAAATACAGCTGTGGGATGCTTGGTGTAAACAAGAGTTATACACAAGATACATGATGTCAGGGACTATTTTAAAAATCTCTCCTGCTTAGATGTTTGTGAACAAACAGTAAACAAGGGATGTTCTCTGGTTTTTACACCCAGCACTATCATGCCCTCTGAGGGTAGCATTAAATCTTTAATTCATGAATAGATAATAAGAAACAAAAGCACAATGATGAGAAACTGCAGCTTTTAGTCTTCAGCGGTTTGGTTGTCTTTTGATCTTAATGATCCCACAGCGGATTATATATAGTGGTGTTGTTCATAGTATGCTGTAAATATAAATGAAGAGGTGGGTGGTGACAGAAGTACGGCTGTGCACATGTGTTAAAATGAGTTTGCAGCTATATCATGGAAAGATAATCATTATTGTGGTTTTGTGTTTTTTCTTTGAACATAAAGTGCCCAGGTATTAGTAGAGAAATTTTCATCCATCTTCAAACATTAGCAAACCCTATTAGGCCACCGTGGTTGTAACTGCCTTTTAGGGCATTATTTCTGGGGAAGAATAATGGTGTGTTTTTAGAAACTGAACCATTTCTGTACAGTTTTAACACACTTGCAGGTGTGTTGCAGCTGTACAGGGGTCCCAGGAGATGCACTGGCTCTGGAGACTTGACTTTACAACTGGTAAAGCTAGAAAACTAACAGAATTATATTTTGAATACTTTCTATCAGGGAAATTTGAGGAGGGTGACCTAGTGTTAGAGAGGCGTAATCATTGCTTATTAGTGCCCGTTTGTTTATTCTATATTTTTTCAAATAGTAATTCACCAGTATGATTCCTGGCTAGCTTTCTAGTGGGGCTTTTTCTTAAATAATCCCAAAAAAGATATAGTAAACTGACTCCAATCGCTGCTAAAGGATACATTCATTTGCTGCAAGATTTAACCTATTGCTACAGTAACTTGATTAGATGAGCTACATTAAAATAAATCTTAATTAGCTTTTCTTTTTACTACGTAGACATCTTTCATGGCTTGATCAGTCAAGGCAGATGGCCGCCCACCTAGAGCTGGGTCTGCTTGAGGTTTCTGCCTCTTAAAAGGACGTTTTTCTTAGACGTTGTAGCGCTTGCTCATGGTGGGAATAGTTGGGTCTTGTAAACAATTTTATAAGGACTATGGTCTAGACCTGCTCTACATGAAAAGAGTCCTGAGGTAACGTCTGTTATGATTTGGTGCTATACAAATAGAACTGAAATCGCAATTGAAAATGAAAAGAAGCAATTTTATATTTAGCTTTGCCAAGACTTGTGAAATGATGGTAAGGTTGATATATTCTGCATTTTGCATATTGGTATATGATATCAGAGAAATTAAAATGAAGAATAAGACAGCAGATATAGCATTTTACTTCATAAGAGCAGCAAGAAGAAGCCAGCTGAGGCTTGGGAGAGTGACAAACAGGGTAACATGGAGAAAAAACAGACAGACTCAGACAGCGAGAGAAAGGAGCCCCCGCTGATCCCTGGCCCAGGTGGACCTCTTTTTTCATGTATCTATTGTATAGAGAAAAATAAAAGGATGAAAGGACGTCTTTTTCTAGTCAGTCCAAAATATAACTCTTGCAAATGTTCAAATGCCACATTGACAGCATATAATAATGATAATAGTATCATAGCTGACGAGAAAATCACTGCAGCCATTCAAACCAGAAGCACACGTACAAAATTATTCTTGTGCTCTTCTTTGTTATTGTTAAGCATCACAAATAGGCTCCTCTCCTCTCCCTCCTGTCACATTGGTGCCAATCTCTTTCTATAGCAAACGGTTAGAACTGTGTGTGACATTGCAGTGATTGTGTTTTTGCCAAATAGAGGCATTAGAGGCAGGGTCCACCAGTTTATTTTCCACAGTTGACTGAACAACTAGTGCTCTGTGGTCACTTGTCAGGGACTCGAGACGTAATTGTGGTTTGCACACAATCATGTCAGCCATATTTCACAGCTGAGTGAGTTGATACTGCGGCATGACTGCAGCCCCTACTTTACAGCCCTGGCAGGCCTGGCTTATAGTTAACCCTGTACTCAGTGGCTGGGTGAAGGGAAACCACCTTTCACACACTTGTGACCTTCGATGACAGGAGGAAGCACATGAATGAAGTGAGGGCTGGGGCAGTATATTATACAACTGCGTACCTTTATAAGGACATTAATGTTACATTAGCATTGGTGTACATTAGCACTGGTGTGCATTGTCACATTAACCATCTTAATCACAACCTGCACTGGCCATCAGCAAAGTACTGACATCAAAAGTGGTAGAGAAAAATGTTTAACACAGCAGATACACTACTGACTGCTAATGCTACTATTACTGTAAAAGACATTAGACTGTAGAAACAGCTGTTGTCTTGGACAATTCTATAAATATATAAATAAAATTGAATATAACATTGCATTACATAACACTGGCATTAACTGACTGGCATCAGCTGCTTCAGTCATGCCTCACAATCACGGGGTCATTCAGTGGCTCAGTTCACAAGTAAGGTGGCCATTATAACCTCACACTGACACTCTGACTCTCACTATTGCTCTGCTGATACCTTGATGTTGTTTGATGCTGTCGCTGCCTCCAACACCTCAACCTTTATGACCAAGATTTAATGTTTTATGTATGTGTATCAAAGGGTGATTTAGAGGACTACCCACTGCTGTCTTTTCTGCCAAATCTTACTGTTTATGTATTTTTTGTAAATGGTCAATTCTTTGATGTAAGTGACTGAACAATGCAGAAATATTGTGTGATGTGACTAAATACAATTTATTTTTTAATAGAAAATGTACACAGATCATTTTGTATATTGTGGTAATTTTTGCATAAAATATATAAACAATTATAATTGCACATACCTTTAAAATACAATTTGTCCTGGGATTGTTTTCCTTTTTTAGTTGAGAAAGTAAAATAGGAAGGTGAAAGAAAGACTGTAGAGAAGACATGTTTGCTGTGTTGAGTAAAGTGTGTGCATACATGTTTCAGGCAGGGATTGCTGGGTCAGTGTTTGAGAGCGCCAGACAACATTATACTGCCGCTCCCGCAGGACAGACATAAAGGAACATGCTACACTAGCTACTGCTACTTGCTACTCCAGGAAGGCAGCATGATTAGCAACATCGATCTTCACTGCCTCTGGATCATTGACAGGAGAGAATGAAAGCTGAAAGCCCTGAGTGTGAATAAATATTAGAGCTGAAGTTTGTTTTTATCTGCCATGAATTGATTGTTCATAATGAATAAAGAAAAACTCCCGTGAGACTGGTAAGAGTAAAGTAGTCCCACAAACAGGCATTGATTCCTTTGACAAGTGAAGGTGTACTGCGACATCAGAGCAACTCATATGTCCTGAAATAGGAGATGCAACATATATCATCATGATGTAGCTTTAACCTATGTCCTATTTCATAAAAATAGACAACACACCTTGTTTTTTGCTTCATGTAGTTCTTCATGTATGTGTTGGGCCTGTGCATGTGTGTGCCACTTAATACGTGGTTGTACATATCTATAATATCTATAGACTAATAGGGAGCTCTTATCTTGGTTATTATTTTCCTTTGATGTGACATGTGGTTATTGCTTATTAAGCAAGCAAACTGTCTTTGTAAAAACACTGACTGCCACTATATAGAGTTTCTTAACTTAACATGCTGTTTAGTAACGAAAATGCATGCATCTACAATAGCTGAAGTTTTCAGAACAACTGAAAAATGCTGCTCTATGTGTTGAGAAACATGGTTTTAATTGGACGGTTATGTTATCTGTGTGCGGCGTGTTTCTGATATATGGTAATGGTTTCTTTCCGTTTTTTCCTTTCTAACAATGTAATGTAGACTACACAAAATGGAACACGGCAACATCTGTTTCTGGTGCAAGACTACTACAGCATATTGTGTACCCAACTTCCCATGTACAAAAAAATTATCCCACAAGGGCAAAATCAAATCCTCACCCTAGAGGGAATGTCAGACATAAAGACTGAATTAGACAAAAGCACAAACCAGTCCCTGCAGGAAGTTGCAATGTTGCAATCAATTAACGCAGATTCAAACAACCCCTGTGAATTCTTCACAATCTTGTGATGTTGTCACTGGAAAGATTCTGCAAATTTCACCAATCATAGCAGTCCCCCTTGAAAAACGTTGAGCCATACGTCACCAAACTCATCTCACTTGTTTTTTTAGAAAAGCCGCTGTGAAATGAGACATTTTAGGCAATAACGATCCGCAAAAAAAAACGTGAAAGGGACTGACAAACATACTTCAACCTATTCAAATTATGAACAAAGGGAGGTACAGGCTCTATTCAATTACTTTATATGTATCCTCTTGAAATCGTTGAGGGTGTCAAAAAAGCAACAGCAACAGTCCTTAGAATTCACATGTCAGGCTTACATTTTGTATATAATGTAATGTGATTTCCTCTATTTATTTGTCCAGCGGTTAAAATGCTGCCGCTGCCACCTGCCATTCTGTGTAATTAGGGAGCTGTGAAGCAGCTCCAGGCTCTAGGTTTTTATTACAACTGTAAGTGGGCATGTAGACCCACAAATGCACAACACATGCAGACATACAGTACAGCAGACATAAAACCAGCACTCAGTGACACATGCCATGATGCACATATACAGACACATGAAGAATTCAGGAGAACTGACGCACACTATTTCAGATTTGCCTCTGTGTTTGTATTGTATGTGTGTGTGTGTGTGTGTGTGTGTGTATCTTGTCTCCTTCTTCCTTAGAGGCCTGTTATTCTCTGACTTGACCCAGATGGAGAGGCTTTTGTGGGAGATGTAGCCTACTGCCAACTGAGATGGGCCCCGCAGGACCACCTGTCAGAAGCTGCTAAGGAAAACAGAGAGACAGGAAGTGTGTGTATCAGACAGACAGACGCATAGGAGATGAAAACAAAAGTGCATACGTGTGCGAATGTGTGAGCTGAGTGGAAGGTGGTGTTTTAGGTGGAGAGGCAGTGCGCACAAAGAACAAATCTGCAGGAAATGTTGCATTACTTTGAACAGAAGGAAAGCCCTTAAAAATTGCTTGGGAGAGGATTACTCACATTCACGTGTCCTCTGTAGTATTTTATGATTTTATGGTTAGATTTTCTTTTGTTTTCTTTTAAGTTATTTTACAGAGCTGGCAGGGACTGGTAAGAAGAGAAAGCCCTGAAATGAGAGATAGCTTGATGTGCTGTATAGATAGATAGATAGATAGATAGATAGATAGATAGATAGATAGATAGATAGATAGATAGATAGATAGATAGATAGATAGATAGATAGATAGATCGATCGATCGATAGATAGATACTTTGTTTATCCTGAGGGAAATTCAAGCATCCAGTAGCAGCATACAAACATACATTAGACATACATTAAACATACATTAAAATTAAAATTAACATTCAAATTAAAACAGTGCAAATGGAGGAGGAAATTGTCCATTGTCTATTGTCCTCCCTGCCTTGACTGAGAGCTGATGTACAGTCTGATGGCCAGGGGGGTGAAAGAGTTTTTAAGTCTGTTGGTGAAGTCATTTTAGAATTTTTACTCAAAGGGATGTGCACACAAAGCTTTAAATACACAGTTAAACTGAATTCATATGGAAACATAAAAGTGAGAAAAGGAGCTTTCCCCAGCCAGGTTTCCATCTAAATAAAGCAACATTCTTACTCAAATGTAAGAACATTTGCAAAAGAAAAGGCACATTTATGCATGTTTTTATCCACTACTATTATGCAAATATTAGGAGTTAGTTCATCTGGATATTGCCCCGTCAGGTGTCATTAACCATTGCAAAAAGGAGAGGGTGCAACAAGATGACGTCCTTGATGGAAATATCGAATTTGTTTCATGTATTAATTTGATGAACGGTTACAGTCTCCTCATTGCTTTATACAAATCTGATTTTTTTTGTTTGCTGCCATTTTTAATCCCTTCAGTGGGGCAGGAAGCATCAGTGGATATTTAAGTCACATGCTTCATGATTGCCTCAGCCAATCGTAAAAACGCTTTAGCAATATTTTTGCGAGTTCTTTTATTTTCATTTCTGCCATTTCCACTCAGGCTTTTAATTTTTTCATATCACATATTGTTTTAATATACTTTTAGTTAGCCCATATTTTGTGTGTATATCAAAAATACTTACCCATCCCTGTAATAAAACTGTGTTTCACCTTTTGGACAGGCATAGTGAAAGAAGAATCTAGCAAATGAAACATTAACATAGCTTGTAACTTTTATGATGTGGTTTCTTGCACAATGCTGGTTATTCAAATCTACATTAAGCAGGAGTCAACTTGTTTGGATGGAAACAATCCAAACAAATTGACTACTAAATAACCACCACTAAATATCAAACAGTTGCCCACTTTCACATCCAGCAAACACAGACCAACAGACCAACTGTAAGCCCAATAATCCTTTCTCTATTTTGCTCTGTTTTTGCCTGCACCAGCACCCGAGAAAAGGTTTCAGGGTCTTAAGCTTGCTAGATGCTTGGACACATTTATAGCCACTGGGCACCTTTGTCTGCCTTTTGGTGCTGGACAGTTAACATACAGTGGGTTACTTGGAATTTATTTGTTGGTAACAGCAGCCTTCAGGGCTTGATGAATGAAACCAATCCAATAAATGTGCAGGTCATAAAACCAAAACATTCAGCTAAAAGGCTAAAATGCATTTTAGGGCTGTAAAGTTGAATAATTCTCTACAGTGTATACATACAGTATATAAATGCATGTTTAAATTAACTGGTGGAATGGTAGTCTTGATTGAAATTAGGAAACAGTACATTTCAGTCTATATCTATTAAAGTTGTTTCAGTGAGAGTAAAAACATACTGAATGTGGGACATACAAATGCACCCAATGATATAAAATACAGAAGGGTTTCACCCTGTACATTATTTATTGAAATGATTAGTCGCACTATACATACTCATACTTTCACATGGTATCTGAATCATAACCAAACAGAAAGACAACCTATTTCAATATATTTAAACAGCAGCACAGTGGAATGAGCTACTGTAAAGACCTCACACTCACTCCACATAAAAGCCCTTATTTCACTCAAGTTTCACCAGCAAGCTCACCAAGAACTGCGTGATTGGGTATTTCCATTTATCCCTGCTCCTGTCACATTTTAACTGGTTTAGGAAAAATACTTAGTAACATATAAAAAGAAGATTTATACCAAGAGATAGTGGCCCTGCTGTGATGTGGCCGTAGGCACAGGGACAAAGGCAGAGACAGAAGCAGAGACAGAAGCTTTGGTTTTGTTTTGATAAATTTTCTTTGGTCCCTGGCCAAGAAAGAAATATTTTCCCGTTGCTAAGCAACATCCTCATCTTTCCACCATCCTTTGTTAAAATCTTACAATTCATTTTGGCTTAATGTTGGATATTTATCTGAATGTATTCAACTCCAACTGTGTTTCTAGTAACAAATGTTAGAAGTAAGAAGCTGATCTATTCATCAGTTCTCATAACAGTACCTGAAAATCTAAATTCAAATATAATCCCATGTTCTGTGCTGGCAAATAATTCCTTGTTTCTTTGTTGCAGTGAAATCTGTTTAGCGAGCGCCATTGGTTATGAATTTGGTTAATTATGTGTAAAAAAAAAAATAAATAAAAGAAAGTCAAGGACACCTTGCTCAAGTAGCCAGGTACAAATATTAAGTGATTACAAGCTCTTGTAGAGTGTTTCTCATCCAATCACAATGCAGCATCAGGAGTAAACGTTGTATAATTAACCATAAACGGCAGCCGTTGATGTGAGCTGTGTAAACCTGGTGCACAGAGCTGAAGTGTCTTGCTCAGGGACACTTAAGCAGGGTGGATGTCTGCCAACATGGAGGCTTCACCCCAAGCGCTCCTGTTGAAGAGTGGTCTCTCTAAAGCCACCTCGCTGCCAGCCTGAATAAAGAGTGTGTGTTATTTTTTTATACACCAGGCGAGCTGAAAGAGAGAGTACAAGGATGTGTGTGTGTGTGTGTGTGTGTGTGTGTGCGCTCTTCAGGAGTGTTTTCCCCTCTGGTCACAGTTTGCCTGTCACCTCTGGTCAGTTTGCATTAGCACTGCCACTCTGCGTCTCCCACTGCTCCTCAGATCACCTCCTCTCTTCTCACACTGTGTATCTGCCAAGAAGGCATTCAAATGAGAGATGGAGTCGGAGCATCTTTGCTCTAATAACCAACTTCACTCTCAACAGCTGGTAGAAGGAAGAAGAGGGTGATTAAAGAAGCTTCTTTCGAGCAGTGATTCCCACCCAGGGGAGCTTGCTCACATCACCCCCCCATGCAGTAGTTTAACTGCATTGTGTGAACTGTGTCAGCTCAGTGTCTCTGGCCTCAGGCAACGTTGTACTACTGATTCTGACACTTTGCTGCGTTGTTACAATACCTGTGTAATTTCACGTTTGATCATTCAGAAGGTGCACTACAGGAAGCGATTGCGGCAGGAACTTGGTTTCTAACCATTTTATTGTTCCTCCTCATTCAGACTGTTCAGTATAGTTACTGCAGTTGCAACTCTGACATGGGACACTGCTGCTTGTTTCCCGTTTCCAACGACCTTGAGCAATCTTATTGTAGCAATGATGATCAAGATCCCCTTACCTTCATGAAGTAGCAATTTTAACCCAAACCATCATGTTTTCCTAAACCTAACCAGGTCGTTGTTGTGCCCAAAACTAGCCAAACCTTACCCATAGTGTTGTCACATCATAAAGAGTCAATGGTTTTGGAAGGCACATAAATATGATGTCCTACTGATCAAGGAGTTAAATCAAAAAACCCTTCTATGTGTTGTTCTAACAACTTATTTTGCTGAATAATATGGAGGACTCGGCAGATCCATGATTTATTCAAACTAGTGCAGTGCCTGTAGGAAGTATGTATTGCTATAGAAAAGTGGGAGGTTAAGTAGCTTTTTCATGGACGGCCAAATGAGGTTGTATTTGAAGGTGTAGCAGCTACAGACGAACATCCACAGATTCCCATTCCAGCTTTTTGTCCTTGCGTATCCGGATCTCCTCAGACCGGACTCGTTCAGTCTCAGTAATCCACAACAGTCAGTTTAGATGCACAGAACGGGACCGAACAGCCGGCAAAATCCGCTGCAGGTATAAAGCCGCCCGCGCCGCTGCAGGTATAGATCAGCGTGTTTCTTAAGGTGTGTCGTGGGGGTGGGCTCTGCAGTGATTGGCTCTGGTGCGCACGTGGCTATGGTGGCTATAGTTGACAGTCCTAGCGGAATTCGCAAATAATTTATGAAATAATTTATTAACGGTATCTTTGTAGTCCAAACAAAGCCGACGTTGCACACCCTTAAACCACACAGCAGCCATGTTGAAACTCTCAGGTCAGTCTGATCCTGATCTACAGAGATATTTGAGGCACACACACAGACTGACAGACAGAGATTTCTTGCTTTTATAGAGAGTTATCAGGCTTTAAAGAATGAGATGGCATACAAGAAGTCACATGTTAACCTGGTTTGTCCACAGGTGTACAGTGTATATATTTGATCAGACAAAATCAAAGGAGAATTTGTAGAAGTTTAAGGAGTCTATATGGTTACATGCATTTTCAGTTTGGAACTTTTTTGCCCAAATTTCTGTGGTACTTCCTAACTTTTCACTTTTTATTTTGCTGTTTTAATCACTCTGAGGATTTACAGTTTTAGCATTTTTACTGTGGAAATATCATGTTTCACATCCTATTTATATTTACACCAGACTTATACTTACGTTGTCCAATTTACACTCTGTTTTTTAAGTTTGGCCAGATCTTAGAGTCTATATGGCCATTTCTTGTAGCATCACATTTTGTAGTAATAAGACTGTCAGTCTTCCCTTTGGATGTTCTAGAGACACATAAGGAAGAACGGTGTCTTTTCTTTTATGAAAGCCTCGGAATATGGAGGTGCGTAAATGATAATTGCAAATGGCAAAAAGAAAATTGATTTATTTCTTGTGGTTGTAATTTGGACTAGAAGGCTATTTATGCCGAGTGATTTTAACCAATTTACAAATCCAATTATGATAATCACTCCAATAGACTTATTTGATTGGAATTTTTTTGCACCTTTTTCAATAAGCAAACTATTTTTGGGGGGGATGATTAAATGTATCTCATCACTGCCAATTCCTAGTTTACATCTGTGCTTTAACTTTGTATGTGTTTATTTTATTGTCCTTCAAAGTCAGGCTGTTGAAATTCATATCATTCTACTCATGCAATAACATTAAAGGAGCTGAATGAATAAAAGGAAACAATATGAGATGCAGTTTGCTCCACACTGTGAAAAAACCTGATGATGCACTCTGCTGTTTCCCACATAGACTAAAAGATGTCCCCCTTGAGGCAATTTGGGAAGCTTTTTGAATCCTGCTGTCTCGTTTTTTTCTCTTAAATCCTCTCCCCTGCGTTTATATCACATTATTTCTCTCAACATATGAATGCGCACACCTACAGTAGCCAAGTTTGATTCTTTACTTCTATCTTCCACATGCTTTTATCATGTTTAAAATGACAGGAAGTGGCAGGTAAGGGATTGGACAAAAGGGATGAGAAGGAGAGAAAGCCGGGCAGAGTGTAAAAGAGCATGGTTGGCAGGGTGAACAGGAACCTTTCGACTCGAGATAAAGCCTGATGAATGATGTCCTTCCCTAAGGCCCTGAGAAGCAGGAAGTGTGGCTCCATATTAATTAGAATATGAATTAGATAGACCCCCTTATCTGATGGCTCATAGAAGCGAGAGCAGCATAATCCAGGCGGCAGCCGCATCAGAGGTGTTTCAATAAATAGTCACAGCCCAGTTCATGCTGCTATCCTTCCACTTCACTTTTAGCCTAAAATAAAAAGCAAAAGAGTTGTTGGATGTTAATAGCTTAGTTAGTGCATTATACTTTTTCAAACATACAAATATATGTTTTAGATTATTATTATATTTATGGGGTTGACACAAAAAACATTGCCTAAGACCTGTACCCCTGTGGATTTGTCCTCAATTTCACTGGAAAACATTCAAAACAATGCGAAATACAACATGTCTCAAGGGGTCTCTATGATCCTTTGATTAATATTTAGCAATACTAGAAGGTTTATGTGCAATGGTGAAAGATTAGGAGCAGCACAAGAAATTCCACTGACAGAGAGCAGGCTGCTTATGTATATCTTATTGGTACTTGCAGCTGCTGGCATATATATTATATATTATATTACTGTAGCACAGATGTGCTTTACATACTTTGCCAATGTCAACATGCTAGCATACTAACAAAGACAATGTTGACATGCAGGTGTTAAGTACGTGTTTACCACCTTGAATATCTCAATTTCAGTTTAGTATGTTGGCATGTTAATATTTTCTAATTAACTCTCAGCTGAGGCTGGCAGTAATATCAATAGTTTTGCAGGTTTCTTGTCATAAACCAAAGTATTGGACAAAATCCAATTTTGATGTGATGATGGCACTAGAGGAAAAGTTGAAGGATTACCAGAATAATTACAATTCCTCCTATGTATCTATGCTATGTATCTCTCTGCCAGATTTTATGGCAATACTTAAACCACAGATGTCTACCTTCTGGTGGCACCAGAGGAAAAGTCAGGAGATCACCAGAGTTAGAAGATTTCATCATCTGAGGACCATGAATGTCAGTGGCAAAAGACAAAAGAGAAAACATATAAAGAGACAGAACTCCTCTTGGACAAATTTCAAGTCAGGAAATAATTTTAGAAAAGCCCCTCAAATTTTTAAACATGATTTTAAATGTTTTTACAGTAAATGTTCTTTCATGGCAAAGGGAGTTTAAAATCTGTGTTGTTGTTGTAGATCTATTATAACTGACATAAGTGCTCTAATTTGGATGTCCCACGCACAGCACAGGACCCTGCTGTTGTTATCAGGTACACAGAACGATCACATATCACAGCCTGTATATTTTTGTGTGTAATGAATCACATTGGACACTGGTTCACATCATTATTACTTATGGAGAAATCATCCTGAATTTTCAATGACCCACCATAAGCAAGCACAAGTTCCTATGAGAGTCTGCTGGGACATGGTTCATTATAGGCCTGTCTTATTACAGCAGCCCCACCACCACCACCGAGAGCCCAGGGGGGGAGTGAAGGGTGGGGAAAGCAGAGCCTCCTTGTTTTAGCTCTTTAGAGGTCAGTGGTTGATTAAAATGTTGAGAAGTGGAGGTTAATCAGCTACTGACCCTCGGGGTGATATTGTCTTTCATGGTCTGTTTTAATCAATATGTGTGAGCACTGGCACAGAGATGAACTCCTACCTCCTTACACAGAGCACCCTTACTTATATGCCCAAGTACTGTCTGATTACCTATTATCTATCCTGTCCTCATGCTTGGAGGTAGAGGGCTAAAAAGCCAAAAGGCTAAATTCAAAGTAGTACTCTAACATGTAAGCATGCTTGATGTAGGTCTCGCGACTCATCTGCCAATAAAAAGTGTTGGACTCTAACTTCCACATGATGTCTCTAACCACAGGAACTAATCCATCACGTCCTGTGGAGATGCAGTCTGACATGCTGTCAACACAACTACACATCAAAGCTTACAGTCAACAACTAAAAAAAAAATAGAAAAAAACAGCTGGTGTTCTTTCCTGACCACCTAGAACAATTAGATATAGCCAGCAGGAAAATCAAAAACAACCTCATGGTTAGTTTTAATGATCCCTTTGACACGGGTCTATGCCAAAACACCACTTCTTAGCGATGATAGTGTCCACTATATTACTTTCATCATCTTACTGGGACTTTATTATGTCCACCATGAACTCAGTGTCTTGTTTAACAGGAAATACAGCAACTTACAGAAGCAAGATGCTCTTAAAATGCCACCTCCTTCTGACTTTAATCTTCATGTGATCTTTCTGTGTAGTGTGAACAACTAGAATGTGACTATTGGCATGCTGTGTTCGACTTATATTTTGGGTCGGTTGTTTTCTGCTCATTGTACTCACCAGTAAAACCTCAAATGCTCATGCTTTTATCGCACTACAATTACGGTTTCTGCAAATGTGTTCAGGTATCTCTAAACACATAAACTCACATGAATGAGCGTGATGTGTGCTCCTGTGATGAAGCTATTCCCCAGCTGGATTAGAGGTCTGTGGAAGTCGTTATGTCTGGTTTAGTGTGATATCCCCTGGGTTCTGCTGCTGAGAGTTAGTATCAACACCTCCTCTGTTTATTTGGACCGGCACTGAACTCAGGGTCGCTCAACTCCGATCACAACTAATCCTGGTGATGTGGTCGAAACGCGCACACACACACACACACACACACACACACACACACACACACACAGGTGCATAAATATACACCAGGGCCTTCGGTGGTTGGATGGAGCAGAAAGTTACCTCAGTTAGCAGTGGGAACCAATGAGAACCAGCTGTAGCAGCCCTGGATCTACTTTCTTCTGTTTGTTTATAAAGTCAACAGGAGGGACACCAGGATAGACACATTGTTATCTTTACTGATTGTGGCTTAACCCCCGGGCTTGTGTGTACTTTACCATATTTCTACATTACTTAAAGTAGCAGAACAATTTACCAGATCATGAAGTTCCTAATGCCTAATGCAATGATCTCTTACTGTCCTTAAAGTGTCTCTTGTTCACAGATGTTTCTGAGCTCAGCAGGGGGCCTGAGGATTGATATACATTGTCAGAGGAAAACTGAATCAGAGGGTTTGTGATCTGCTGAGCGCCAGAAAAAAACAAAACATTGCTTCCGACTCTTATGGCTCAGGGATAATTGAAAATAAACAGCCTTGTGTCGCAGTGCTGCTGCAGACTAAATACTAATTTGCGCTGCAGTCAAAGGAATCCAGCAGTGTTTCAAATTCTCCTTTCATACAATTCCCATCTGATCAAACCCAAATCTTTAGTTATTTTGCCCTCAGGCAAAGGGTTAAACTTCATCTGTATGTCAGGATGTTTTCTCAAAGAGGCTTATTTGAATGTTGTCTTATCCCACAGTTCGGTCTCTGTTTACTACTTGGGAACTCTTCAGTATGAACCCAAATCTCATTGTGGCACCACATTAGTATTATAAGCTGCTGTTGTTTCTCCCAGGCAGTTATTCAGCCACAACGATCTGTACCTGCCTAACACCAGAAACAAAAAAAACAGCTTGACCCTGATCTTGGAGGAGAGAAGTTGGATGGCTGCAACTAACAGGGATTTTTATTCGTGGTTAATCTCCCAATGATCTTGTGTCTACGGAGTCTCCTTCTTCCTAGTTGAATATTCTGAGCATGTTTCATTTATATTAAAAAGCTTTATTTAGATATCACGTAGAGACAAACTGAGAAAAGTGCTGATGTGAGGCTTTCACGCAGTATCTCATTTAAAGACGTACATTTTCTAAAAAAGAATTATTAATATTTCAGTGATTTACAGGCATACATTTCAATGACAAAGGCATAAACATGAGTTGGGATACAATCGTTTTACATATAGACTGGATTAGAGTTTAATATCTTTAATTTTTACCTTGAACTGTTCTATAGTAATATTTTGAGGTAATAGCACCAGTTCTTTGTAAATATGTATGAGCATATGTGTAATTTTTCTCTCTTATTTTTGTATTTTGGCATCCTGTCAGCTTTATACTTGATGAAATGATATGTGAGATTTTAGCTGCAGTTTGTGAAAAAATATATGAAAAAATATACCATGCATGTGGTGTAAGGACAGTTTAAAAGGTGCCAAATAAAGACAAAAATGAATGCATAGAAAATCTGCAAGAATAAACCAAAAACAACCTGGAGAGATAAAGACCAAGGTGACGTCTTTAAATGCCTCGTTTTGTCAGACCAACAGTCCCAAACCTGAATGTGTTTTGCAATGATATAAAACAGGAAAGGCAGCAAATCCTCAGTTCCAACTTCTCAATTCAGAGAATATTTGGCATTTTTGGTTAAAAAATGACTTAAATAATTAATGGATTATTTAAATAGTTACACTAGAGTTGAACACCTTGGTTTTCTTAAGTTAATTAGGAATGTTATTGTCCACATGATGGAAAATTCAGCATCAAACAACATCAACAAACAATGTACTGTAGCCCCAAATCACAAATTTGTCCCAAAGAGCCTTATGATCTGTACAGCGTGCAACCTTCTATCATTAGATTCGGATAAGAACACACTCTTGTTCCTGATATTCACTTGATGTTATGGCACTAACATTAAAGTTAACAGATATATCTCTTATGGTTGTCATGCATGCTAAAAATGCTCTGCATACACTCTTGAAGCTGAGAGGTTTTTGAGAAAGCTTCTCATCTGCATAACATGATAGGGTTTTCACTTTTGATGCACCTTTGATAAGCTTTTATAGCGCTGGAATTTCATCATTGGTCTTAATTCATAAAGCAAGAGCAGTTAATCTGTGGAACTAATACATGTGTGAAGGTTATTATGCACAAGGTTATTTTTATGCATTTTATGTTATTTTTGATGCCTCTAGCTTTAGTGTTTACTAACTTGAACAGCTATGCACATTGCCTAATCTGCACATCCTGCACCTGTATGCAGATATACATGAAATGTGTATTAAGTCCAATCATAGCTGACTAGATGATGGTTTTTGCGCATATGTGCAAGCTTCAGGCCATATACTCCTATTAAAATATTCATACATTTCTGCTTAAAATACTGCAGAAATTGTCAGTCGATGATATAGGAGCCCCCACTTTCCTATTAAATATCTTTGTATTTCCTATTAGCTTAACAATGAAACAATGAAAGCCTATTACTGTGTGCTGCTGCATTGGTCCAGTTTCCCCACTGAGATGCCTATCTTATCTCGGATTTGTGCTTCTTCAAATAAACAGAGGTGATGAATGAGCTAGTTTTTTTGTTGTTGGTGGCAGCACAGACAGATGGGGAGAGCTTTAGAATAGAAAGACGAGATGTGTTGTGAATGTGAATTACAGGCATGCAAGTGTCTTTATTTGTCTGAGACTTATGATGTCTTAATTTAGACACATTTATTGAAGGTGAGCTGTAAATGCTGATGCTGAGTTTGTTTACATTTTTTAATTGACATTGTTTTACATGTTCCAAATTCATTGATTTTGGACATTTATGGCAGACAGTTTCTGTCCATCAAATGTAAGCCTACAGCAAGCAGTCAGTTAGCTTACCTTAGCGCAAAGACCAGAAACAAGGGGAGCCTTGAGGTCTAACATATACGTTAAATACAATTACTCATAAATCCTCAGTTGTTTGCATCCACGTTTACTAGCTAGCAGTCTCCTTCTCCTTTAAGAATGATCTACAGTACGTATCTATCTTCCTTCACTACCATTGGCAGGAATGTGCATAGCGTCTCCTGTGTGCTTGTTCGCATGCAAATGTGCAAAGCAAAATGGGAACCAACTAGTAAAAATATTTCCCCATCCCCCCATGTAGCACTACAACTGGTCAAAAACTCCACAGGGCACAGCCTACCTACCAGCACCTCTCCAGTGCACACAAGGACAAGACTCTCACCAGTCAGATTTTTTTTACTACATATATGATCCATCCAAAACATCATCCATTTTCTCAGCAGTTTAAAGAAGCACTGCGGCTGGATGAAGGATAGGTAGAAGCAAAGTTAAAGCCAAATGATTTTCACCTCAGTGACAGTTATGGAGAATTACAGTGATAGACCTGAACCTTGGGTCTTATATTGTAATCTATGAGTGTGTGTCATGGAGATGAATGTTGATTGTATTGTCTTCTGCAGTGAGCACTAAACGATGCGATGATGACATGCAGTGTAAATCTGCCTCAGCTGTTACAGCGACAGAGTGGCTTGTGTGTAGCTTCTTGTGTGTGTGTTTTCCTCTTTGACATGCAGAGGGCAGCGCAGCAGTAATTAATGACTAGCTGCTAAATGGTGCTATGTGATCCTACATGGTAATGAGAAGGCATCAGTGTGGGGCCAGGCGTGACAATCAACTCAGCAGAGAGGAAAGCATGGGGGACGCACAGGTGACACCCAGCTTCACACAGGTCTGGAGAGGACTGTTAATAATAGGATTTATTGTGGGACTTTTTCATTATTCTATAAAAACACAATTTAGTCAGAGTGTCTGTCTGAATCAGCAGGGTAGTGGTGGCATCATCTTTGTTGTTTCCTTTTATTGTAGCTATAGTTTACAATGAAGGGTAAATGGAAGATCTGACACAGATTTATATAAAACTTATGCAAATGCACACAAGAAAAACATTATCCTTTTAAGGTGGCGCGAAGGCAGTGCACTCCAGCAGCAGCTTTGATGAAGAGAGATCGTTTTCTCCCTAGTTGGAATAACATTGTGTCCGACTGGCTCGGTTGGCACTCCAGAGAGGCTTCATTAAAGTACAACTTATAGCCTGTGTGTCTTGAAAGGAGATTTACTGTCATTTATTTATACATTACAATATCCTCATCTTGATAGTTATTGTCATTGCATCATTCAAGTTAAATGCCCCTGCACTCCCAAAAGAACTAATGACAACACTTTCTGCTTGCTCACTTCTGTAGAACAGCACACTAAAAATGTTAACTATTACTGTCACACGTGGTAATCAATACTAAATGAGTAAGTACATACGTCTGTATGTTATGACAAAGGATGTATCTCTGGTTATACCAGTGGTTACAGTATTCAAATGCAAAGCCAAACTCATTTTCACACTGAAGAGCACTCAGATTGCCTTGTTTCATCTTGCATAAAAAAAGAAATCCAAGTTGCTAGGAGAATATTAAAGTGTAAAGAAATCCTTTTCATTAGTGATATTTCATACCTTCTGCTTTTCACAAATCTCAACACTCTTACTAGAAACACCGTCAGTTAATTTAAATGGGTCCATCTCTGTTAAGTTTATTTCCAGTCTCGTCAGTCTGTGTGAGAAACTTCATTCCTGAACACATATACTACACTTCCAGACCTAATCATCCCATTTTTATTTGCAAATTAAATTCTCTTGACATAACATGACACAAGTGATTCAGTAATGTTGACAATATACTGCGCATTTATAGCTAAATCCTTTTTTGCCATCCGTGAGCTGTACGCGTTGCATTTATATATGTATATACTCAGAAATATCTTTAATGTCAGTGATTAAGTAGCTTTAACGTTGGAAAAATAATTCTATTTCACACTGGCTACACAGCGTTAGATTGTAATGGCCCACAAAGTTGTCAGTCAATATCTAGAAATAATGGGTCCCTAGATAGCTCGCCTGGTAGACCTGGCGCCCCATGTATGAAGGCTGAGTCCTTGCTGCAGTGGCCATTGATTCGACTCTGACCTGTGGCCCTTTGCTGCGTGTCATCCCCTCTCTCTACCCCCTTTCCTGTCACTCTTCAGCTTTCACTATCAATTAAGGCAATAAAAGCTCCCCCACCCCCACCCCAAAATATATATGAAAAAATATATCAAGAAATAATTTTATGACAGTAAACAGTTACACAATACTTTCATGTTCACAGGTTAAGTCATGATTTACACCAAAGTAGAAACAAAGGATCTGATTGTTGGTGAAACCAGATTTTTTTTGGCAGGATGAAGCTTGCATACTGTTCATTGCTGGTTGTTTAAATTTTTCTCTTAGTTTGATGAAGTTTGATTTGGGTGAAAGAATGTTGTATCACATGTGTCAATCTCTTCTGCTGTCCCATTCTGTGAGTCAGTATAAGAAAACGGGTGAATTTCATGTAAAATCTTGCCAGATAAATCTATTTCTGGATGTGTTTCTAGATGTCATCATTAGTCCATCATTAGTCACTGGGTACATACGCCAAGAAACTTCTTCAGGCAATTTTGGGCTTATATTACATTATGGTTAACTAGAAACAATGAAGGCACAAATGTTGATAGAGACCTTGGTTGCTCATAAACTTTAATATGTTCAATACATTCCCTTGTTTTAGGGATTTATTTTATAATGTTGTATATACCTAAAAATCTCTCCTGGCCAAATTGCTTCATGTGACCTGCAGTTTTGACTGTGGCCTCTATATAAATCCACAGCTGAGTTCTCATCCTGAGGGCTTGATTACATTCTCATGCAGCTGATCAACCAGAGAACCAGACAGCTGATATTACATTTAAATGAAATGCTAATTAACCAGATCTACACGTCCTCACGGCCAATGCACCATGGGACTACAGAGTCTTGTTCTCTCTGTCTTGCTGTCCGTCTTCTTTTCTTCTCTGTCATTGTCTATTTATGACTGGATCATTCTCTTTTTTGTCATCTGCATTTTTCCTTGACTCTTTTCCCTTATTCACATTTTCTTGCACCTCAAGCTCACCCATCAGCCTCTCAATCTTTCAATTTTCTGCCATGATGAAAAGCACTTAAACTTATCGCTCCATCTGTTTATTACATGCCACCTCCACTTCCTTCTCCACCCCCTTTTCTCTCTCTCCTCCTCTCCATCTGCGTGTGTTTTCAGCAACCTTTATATACATCAAACTCATCCTGCTAGTGCCCTTTATGTCCACCAACACTACCCTGTGTTTTTTTTCTACACTTTTTTACACTTTGTAGATGCAAACTTTGAAAAATAGGCTATCATTGTGGTTTTTAATTAAATGGGTCAATTATGAGCTTGTGAAACTCTTCATGTTCCCACAAAGCCAAGAGTTGGTGAGTCAGTTCAGAGAACATTGTGCCTTTGCAATTTCCTGGACAAAGAGGGCTAGTGGTCGGTTTTAAATTCTTTTAAAACTCCTTCTGTTACGCATGACCTGTTATTTAAAGTGGCAGAAATGGTAGCCATATTTCTGCTAACGGGATTGATATCCACAGGGCTGTCAGCTGTGGAAAAAAAGAAGCCTTTTCCCCAGAGGAAAGGGGTGCAAAGGGGACATTTCGAGCGAAAGCACATTATACCTAAACTGCCAGCTCTATCAGCTCGAAGCATAGACATGTACATGTGTGTCTAATGTTTTATACTGACTGAAAGACATTAGCCATTACAAAACTGTTCATATGTCAAGGAAGGAAAGATAGCACTATGGGTTAAGAATTTAGTCAATAGGTAGTTTTGTGTGTCATTGGTTGAAAACCTTTTCTGTAATTATGATCTCTCGCCTTCAGACTCTGGAGGTCTGAAACTGGTTATTGATTTCTCTTGGCATCAGTGCTAATTTCCTCTTTGTTGATCTGTTGAAATCACTTTGAGTGTCGATTAATTAGCAAAGTGCATTGTGCGTTTGGTATTAAAGCTGCTTTCAAACACAATATCTGAAAGATGTAAGCGGTGAGTCAGTGTTAGTAGGCTGCAACATTTTGACATAACATTGTCCTTTTTCTCCATCTCTGTCACAGATCACATTCTTCATGCTGCTGTCAGCAGTGTGCGTGATGCTCAACCTGGCGGGCTCCATCCTCTCCTGCCAGAACGCTCAGCTGGTCAACTCCCTGGAAGACTGTCAGCTGGTGAGACCAACTGGACCTCAACCCATGCACTCTCCAGCTTTATACCCCACACTCGACTTGTTAAAATGGACGAAAGAATGTCCATCTTAACAAGTCATTTAATCTGGCTGTCAGTTTTTGAGGGCTGAAAACCTTTCCTATATCTCTCTGACAGTGGAAGAAATTATGCAGTGAAGCTGGCCTATTTATACATTTTCTTGAATTAAATGTCTGAACCTGATTGATGCAATATGTGTCACAGATCACACACCCCTTCTTCTCAGTGATAACCCAACATAGACACATCACACACATATTGATAGAATTAGGACAACTCTTTCCAGTGATATCAGTGTCTCCAACTTGACTTTCCATGGTGCAGATTTGCCAAAATGTAATGAAAAAAAGTATTTTTAAAATGAAAATATTTTATTTTTTATTTGCTTGAAAACGTATGGACATACAGTTGCGTTTTTTTTTCTTCGTTTTAAAAGATGTATAGTACCACTAGCATGCCAATTGATAGCCTAACACACAGTATATGGCATGCATCACATCAGTAACACATCATCGCTAACACGTGTTCTTAACAAAGGAGAAAATAGCCAATGGTTAAAAGGGTTTATGGTTTATTAGTTGGATCACTTCAGAAGCTGTAAGATGTCACGCTGAAGTGCAAGACTTGTGTTGAATTTTGTTGTTGTTGTTGGTATCCATCTGTGAAACCAGCAACTATGAAGTCAGTGAGTAATAGGCATGTGTCCATTGTTTTCTGCATGAGTCCACATTTGAATTCATGAACGTAGGCACATGGCAGGCTGAAAGGCAGCACTTCTGTTCTGAGCAGGCTGTAGAACTGAGTCAACATCAAAAGTAAACTCAACTATTTGTCTGTTAGTGACTAATGCCTCGTGATTATCACATCCATCTTTGCCAGAATCGAAGACGGCTAAAATACAGATAAACAACTTTGAATGAGTACTTTAGCTCCTATCCATAGGGTAGGGAGAATCCAAAGAGACAGTTTAAAAAAAAGTGGTCAAATTCAAAGTGAGATATTCTTACTTTAACTTACACAGCTTTTACTCATAAAGATACATTAAAGGGGCCAGAAGGAGTGGTTGTTTGATGGGCAAACAGCTTCAGAAGCCGTCTACCCAACAGCTTTCCAAAGAAATGAGTGGGGCTGCATTCAACCATTTCTGTAACTTTCCAAAATCGTTAATCTGACATTCATGGCAAATTCATGTAGTGATTGGCCAGGTGAGAAAAGCAGAGATAAGACCAAGTCATTGTTTTGTAAGTCCCAAATAAGACTTAACACTAAAGTCCCAAGTTAAGTCCCAAGGCAAGTCCAAAGTCCTCTACTTGGAGTTTCAAGTTCTTTACAAGTCATAATGCACTTTGCACGTTTACAAAAGGCCATTTAACAACAGAGTAATATTGTATTAAAGAGCCCATATTATACTCTTTTTCAAGTTCATTCTTTTATATGGGGGGTTTACTAGAAAATGTTTTACATGCTTTAGTGTTCAAAAAATACATTACGTGTTACTTGTTTTGGCTGAGCATCAAAGTACGAGATGGGGAGCAGTCTCTTCTGTTTAAACAGATCATTGCTGTACTTTGGCTGAAACAGAGCCTGTGGAATGGAAAAACTAAGGGGGGTTCTGCAGTGAACATGAATACATGGAATACTTTTTAAATAACATTTTTAATCTCTAGTCCTAGGGGATCAAGTATGAGACTCGAGTCTACAACTCTATGAGAAAGTAAACTTTACACAGCTATTTCAATCACTTTCATTGAGTCAGGAATGCCTTCGAGAGTGAAAGTGCTTTCATGTGTAAACCATCATCGCCATATTTAATCAATATTGTATTTCCTTTCTCTCCACTGGCAAGTTTTTTGAGTTTTGAGTATAAATGGTGAGTTAGTTCCTATATTATCCAAAAACTCTGGGGCCTTCGCATCCCAAAATGAACCCATTCTTTTCTTCGTTTGTATTTCAAACTCCATAACCCCAAGCCAAAACTAAGATAACCCCTGATGACATCACTAGGGTTGTTTTCTCAGATGTAATAGAGCTCCTCCAGAACCACAAAAGACATCATACAAGTGTTTTCACAAGATGAGTAGAACTCACCTGTGTACATTTTATAGAATTACTCTTTAATTGGAGCTCAAATGGGTTTTTTGTTTTTTTTTCACAAGTAGTTTCCACCAGACATATGATCTCTGCACTCTGGTGGTGCTGACATCATGGAAAACAAGAGAATCCAGCACCCTTCAAAATAAGCGTATTAAGCTTTTCCTCCTTGCAGCTGGTGATCAGAGGTAGTTGGACACAGAACACTCAGTCTTCACATTTTTATAATGAGACACTAAGCTGATTTTCTAAGCTGAATTTATATAGCCAAGGAACCCATGGCTATATAATCTTTTTTGTGACTGAAGAAGCCCCTTGTGAATTATCCAGCACCCAACCCACTAACCCGACCACTTCTACATTGGAAGCAGCTTTTCTCCCTACGCAAGTGGGACCAACCAAGTAGACCAACTTCACTGCTTTATGTGGCTCCCCAGGGAACCTCCCCCAGTCATGACTGAAACGTTAACGTTCCTCATCTCCTCTCCCCAATGTAATTAACCCACACTTGTTGGGTTCATGTCCTGCTTTCTCTCAATCTGGGACACATAGCAGAGGTATGCTCTACCGCGATCCCTCCCTTGGTAGCTCCTCATATCTCACAGCCTCTCTTCTTTTGTTGTACACTTTTGATCATCCATATGCAGCTGCCTTTCTCAATCACGATATAGTATTATATTTAATTAATCTTCTTGTCCGTAGTCAGTGTATCTTCCATCGTATTAAATTTAAGGATAATACATCAGTACCCCAAGCTCAGGTCTGATCTGTGCGTGTGTCTGTGTGTGTGTCTGTCTGTGTTTGTGTGTCTGTGTATATGGCGTGCATGCATGAGTGTGGATGTGTGTTCCCCCCCCCTCCCCCCCAGCTCAAGTTTGACAGCGATGGAGTGTGTGTGTGCTGCGAGCTACAGCAGCAGAGTTCAAGCTGCAACAACCTGGGAGAGACGCTGAAACTGAATCCACTGAGGGACTGCAACACCATACGCCTACGTCTCAAGGTTGGTGGGATCCAGCATGTGTTTGTAATGTGCTGATGGTGAGAGCTAGGATGTTTTAAAAACATTCTATAGAGAGTTGAGTGTTCAGACTGTATAATAAAAAAGAAGGACGTAGTCTCCATGATGTCAATGAATGTGGTCGGCTCTGGCCATTGCCATTTTGGCAGTCCTGACTGCGCCGACTCCAAAAATGGGCAAAGACGTTAGAATGGGTGGAGTTGAGGCTGGCTAAAATCAACCACCTGTGATGGCACGCACCTGTCACTCAAAGCAGCCATGCTGTTAATTATGCATAACTTTATACCTTGATATAATTTAAATGAGTGACTTATATTTATTTCTGCTTTAAAGTGGAGCATTTTAATATGGGGCCTTATGGAAACTCACTTCTGTAGCCAGCCTCAAGTGGCCATTTTAGGAACTACAGTTTTTGTTAATTCCATGTTGGCTTCATGTGTCAAGGTTGCTGCTTGCATCAGACTGTAGGTCAGTTGGATTGATTTGAAAAAAAAAAAAAAGAGAACTGTTAATACTGATTGATGCAGCAATACTAATAGTTATGGTAGCAACATCAAAACAGTGGAGATGTATCCTCTTGTTTTTCACATCGTAGCAGTATTCCATTGCTGTACAATTGTTTTTTTTGTTGCACCCACCAAGAATGGTAGATGTTGACTTATGCAGCCATACTTTATGCTGCTATCATGGCTGGCTTTAACCACAGTCACTGCTGATGCCAACATTGCGAGTGAATGTTGTCAATGTGCGAGTGGCCAGCCTGAGACACAACTCCAGAAACTTTGTTTACCAGACCTTTCTGAACACACATTCCAGAGTTGAAGGTGTAGATGTGTGGAAAAATGCATTTGGGGCAATTAAACGCTTCAGGCTACTAGATTTTTATCTGCAGATGTTACCTTTCTTAACCAAGGTACCAGAACGGCTCTAGCGATGGCAATGTCAGCTCAACACTTTGGTCCAGACTGAAATATCTCAACAAATATTGGATGAATTGTACAGCCTCACAGAGCTGCTAGCATGGCCACAGACTCTACCAGACTATTCTTGTTTCTTCTTTAATCAGAATGAAACCATTAATTGCATTAACAGTCAGTACACGTTCAAAAAGTGTCTTTAAATTGCTAAAATTATCAAGTCTAAACTGATGTCCTCTGCTTTTCTCTCTCACTGTGTAACATATCCCACATGAGAACAGTCAAACAACATTGGAAATACAAAACAAAAATGTGTTCAGTCTCAGATTAATTCGGCAGGAAGTGGAGAATGGCAACAGCATTTGTCTTTCCCCAAGAGGCAGACCTCTTAGTATGCAGTGTATGTCTAGCCTGGGCTGGCTGTAGTTTGCGAGTGCATGATCTCAGTAGATTATCTTGACTCAGAGTGTCTGCAGGAATGATATACAGTATGTGCTACTGTGCCTTTATTGGATAATGACAATCATATCCATTCATTTTATGCCCCTGATTGATTATAAAACATTGATAACCAAATAAAAGACTTCATAGGATGAAGCATGCTTATGAAAAGAGGAAAGATCAAGCACATTTGTCATTTTGATCATAGCTCATTAAAAGAGATATGGGAATTGGTGCTGTAAACCTTTATTAAGTGCCAAAGTAGTCAGATATGTTGAGTTATATCTAAGAGGAAGCTGTCATGCCCAAGTCCCCAGAGTCTTCGGCCATTTCAGATGGCTGTTAGGCTGTCGCTGGTCATAATGAACTCATGATGCAGCTGCCATATAGTTCCTCCATCACTAAACCGAAGAGTATGGAGAGAATTGAATTATCACAGCAGGTAGACTATTAGACCGACTTAAGTCTCATATTCACTCAATATCTCTTCTCTGTTTAAAAGTTTTGTCTTTATCAAGCAGTCTGCACTATCCACGCTGCTGCTGATGTGTGCCATTCACTCTTTTCAGACGCATTTAATTTCCGTCCCGTTTTTCTTTTCATTTCATTGTGCACTGCCTGGGGCCGTAAATTATCAGTGAGAGGGAGTATTGAGATAATTTGTGATTTCCTGTAAGGGGGCGGATGTGTAACCTTGCTGTGTAACTCACTAACTTGATTGGCTTGAGGCAAGGTATCTTCTAGAGGTTAAATATCTTCTGTGGAGGTGTTATTCATTTCTTTGCCTGGTAGGGTTTATTATGTCATTATGTACATTGTGGGCACAAGGGAAATCACAGAAATGCACCGTCTCACATCTGCACAACAGATGCATTCCCATAACAACAATTAGCTCAAATGAAGACGCTGTAAATGCTCCATGCTTGCTGATCAACTTTGTGATCTACAGCTTTGATGTTTGAGATTTGTTTGGAAAAACTACATTTACTGTAATAAACCACCAGAACACACAACAAGGAGACAGTTGCACACAAGTTTTTTACTGCGGTATACGGTAATCTCAACTTTATCTCCAGTCAGAGTCTTTACAATCAAAGCTGCACAGCAGGATAGATAAATGATCAAGAGTGAATGTATTTCAGTCAGACAACTCACATGGATTGTATTTATTATGTGAACACAGTGAATGTACAGAGTTGATGTTTCATGTCAAGACCCTTAACTGCGGAGATACACACTGGAAGAACCTCCTACCTACTGTCTCGCTATTAGTTGACTGTTGCCTGTAGTTTTTTATGGTGTGTTTGGCACCGTTTGCTCTAGTTGTCCCAAATCAGCTGCTGCTCGGCCTATTGATTTTGTTGAATCTTCATGAGAAAACTGTCTTAGCAGTTATGCAGCCTCACAAATTTTTAATTTTCTCCATTCAACTGCTGTTTCTGCTTTTTATCTCCTCTGCGTCATTTTCCACAAGACTGATAAGACTGTCCATAGCAAAGCAAAGGCATATTCTCA
The DNA here is from genome assembly GCF_905237075.1 of Dicentrarchus labrax. Lineage (NCBI taxonomy): Eukaryota > Metazoa > Chordata > Actinopteri > Moronidae > Dicentrarchus > Dicentrarchus labrax. The sequence continues at coordinate 15,205,218 of NW_026136719.1, read as the reverse complement.
GTTTGTATTCTGAGCAAATTATGAGACGTTAGTCAGAGTCACAGGGAAAGACATGAACATGTCTCGCTGGTTTCTTTTGTCAGTTTGGATTAAAGATCCAGTGTGCAACAGTTAACATATATAGGTATGTTTTTATAAGTGTATAATCACCTGAAAATATGAATCGTTGTGTTTTCGTTACCATAGAATGAGCTGTTTTTATCTACAGAGGGAGCGGCTCCTCTACTACGGACTACACCATGTTGAACTGTCATGTTTCTACAGTAGCCCAGAACAGACAAACCAAACCCTGTTTTTTTGTGAGTTTCGTGGCCACCATAGTTTCCCCTTCATGCTTGTTTAAGTCAGTTTGTTGCAATCTCACAGAGGGAGAGCTTTCAGTCAGACATCCAGAAGAAGAAATCTGAATTTCTTAATGATTTGGACATCACTGGACGAGTTGTTATTCATCTGGGAGGACAGACAGGGCGTGAGCCACCTGGACAGCTGCAGAGGAATCTTTACGGCTCCAGGATGTAACAAATTAGAATTCAATTGGAGGATTTAATCTCTGTAGACTTGAGATGAACTTGTGTTCTGTGTGGAGGTTCAAGACCCTTATAGTTATTCTAAAAGCTTTTCTGTACTACAGGGAAGCCCATTTACAATATCTGCTGCTCCCTGTCATTGGAGGTTAGAAAATCTCTGAAGGCCTTTGCCAACAGTCTGGACTGACCCCCCTGAAACTGCTGCAGGGCTTCCTTAGGGAAGTGCTGAGTTTTCTGTCAGATTCTGTAAAAAAGCTGCTTTGGGATGCCAATGAGAGCCGTGGTCAACTGTGACCCACACAGAAACTCCATGTCAGCTGGAGAAAAGCAGGGTCCTCTGCTCTACTGCTCTACTCTACTCTGAGCCTGTCGTACTTAAGGGAGCTAGCCGGAGCAGCTAGTGGAGGCATGTATGTAGTTTGTGTCAGGTTAAGAACTTCATAGCACGAGAGGCAACAGTTGAGTATCAACCAATTCCAAGTCTGCTGTAAGGCCCAGACTGCCACACAATTTTCCACTATAAGGTTGTGGTCAGACTTGGCAGCATCACTTCCAAGATGCCATTTTACTCTTAAATACAGTCAATGTGGAATCATCAGAGACATAAATGACATAAATGTTTCAGTTTTATAAATTTGTTACCCCTATCATTACAGCTTCAGGTATATAAATTGATTTGCAGAGGCCTGAGACATTGAACATCCTTTTATTGTAATCAAAGTTATGTTGTAATTGTCTGGTAATGAACTTGAAGGTGAAGCTTGAACACATGGTGCTTTGCTTATTGTCATGGATTACCTTACTTTTAAGGCCTTCCTGAGGGAAGTGCTGAGTTTTCTGTCAGAGGCTGTAAAAAAGCTGCTTTGGGATGCCAATTTTGCCGAGCTAATTTTCTAAATATACTGAAATGAATTCAAACCAAAAGCTGCCTCGTCATCAGAATTAAAGAAGGGTCATAACTCTTTTCCAATATAAGAATTCTATTTTAATTTATATGATTAATTTTATGATTGTTTTGAGATATCTTGCCTTTGCTACTGTAATTCTCGCTAAGATAAAAGCAGTTACAATATCCTATTACCAGTTCTGTTTAATGACAGACTTGTGCTCCATCTACAAGTTCTCCAGACTTTCCTCCCACAAAACATGTTCCAAAAAACGTTAGCTTCCAAGGCAAAGGTGTATTAGTTGTATTTTATAATTGGCATTGCACAACTTCAATTTCACTGCTTCCAACTAATTTCTGCTTTAAGTTCCAGCTCACACAGACTTGATCTTTGGCAGCTAGTTACTGGACATCAGGCATGTTTGAAAAACAGTTGCAGGGCTGGCAACTCTGAATGTCTCAGATGCCAACTTGATCTATTTCAATATCACAAACTTCAAATGGAATGGCAGTGAGTAATGCGATGTGGTTGGCAAAAAAGTTGCTGCTTGCTGTAAACAACTCGCCTGAACCTCCTTTAAAATGTCGACAAGTCTGACAACAAACCCCTTCCTGATAGATCTGAGTAAGGGAGACGGCTGTCCTGTCTGCAGATTATCAGCAGCCTAATACGAGTGGGGTTTTGTAATGTCACTGGTAATTATATGCCTCCTGAATCTGGTGAATAATCTGTGCGACAGGCTGGAAAACACTTTATGTAAATGAGGAGCTTCGTTCATTAAAAGTGAGGTAGTGAGGTTTTAATTCCAGTGCTGAAAGTCTCTCCTGTTCTTGTCTCTAAGGAATTATTGTTATATTCATAAATATTTTACACCTGTATGGTAAGTTTGTGGTGGCATGGAGGGGTGGCAGAAACTTATGTTGATTTCATCGCAAACAATCACAAATATCAATATTTGCTTGGAAAAGCCCCAAATGAAGATTTTTGAACTCAAAAACATTACATTATTGTGGCACATAACATCTAAACAGAAATATCTAAAGGTGGCATTAGAAATTAACACATTTTCAAATTTCTTCTCAAGCTCAAGCTTAAGTCTATCACTTAGTCTACTGTAACAGATCATTATATTAATTCCTGTTTTTTTAACATGTTATTTTAAATTCAAATGAATGTGTTAAATTTGACAGCACTGGACATCAAACTGGAGTGGCCAGGCATTTTTAAGGTGTGGCTGCTGCCCCAAACCTCTAGATATGCCACAATTTGATTCACTTCCTTATGAGATATTTATATTGAAACATCCAAAATCAGTCACACATTCATCCCGGTTTCTGCTTTATCTCTTCACTCCCTCTCATCTTTTTTTTTTTTTTTTAAAGTTCTTTTTTTGGTCTTTTATTGGATAAAGACAGCTGTAGATAGACAGGAAAGGTGGGTAGAGAGAGAAGGGATGACACACAGCAAAGGGCCGCAGGTCGGATTCTAACCCGGGCTGCTGCTGACAACCCATATAACTCCGTATATAGGTCGCCAGCTCTACCGACTGAGCTAACCGGGCACCCCACTCTCATCTTTTAACAGTCTTACACTGTTTGATGATAATAGTCCTGATAATTATATTATGATAGTGATTGTGTAATTGAATTTATTGCGACAGATGAACCTTGTGAACCTTATAAAGAAGAACAGCATATATTTTGTGGTTGTATTCAAACAGCTGTGGGGGCTGCAGATCACCTAGACCAATTTTATAAACATAAAATCAAACTCATTTTGAAGCAGCAATACAGGCTGCTATCATCCTCTCTCCTCTCAACATGCTCCATGTCCTAGACAGCTGCTATTCCCAGAGCCTGTTTCCAGACATGTGGTATTACTGTTCCTGTGCTCTTCCTCAGGAAATCAATTCATATAGTACAGTTATTATAGGTTCATTTGTTAGGACATACAAAGCTCAATATGGTTTGAAAATGAATCCACTTAATGATGATTATTTTCTACCTTTTAGAAATAATAGCACAAACAGCAGCATGACGAGACTGCAGTCATAAGTCTTTTCTCTGATTCAGGGTGCTAGGCTAGTATTTCACCAGCATGCACATTTATTTTTGCTGACAGATTCAATACTGGTTTGTCCCCTTGCTGTTCACTGCATTGCCAGAGTGTGAATGTGTATGTTCGTGCTTAACCTTGGATGTTTATGAGGTTGTTTTCCCTATTATTGAATTTGTTTGCTAGGCTTGCTGGTACACAGACATCATATTTCTTTTTATCAGCATTTAACTTTTTTTTAATTTGTTCCAGATATGTTGACATTCTCATATTAGTGCAGACGTTTGTCGAAGTGTTCTCACTGCAGTGCCACCCTGTTGTGCTTCACTAAACTTGGTTACCTTACTGGTGACGTCAACGCTGTTTGTGTCACCTCCTTTCCTTTCTGTGTTTTCTCCTCGTATTCCTCATTCACCTCTCTTTCTTCTCATTCTACTCATCTTTAATGTTTATAATATTAATTGTCTTCTCTTCCTCTCTCCTCTCCTCACCTTCTCTCCGACACCCTTGTCATTTTTCCACACTCTTCCTCCTCCTTCCTTCTTTTTTTTTTTAACCCGTTCCTCTAACAGTCTCCTCCTCTCCCCTCTCTCTCTTTTAGGAGCTGCTGTTCAGCGTATGTGCCCTTAATGTCATCTCCACCATTGTGTGTGCTCTAGCCACTGCCATGTGCTGTATGCAGATGGTCTCAACTGATGTGCTGCAGATGGTGAGTGTGATGGAAGACCAGATGACAATAATAGCTGACTTTATTTTCTTTTTTTTCCCGTGACCACCCTGCATTTAAAGAATAAAACCATTTTATAGTCTGAAGATCACTATCATCAGGTTAGATAAACGCATGCAGCTCAGGAATGATGTGCTAACCTTTATCCCTTTAAAGATAGTGGAGAGTAATGTTTGCAGTTTTGGTTGAATCACCCTACTTGGTAAATACAAGTTAACGTAAACAAGCACAGTGAAGGTCAATTGCCACAGGACCTCTTTTAGTTTTTCTGCTTCTCAAAAATATGTTGGATTTGAAGAAAACAGCTTAATATCTCACAGGATTTTTTCCTCAAAGGTACACCGTCCTCAGTATGACCCTCTTTTGTCTTTTTATGTGGAACAATGGAACTATTACCAACAGCTAAATGCTTTTAGTCATGAGGGAAATTAGCATGGCCAAGCTCCCTTTGTGTTTCACACCAACAATAGTTATTTCATGCCTTTAAACAACTGGAAAGGTATAGAGCAACACTGCCAACATGATACCAAATGTGAAATAGCTTTGCAGCAATATCTGATGCAAGAACCCTTTTCTCTTTGCACATTTTATGGACTATGCTGTAAATTTTGTGCTTGCTGAAACAAGTCTGGATATTAAAACGAGTGCTCTGGGCTAGATGTGAAGCTTGGTTTGATAATAGGTTGAAGTGGCACGAAATCAACAGTGATCTCACAGTCATATTGTAGCCAGTAAAATAAATTAAGTTGAACTCACGGTACAAAGCACTGACATTACATTAGTCTCTTCTCCATAGAGTCACAAGTCTACATATGTAGATCATTATGTAAATTAGAACTGACCAAATGGCTGCTGCAAATTTATGAATATTGACTTTTCTCAGTTCTGTGGAGCTTTTTAGCCTCTTTAAGCTCATTGTTTAGTTTTTTTGGCCCACAACTTTCGAGCACTGAACAACAGACATACAAAGCTGGTAAACATAACTCAACATTTATCTGTTAAATACATTTATCATGTATTTTCCTCAGGATTTGGTAGAAGCCAAAACAAAGCTAGAAGGAGAGTGAATATTAGACTACATTCATCAGTGGTCAGAAACTCTAAACTGACGATAATGTTGCTCCACGTCTGCAGGATGTTTAAAAAGGCAGCTGTTTCAACTTCACAAGACGATTTTATGTCAGTGTTGTGTTTACATCCAATTTCCACTGCCCCTAGTGGGCAAAAACACAGTTAATGCATGTTCAAAGTGATAACTACATAGATTTACTTGATCCCTGGGACAGGACCATAGAAATAAGGTTATTACTCTTTTATTTCTGACTATTTAAGAAGAGACATACAGATGATTAAGAAGGCAAAAATAAATTCATTTGAAGCTGTTTGAATTAAAATGGAAACATTATTCTCCCATTGAAATAAGGACATAATTCACAGTGGTCCCTGCTTCAGGGACTTTTTTTATTTTTATTTAAGATAAAAAATAAGCCAAGTCAAATCAAACTGTAGAATAAATAAAAGGACACAAGCACTCATATATCCAACACTCTCACAGAGTTTCCCAGAGTGGCCTCGTTTCCCATTTACCACAAGAGGTGTTAACCTTTTATTTAGCGCAGTAAATTTAGCCAAGTCAATAGCAGCAGTGGCAGCCTGGAGATTAGAAAAGAGGGCTGGCTGTGACTGGAAACTTGTCCCACTTAGAAAAGTCTGAGAGAGGAAAGTAAATGAGCAGCACTTTCAGCACTGCTGGTTGAGGTGCCCCTGAGCAAGGCACTTGACTCGCAGTTGCTACAGTGAAGCTTGTTCAGTGACCAACAGCACAACAGGGAATACATGTAACTGCTTAAAATAACAGCGGAGTGGTGCTGTGAAAAGACACATTTGCTCAGTCATGTCTCCCTGGATAAATTATGGTCTAAAATAATGACTACACAAATAAGTACCATGTGTAATAAAGGCCTGATAATGGTTCTTTTTATGCTGTGTTTCAGTTTATGCCGCACAGAGCGCGAGCTCTAAATGCTGACTGTATGACCCCCCATGGAACCATCCTCCACCAAACTCTGGACTTTGATGAGTTTATTCCTCCCATCCCCCCTCCACCATATTACCCCCCAGAGTATACCTGCACCCCCTCAATGGATGGACAAAGGTGAGAGGCATTACACTACTCATCACCTTCACATCTTTTCTCAGTGCTAACACAAAGAACTCCCTGAACTCTGGTAACAATGTGTCTTCTGGGATATGTGGGTACTTTCAGGGAAAGCAAAATAAAAACTCTAATTTGCTAATTTCTTAACAAATATAGTCGGAAAATTACAAGACGTTGTAATTATACACAACAGTCTACTTGGATAATTAGAATGTAATGTAAATGTATAAATCCCTTTAAGCCCAAAATACTTTGCGAATTACATTTTCAGTTATACTTTATCGATTCCCTCGCTCAGTGGAAAAGACACAACTTTTGTTGTTATTGCTTAATATAGGAAAGTATAAAATCCATCTATATATTCTACCATGGTGGAAATGAACACAAAGTGTAGTGCAATCCTGAAAATCATATTTGTTATATTAAGCACAGTTAAGAGAATATAAGTTACTGATTGCAGTGGGAATAAATGTGTTCTTGCCAAAGGCAACATGAAGCACCACCAAGAGGGAACCAATTCAAATTGGATATCAAAGTGCTGAATGTTCTCCTTAAAAGAAGAGATTTTTATTGAAAAGGCCTATCTCAACATTTTCTGCAATATTTATTGTACGTAAAATTGCTGCAAGTGTTTAGTATTTCAGGATACTGTACCTGGCTCAGTGCCCTCTCCTTGAACTGCATTCATATCTAGGAATATCATAGGAATAAGTGGAAACTTATAGTCAGACTTGAACACATTTCTTCAAATTTTACAAAATAGCACACATATATTTAAGATTCTTCTAACATAATTTTTGGATTCTATAACTCCCTACCTGCCCCTCCACAGACACCTGAAATACACCAGATACTGGAGGTCTATATGTGACATAAAAGTGGTTATATACTTATTAGAAAAATTGATCATAGGGTCAGAACCTGGAGAAACATTTTTGAGGACACAAAGCCCCATGAGGACACACACCAAAGAAAAGAGAAGAAACTTTTACAATGGGAGTAACTGAAAGGATGAGGACTAACATATTTTTGCTGGTATAGCACAACACTGTTGAAAACTGCTATAACATTTTTATGTGAATAATTGACCACCTCAGAATCTCCTATTAGATGGTGAATGTACAGATGCCAAAGCAACATTTGCATCCAAAGACCAATCCAAATCCATCACAGTATGTAGCAGTGGCATGGCTCAGTGTTTACTATCTCACTGTGTCTATCACATGTGGTATTATCATCCATGGTCAGCTCAGAGCTTTTCTCCCTGTTAAGCAGCTGTGACATCCGTGATTCTCAGCTGTCGTGAAAGATCGTTTGACCCCTTCCCTCATCACTCCCTACATTTTCTTGCCAGAGAGAGCGCTGCTGATTTAGTCATTTGGCAGGAAGCCACATCTGTTTGTCAATTATGCCATAAATATATACAAGGCAGAGGAAGCATTTATGGTGTCCCTGCCCGGGGCCAGGGATGTGTCATGACATCATCATGCCTCGGATGATTGGTGGAAACACTCAGGTTGTATTTCATGCTCTGCCACTTTGGGGAGAATGGGGTTGTAATTAAAAGATATGACTGCACGCATGGCTGCTTGTGCTTAATTGGCACCATATGAAACGGTAGTGCTGCACATAGAAAAACACACTACCTGTATATATTGTGTTGGGACAGAGGATATTTTTCATCCTTTTCTCTGTTTTAGCAAAAAAATATACTGCAATTTTGACTTAGAGAGGATGCATATTCAGACTTGCTGCACCACTTTCATGCACACTCTGCACTATGTGACTGGCTCGGTGGACTCTCCACTCTTTGCATTCCAATTATTTGAGATATGATTTGGACTTGGTTTATTGTTTGGTTGAATCTCTGCTGTTATGCCCCTGACAGAGGCCTGCACCTGGACTTTCCCCACTCTCCGTTCAGTGCCATCTATGGGGTGCCAATCAACAGCCCAGGAACACTGTACCCAACGGACCTGCCTCCTCCCTATGAGTCTGTAGTGGGGCAGACCCCTGCCAGCCAGGTGAGAGGCATCATGTGGCTCTGCTTTTAAAACAACACTGTCTCCAGAGGCCTTCTGTATGGGAAACTGGGTCTTGGACATGACATTAATTTATTTGTTTCCAAAGAGAGCAGGTCAATGTTTTAACCTTAAACACACATAGATTTACACATGTGCAGCAGTATTAATATTACGAGTCTAGAGTCGTGCTAGCAGTTCTGTGAGACTGTACTTTGGGACATCACCACCTAAATTGCTAAAATCACCACCTTAGTTCAGCATGCTATGATTGGCTAATTAACAGTAAACACAAAGTACAGCTGAGGCTGATGGGGATGCCATTAGTTTTGCAGGTATTTAACAAACCAAAGTACTGGATACATTTTGATGAGATAAAAACAAGGGGATTTCAAGGTTAAGCTAACAATTAAGATTAATTGTGAATAATATGATATTCTAGATCAGAGTTCATCTAACCAACCCTACTGATTTATCAGATGTTCCTCTCTAAATGGTTGTATGTATTTGTATGTAAATGTATTTTTTTGTCAAAGTTGTATTGCTACTGTGTTCATTTGTCTGTATTTTGGGATGTTGCCCGTCAAGTCTTTAAGAGAAAAATCACAACCAATTTAATCAGAGTATCATCTGACTCACTGAAGCGGTCTCCCTTGACTGTCATGTTGAACTGATCAGAGCTTTTTTCAGTCTGAGACTTTGCTGCGTCTCATTGTTCATAGCCAAAAATAACTGTATAATGTGAAAGTAAATCCTTTTATCTTCCATTATACTCTGAGCATCATTTAACACCTTTCAATCCATTATTTCCATTATACATGTTAAATCCATAGTCCTCTTCGCATCCATTTTGAATAGTGTCCTTCAAATACAAATCAGCAGAGGGTTTTCTCACCTTCAATAGATTAGGTATTCTGTAAATAACCAATGGAAACAGGCTGTGATAGATCGCTTGTGTGAGAAAACAGTCACAGGGCAGAGGAAACTCAGCTGATGATTTCAGCTTAGCTCTTGATGTGTGTGTGATTGTTATATGAACCTATATATGTCATATACATTGAAAAGCATATTCGTAAGCCTAACCAAAGCTTCTTATTTAACTCTACACGTAGTTTTCTCCACTGGTACACCTGCCCTTTAAGCTAAGAAATGTCAGTTTGTGTGTTGTGGTCTTATAGAGACCTCTACAGGCCAAACTGTGTTGTTGAAGGTTAGGTGCCTCACTGCTACTTTTATGCAATACATTCAGTACATACGAAATATCCAGCATTAATCCATCTTCTTTAACCAGTCAGTTAATTTTATTCAAGCAGTGCTTTTATGTTTTCCACCTACTGTAATAATTTCCTCTTTACAGGTCACCACCAGCATAGAGCAACAGGCGACTGAATCCAGTCTGTGTGAGAGAAACACTACTGCAGGACTCAGCACTCAGGGTAAAGACAGCACTGCAGTGAACTCTACAGACGATTGTCGAATGTCTTTGTCTACTAGTAGTCATGCTGATGATACTTTCCCCCCTATTTTCAGCATCCGTTGACAGCGCGTCACTAATGGTGTCTGAGGTGGCTGATCAGGACCAGACTTGCTCTTCAGAGGACTTGTGCTCCCTGGAGGTCCAGGGCTCTGACTCCTCTCCCTATGGCACGCCCCACACTGCCCCCATTGATGGAAGCTGCAACAGCCTGGAACTTTGTTCACGCCATCGTGGGATGCCTAGCAGGGACACTCGCCCCAGTGATACAGGATACAGTGAGTCCTCACAGACCCAGGAGTCTCTTGAACGCTCTCCGGACTGGTCCTCAGAAAATTATAGCAATCTGGACCAGGAGGATTCCACAGACACACATCCATGTGAGGAACTCAGGGCTGCAATGCACATATGTGACGAGCTTGCATCAGCCAAACATTTACCAGAGGAGCCACCTAAAGCATCAACCCACTCCCTCATTAAAGCACGAATGATGAGCCGGAAGCTCACACTCCCTGTCATGCTACCCCCACCACCACAGCCTTGCTCCCCCACCTCTGTGGCCTCCTCTGGTGGAACTTCAGCCATCAGCCCTTTGGCTCCTTCTCCTTCCCCTTCCCCTCCTAGCAGGCCCCGCGGTCCCAGGCTGTGCTTCAGTGTTTGGTCACCCTCCTCCACATCACAACCCCCCTCTACCTCAGCCCAAAGTGGCCACTCGCCTTCGGAGAGGCCACGGGGGCTCCGAGCAGCTCGGAGGTACCGCAAACTGGCACGCATCGTTCGTTCCACCAGTGACCCTATCTCCTGCTCCTCTTCGACAGGAAGTGAGTGATGCAAGAATGTTATACTTAAGCTTAAAAACTCCATCTAAATATCACTAATTTTAGAGCTTGAACAATTAGTCAACTAAAATATTGTTTTTTTTCTTATTTTAAGCATAAAAGTCCAAAAAAATATTATTTTTTAAAATAAAATGTTTGCTATTTTCTTACATTTATTTATAGATCTATTGGTTAAACAAAACAATAATCTGCAGATTAACTGATTTTTAAATTAATAATTTGCGGCAGCACTACAGCCTTTCATTGTCAATAAGCAATGGTGGTAAGCTAAGTGCCTTCTTTGTTGGTCCACACATAAGTTTCTTGTCTCCCTCTACAGGAGAAAATGGAAGCTGCGCCTCTGTGAATAACCCTGCTCCTGAAGATTCAACTCATACATCACCAGAACAAGGTAGCATCATAGAAACTGTGACTTCATGTAATGGTGGGACATCAACTGCTTAACAGCATTCACAGTTAGATCTTAAGGGGAAACTGTAAATCTGGCAGTATGGAGAGCATAAAGTATTACGTTATGGTTTAAACAAATTCTAATACTTTATGCCATAAATCCTTTAATTCTCTAATCTTTTATTGGATTATCTGAAGAGAAAAAAAAGCACAGAACAATACAATACAAAGACAATTTTAGTTGAGCTGATTTTAAGGATGTGTTTTCATGTGATGTATCTTATTTAATGTGTTTACACAATTCTTCTCTGTTTTATCTTTAGAGCCAACAGATGTGGTAGGAGCTAAACCCAGTCACACATCTGTTAGGAAGCAGCAAAAAGAGGGCAGGAAAGTTGACATCCACCTTAAACCACGAGCCCTGCACACACACTCCTCCCACGAACGTCCGCACTCCCTGGCTGACCTTAAGATGTACAAGGACACCAAAATACTGGTGGCCAAGTTCCTGGAGCATTCGAGCTGCAGTCTACCTCCTGAAGTCCAGCAGGTTGTCAACAACATCAAGTGTGTCATCAAGTCGGATGAGAAACACATGGAGGAGGCCATTTTTAGTGCCAATGTCATAGATCAGGTAACTGAATTAGAGTAATGTCCAATGATAGTTTTATGCAAACCAGCAGTTTGTAGTGCTATTTCTGGTTTCAGCATACAAGACTAAAAGTAGATTTTAGGCTAGCAGCCCTGTGAGACAGTAATGGTCATGACACACCAGAAAATAAACATGTTGGATGCATGAAAATGTAATGACAACTTTGTTTATATTATAACTTTACTATTAGCAGGGACAAAAGGGGTGAGGTCTTGTGTATGTAATTTCTGTATATATATATATATATATATATATATATATATATATTGTTTTTATGAGTAGCATAAAGGGAAGTGCAACCTAAATTTCATTATACAATTCTGCGTTGTAAAATGGCAATTAAATAACCTTGTATCCTTGTCTAAGTAATGTTGTTACTTAAATCCAAAGGGTTTATCCTCTGTACACTGGAAGCTTTGGTACAGATTCAGGTCATCAATCTCATCTCTGCTTTGCCAGACTTAATTCAGCTTTCACCTGTCTCAAAGCTGAACCCAGGGTCAGTTGAGTGACATGCGTACAGTAGCATGTTAACACACACATAACATAATGCTGATGTTAACTTGCTCCAGTATTAGGTGAATTGAGGTGGTCTGGATGTTGATGAAGTAGATTGAACTGATGCAGATTTCTTCTGTGTCTGATAACGAGTTTAGGATTCTCAGTATACCTAGTTCCATTCATGGAAAAGAAATAAACATGGCTGCCTCAAAACTACAGTGGCAGAAATATATAAACGCAAACAAGCACATATATTGCTATTTGCTTGGAAAAGTCCCGAAATTAAAATATTTAGTAAAGCATTAAATATAGAAATATTTAACGGTAGCATTAGAAATCAATACCTTTTTTATTCATGAATCTTCTACATACTTGCCTTTTTTTTAAATTAAACTTAAGCTTAGCCTAAAATATGGCCATAACAGATCATTAAATTATATTTAATTTAATTATAAATTAAAATTTAAGTTTTTTATTAATTAATTAATGTGTTAAATTTGACAGTATTTGGATGGACAGGAGGAGCTGGGAATTGAACCACCAACACTGCATTAGGGGTCAACCTGCTATACTTCCTGACCCACAGCCACCCCTGTGCAGCATAAATTATATTTACATATTGTAAAATGCAAACAAACAAACAAAAAGGACCCTACACAACTAGTAATGTGTTTCTCTTTCATTCTTTGCTATTTTTTCTTACACAGGTGATGACCCAGCGCATCATTGGCAGTCCCAGGAAGCGTGGCCATGAGGATCTTCACCTTCAGAGCTGCGGTGCTTTGAGTTCGTCCCCTTCCATGCGCCGTCCAAAGGACCTCTCACAAACAACCAGCGCCTCCACCAACCCACTGGACTCCCCCTCCTCTGAACAAAGCCTTGAGTGCAAAGAAACTATTCTCTGACCACTCTCTCAACAAAGACTTGGATCAAAACTCTGAGGGCATTTCAGGCTGCTGGTGTTGCAGCCACGCTGTGCAGTGCAGCAGATGTCTGTAGAGTCATTAATAACTCCTCCAACTTTGAAAGATGATTTATTTTCACAGTGTGACTGCAGCACAGGCAAACTCAAATGGTCTGTATCTCCTAGTGCCCTGTGAGACCGTGCCAAGTCATCAGCAGAAATGGTAGCAAACTCAGACTGAGCCTGCCAGTGTCTGTAGTGGCTTCTTTCTCATCCGAAAAACAAAAGAATGTCTCTCCCTCAGGGGATCTTTTCTACTGAGTTTCATCTCTTAAAAAAGAAACAAATACTCAGCTGATTAGTTTGGATCTGGGACTGAAAGACAAAGGAGATTGTGTTCACATCAGTATTCCTCTTGTCCTCATAAGAAACAGCAAGAAATATGTTTGTATTAAACTGTGAACTGAACTGACTGGGCATTACTAGCCATTGTTTGCAGACTTTGTGGAACTGTTACTGATAGGGTGGTGAATATTTTGTGGTGCCGCTGGTTCAAGAACATCACAGATGTGGATTATTTAACTTACCTCATTGTGTTACAATTCCTATCAGTGTTACAATAAAATATGAGTTTGTAAATTGTGGTTTGTGTTCTTATTTCAGTGTCTCTGAATGATGTCTCCAGGTGTTTTGAACATCGGGTCACCTGGCTGGCCAAAATAATTTGGTGAAGCTAATATGTGTTTTTTGATTACATTTTTTTTAGACTTTTCCCCTTGCATATACACACCTAAATGCACAACACTTGTGATTGATGCACTGGCAATTTCTTAGCAACTAGACTAAAGTTACAGAGGCAGGGTGAGTCATATTAACTGAGTTATGTAAAGAATGAATAGAAGTTACAGAGGTGGACGGATTCCAAGCAGTCCTGATTTATTTGGTGCATACAAACAATATTGGTATTCAGCACATAGACTTTCCAGTTAGTCAATGCACAGAATAACCCTGAGGCTGCAGACAGTTATTTGTGACAGGAAAAGTGTTAATAATTAATAATATTTAAAAAATCTGAAAACAGACAACAAGTAATTGAGTATATATCAAATATAATCTTATGCTTTGTAAAGAAAACTCCCCATGCAGTCAGGTGCTGGTAGGTCGCAGGACCATGTAGTAAAAAAAGAAATCTGAATTAACCACTGCACACTGGAATGACTTTACTGTGACTTATTTAAGAGCTTGTAAATACTTATAAATAGCATAAGACTGCATGAAGATAGACTTCAAATAAGATTCCAGGCCTCAAAAGTCGCTTCCTAATGCTGCTTTAGCATTCAAAATTACACTATTTTCTTTTTTGCCACTGAAAGAAGGAGAACATTTTATAAGTGTTTGACTGTACACGTATTATTGTTTCTGCCACCGACAACCGACAGAGATTTAGTGGAAATACTGTTGCATAATACCAATGCATATGTGGGCTTTTGTTTTCAAGACTGACACGCAACACTTGCCTAATATCCAATTTGAATAAATGATTAAATCTGGACCCTTATTTCATTATAACTGTAAAGTGCTTGTTCATTCTGCCATGTGCTTCCGGTCTTGGGCACGACTCGCAAAATCTTAATCGTCCTGTTTTCATACAAGTTTATTGCTTTCACCGAGTGGCCGATTCTTTTCCTCTATAATTTAAAACACAAGTGTAGACTTTAAGACCACTGACACTGGATCACAGGCGTCAACCAAAGCTAGAAACAACACAACAAACAGAGCCACGCTTTCTCTGTGCCGCTAGACGATCAATTCGGACTTTTATTTTGAAATGTTTCAGCGCTTCAGAAGCTGAAAGCGGAAGTCAGGCTGGGCTGCGTACAGCTAGCTTCACGCGGCGCAGAAATCCTGTTTGGCAGGCAGCGAATCGTGGACAGTGTGATACAAAGCCTGTATCCTCAGTGTTTGGTCAGTTATATCACCAGCCTCACATCCTCCCCCCGCAAGAAGAGACGATACTTGTTGTTTTTTTTGTGTGTAACAGAAGCTAACGCTAATTGTGTTCTCGCGTCTAGCGTCGCTAGCTTATGTGAAGTGGTTAGCCGGACAGCGTTAACGTTAACGGGAGCTAACATTAACCTCAGGTCGGCATCGACAATCATCAGGGGGGTCTCGTTTGACGGTGATTCTGTGATTAAAGGAGCTTCAAGCGTCCGTAGATGCAGCCATATACTCGGCTCACTGGAGGACCGTGAGAAGGAAGTAGCACAAGGGCTAACGATAAACAGCTAGCTGTGTGTTTGTGTTTGCCCTCCTCACTGCCACGGTGCCGTGTAGTTGTCCACGTCTAGTCTCGTCTGCTGTGTTTAACGTCGCCAGCTGAGCTAGGCCACGTCCCTGCGGGCGTATTTCATCTAACCCACTGACATTGGACGAGTGGCGGAGAAGATGTCTTGTGTGCGGAAGGAGGAAGGAGAGTAAAAAGATCCGTAGAAATGTGAAAAGTCTTGCACATTCATGACTGTCTGTCTGTGTAGTGTTTGCATTTTCCGAAGGGTTGCCGCATATACGCGGCATGTCACGTAGACGGATGTGTTTTACAGCGGGAGAATACTCTCACTGAGATCTCTGTAGGTTGCGGTAACAACCTGAAGTAAAGATACACTTTTTGTTTTTTTGAAATGGTTGGGTTTGGTGCAAACCGACGGGGAGGCCGCCTACCGTCCTTCATCCTCATCTTCTTGATGGTGATTATCGCCATACTGTCTTTCAACTACTGGACAGTGTCCAACAGGCACGGCCGCTTGCTGGATGAGCTGGCGGAGGTGCAGACGCAGGTGAAGCGCACGGACGCGGCCCGGAGCCGGCTGGAGAAGCGGAACTCGGAGCTGATGGTGCAGGTGGACACGCACAGGAAGCAGATCGACCAGAAGGATGGAGACTACAGCGTCCTGGAGGGCAAGCTGCAGGCCCGAGAGGCGCTCATCAAAAAGTGCAGTGATGATAAGGTAAAGTAGGAATGATCCCATCTGTGATCTTGGTGGAGTGAAGTTTAATGTCACTGGTATTGAAATTTTACCACGTCCAGAAACAAGTTAACAAGTTAACCCAAGTTTTCACACACTGAGGGTAACCCTTCTGGTGAAATCATTCTCAGATGAAGCTCAGATAATTACAAACTCAAGTATCATATTAGTTTTTCCTCTCATTACCTCTATTAATTTTGTGTCTGTACTCTGGGTGTGACTGGTAATGCTCCCATATATTATTTAGTCAAGAAGTTGTCTGAGAACGCAGATAGAAAGGGGAATATAATGACAAAGCAGAATTGTTAATTTCACTAAACTAGCCAGGGAACTTTAGATAAGCATCAGTTAACTGCAATGCAAATAGGGAAACATTTTTTTCCATCACATCACAATATTATAATAAGCTTAATCATCTCACCATGTCTAGTCAAATCACATTATGTTGCTGTGATCTCCCCATTCTGTATCAGACGGAGCATGTATGCACTAACTCGTGATGGTAGGAGGTAGTTAACTTTTATCTGCTTTAAAGAGGCGAGGTGATAAAGTCATTATGAAAAGGGCAATGGTTTGTCTTGAGTTGTTAATGTAATGTTAATGGTCCTTGGTTGGGAACTCCTGCCTCAGTTCTGCTCCACCAACATAGTATTTATCTCAAAACAACTTCGCTCTCTCAGGTGCTTTAATATTCCTTTTAGGGTCATCAAATTATGCAATATGATAAGAATGTCCACATTCATTCGATACTGACTGACCTTTTGTCAACTAAAAATTACTTCCTATAATTTGCATCCCGTCTGACGTGCTTATTTCACATGGGCATTTGTTTAACTTGATATAGTCAAACCACTTGCTTGTCTGCACTGTCCCTCAAGTAGGACTAAATTAGGAGACATTCGACACGACGTCTCTTGAATAGACGCAGAAGATGACTTCATGCCTGTCTGCAAGATCAAAGCCAGCTTGATCCTGTCTTGAGTTTGCAAACATATCACTACCAATTGATAATTAATGACACGACAAGCTGATCACAACACATCAGACTTCCTTGTAGCTTCTTGGGTGCAAGTGCAGTTACTTTTAGTGCCTTAACAGTGCTTGTAATGGGCCACTTATTTATATAAAAGTTATCTTAGATGGATAAAGCAACAATATTCACCTGTCAGCCTAATGGAGGAATTTTTCAAATTATTTGCCATTCTCCTGCTGACCATCATACCCTCGCTGTTTGTGAGCCAAATCCTTTATTCTGTGGCCAAATCCAATCATAACAAAACAACCGTTAGCTTTCTGTATGTGCCTGTTGTTCTGGCACTGTATAATCTTCTACAAACTGACATGTTTTACTGACATTGTTTGTTTTTATTCCATACTAAAAACCCTCTTGGCAGCTAAATTGTTTGACACTGTTTGTGTAAGAGATTTAAAAAGCCGGAGCTCCGATTATTTTCTTGTTGTTGAAGGGAGAATATGAAGTGTGGAATAAAGAGGAGTCTAAGCTCCCTTGTTCCTTGTTTGATACTTCAGTATCCGGCTCCTTGTTTCCGTAATCAAGATAAAGGCAGGTGTTGAATGGCAGTTGTTCCACTCCTCTCTTTAGTCAACAACCCAACCCAGTTTCTATAGAGATACTTGCTACATAAAAAGAGAGCCCTGCAATGCAGAGAAATAATACTGACAGTTCAGACTTAACAGGCTTCCATACAGTACAGTATATTGTATCATTTAGATGCAAGAATGCATCATGGTAGCTTATACTTAATCAGGTGTTGTCCTCTATACAACCTATTTCAGCAGACTGTTAACCACCAGTGAGGGAGAGACGAGATGAAGCTGAGGTCTTGACAACAGTTGACATTTATACTGCATTTCCTCCTCCCCCTTTCCTCACTGCCTTCTGTCTCAGTCAATTATAACTCTTTCAAAAACTCAGTCACAACAGATTCCAAAGGGGGCAGGTTTTGGGCTAAAGGAGAAAAAAAAAGTATAAACAAAGAAATCTCTTAAACCTCTTGTGGCATAAATCACTACCCCACTGTCCATTTATAAGCTCAACCAGGGTGAAATATGGTCAAATTCACTTTCCTTTCTGTGGTATTTCCCCCCTCGAAGCTCCACCAATGTTTTCATCTGTAATTTGACATGAGTCATTGCAGTAATTTTTGTAACATAACGAGGCTGTGAGCTTTTGTGGGCTTCTTGGTTTTCTTTGTCTGCTTTAAAACCTGTCAGCACTGTAACATAAAATAATTACTCATTATTCTTGTGAACCAAAGCTTCTGTTTTTTTGTGAAGGACAAAACTACAACTTTTTGACAGCCACGTTTCAGACCTACAGGGATTGAGTGTTTGATACTCTAAAGATAGATTTTGGGTATCACTTAAGTTTCCCTTCCCTCTATCTCTCCCCTTCACATGCTTGCTTGTTCACTCCCTCCCTTCAAGACTGTATGCATACTAATGAGAGTTTTAAAACACACAAAAAGGAGCCAACCGTTTAGTTTAATAATATCACAGCAAGCTTCAATATGGGCTGCAGGCAATTTCACATCAGTACTGTTTCTTACAGAGCATGTATTGGATTACATTACAGTGTAGAAAGGTTTCTATTTGTCCGGTCAATTAAGTAAAGTACCTCAGAAAATACTGCTTAAAAAAGATTATAAACCAACTATATGTGAGCTGTCAACTTCTGTGCTAGTGTTTTCTGCATAGTACAAAGGCACTTGTTCAGTTAAGTGAGATACTTAATTTTTCAATTGTCAGATTAACATCTATAGCCACATACTGGTTTTCATAGGCAGGAACGTATCGCCTTGTAAGTACATCTTGTAGTAGTAAGTACATAAAATGTCACACTGTGTACCATCTGTATGTGCTGTGCAGCCAGAAATACAATACAAACCTGTTCTCCCTGGTTCCCTGCATTAATGGTGCCAGCTAATTGGAGAACCTGTTGAACAGTTTAGCCATCAATGGTTTCCTGAACTGACTTCTCTTTCCTCTCTTCTGTACAGATGAAGCTGCAGAGTGACGTTACAGCCCAAATGACAGAAATCCAGAGGCTGAAAGGTAGGACTACTTCCGTGTGTGGCCAGCAGAGGTCACTCTCAAGCACAAGTAGAGGATTTGAAATGAAGCATTATAGTTCATTTAACAAACAAGAATTAAACCTCTCTAAAATATTGTGTGTGTGTGTGTGTTGTAAACAGAACAGCTAAAGGAGCTGAAGCAGGAGTTCATGAAACAGGAAGAGCAGCTAAGAGAAGTGAAGAAAAATAGCACTACCTTGGAAAGAAAACTGGAGTATGAGAGGTATGTTTAATCTTCTCAAATTATCCATTACTATGACTGTTTTTCAGTATACTATATATTCAGTATAATCAGGTGATATTAGGGTTAGGGTTATTGGTTATCTTAATTTCTTATTTCCCAGTTTCATTATAAGGTTGATCCAATCTCTGTGATATTCCACTTATATTGGGTATTGATTGTAAGGTTTTTAAAATAAATTAATACGTAGCTCAGGTTTGCAGTTTTTCACAAGATAATTTTTTCCTGTTTGTTTTATATTATGGTGAAAAGAATCCTAGATATGGTGGGTGAAACTTATGAGGAATATGTGTTTAACTAGTTTACAGTGTGGACGTCAGATTGCACAATTGAAAGAAGAGTATGAAGAAACAAAAAAGACCCTGGAGGAAGAAGCATCAAAACTAAGACAGGTTAGTATTGAGGAAATCCCAACAAACAAGATGTTGATCATTCTTTAGTCTGAGTAAAGGCTGCGACTCATGGCCCCATACCCTCTGGCACTCATTGCATTTATTCAGCACTGTGATTTTAACCACAGATGTACTGATATTAGCAGCCAAACTTGATTCACCTTTGTTCATTCTTAATTCTATTCACCACTTCAGAGTGTAATTGATGGTCAAAAGGGCGTAGTGGCAGGTCGACAGGACGAGGGAGTACCTGGTGTGGATATGATTGGAGAGCGCCATACAGTGGCCACTCGCCGGCATGACAGTCAAGATTTAAAAGGTACAGTGGATGTGATGATCTCTACAAAATTAGACTGACTGTTCCTTATATTTATATTGTTGTTCACTTACTTGACTGCTGTAACCAAATACTCTACTACTGTAAATTGAATATGTTTAGTATCCTGTGTGTGTTGTTCCTGTTTCTGTAACTGTACCAGCAAACTTGTCAAACTACTTTAATGTTTACCTATCCACTACAAGTCACATTTCCTTCTGCTCTGTTGCAGAAGAGATGGGTAAGCCTGGCAGTGACGCTGGCATGCCTGGCATTGAAGACAGCGAGGTGGGAAAAATCGATGATGTGCAATTTGGTAAGCAATGGACCTACATTTTTATAGTTTTTAGGTTGGCAAACCCAGTGAAATAATGAGTGGGCAAAATTATGTAGAGGGTGTATAAATTCAGTTACATTTGGACTAATTAAGGCGGAATGGGCAGAGAAAAGTGAAGTAAACCAATAATAAAGATGATCCCAATCCTAGTGTATAGACTGATTAGGTTCCTAAATATGGACAAATACACATTGTTAATTTTGTGCGGGACAACAAACTGCCAAGGTGAGAGTTAAACTCAGCCTGTACAAACACGTCAGTCTATCAGTTTATCAGTGAAATTTAAAGACAAAGCCAACGGACTACAGATGTGACTCACAATCACCTACTGCTGTACAAAGAGCTTTGGCAGGAAATGCCACTTCTCTAAAGGTCATATTAAAAAAAAAAGCTTTTCTTAGCTTTCTGTATTTCTGTCCTTGTTGCAAGTGGGAAAAAAAAAATCACAGAAGTTGTCTCACGTTGCCACTCCATTTATCTACAGCCTTGAAGAAACCAGCCATCACTCAGAAGCATGACGAGGCCCCTGATGTGGTTGTGGGAGCTGGTGCTGGACCTGGAGTTGGGGCAGCTGATGGCCCTGGGGGCCAGGGCCTGTCTCTGGACCAGCCCAGGCTCCAGCAGGACAGAGTGGATGGCCGAGCAGCTGTGGTTGCACCTCTGGCCATCGTCAAACAGGCAGACAAACCGATAGTGTTTGAAGAAGACAACAAAGCAGGTATCAAGGCAGACGAGCTGGGAGAACAACAAAGACAACTTCGAGGTACAGAATGCACCATGTCCGTATAATTAGTGTTAATTATAATGGTCCTGTCTTTTGAGGCATGTAATGATGTGTTCTCAGGCTTCATTGAAATGTAGTTTTACTAATTTAATGCTTTTGGTTATGTTTCTTTCACTGGATCTTTAGTTAAGTGAAGGCAAGAGCCGAGAACTCTTATCTTGGTAGAGGAGTTGATAGCAGTTTCTACATTTTAATGAGTTTTCCCAGTCTTGTGTAACATCTTTCAAAACTTCAGGGGCTACCTTAAAGAATACACAAGTAGGTTTACCACACTGTGCTTTATAAAAAAGAGGGCATTCATTTGCCCTTGATTGAAGTAGTCATGTTGTAGCAGGTGAGGAGATGCGTGGCATGTTTTTGCTCCTTTCCTGACGTATAATAAAGAACATTTTGGCCATACATTCAACTGAACCTTCTGTATCTTTATTATTGTCAGCACCTGATAATGTCAAGGTTGACGGCGAACACTTGAAGGGGATTCCTCTGCCCCCCAACCCTGCCCAGGTGCCCAACCCTATTCAGCCTCACCGCGCCAAAGACCAAGTTCCAGCAGAGGCAGTACACCACCGCCAAAGTGAGTTCCTCCATGACAATTTAAAAAAGGCAATACTGTAATTTGCGAGGGAGGTTGTGGTTGGAGGCCTTTTTTAAAAATTAAATTGGTAATAGATTTTGAGGGGTTGGGAAAAAATAACAATACACGTGAAATAATAAGTAATAATCACAGCTAATCTTGTTAGTGCTGCCTTTGTGCGTAGCTTCTGCCTCACAGCTCTCTGTGATGTTTGTCAACTCAGAGAGTAAAATAAAATTTTGTGCGATGCCACTGGTGTGAATTTTGCCCATTGTTAACTGGTTACACCCCAACTTCTATGTAACACATTTTCATCTGTTTGAATGTAAGTCATGTCTGAATATGGGTAGGAGCACTGTCAGGGAGTAGAGAGAGGGCTCAGTTGCAGAGGAGAGGAGACAAATGACACACACCTGGCTCCCAGATGATCCTTTCCTGCTGCCTGGCTTCTGCTCTGCTCTGCTGCCTTTTCTCCCTCCTTCGCCTCTGTTTTCATTTGTTCTGTTTTCATCCTCATACATCCACCCCACCCTCAGCAGCTCTGCTGCTTAAAACACAGACTGTATTCAGTTCACGTCTTCATTTTGTTTTTCCTTCTAATCTTCTGTCTCTGATCTCTTTATACTTGCATCCTATTATGGCAAATTAACACCCGACACCCACCAGATGTCTCCTTTTTGGCAGTGTCTGGTGCTCACTAGACACTAGCAGCTCAAAGACACTGCCTGGCTCAGTGCATCTTGAGTCCCCACCTAATCCTGTCTTGATCAACAGAAATATCAGATCGGTAGGAGGTGAGATAGGAACATAAACTGCCACAGATGCTTGTGTGATAGAGGTTGGACAGGCATTTTTTTCTATTATTGCCACCTGTAACAATGAAAATGCCCACTTTCTGTTCAATATTAAAACAGGTTAAACACTGGTAAATATTGTACATTGATTGGGAAATGTCACTTTTCCACAGTAACTTGTTCATATCTACAATATTCAGTAAAAAGACCTCAACTTCTTGCTTTTGTTTTTGTACTATTTATATTTGAACACACATCAAATACACCTTTATAGCATAAAGAACAATTGTTATCCTTTTCCAACATTAAAAGTTAAATGACCTATCCACACAGGCCTCTGCATCTGAAGGTGCACTGAATTGAGGTGTTTGTGATTTTCATATGTTAATGAGGGTGGATGACATGTGACATTTCTGTATACAACACAGTTGAATGAGTCACAACACTTACTGTATGCGTGGCCTTCAAAATGAACCTGAAGTTGAATCAACCCTTCTCACAAAAACTAAACATAAGATAGGATTTACAGCAGGGCTATTGTATTTGATTGATTGGATTGCATAGATGATTAAACACGTAACTCAATTAGTCCTCAGTGCTCTCCAGACTTTAAACAGTCTCTCATTACAAGGGAACCACATTTGTTTCCACTTGACACTGTGCTTTCAAGTCCATGATTGACTTCCCTTTACTCTTAAGAAACACTTCTCTCCTAATTAACATCTGCCACCATGTATCCATTCCCCTCATCTTCATCATCTTTTGTTATCCTCCTCATGCAATCACTTATTCCTTCATGCATTCATTATGCAGTATTTCACCCATTCCTCCCTGTCTCCCTACAACTGCCTTCGCTTCCCTCCCTTCCTGATGAGGCCCTTCTCTGCCTCCTGCAGGCCGGTTCTTTGATGAGAACGAGTCCCCAGTAGATCCGCAACACGGCTCTAAGCTAGCGGACTACAATGGGGATGATGGGAACGTGGGTGAGTATGAGGCCGACAAGCAGGCCGAGCTGGCCTACAATGAGGAAGAGGATGGTGATGGTGGGGAGGAAGACGTTCAAGGTGAGCCAGGTCAGGGGACTGGACTGCCTGTCCAGATGTGTATCCACCATTCCTCCCTTGCTACCTCCCTCCACCCCTGTCCTGCTGCCGCCCCCCTTTGCATTTGTCCCGACAGTTAGAGTAGCTCACAGTACCCTGAGTTTGGTCCTTGAATCCACCATAAACTACAGATATTTAAGAATTATGACAAAAAGGCTTCAGGGTCAAAGCAGGACTGCTATGAATGCAGTTCAGGATGAGAAACTGAAATGTGTCATTCATTTTTTACTGTATAGACACAGTAACAGCAAAATGACCCAGGAACTTGCGGTTCTGTGAGAGTAATTCAGTTGCCATCTAGTATTTTCTCTCCTGCCTGTGCTTCATTTTAGCTATACCACCTGTCTGTGCCCACCACACATCTGACCCACATCTAGACCAGTAGATAAATATAGCTCACTGTGTTTGTGAATGTGTCTGTGTTATCCTTGAAATATTGAAATGCATGTCTGTGTTGTTTTTTCTTTGTTTCCTGCCATGAATTTGATTGTCTAACAAAAACTATTTCATTCATGTTAGACTGTAATTTATCATTTTTATTTGTTCTCTTTTATAAAAGCTGTTCAGTTTGTACACTGTCTCTAAATTAAATAAAAATCTAGGACGTCATTGTTGTTATAATGACCAATAAGGAATAAGGAAGCTGATAATATGCTAGCTAGCATATATTATTTCCTCCCTAAATTAAATGTGTCCCCTCAATAAATGTCTTCTAGATTAAGACATTGTTGCTAAATCAAGAGAACTATGTACAAAAAAACACAATACAAGTCCTACACTCTTCACACAAGATGGATGTGAACACCTAAAAGTCAGCACTTTAACCTGGAGTCATTGTTTCATTTCACATCCAGTGTGCCAAAGTGTATCCGAAACAACAATGAAAAACATAAATCCTGATACCTGACTGCACTGTAGGCGAACATATCTTTGATGGATGTACCCTGTAACAGATTGGCATTAAGCTATTGATGTGATTGGACAAGGAAAGGAAATAGTTTAGATAAATGATATCAAAAAGATCAGTTCCTTATGTAATAATGGAGTATGGTTACAGCTCTTCACTGCATGTATTGTCTATTATTTGATCTCTAATGTCTGTGTTGCTTTTCTTTTTTTCTAGACGATGAAGATCGAGACATGCAGGGAGACCGCGCTGTGGATTATGGGAAAAGACATCAAGCCATTGACATTCTTTGAATGGGAACTCGTACAGCCGTTACTCATTAAAAATATTCAGACCTTCCTCTACAACCAAGGTCTTTCTTGACAAAATAGTTTGAACATCAATATGTTTAAGAATTTATAGGATGCATCCTCAATGCCATGGACTATTTTGAAGAACAGACATTGCAACTAATGAATTAATTATGAAATAACATAACATAATACAATGGAGAATAAAATAAATCATGGCTTTGTCCTGAGCTGCTGTTGATTAGCTAATGGTTCTAAGTTATGACAGTAGAGATGATATCCTGTACACTGACTGTTTTGTTATTTGATAACTGTCTCAGTTCATACCGGAGAGAGGGGGGCTCTTCCCTGTTGACTCACACCTGAACTACAAGGTCAAACTGTGTTTTTGTTTTGTTTTGTGCTACTTTTTCCTTTCCAGGTTGCTGTTGCTTGATACAAACGACTCTTCACCTGAGATGTTTATCAAAGAGACTAATTCGGCAGTCTGCCTTTCTAACATAATTTTGGGACTCGTACATTGAAGAACATTTTTTTCGTTTACAGGAGTGGGAATGCATTACAAATGCCAAGGACTTTGCTTATGGCCTATTAAATCGATCTTTTTTTTGTGACAGACACTAAAAAGTGCTCCTCATTTTGTTTCTTTTTATGATGCCATTGCATGCATTTGAATCTTTTTATTAATCAAACTGAGCAAAATACTGATGCTTAAGCAATACTTAGAGCAATGTTAGTATCCTCTGCAGTGTGCAAAGATTAACCAAGCACATATGGAACTGACCTACTGTACACATGCTTCCATTACTGAGGTCTCTCTTGTACATACTGTAGTTGATCTGTTACCATTTGTACTGAGGAAACTTAATTCCTCGCCTTTAGGGAAATCTGTGAACATGAAATCAGTTCTGTTTGTGCAGCCAGGAAAGTTGATTTCTCATGGAAAGGCACATTGAATGTAATTTAATTTTATTAAAGGTGATGCGTCATGTCATTTCTCAGTTGTGATAGTGCTTTAGAGTCAATGTAGGTGTTGAAATGATAGTTTGCCACCAGTAGTGAATGAACTACTGTAATTATAGGCGCCTGAGTGCCTTTGGTTCATAATTGTAATGTCCTGTGTTTTTCTTTTTACTAATGATAAAACATCTGTCGAGTAGCCTATATTAAGAAACCCATAAATACCCTTTTTTTTAAATATTCAGTAACTGGCTCGTAAAAGAGGAGCCACACACAGACTGTCCTCTACCTTTTATGAAAGCTGTAAGAAGACAGAAGCAAGTCCTCGCTGCAGACTGTAGCTGGTGTTTTTGAGAGGTAAGGGGGTGTGTCTGTGTCCCATACGGGTATCTGCCTCGGAGAGACTGAGCAGAGGCGGGAAATGGCGCCTGGTAACACAACGATGTGTCATTTCGGAGACGGCCCTTGAGTAGATATATAACAGAAAAGAAAGTCGGATCAGATCACGAAAACAACCGCTGCCTCTGTTGTGATGGTTAATCGCTCTTGAGTCGTTATCTCCAGATACTGCGGGCCACCGTAAAGTAAGTCGATAACCAACCTTTTTTTTTTTTTCCTTCCCTCCTCCGTGCGTTTGTCTAATGTTGGCTACCGACAGGATAAATATTTTCCTTCCCTGCCTGTGCACATCTGTTAGCCCGAAGCAGTTTTTCAAGACGGCTAGGTAGGGTTAACGCTAAGCTAGCTGTGCTAAGCTAAGATACGCTAAAACACGGCCTACCGCGGACCTGATTAATCCCCGGTAGACTCGACGCCGTGGCTAATTTAAGTTCCCTTCTACTTTCCCCTAACCAAAACCATTAAATTGACGATTCAATGAAAGGTGAATCACTCAGTGCAGCTGTTCGTACATCGCTCAAACAATGAGCAGCGAGCTAACGTTAGCTAACGTTAGCTACCACCGAGGCTAGCGTGTAAATTGGCATTCCACAACACAACTTCGGTAGTTTCACATTAGCTAGCCGACGCCGTGTTTCTCCCCCCTCCTCCTCCTCGTTTAATAATATCCCTCCAGTATGTGTTGTCGTACACACACAGTCGATGAATGAAATCCCCTCAACTGTGTGTGTGTGTGTTGGGTTTAAAGATAAGACTGGAGCCACAGATCAGTCGGATAACGTTGCTATGTGAGCTAGCTGTTGTGATTAACGACGTCTGACGAGTTTCGCTGTCAAAAATAACGCCAACATTTATTTTTATTTTTTTATATAAACAATGTGCACACTCCGAAGAGACAGCCGAGTCAACCCGCTCAGAAAACTTCACGGCTGTCAGTCAACTAGTGTCCATCACTTAAACTCGTAATTTTAACATTATTTCAACTTACGATGCCGCGCTGGTTGGCTAACGGTAAGTTAGCCTGTTTGTGTTCGGATGCTAACGGTAACGACGGTAAACTACGAGTTGTATAAACAGTGTGGCGTTTCCTATCGGCGCCACTCGTGTAAGACATTGTTTTGTTTAAAAAAAGAGACTTGTATAAAGTAGTGTTGCCCACACTCATAGCCCGCTAACATGTCACACGACCTCTTGTAGTTCGTTTAGGTAGCGTTAGCTTAATCGAGCTAGCTGTTTGAGTAGCAGCAACGCAAACTGGTTAGTCGTGATTATGTTAGTGCAACTTTTACAAACGCTGATTTCAGCTTATCTAAAGCAAACTATCAGCGGTGTCATTTAGCTTACCTAAAAAAACAAATGTGTTTTTATTTATATATATATATATATATATATATATATGCTTCAACCTCTTGTTCAGCCAGTCAACCTTAGCGGAGGAGTAAATGTTGTGGAGTGGACAGGCTCGTCGGAAGGGCCTCACTTGTTTCTCCAGTGTTTCCGTGGCTAGCGTTTTGCTAGCCCGCTCATACAGTC
The DNA here is from genome assembly GCF_905237075.1 of Dicentrarchus labrax. NCBI lineage: Eukaryota > Metazoa > Chordata > Actinopteri > Moronidae > Dicentrarchus > Dicentrarchus labrax. Next base: position 15,177,335 of record NW_026136719.1, on the reverse strand, counting down.
TCAGTAGCATGCATGTTCTTATTTCCCGCTCACTTGCTCGTACCTAGCTGTGTGCATGAGCTATGGTTGGTGGGCGATTGCCTAGAAAAGGTGGATGTTTTTGCAGCTATGGTGGTGTTGACATGCGAACCACGAACGCGTGCAGTAAATATAACAGACACATCGTTTTTATTTATTTTTTATTATTTAGCAGAAACAGGAAAATACCTGATGTGTTGTACAGATGCAGTGCATAAGAATAGACACGGGATGAAAGATCAGGCTAAGAATAGCGTTAAATAATGAGGTAAAATGTAAGTTATCTCTCCTGGAACAGCGCCTCTGTTAAAATATGTGTGTATATTAGACTTTATCACATTACAGGGTCAATCTGATTACTGAAGAATAACAATTTGCAGCATCAGTCAGTTTTTCTCCTGAGGTCTCATGGTAAATGTATTGGCTCAAAATGTCAAATAATAACAGCTTGAACTCTGCATTGGTTACAAAAAGGGGGAAAGTGTTAGACATTATGAGGAGGATATTTACCAAACATATGCACTAGCAAAGACAACCAGGAGACCATCATCAATACTGATTTTCTGATATGTGCAGCACTGAACTGCAGAAGTAATATGAGCCAGAGTTACTTTATACAGACCTAATTGATTTATTGAGGACAGTGTCAGCGCTGTGATGGCTACATCTCAATGGTAGATTGTTTTGGTTGTATGTTAACGGATAGATAACTTCCTTCTCCTACAGCGGCTTTGGTTGGTAGTTACAGGACATACAGATTGTATTTTCTAAAAGGATCTAAAGAGTCTTGAGAAACTGGATTGTCATTTTCATCTGTAGTTATACTGTAAACTCTCCTCTATATGTTGTAGTGTAGCTGCACCCCCAAATGAGGGGGGGAAAAGTGATTTGACTGCATGTTGTAAGCTATAATAGTATAGTATCCTTCTCAAATTAGTACATTGACATTCATGCAAATCCACTGTTGGAGATTTGCAAATTAATTTGATACTCAGAGCAGACATAACTTTCAGGCTTGTCCCACTTTTTCCTGCTTGCCTGTTACTTCAGTGTTACCGTGTTGTGTTTTTGTGTGTGCAGTCCACGATTGAGCAACAGCATGTACACCTCATGGATACACCCCCATGTAAATGTGAAGCAGATGTAGTGAGGGGCATTTACAGTATGTTAGACGTACAGTATTGAGAGGGTGCTATTGTGTGTTTAGGGTTCCTGACAGGTTGTGGATATGTCCAGACACATTTTAAGCCAGCTGCTGTTATGTAAGTGCAAGTGCCTGGCATGCTTGACAGACAATTTGTGTTGCCTGTGAAATAGTTTTTAAGTTTTCCGTCTTTGTACTTGAGTACAACGCTGACCAATTAAATCCCTCAACTCTTGAGAATAAGGAGTTTTTCAGTTACTGTACTTTTATTGTCTTGACTTAAACATTGATCTTGTATGCGTGTAGCCAATAATAAAAGGGACTTCTCGTGTGTGTGTGTGTGTGTGTGGTAAGACCCTGGGTAATGCTTTTTCTTTTTTTTAATACGCTGTACAAATGGAAGTAAAGCCAGCTGTGGCTGCCGTGATGTAAGTGAAATGGGATCTTGAATGCATCCAGATGTTGGCAGAACATGCACCAGTACGCTACAGATAGATGCGCCCCATAGACTTATTCATTTTAAAACAGTTGAGACTGTTAGAGCAACCTGTTTGTCCACCTTAACCACTAGTATTTGCTTTTAACTGGTTTCCTTAACTGTAGTCTTATTGATTTCCTTCTTCTCTCTTTTCTGTCATCTTTCCCCATGTCTGATTTACAGCCTTACATGTGACTGCTAAAACAATGAGGCTGAGAATGCGTAAGGCGTCTCAGCAACCGAACCCCACTCTGGCAAGCCGCCCATCTCGTACCAAGCGGAGGCATTCAGAAGTAGAAGAGGACCCTCCTCCCACGGGTGGGAGGGGCTTGTTCTCGACCATCAAGAAGTTCATCAGAGGAAATGCTGTCAAGGTAATTGCCTCCTATGATCACATCAAACCACCCTGCCCTTTAATTGAGTTCAATGCAAATATGAGTGTGGTGCCCCGTCTGGGAGCATTGATAGATTGTCGCTGAGGTCGGCCTTCTCCACTGTGTGTTTGGTTTAACAGTGTCACCTAAACTTTTTTGGCACTTCTCTGTATTAAAAAAAACTGTATTTAGCACTATGTTCTCCAGGTCTCTGAGTTAAATACAGTGTTTCTTGGTGCAGAGTGTCATGTTTCCCAAGAAATGTCTGGTGGAATGCAGCAGCTTGTCTGAGAACCCGGACCCGGTTCTAATTTTAGCTTCTGGCTCACAGAGTTGGTGTGCAGGGACAGGAGGTAGTAACAAGTGGAAAAGTCAATGCGGCTAAAATAAGCTTTTCCTCTGGAAAGACGTGTGGGCTTTTTGATGTTTTTATGTAATGTAATTTTGTGGCGATCCCTACATTTAATTCCTGATTTAAAACTTGTAGCGTACATCTTCAGTTTTTTCATGCCTTTCTGTATCTATTGTTCATTAACAAGATGGATGGATGGATTAAAGGATGAATTAAATTTCTTAAGGTGCAGCAGGAGAGCCCAGCCAAGAAGACACGCCTCCACTGTGATGTGGACAACAACCTGATCACCTCCACCCCAACAAACACCAACAACCCCCGCAAGACTATCAGCAGGGTCGGAAGGAGAGGCTCCCTCAATGGACGTGAGTGGCACTTAAAGGGGAAAAAAAGACTTATCACAAGTCTTCATTTGTCACCTATTTTTGCGAACTTTCCTAAACCCGTTACTTCACCTCTGCAGAGGCAACCAATCATGACAGGAGTAAGGAGAAGCCCAATGGCAGTCTGGAGGAGACGACGGCCGTTGAGGTGCCCACCAGCCCTCCCAGAACCACCCTTCTCGGGACCATCTTCTCCCCTGTTTTCAACTTCTTCTCACCAGCTAAAAATGGTAATCAGACCCAGAGGAAGTCTGTTTGATTTCAGAGTCACAATATAATGTGCATTAGTGAAACTTTGCAGAACACGCAAACCCCTCACTAGTTTCCTTTTGACATGTGCTTACTAAAAATTCTTTGTTTGTTTTTTCAGCCTCTTCTGGCTCAGACTCTCCTGACCAGGCATTGGAGGCGGAGGAGATAGTCAAGCAGTTGGACATGGAGCAGCCTGTAGAGATGCCCACCAGCACAGTCACATCCACACAAGAAGTGTGTGCCACCACTAACTTCTACTCTAGTGTATCACAGCTGCCACCTCTGCGACCTCCGCACATCCCCGAGGTATCTCCCACAGCCGTGGAGGGAGAACTTGATGCTGATGCTGACCTTCCACCCCTCACAGGTAGATACTGCAGCTAAGAAAACGTGTTTCAGATGCATTGAAAGTTTTACTTCGTGTTGAGATACTAATAATGGGACAATCACTGGATCTGCTTATCTTGCACTTTCATGTTCCTTTTTCTCATCTTGTTCATTTTGTGGTCCAAGCTCCAGGCTCCAGTCCAGATATGGCCTATGTGGACTCTCCTCCTACCGCAGTACCACCAGAGGCATCATATGAGGAAGACTGGGAAGTGTTTGACCCGTGAGTAAAAAGCTTTGTCCTATGGCTAAACCCTGTTGAACAGAATTTACAACCAAACCAAAGTGCCAATATTTGGAAACCAAGGGGCAGTGGGATTGCATAACCAAGCATGTGGGATAAGCAAGACATGGGTTCAAAGGTGGGTTACTTCCTGCAAATGGGGGCATTGTTTGCAGCACAGTGAGATATTTGATTCGAGCAAGTCAAAACTAAAGTTAAGACAACGATATCCAGCCCACCAACCTGACCTACAACCATGCCAACAGCAGACTAGACAGTGAGGCTTTGTACAGGAAATCTAACAAACAAAATAAAATTGAGTAAAATAATAATAAATAAAACAGTTCTGATTGGTTAGTCATTGTACTGAATACAAGTTGGTCCTTATGCAACCGTTCAGCACAGTATGCTGCAAGTTTACCATCACATCCATTTCTGTGAAACTGTGTGATATACCACTTTGTTAGAACTAGGGCTGCACAATTAATTGAAGCGTCAGTGACATCACAATATGGCCAAGTGAAATATCCAAATTGCAGAAGCTTTTTTGCTAAAGGTAAAATGTGTAACAGGACAGTTTTATAATGAAGTACTGTAGTGCTGCAAAGCTGCCCTTGCCTACAAATCCTGTTCTCCAGATGTAAGAAAACATTTTTGTTTGGTACGGACCCCAACAAATGTCATCATCATGATTAATCATGATTTTTATTGGATTTCTTTTCAGTGAAAATGGAAATTCTCACATCTGTCTAAATTATTGCAATATGTTTGTTTTGTTTTTTTTACCATATTGTGCAGCCCAACTTAGAACATTGTAGTTTAAAGTAATGGTTAAATTGACTTGAAGTATGTATGGTGTTTTGATTTGTAGGTATTTCTTCATCAAGCACGTCCCTCCACTGACAGAAGAGCAGCTCACTCGTAAGCCAGCGTTGCCGTTGAAGACACGCAGCACGCCTGAATTTTCCCTGGTCCTAGACCTGGTCAGTTATATTATACAACAACAAATTATTTATACAATCTTTTTAAAAATTTTTTTTTTATTGAAATTGATATTCTCCAATATACATTTTGAAAGATGCCATAAAATTAAAGTTTCTTTGTATTTTCTCTGTGGGGTTCATTAGGATGAAACATTGGTTCACTGCAGTTTAAATGAGCTGGAGGATGCTGCACTTACCTTCCCTGTCCTCTTTCAAGATGTCATTTATCAGGTAATAAGTGCTGTCTTACAGGAATGTGTTTATTTCGTGATGCCACTAGAGGGAGATAAAGTCTAAAAAGCCTTACATGTAGAGAGATGTACTACAAAAATAGTTTTGTCATACATTTGAACAATTGTCCAATTCAAGAGACAAAATGAAATTTAAAGTATATGTTATTGTACTTGATTTACTTCTGGTTTCCTGCAGTAAACATTATCTGTATTTAACATAAGTGTTTACTTACCAGTGGTCTGTTGTCATTTGCAGGTGTATGTGCGCCTGAGGCCGTTCTTTAGAGAGTTTCTGGAACGCATGTCTCAAATCTATGAGGTAAATATAACCTGACTACTCCTGTTAATTAATTATGATTGGAGCCAACTGGAAAATTAACCATATTTTCTCCCTTTCCCAGATCATTCTTTTCACAGCCTCTAAAAAGGTGTATGCGGACAAACTCCTCAACATCTTGGATCCTAAAAAGCAGCTAGTGAGGTACGGTTCTCTTTGTGTTATCATTACCCAACAAACCCAAAAGCTGATGCAAGACTGAATGAAAGGAGGTAGAGCTCAAAAAGCTGTGTGCAGCACCATTGTTGGCATGCACGGCTGTTGAGGTGTCAGTGTTGTGGTTTTTCTGAATTATTGATTGCTCTGACCTTGTCACTGATTGATTCTTTTTCTCTCTCTTCCCTCTTTCCTTTCGTTCCCTACTGTAACTGTAGACACAGGTTGTTTCGTGAGCATTGTGTCTGTGTCCAGGGAAACTACATCAAGGACCTCAACATCTTGGGCAGAGATCTGTCAAAGACCATCATCATCGACAATTCACCACAAGCCTTTGCGTATCAGGTGAACACCTACACAAAATATAACACGAGAGGTTTTGTGTTATGTAGTTATCAACAAGCATCAAGAATTGTCACCAAGTCAGCCAAAGGAGAATATATTTTAGACTTTTAATGTTCAAACTGTAGATTTTGGCAACAAGAGACAGATCTTTTTTTTTTTTTTTTTAAATAACTCTACAAATACAGCTGGTTACAACAAACTTAAAACTCGATGCAGATTCTGTTGGGTAAAATGTGATGATTGTTAAACTAACTTCAGACTGGTGTCTTACTGGAAAAGGTGCGTTTTCTTTCTCACACATCCCATCCTGATTATAGCTGGCTGAGCCGTTTGGCTCTATTTTTTCCTCAAAGAAAAACCTCCGAATCTTTTGTTGTATTACCACGTGCTGCTGATTAATATCTGTAAAGCAATCGTAGGGTGTGGTTGATAGATCATTGTAACCTGGCAGATTCTGAGACGATCAATTTATTTACTAGACTTAACACCTCGCTTATTGGATATGTGGCATTTGCTCCACGATATTCCTCGGGCTTGTTTTACCTGAAGTTTCATACTATATTTCGTCAAGTTGATGATTTATTCCGACATTAGTGGAGGTGTTCTTCATTAGAGAAAACTAAACTATTACATGCTGTGGGAAACACTGTTATAGTAATAACTTTAGGTTTTGATTTCAGTTCTCTTTTTACATAGGAGAGGCACTTTCTAGTTCAGGTTAGGTTATACAAAAACTTAACTTGTGTAATCCCAATTAACATGTTTTTTTGTCCCAACAGTTGTCCAATGGGATTCCCATAGAGAGCTGGTTCATGGATAAGAATGACAATGAGCTGCTGAAGCTGGTGCCCTTCCTGGAGAAGTTGGTTGAGATGGTAAGATGTCCTTTTGTTCAATAGCTATTATAGGACCTATTACAACCTGTCAGTGAATGTGATCTAATTGTTCTTTTAATCTCCTCCTCTCATTGTTCTCCTGCCTGCTGAACTTAGAACGAGGATGTGCGGCCGCACGTTCGGGAGAGGTTCCGACTTCACGACCTGTTGCCCCCCGATTGAACTCAACCACCGTCTCAGAATGGGACAACATGAAAAGACTGAAAACAACATGCGTGTAAAAAGCCCCTCTTTGGATTACAAACTACAACATTGCCATAACTGTTAAAATTTTAGCCTTTTCTTTTTTTTTTTCTTCTTTTGGTTAAATTTTTGTTTTTAAATCCACCGTTGCTTTTTAAAAAAAAAAAAAAAACTTCAAAAGAAACATTTTTAAATATCTGGGTGAAATTTTCTAAATATTAATGTATAGATGAAATTACACACACACTATGAACACGCCCAGGTAGACTCCTCTTTTTGACTGTGGAGCTGGATATTGTCTCCATTCTTAATCCTGAAGTCTTGGTGCTGGTTTAGTGGATGTGAAAACGCCACCCGGTAAAGAGGAACTCCACCCTGACAGAGTCCCTGAACCCAAACCAACCCCTGGTGCTCACGCTGTTGACACTGACGAATAACGACACTCTGTGGCTACAGACCATTTTCAGCAGGAATGACTGGCCTGTAAATCAATCTGTGCATGTGTGTATGTTTACTCCTAGCCACACACACACACACACACACACTCACTTATTTGGTGTTTGGCAAACCTACAATGTGTAGCCTTTAAAATCATATGCATTCCTCCGTAGCTAAGTCAAGTTTCTATTGTTGGTTGCAGTTTATTTCTGGTAAAACTGGTGTTTCATTGTTTTAAAAAAAAAAAAAAAAAGTAAAAAAAGATAGCGTTTCAAAATGTTTTACTTCTGTTTGTAAGATATGATATTTTAAAAGGGGTCATGTAAGTTTTATTGTAAGCCTTTTTCCTTTGGGTGCATATTAATGCTGACAGTCCACTGCATAGTTGAATGAAATGGAATTAATCCAGGACAATTAAGGATAGTTTGTTCTTGTTCTAACAAATAGAGGTTTAAATCAATATGTTGGCTTCACTGTGGATACAACAAGGCTCTTTAATTAAATGTTAGGATTAAGAATCTTCTTACCTGTAAATCTGACATATTGTAAAGGTTTGAGGGCATTCATTTTCAAAGTGAGACGTGTCAACGTTAACCTTTCTTTAATAATGGTATTGATTTGTCATTTGTCTATAACCAGTATTGTCTTTTACTCCTAATCAAGTATTCTGGCTAAATCCGAGCTCTGTTTCTTTTAGTTGTAATGTGTAATTTGATGGCTATGTCAGTAGCATCATGACTAATGTAGCACATCCCTGCCAGTGTGTCATGAAGTCTACTCATGGTAGAAACCTATGGCCAGACCCTGTACCAGCCATATCTGGCACCAGCAACATACTGTTTTAACAGTCAGCCTTACTGACTGCTCCTCTGTCTGTTTTCATACTTTTTAATTTGTACTTTTAAGCTTTAGATTTTTTTGTTTTTATGTTTAGCGCAGTTTGAAGCTTTGTGTTTAAGAATGGTAACTATATGAATGTGTATCTGCCTGACTTCAGCCTGGACACTCAAGCCAAACTGACATTTTACTCCTCTGTTTCAAAAATTTATTTAACAGTGAGACAAAACAGTAGGCAGAGATGTAGATGTTGCACTGGCATCCTTACGAGCCTGAACCTGAGACATAAAGCTCAAGTCAGCCTGTCAGTCGTACAAGCCTGTCTTCTGTCATAGCCCCCCACCCCCAAGAGTTAACTTGAATCTCTGTGAAAATTTGGCATGCATTGTTGAAGTTCTTGCTCAGTTTTAAATCAAAGTGCATTTTATGTCAAAGCAAATGTGAGTGTTTGGATTTGTCTAGGTTGCCTGTACAGTGCCATACGATTCCTCTCCTCACAAGCCCCCACCACCAGCCCTCTGTCCCCTGTGGTATTTCCTGTGCTTCCCCCCGCGCTTAGATGGAAAGAGACAATCAGACCTCAAAGCTCTGCAGATACTGAAACCTAGAGACACCCACCCCTCCCCCCTTTTTGTTTTTCAGTGTGCCGTATGTGTTGTGTACTGTGATTCCATTGAGTTGTACTCCTACCATGAGTACATTTGCCAGGTGAATCCTGCTGTGCTCTGCCCAAACAATCCCTGCTGCTCACTCAACGCAGGTTCTGTTGAAAGATGGTTCCCATCTGCTCAGCGCCCGCCTGCCTTTGCCTTTTCTTTTTTGTTTTTCCACCACAAGTTAGTAGCTCTCCAGAAATTAGAATTAGTTTGTATTCAAGTAACAGTTACAGGGCACAATGGTGTTTACTCAAACGTAATGTTGTGAGTGCACATGTCCAGACTATGAATGTAAATTGTACATGGGGTGAAGTCTCATGTGTCTTTCCGAATTCCTTGTTGCGTTCTCTCCTCATCAACTCGAAAAATTCAATGAGGAGGGATGGCACCTCCATATCTGCCATTCACATGTTGAAGAGGAGGCAAGAACAGTGTGCATGGAAGAGGAAACATGTCTTGAGGTCCCACCATGGTAGTCCCCTCCCTTCCCCCCTCCCCCATGACCTCTCGCCATCCTGACTGCCAGCTTTTAGTATGCAAGCCTCACCTTGAGAGTGCGATGTAGCCCAGGTGTGCTCGTCTCCTCAGTGTGATCATGTATAATTATCAGTCGTGGCTTGTTTCTGAAGGATAGGTGGGAGGCATTTGATACTTTTCATCCAGCTCATTTTTATGTGCATTACCAGTTTATTGTACAATACAGTGTTGTACAATACATGCAGCTTCATGTTTAAAAAATCCTTAAAGTAAGGAATCTTTTTGTATTTTTGATTTCAAAAGGCATGTCATATCTACTTTTTAAATGTATTAATGAAGATTTTAACTTGACTTCAGATGGAGTGTTTTTTTTTGTTTTGTTTTTTTTCTTACAAATATCTGTATGTTTAGTTTAGCGCAATGTTACTGAACTGTTAAACTTAGCATGTAGAGAATACAGCTTGCTTTGTGGGAAGGTCCTGAATTAAATTTTAATCATGGCACTTTTTCTGCATAAAAGAGCAATTGTGTTAATGATTTTATTTTTTTCAATATCCGTTAAGCCATTTTACTTGCAAGAATTGCTATTTGTGCTGAAGATGTATTTAAAAATGTTTTAAGACATCTTTGTTAGCCTTCAGGCTATATGCTATTGTAAAGTGTATATACAGTTACATTGAATTTCTGAAACAAAGTTTTAAAGTTAAAAACCTCTTGCATGCCCTTTGTTTTTATTTCTCTCGACTGCCTTAGATGATGCTGCAGCTGTGGGACAGTTTGTGGGAGAAGAGGGGAATGGTATATGATCTTACAGTTACATTACGCTTAAGAAAGTAGACACAGACTCAGTGGTGTACTGTAGGTTAACCTACTTATTTTTCATGTACTTCTAAATCCCCTCTAATACCCACCAGTCAGTGTTTGTGAGCTGTGTTTTTCCCTAGGATGGTGAAGACATGACAGAGTTGTCCAATTTGGATGAGTGGATGGAGGAAGGAAAAGGGATACTTAACTCAAAATGCATAATTATTATTTGTAGTTGTCCTGTGGTAAATTTTAAATTCATAATGAACCCTACTCCTCGAAGTCAAGCAGCACAAGTTAAGTAACTATGTGCCCATACTACAGGCCCATTTTTGGTTGCGCTAAATATGCAGGAGTAGTGTTACATGTCAGTGTTTATAACACAGGGCCTTTATTCTTCGCTGCATCCCCCTTAAAAACATTTGGGGCCATAACTAGGCACCACTGAACAGACCCTAACCCTAACCCTGCATTTACTGTAGTAGCATTTAAAGTAGACCAACATAATGCAGAACATATGATTTCTTTTAGTTTGGACTGTTTGGTATAAATTTCATCACGGTTGTTGCTTTGTAGTTTATAATTTGCCTTATAACCCTAGTGGATATAGTAGCCTTTTTATTTCGATCCCTTCTCCTCCAGATCCTTGTAGATACTTAACCCCTATAACCTTCCTCCTTTTTTCTATTAATGATTTACATATCTTTAAAAATTGTTTTAAATGCTGAATAATTAAAACGCACCTGTCTTGCCATCATCATCAGTGTTTGGTGAATAAAGCAGCGTGTACTTGAGGAGAGATGTTTTAATCTTGATAGACTACACTAAAGCTCACAACTCACTGTCTGTGTTCTTAGTGTAAGAAATTGTACCATATTTTTTAAGAAAGAAAAATCCCCAAATTTGCCATTACAGCCCTGAATTTGTTCCATTTTTAATGTATGGTGTAAATGTTATTAGATAAATCTTGAATGGTGTTTTCTCTGGTACAACACCTTAAGCAAAGCAGGAAAGACCAATTAAACCACCTCAGTATGTAGAAAAAAACAACTTAAATAATAAAAAAATGATGCCTGCTGTTACAAATAATTCCTTAATTTGGCCAAATTCAAGGGTATATTGAGTAATTTATGCTATTTTAATGCCGGGGCTATTGCTTCTAAAGATCAAACATCAGGCTGTATATCGGAGTTATAAGTCGCAGCAGATGTCATGTAAATCCTCCAGCAGTCAGTCTGGTGTCTCCTGGCTCCTCTGTCGGGACTCGGGTTTCAGACGCAGGAGTTAATCAACACACTTCGTTAATAATTCAGCACCGACGGTCGGGCTTGTTGCCGAAATCCCTTCTGCGTTTCACAGCCCTCATTTCGCACCTACTTTTTCCCCTTTAGCGCTGTCCTTAATTACGCAGCTTTCAGGGGCAGGTGTAGAGTTGCAGGTAGACCGGGAGGTGAGGATCTGTGAGCAGAGCTGCATGTAAGAGCCGATCATCATCATCATCATCTGGACCTGCTGGACGAAGATGAATTTTGACGGATGAGCGACAGCTTGTTGAATGCTTTGTTACTGCTAAAGACTGACTGTACAGTTGACCAGTATGAAGCCTGTTCTCAGTCCGGTTCTTCTGCCTCAGCTTAATATTTCTACTACATCAACAGGATAAAACAAAGTGGATTTATTTGATCATTATTAACTGGACTGGTTGCCTGCTTGCATTTGATTGAGGGAAATTACAATGTGGTCGACATCAGCTGCTTGTATGGTCTGCATCCTTTTTGGTGAGTATAAAGTAAGATTTCTGGAAGCTTTAATTTGATTTGATTTAATTAAAAACCACAGAGCCTGTATTGTCTATAAAAACAATGTAGTGATACAAAACTTTAGTTAGTTTTCTGACTAATCCTGTGAACAAAATTAGAAAAAAAAAGTCATATCTAAATAAGTGATTTCAAAACTCAGTGGGAATTATAGAAACCTTGATATGTTGTTTGTTCTGTGACTTCAATTTTCACAATAGCAAAGGGTAGATTTGTTCACAATTGTCACTGTGGGAGAACAGTAATTAATACTTCCTGTTTTATTTGATTTCCTTTGTCTACAGGGATCATATGCAATGTCAGGAAAGTGTACTCGCAACCCAAATTAATACAAAGGAAGACTGACCAGACTCATGACCAAAACGCCAAGTTAGAAGAAGACATCCAGAAAGTTATCAATCAAATCCACTCTTTGTCCAGTGGGAATAAAAATGCACGCAGCTTCAGCATCTCATCCACAGGAGAGGGGTTTGACTTGAATGCATATTACGGTGCTCTGAGCAACGTGTATACTGTCTTTCAACCACTGCTCCGAGACAAATTCATAGATGACCTTCCCAAAATTATTGTCTGTATTCTGTCTGGGAGGCAGGACTGTGGACTGGAAGCAGAACTAACAAAAACCGTGTCTATGGAGTTAGGAAAGCCATTCCTGCTGTTTATGTCGTCTCTGAGGTCCCAGACGTGCACTCCGCTGAGCAGCGATGGAGAGTCAGACAGCTTCCTGAGGGCCTACCTCAGGATGGGGGAATCATCAGGTTTTCAGCAGACATTTATGAATATAGTATCAAGTCTCCCTCTTTCTGGGAATTTGATGAGTGCTGTGATTGGCCTTGTGGATGCAGCTGTGAAATATGTCTCAGAGTTCTTGGCAACGTTACTCCAAGTACCAATGGACTTTATAAAAATAGCTTTACAATTTGGAATTAGTGTACCATCTTTAGATGGCAAGGAGACCTGCGAGCAAGGTAAAATATTAATTTTCATCATTATAAACACTTAATAGTGCTACGTAATTATCTAAACAGTTCTGTATAATAAACAGTGTATTAAAAAATATTTATGCTGATTGAATTGTTTTCCCACTTGCAGGAGATATCAAGCAGCTCATTATGTGGTAAGTCATTTTGAAATTCACATAAACCCTTTTTGCGTATTAAAGCTACCCCAGGCAGTTTTTCACCACTGGTAGCACTGTGGAGCAATATTGTGTGGTGGGTCTCTGTTTTGTTTTTTGTGTTTGCACACAAGCTTGTGAATGATTTAATACATGTTCCTGCAACTGGTTTCCATAGACAATGACTCACAGTAGGGCTGACTCTGAAATGTCGATGACTTGAGATATCAGTCAAGGCTACGAGGCGATTGTATTTTGTCAGCCGAATCTCTGCTCATTTATTTTCTAGCTGTGTCATTGTACACAGAGCGACAGCGTGGCATGCTGTGAACTTTACAAGCCCAAAAATCACTTTTGAACTAGATGATGGTACAACCCCCTCTATGGCATCTACTGTGATTGACAGCAGTGGCAGCAGCAGCCCAACGGGAGAGACGCTCCGATTTTTATAATTGAAATATGAGCAGGACACACACTGTACTGTAACTTTGTCTGTGTGGAAATCTGAGATTTTTGTATCACAGATGATGAAGAACGGCATTAAAACATGAGACCCAATGTCTCCAACGCAGGTACTGTTGTTTAGTGTGGCACTGAACTGAAAAAAAGCATAGTTGAATCTCCTTTGTATTGAACAGCCAAATACAATTTGACTGACAAAATCTTAGCTCTCACTAAGTCTGTATGCATTTAAGTAGATATTATCTAGTTATTGAAATAATCTGTAATAATGATTAAATTCCTGTTTTGTTAAGGGGAATAAACCACAATGTGAGCTGGTCCTTCGGTACCTCCATCATTGACATCTTCCTGGACATCTTCCTGGCTCCAGTACAGCCTCCTTGCACATATCCAGGGCCAGAGTGCCAGAATCCTCCCACAGCCTCCTTCCAACGCAGTATCTCAGAGGACACTGATAACAACGACATCCTGCTAAAGTGTGATCGCCACAATCTGGCAAGGCTCAATGACACACTTTGTGCTGACATCATGACGGGTTCAGGAGCGGGATACTCTACATCTGTGCTCACCTTTTGCCAGGCGCTAAGCTCCCTCAGCCCTAACCAGATAGAGCAGGTGTGGAGCAACATGTGTTATATTATTCAAGCACTGCTGTCTCCACTCAGCAGATCATCTGACTGCAGTGTTGGTAACATACAGCCTTCTCAAGCCATCACGCCATCTTCACAGTCTCTTCCCCTCCCTCGTTCTGCACCTCGTCGAATAGCCAGAGAAGCATCCAACCTCAAACAGCTCGCCTGTAACTACAATGACTGGTTAGGAAACAAGGCGGTGGACGCTGTCCTTGTGTCGCTGTGCAGTGATAACGAACGTGACAAGTTTGTGAAGCAGGTGTGTAACAATTCTTTGTTGATGAGGAAGCTGCTCTCAGATCAGATGAACAGCTGGCTGTATGGATACTGTGCCAACTCCTCTGCAGACCATGTGTACATGGTGAGTCAGTTCTGCAGTTACGACCAGTGGATCGATCACCCCTCAGTCCTGGTGGACCCCACCTTACTTGAGTTCTGCATGACTCTGGACAGTCCCCGACTGATCAAACTGATCTGTGAGCACACCGGATTCTTCATGCTTTTATTCACCAACCCTGAAAATGGACAGTTCATGCCTAACTGCACAAACTTTCTGCCTCTACCGCTATTCCCTGACATGGATCAAGTAATGCTTGATTCTTGTCATTACTCAAAGTGGCATGATGTGACACAAATTACCATTGACATTTTGTCACAGTGCATCCGGCTCGACCACAACGGGTTTACTCAAGAGGTTTGCTCCAATAAAACTTTTCTAAATAGCCTGCTGGTTAACAAGGAAAATGCCTGGCTTGAGAATCACTGCAGCACCTCTCTTAGCCTCCTAACCCCCAAGCCAACCCAGGCCTTCAACATCGCAAGCTGGTGTGACTACCACACCTGGGGAGACCGGCAGGTGGACGATACAGTGGTCGGCCTCTGTTGGCAGTATGATCAGCTTTCTTTTCAGAAGAATGTCTGTTGCAAAGCTTCTGTGTTTGAAAAGCTGTTAGAAGACCCTCAGAATAAATGGCTGACATCAGTCTGCACAGACATCGACGACATAGCGGTGTTACGACAGGTGGGTATTTTAACTCAATGACATGGATCTGTATAGTGTGATTTACTTGAATGCACAAAAAAGAACGACAAACGTTATGTCAAGTCAGATTCAGTAGAAATAAGTGAATGTTTTGGTCAAAGGACCATCATCAGCAGAACCTACAGACCAATGTAATGTCAGACTAACATCAATGACCAATCAGGAGAAAAGGCAAAAGGTGTTTGACCTGAACCCATCAGCCACCTAGGTGTGGTCACAGGACCTACACGTAAACCAGAATGAATACATAGACAATGCATGTCCTGCATGTGTCTGCATACTTTCATGCAGATGCACTCATACACACAGCAAAAAACGGAAGGCAGCAGTATTACAGTGATGGACAACAGTGAACCGATACTGAAAACAAGTTAAGATTCGTCATTTTACAGAATTTGTACTCTGATGTGGTATTCACAATTATTTTGTACTTCAGGTGTGCAAGTACTCTGAGTGGACCCGTCCAATCATCGTGGATATGACTGAGCTAGCGCTCTGCGCTGAGATCGACCCACTTAACTTCACCTCCAAAGTCTGCGTCAATGATACGGTTCTCCAAAACCTGTTGACCAATCAGGACAACACCTGGTTAATACAGCACTGTGCTAACTATTCAAAGCCAGGCATATCTCCTGGTGGAGATAAGGGACAAGGAGAAGGCCCGACTGGATTCAACCCTGTAGAGCAGTGCCAGTACTCCAGCTGGAGCATATCTCTTCCAGACGCAGTACTCCTGACTCTCTGCTGGGAGCATGACCAGACTAATTTTGTCTCCTCTATCTGTCCTAACGCTGGTCTTCTCTTTTTGCTGTCTCGGGAGCCGTCTAGTGTGTGGGTTGGCAGCATGTGTAACACCTACACCAACTACACCACCACTACCACCACCACCAACAACAACAACAACAGCACCACCACCACTGCAGAGCCTAACTTTTGCCTGGTCAGAAACCTGGTGAGGCAGTTTAACTGGACCTGCTCAGCTGACTTCACCTCAGCCTGCCAGCCTGGGGCCAGTCAGAATATAGCCCTGCAGATGATGGTGCGCTGCTGGGTTGAAAGTCTGAGGTCCAGGGTGGATTATCTGCTGACTCCACCTGTGGCCACAGTGTTAGAGCAAGCAGTCAGTACCACTGTGGTGTTCCTGTTGGCCCTGGAGGAGTTCAAAAACACATCGCTGCATGTCATCGAAAACATAAGACTGAGTGTGTTAGCGTCTGTAGGTCGCTATCTCGAGAGGGAAAACAACGTTGACAAAAGGAGGGTCTTGCTTCAGTGCTTTGGGGTAGGTAGTTTGATTTTGCAGTAATTGTTTGAAAAGAAAAGTAACTTCTTTTCAGGGGTGGAGGAAGTATTCAGATCCTTCAATCTAACTAACCATAAGAATTAAAAGTCCAGGTTGAAAATGTCCTTTAAGTGGAAACATTATTAGCAAAATGTGCTTAAACGACCCAAAGTAAAAGTACTTTTAATTAAGCAAAATGGCCCCTGTTAGTGTTATACTATTATTATATATTATTTGAATATTATTACTGATGCATTAAAGTATAAGCAACATTTGACTGTTGTAGTTGGTCAAGAATGAGCAGATTTGAAACTATTTTATAATACGTTTGGGTAGTTTAATCTTAACCAATGCATCATTTATTGGTAGTTATTTTATACATTTTATATACAGTGCATACAAAATGTATAAAATAACTACCATTAAATAATGTAGAAATGATGTAATAGTAAGTACTACTGTAAATTGTAGAGCAGAAATATAAAGTAGCAGGGAATAGAAATATAATATATATATATATATATATATATATATATATATATATATATATATGTATAATATAGTAGTAGTAGTATAGTACTATTGAGTAAATGTACTATGATACATTCCACCACCGCTTGGTATATTATTTTTTACTATTTATACCAGTAGTATGCAGGTCAAGGAGAATGAATGAAGTATATTTGAACACAACTCGTGGGAAATGTATTCTATATGTTAATCAGAGCATAGTGTGAATAGATTCTCCCTCATCTTTTATTCATATAGTCTGAATCAGTTTATGTTTGGAACAATTCATTGACTTTAGAGTTTATCTAATTATTCATCCATATCACTTACCATTAGCGTCATTGTATAGCTCTTTACCTCTAGTGTACAGCCAACCTACAGCTGGTGTACTGTTGCACTCCTGTCATTGATATCAGCATAATGAAGGTCTTCCTCTGGTTCTAATCTCTACTGGCTCACACTTGATTTGACAATTACAATTATGTGTCAAAACAAACTCCCAGATTATAAAGTGCCATTAATCTCTCTGCTAATCGTGTTACAACCTGTGTGTGTTTACCTTTTGTAGAGAGTCTTAACCAGCTTGATGCAGACAGCAAGAGACGTGACCAGTGATGAATTCTCTTTCATTAAGGTGATTTGTACCACAACTATAATGTTAATGTATGTTTTTAGCCATGCTAGCGACATGGCTCCAGTCTGTTAGTTAGCTGACCACTTTGGTCCAGACTGAAATATCTCCACAACTATTGGATGCAATTTGGGACACACATGTACCCTCACATCCCTGTCAGGAGACCTGTAACAACTTCTGTGATCCCCTTCCGAGACTATTATGTTCAACATTTTTATTTGTCCAATGCTTAATGACATGAACAATAATCAGCCTCAGTTGCTAAGTAGAAAATGTTTTGTCTTTTTTGTCAATGTTTCTCATATTTATTTGAACTAATTTCCATGTATGTCTTTATGTATCAAGGCGTACTTCAGTATACAGCTGAGCAGCCTGAGGTCAGTGCTCACTGCAGCTCACATCACCACCGTCAGACTGATCCTTCAGTACTATAACACAAACAAGGATACGCTGCAGGTGAATAAGTACACCATTACACATCCACCTGAAAAGCAGGAATCTTTTCCTGTTTCTTCCTGAAATTCTTGGTTCTCTGTCTCACCACTATAGCATCTCATTGGTCTCAGTTGATAACACAGTACACAGTATTATTGTATTGTTGCTGACAGAGAATGGGTATTTCCTTTTGTTTGCCAGTTGTCCAATAAGTACCTGTCCACCATGGTGTCAGTACTGTTCCAGACCCACTTGGCAGAAGATGGTAGTCTCTTCCCTGAGCTGGCTCCCCTGCTGGCTGCAGCCACCCCGGCTGACATCCAAGCTTTGCCCTCTCTGCAGAACAACGTCAATGTGTAAGTGATGCTGTCAGCCAGTCATTTCTAAGCACCCAATACTTACAGTAATGAGCCCAATACTCATCATTATAAGGCACATTTATTAATGATTATTGTGTCTAACACCAGTAATATTTCTCTGGTAAGCTTGCGTGAGAATGGTGAGGACTGTTTCTTTGGTTTCGTAAAGTTTAGCAGGGTAATCAAACTAACTAAATTAGTTTGAATTAGTTGTTTTTCTGTCATTGGAGTTTTCATTTCCAAGACTGCCTCCCTTCTCGGTTGGGCCAAAAATCCCCAACTGTATCATTTGTTAGACTGAATACTTCATTAACCCAAACTGTGTAATTAGGAATACATGTTTAGAGGTGCTGTTAAACATCAAGCATGGCAGTCACAAGTGTAAACCTCTAGACTATACCTGTTCCTAAAAGCTGGTTAAAAGTGTTCCATGTTGGCAAGGTGCATTTGTTCATGGAAACATGCCTGTGTGTTTTTAAATGGAGTCTTATGGCAGGATAATGTACAATGCCGTTCTCCTTTCAAAGTTGAGACAAGGAATATAACAGTGAATTTAGTCTATTATAAGTCTATATAAATAGGGCATCTATGGGATGAGACTGAATGAAAATTTGAACGTGCTGAATGTTCTGCAAGACGCCTGTGAAAGGTTTAGACTCAACTAACAATAAAAGAGATCCTACTTAGCAATATTTGTGTGTGTCAAACAAAGTAATTACTGACTTTTTCAATTCTGCACAATCATGCAACCTCACTTTCCTTCACACATAAGGCTTCCATGTGAAGACAGCCCTGGTGTCAGGCTTCTGCAAGACGTAAGGTGTCATTGTGCCCAGAGGTGCCAGGAACATGCATTATACATAGAAAGTAAAGGAAACTAGTTCACTGACTAGATTTCAATCTAGAAAAGGCCTATAATGTGTGCGCTGGTAGGCATGTGCTGTTGATTTGACAAGTCATTAAATGTAGAACAGAGCAGCAAGAAAATCTGTATTTCAGCTGGACTCGGGTATCTAACTACCGCTGTCTGTAAAGCAGTGCAGATACATCCCCCATGCCAGTTACGTTTTTGTCTTTGCCCAGCAAGAGATGGCACAATAACATTTATGATTAGAACAAATTCACTCATGAGTGCAAAACAATATTCTTGAAATGCTACAAAAAGCACCTATGAACCTTTTGTTTAATTTTTTAAAGTATTAATTAATTAATCTATTGAGCAGATCTATTGAGGGGTATCCGTCTTCTTATGTACGCTCAACAACAAAGCAAATAATAAGTGCAGTTCCCAGGGCTCCCTGGTAGCTCATCTGGTAGAGCTGGCCTTGGGGTCTGACATAGGCCCTCTCACTCCCCCTTTCCTCTCACTCTACAGCTGTCACTATCCATTGATAAAAGAGAAAAATAATAATACTACGTGCATTTCCTAAATTTCAAACAGTTCCCTTATTATTTATACCTGGCTTATGGTAGTAAATGTTAAGTTTTCCCACAACGTCCCACTATCTTAAATGCAATATTTCAAAGCAGGCCACATCCAAAATCTTGAAAATATTTAGTAAATCTGTAACAAAGCAACAGTTCCAGTATATCAGTTTAAACTAAACTTTTTTTCTTTCTTTAGGAGGGAGACGATTAACAGAAACTTGTGGCGCATGACTCTGGACCAGCGGCGGGCATTCGGCTTTTGGTTCAGTAAAGTTATGCCCCCCTCCAACATCACCAGAGGTCATCAGTCACTCATCAGGGACACTGGAAACCTGATCGCCTACCTGCCCTTCCACAACTTCCAACACCTCTCACCTGCTCAGGTAACAGCCCTCTGAGCTCTGACACCTGGTTGGGAAACCTGAGAAGCCAGCACTCTGTCAGTTCGATTAGCCCCAGGGCACAGCAGAGCAGCTTGTCACATACTGGTCAAAAGAAAGCTCAGACAGCCTCTTCTTTCTCTGTCACCACCAATGTGTGTCATATGCTTGTAGCTAATGTTCAATAAGTAAAGATAGGAACACATGAATTAATAATGACCTAAAGATAAAGGGGTTACTGACCTTTCAGCACTCAACCATGAATATAAAAGGTTTTAAAAGTGAAATATGTAAGAATTTTAGTTTAAAAGATTAAAAAATTAACTAAAATAATCAACAGAATGTAAAGAAAAATCAGCTTTTACGTTCTGTCAAAAACTTCCATGTTTTGTGTTGCAGAGATATTTAATAAAGTTAGCATGCCTTCAGGCCCTTCTTGTCTCGTTATACCACTTTTCACCTCAAGAGGCGATAGTGAGTCTCTATAGCATCCAGTCTGTTCTCAATCCAACAACACCGACAAGGTTTCCTTGCCGAGTTTATCTCCTGGCACCCCGATGCTGGCCCGACTGTAACCCACACGCAGGATTCCAGAGGTTGGCTCTGACTGATGCCCCGGCCTCCATCTTGGTCCTAACCCCCGTCTGAACCCACCTTTGTATTAATCTTTGTCATCCCCGGAGTCACAGACCTTTTTCGGAGACACTGTAAATCCCATTGGTACTGTAACCTCTGTGGTCAAACTGCCCTGCGTCGGTATCTGGGGCTATGTTTCGGTGCCAGTCCAGCTGTGTTCACTGGGAGGCTGGTGAGCCAGGTTCCATTGCCAGCCTGCTTGGCTGTGCTTATGGTGCCCATTTCCAGCGCTGCTTCCTGCCAACATTCCTCGCTAGGTCCCCCCCTACCCAGGGCCTGAAAACCTCCTCCAAGCAGTCCAAAGCTCTTGTGCTAGAGGTGTAAACACCAACACTCCCCCAATGCTCCCAGCTTCTTCTCGAGACAGAGTCTAACAAAGAAGCATTTTCCCTTAAGTGTTCTGTAGACAGCTGAATATTTTTTTCTCCCATACTTTGCTATCCCAGGTGAACATCAGTAACCTTGCTGTTGCCATTTTTAATTAATAAACATTCTCAAAAATTATTTATTGTCCCATATTCAGACAGAAATGCTATTATTGCTGTATTTCTGTCATCATGTTTATCCACAGCTGTTCGACGGCCTGGATGTGTTGCAGACAAACACCCTCACTTCTCTAAAGCAGGAATTCATAGCTCAAAGCATCATCGGCACCTATAGAAACCTGACAGCTCAGGATTTTACCAGGTTGGGAAAAACTGTCCCTCCATCTTTTCTGTCTATGTTAACTGTCTGTTAGACATCAGTAGGTGTAAACTTAAAACCTGCCGAAACATGCTTGATTTTTCTTTTTTTTTTTTTTTTTTTATAATTTGACTCTTGTTAGTAAATAAATAGTAATAAGTTGTCATATGAACAGATTGTTGGTTACTTCCATAATTAGATATCAATGAACTTTTTTTTGTTTACAATGATTTATTTTTTTGGAAGGAAATCTTTCATCTGCTTCCAGGTGTTAATTGTTGTGTCTTGCTAAAACTGTGTTTGTAATTTTAGGCTGGGTAATCTCTCATGCCTGGCAGACCCAGCAGACCTCCTTAGGTACAAAGACACTGCGGTCTTCAGTGTCATCCGGGACATTGTTATGAACTGCACACATGAGGGATTCAGTCTTCCCAGCAGTCTGGTAGGAACAGAGACGTTAACGTGTTTTCATTATTTTCACGTGTGTGCTTTCTTATTTAACAATTACTTTGAAGGAGTATTTATAATATATACGCCGTCTCTGTGCTTGTTCTGAATCTTGTGTCCAGATTTCCAGTTTGTTACTAAACAGCACAGAATTAAAGGTCCCGTCCTCGCTCAGTCCTGATCGACTGGCAGAGCTCGCCCTCCTCCTGCCTTCGCTGGGTGCACCTTTCCTGCAGAGTCTCACACCATCGCAGCTGCTCGCTGTCCTTCCTGCCCTCAATTCTGTTTCATTCAGCCCTGCACAGGTAGAGGAGCGTACTTAACCTTCAATGTACAGTGGAAGATGTAGGAATCATCATCTATAACTCAATTTCTTTTGCCATTTAACTTACCTGTTTTTTGGGGGGTTTTTTTTACTAGTGAACTTATTCTTCTGTGTAAAATAAGTAAATAAGGAGGGGGAGGTTAGTGAGTCCCTTTCATAGCACAAGCCCCTATTTATTGTACATGCTTGGGTTTCCTGGCAGCTGCCTGAGGAACAGCTGACAGGCAGTCGGTCTTAAGTTGAGAAGGCTCATGAGGGAAAGACCTGATCATTACTCTCCCTCTGCTATCATCTGAACAGGGGCCTTTTACTTTTACCTCAGCCTCACAGCTGTTGTCTGGCTTTTATATGTCATTGGAAGTTTTGAGACTTAAAGCCTACAGATAGTTTGGGAGGTCCATCATGACAAAAATGTGTGGATGAGAGTTGTTCAAGCCCACATAACTTTATTTTATATTCTAGTAATAGTGTAGACAGCAAGTAGATACAGAATATATACCAGTCAGTTACCAGTTAAAATTACTACTTTATAAGGTAATTTATTTTTATTGATTTGCTGTCATTCTGTATGTTTTTCAGGCTTCCGTAATTGTAGAAAAGATGTCCTCAAGTAACACTGTGAGTTATTTTGTAAACACATTATAACATGAATTTAGAATAAGAGGTTTTCTGCATTTTTGCACCCCTGACCCTCACACACCTTCCTCCCCTCTGTCCAGCTGACCGGTCCAAGCCAGCTGCAAGAGCTCGGCTCGCTCATTGTGGGAATGAAGACGGAGACCTTATTGACCCTCACCTCTGACAGGCTGCTGTCCTCCCTGCCTGCCATGGCCCAACACACACCTGGCCTCAGCCCACCACAAGCTAATGCTGTCTCCACAAAACTATGGGTACCACACACACACACACACACACACACACACACACACACACACACATTCATTCATATTGAGCTGAAGAATGTACATTTTCAGGCATTATCAATGTAGGATCTATTCAGTTTTGCTTTGTAAGAGTCAGTGATAAGAATGAACAACAATAAAGGTACAGTAAAATGTAGAATTGAGATTGAAAAGACATAATATTATTAAGAACAAGATATATTGTTACTGTCTAAATTTCACTTACTTCAAACATAGGTTCATAGGTTTCACACAGGTTAATCTGCCAATCTACAATATAGACAGCTATGGAATAACTAACGGACAGAGATCCCTGAGACTATATCTTATCAAATATGGGCCTGCAGCCTGATGTGTCTCAGTTTGGATGTCCTTGACACCAAAAGGTGGTGGTACGAACCACTGCTGTGTATAACACAATTAAAAGAATAAAGCTCTCCACTTTTACTTGATGGATTTCATGTTTGATCAGTTATGTGAGTTTTTTGATCAGTAGAGGATGGCTGCAACACTTTTCCTTGTGTTGTCTCTTTTCTGACTAGGGTTTTCCAGAAGTGGTCAGTTGGTTGGATGATGTGGAGCCTTTGCTCTTTTGCACGCCCCTGGTCAGCGTCCTACCCAGAACTCGTCTGCTTGTGAACAACATCACCACTGCGTCCACAAAATCCTGGAATACACAGCAGGTATCACACAGCCCATCTTAGATTAAACTTTTTTATGCAATTCTGAAATTTTATTAATGTGAACAGAAAAATAGAATAAATAAATACAGACATTAACAGAAAGAAATAAAATTGTTTTTATACAACTGTTTTGCCCCATATTGGAATAGGCTATTGACTTGAAAGCATCGAACCCTGAGCCTATGACTTTTACTTTGTGTGATGATCTCTTTGTGCTTCCTCTGATTAAATATGCTTCCTCTATTTGTCATGAGAAGGTTTGTATGACAGTATCTCAATTAGCTGCTCAATTATTAAGTGGAGAAGCAAAGCAAAGACGTCATCAGTGTTGACACTGTGAATGAACAAAAAACTCTCTTCATATCAGATTGCATTCGTCTCTGATCATGAAAACCAGCATGATACGACAGCTACATAACACAATATTTTCCCCATTTTCTTCCCCAGGCTATCGCAATTTTCAAAGAGGGGCTTAATACTAAACCAAACTTAATCAACCAAGATTTTCTGTAAGTGCTGTGTGATAAATGTTTTTCTCTATGCTCATTAATTCTCTGTATCCAAATTTATGAATTCTTTTTGGCAACAGACGCTCTATTCTTCTCTCTCTTTTTAACAGTCTACTTTGCAGCTACACAATATATATAACAGCTATGTGTATCTATTGACACTCACCTGTTTATGTAATCAGGAGTCTGGGAACAGTGGGTAAGGGTGTGAGCTGCAAGGTCTTACAGGAACGTTTTCGGGCTGATCCTTCACCTTCTTCACTGAGAAGAATCCTGGCCTTCCTCAGGCAGCAGCCTGGTCCTCTTCACACCTCCCTGGTAAACTTGCCTGCTTTAATTTTGCTTATAATTCTACTGTCTGTTTACATGTGATCTATATCTATATGTCATGTGTCTTTGTTCTTCTGGACAGAAAAAGTGTGTGATCGATGAGCTGTATCAGTTTGAGTTCTTCTCTGAACTGCTTAAAGACCTCGGAGCTGAGATTGCCCTGTCCATGCCGTAAGTCAGAAGTTGGCATTAGGTACTCCACTATTAATGTGTTAACATCATTTTTAGATGTTTCAAAATGATTGCAGGGGATCTGATTGTGAGTATAAGAATTATATGTTTAAAACCTTCACTGAAAAAATACTAAATGTACTTTCTTGGCAGGAAAGATATGGGAAAAGCAGTTTGTGAATCGTGGTTTAAAGTTTATTGACTATATAATGAAAAATATTCTATGTCATTTAATCCCTGTGTGTTTGTGTGATTACTTGCAGGGTGAGCACCATTAAGAAGTTTTCTACAGATATGATGGATGCTCTGAGGAAGATGATTATTCAGGACCCTCATCACTTTCTCTTGCTGACTAGAACAAAGCAGGAGCTGCTGGTGGACAAAATAGTGCAGAGACTGGTCAGTTAGAGCCACACCGTGTTGCCACATTGATCCCTTTCTTATTATAAAAAGTTAAAAGTCAAAGAAGAAAGAATTTGAGTTTGACAACAAGAAGATTTATAGGTGTTCAGCAGTGCAGATTTTCAGTTATTATTATATTATTATTTCCTGGGTTATTATTTTCTGCAGGGCATGTACACGGGGGTCTTCACTGAGAAGGAGTTTCGTTCATTGGACATTATGGCACCGTTTGTGGTGGATGAGGTTTTCATTCAGCTGGACCGCAACTTCTTCATTAACAATCTGGATTTTCTCGGGAGGCTCTGCTACAGTAGCAGCAAGATAGACATTGTGGCTCGCATCCTGCAAGAACCTGCTGCCTTCGGGTAACGTTATCACCTTGTTTTTTTTTCCTTCTTCATTTTGTCTCTGTTGCGGGCAAAAATGCTTTATTGAACAATGAATTTATAAACAACAAGGCCGTATAAACATGCCATTGGATATATCCTTGGCATGTGTCCGAACATTGAATAAACATTGAATTATAAAAATAAAAATGTATGTATGTATGTATAATAAACACACCTAATAAAATGTATTAAATAATATAAAAATGAAATCTTCATTTTAAAGAAAAAGGTAAATACAGTCAGGGTCAAAAATGTTCCGTTTTTTCTCAGGATAAAATCCCACTAAGCAAACTTAAGAAATCAGCCTTTTGATGATGCACATTTTAGATTTTTAAATGTACCTTTTTTATTAATTAGCTATACAGTGATGTATGTTATCAGCTGTGGGGGGGAATCCAATTATACAAGATACATGGTTTCATATGACTATGAGCTATTCATGTAGCAGGAAACTGTGGAAAGATGATGAAGTGTTCTTATGTTTCCTCACAGTCCAGTCAAGAACTGGAATCAGACAACACTCAGCCAGGTGGGCCGCTTTCTCTTCTTCCTGCCAGACGACAAACTGCAGGAGATTTCCCTGGTGAGTTTACTGCTGTATTTGTTTTACATCATTATTACTTCTCAGATTGCGGAAAATTTCAAATCGAATGAATCAGTAGCTGATTCATCCGATGTCCAGAAATCCCTAGTGAGGTGTTGGGATTGTTACTTGATCCCGTGGCAGGTTAGGCCAACAAAGGCTGTAAATAAATCCCTTAGGTGTCACATCAGCAGTAGGTGTCAGGATCAGGTGTAAAGTTCCTGTTTTCCTGTAAACTATCAGTGTGTGTCTGTGTCTCTTCATGTCCATAATATGTGTTGTGTTTGTATTCCCACAGGCGTTGATGACTGTGGGGCGTATAGAGAAGTTGTTCATGAGCCAGCGACAGTGGGAACAGGGGGATGTGGGGATCCACTGTTTAGACAAGAATGAGATGCAAAGGCTTTCTGAACAGCAGCAGTTTGTTCTTCAGTTTTTCCTGGGCTTCCTCAGAATAAATCCTGGTTCACGTGAGCATCACTTTGGTTGCTAAAATCCCTGAAATAACCCTAATGGTACTTTCTAAAGGAATAGTTTGACATTTTGGGAAATACGCTTTCATGCTGAGAATTACATGAATTACAAGCTTTCATATCTGTCTATTCAATATAAGTCTATTAGCCAACAGAAGTTAGCTTAGCTTAGCAAAAAGACTGGAAATAGGGGACAACAGTTAGCCTAGCTCTAAGGAATCAAAATCCACCTATAGCACCTATAAAGGCTGACTACACATTATGGTTTTACAGGGGATGTGTGGAACTATTTCTTGGACAGGTGCAGTTACTTCCTAGAGTCTTGCAAGGCAACCAGTGGATGCTCCGTGTCCAATGTCAAACTATTCCTTTAATGTATGGCACAAAACACACAAAACGAGTGTCAACAGCATCTCCTGATCAGATATTTGTGTCTGTGTCCTTCGCCAGCGACTCCTATGGTTCCTACTTGTGAGATCCTGCGAACAACAGCTCCGTCTGCCTGGACCTCCAACAGCCTAACAAGCATGTCTCCAACAGCCTTCTC
Organism: Dicentrarchus labrax; assembly: GCF_905237075.1. Classification (NCBI taxonomy): domain Eukaryota; kingdom Metazoa; phylum Chordata; class Actinopteri; family Moronidae; genus Dicentrarchus; species Dicentrarchus labrax. The sequence goes on along the minus strand of NW_026136719.1, from coordinate 15,150,200 downwards.
CAACTGTCTGGAGCTGATCGGTCATGACCCGTTCCTCGCATCCTACATAAGCAGCCAGCTGCTCAAGAAGGTCAAACAGGTGAGATTCATTTGTAGTCTACTTCAGTCCATTAAACAACCTCTCAGATGTGTTTAATTTAATGCTGCAGGCTAGTTTCCCCTCCTCGGGCCAGGTCTTAATACTATGCGTCTGCTCTGTTTTTCCTGGGTCCCTCTGGAATAACGTGTGTGTATGAAGATATACGGCCCCGTCTCATCCTTCTCCCAGTCTGTGATCTCTCAGCTGGGTAGAATAGCGATAGAGCTATCAGTAGAGGAGCTAAGCAGCCTCCAGCTGACTGAGCGAAAGAGCATCGCTGCTATGGGGACTGTCAGTGCCTGGAGCAACAGACAGGTAACTACTGTACATACTAACATATAAAATACACTTTAAAAATGACCACAGAGAATATTTGATCCTTATTAAAAGGCAGAATCATTTATAGTAGTCAAACAATACAGCTGGACACCTTTGATGCAGGTGTTTGTTTGTAATGCACCAGTATTACACTCTTAGATTATAGCTGCCATGTGAGAACAACACAAAATTTGATAGAAATTGATGATGCTTGATGAATGATGCTTTTAATTTGATTGAAAGTGAGAGGAGCAATGAGAGTAGACTGAAATATAGACAGTAAAGCCAGTATTTCCCAGCTCAGTATTACCCAGTGGTCCTACAACTGCGGGGTAGGGCCCCCTGGTGGGGCAAAGAGCCATTGCAGGTCAGACATGAATGACCAGGGGGAAAATATGGAGTCAAACAAAGATAAATAAATGTGATTAATGTAGAGAAAATAAAAAAACAAGAGTTTGCTGATGCTATTGTGCTGCTCTATAGAAACCTTTTTCAATCTCTGAAGGTATAGCAGAAATATGCTATAACCCAAAACACTTCAACAGCACAACAAATCAGAGCTTTCCAAATGACCATAAAGTTGAATTATCTCCTCACTACACACACAACGTTCATGAAAGTGGGACTTATTGCAGGGCCGTTGTATTAGACTGCATCAGTTTTAGCTAGGTGTACCTTCAATAATAAAGTGAATATATGTTCATAATGGACCATAACTCTTGTTTTCATCCCAGCTGGCTGCGCTGTTTACCACGGTGTTAAACTCCACCAAGAAGAGTCCGAGCCAGCTCGACTCCAGCCTACTGGTGGCAATGGGACACATTGTGTGCGGAGCTAAAACCACAGAGATGAATGTTTTCAATGCTGTTGAGTTCAGGTGAGAAGATAAAAAATATTTTTACAGGCACTTTTTAATGCTTTTTGAGTCCTGATGTTGTAACACTTGGAATCACTCTGCTGCTGATGACAGTCAGTTTCACTTCTCGTGCTGTGTCTCTCCCTGCTGGCTGCAGTAAGGCGGTGCTCTGGCTGGGTCAGCTGAGGCTATCTTGTTCAGAGGAGCAGCTGCAAGCTCTTGTCCAGCTGCTGACCCATAGCCTTGCTTTTGGACCCATGAGTTCATGGGGAACTGATGTCTTTATTGAGATTGGAGTTCTGGCAGGTATTGTGCATTTACTGTCTACATCATCTGGCTTTCACCAATTTCCGATATTTTTACACATAGATAGATACTTTATTTATCCCGAGGGAAATTCAAGTATCCAGTAGCATACAAAATACAAAACATACATTAAGCCTACATTAGACTAAAATTAAAATCCCTAACCTTAAGAATATAATTTAAAATAAAATAGAAGATAAAATATAAAGTATACATTAAACATACATTAGACTAAAATTAAAAACCGTAACCTTAAGAATAGAATTAAAAATAAAATAGAAGATAAAACATAAAGTATTATATATATAGATATATATATAGAATATATAAAATTAATAGTAGCTACAATAAACGGTGCGAACAGTAAACAGTGCAAATGGACATATGTTCACTTATACTAGGAAAATGTTATAATTGGTCTAATTGAATTCAATTATATGTTACTGGGAAAAATGTACAGTTTTTCCTTGCCCCGATTATCTGTTTTCTTGACACCCACTAAATGTATTCTCTTACTCTCTTATTGCTGGATCCCAGTGTTTTTGACTCAGATGAACATTTTGCACTTGTTACAGCTGGTCTCCCAGACATGGCTATGTCAGCATTGGTGAAAGAGCAAATTGAAGGAATCACACCTCTGGCTATCTCGATGATACCACCTGATAAGTTTGCTGTAAGTCAATTAAAACAATGAGACAGTTTTCATTTCGCATTTTCATTCACTCTTATTATTTGGATTTTAGAACAATGGTGGTGTATTCATTCATGTTGCGTCACCTCTTCAAGGTGGTGTTTCACCAGAGGCAGATCAGCGTGTTCTCCTATGAGCAGGCTGCAGAAGTAACCGGGGAGCAGCGTTCTGCTTTGTCGGATGTTCAGATGACAGCTCTGGATATGGTGCTGACACCCTGGGAGGACAGGCCTGTAGATTTCAGAGGTAAACCACAGAAAATCTTAGAAAATCCTCTTGTTCACTGATAATTGTAAAGAAGGGTAATTTTCAAAAGCTCACTCAATTTGGTTAATCTGGCTGAAGGTGTGTCCCAATTCCATACTAATATTATACACTACAGTACGTTATATATTTGTAATTTAGTGTATGTACTCGAACTATGACTTTACAAATAAAATGTGCAAAATGTTTTTCCAAAGATGTAATGCTTTATTTTTTTGTTTTCTTGCCTGAGATCATCCTGGAGCAGTCTCACCATCATCTACATTTTTTAAAAAATTTTTACAGCTGTAAGTAGCTCTTCTATGGCTTTTGTGCACCAGCAGCATTCTTGAACTATAAATATAAGTTTTTGCTTATAGAAAGATGAGACAATACTTTTTTTTTTGAGTGCCACTAGCAGATATTATCAGATCTTACCAAGAGGGGGTTTCATTTTTCATTTTTTTAAAGTATGAATACATTTTATACACAAAACCCAGTTAAAATAGTATGTAGTGTGTAATTGGGACACATTATGGGACATAATTGGGGCTTAAGTGCTTTAACAGTTTCACAATTACATATATCTGTTTGATAGACTGAGTTTGTGGAATCATGAGCTTTATTTTACAGCAATCCTTGAATCCTTGAGAGAGATTCTCATATGAATGTTTATGTGCTTATGTAAAAAAAGAAACAGAAGCACTTGAGATGAGTATTCTTCAACTCTAGAAAGTGTCATGACATACATAATGACATTTTTTACAGTGTTTTTTGCTATGATATATAAAGACAGATAATCCACTGGGATCATATTTTGCATGGCTCTACATTTCTATTGGTTTCACTGTGTTCCCGTAGGAAAGTCAATGGGTTTGGCCCTGAGCCACAGTCCTCTGTGTCTCATACTGGGAATGCTGATGCTGCTGATCGTCCTGCCCTGCCCTGACCTGATCTGCCCTACATGACCCCACTTACCCCTGCTGGATCAGGAGACAACCTCCTCAGCCACATTAACCAAGATGATCTTTTATTATTTATCTGTGCAATACCATACCTCTTTGAAATAAGCAGCACTTCAGGATTTCTATATACTGTATTCAATGAGAATGTAATTTATTTTGTGCAACTATCACTTTGACGCGTTCAACATTCAGCACTGGAAGAACCAAATGAATAGTTTAAAGAAAAAACACAGTACAGTGTAAACATATATCCACCAAGTCTAACCAACACCCACAGGATTATCTTCATTACACTTGGCTAATTTATTTATTTATTAGTTTTTTTGATAAACCTGTATGAACCCTGACTGTCCCGATATATCCTTCTCAGGGATGTGACGCCATACCTAGCAAATCAACCCAAACACTTAAACACTTTAGATATAGTTGTTATACAGTTATGATGAGCAAATTTAAAGTGTTGCAAAGCTATAAAGTTATATATTTTTGTGAAATTATATAATATTTTTGTCAGTGTAAAAGCTGTAATGTTTGCTACATTTATATACCCATCCTGAGTTATCTTGATTAGATAATAGGTACATAATGCTCATGTAAGACCCGACTGTATTAATATTGGTCAACTTCAGTCTATTTTTGCTGTGAGTTTTGTATTGTTGTGCACACTCTCTGGTGTGAGAAATATAGTCCTAAATTATTAAAGTGAACCCATCTGCCTCTGATTGACTCAGTTTATTTATTATTTTTGATTAAGCGCAGTGAAATTGTTCAAAATGTTCTCACTGATATCTCACATCTGCAGTAAAAGTCTGTGTAATGTATGTTTATATATGATGAACTATGTTGGGGATACAGCTCGCAAACAAGAAAATAAAAACATAATATAAATAGATCATCCAAGTTATTAACAAACTATGTATATATTCGTATAAACTAACATTTATTTTGACTTTTTTAGGTCAGCATTATGAAAGTAATTAATTAATTATTAAATAAGTAATTATTAGTAAGTTAAATATTACAATTATAAACACTGAAAATGAGCCAACAAGGAGATTTGTAGCTACTTACTGAGTCATATTTTTGATTTACTATCGAATAATTTTGTCTTAAATCTTTAAATAAATAAATACATAATAATAATAATAATAATAATAATAATAATAATAATAATAATTCCCAATCCAGTGCTTCCAAACTCTGTCCCCCAACCAACGCCACATCATCCTCTACCTGTTCACTATTTGATAAAACCAGCCCGGTGGTGTTGTCAGTGTCATGTTGCCTGAAGTAGTCCGGGGAAGTTAGATAAGCTGAGAGAGTGACGTCCAGAAGGTGGGAGCAGTTTCTGAACGTGGCCAACGGGCTGCAGCACTGACTTCACTGCGAGCCTGTCAAACACAACCAACACAGCCAACATGGCGGACTGGGGTGAGAAACTTAAGTTGGAAGGATAGCTATCCGTACATCATCCGCTAGCCACAGCCTTTGTTTATTTATTTTTTTTTACCTAGCCTAACATTTTGTTATTGTCAAACGCAGTCGTTAGATGTGGATTGGACTAACGAGTTTCATGTTGTCGTTTTTACAGACGCTGACACATTTGAGGCGGAGGAGCCGATTAAAAAGGCGGCAGCGATGGACAAATGGGAAGGCGAAGACGAAGATGAAGAGGTTAAGGTAAATCTCCTTCGGTTTTAACTGGGGTTTAAATTGGCCGTCGTTTGTCAGGTCAACGTTACGCCAGTTCTTAGCTGTGTCAAGCCAAACGTCGGGTTAAAAAAAGCCTCGTCGCCCCCGCTGTGGAGCCATGCTTCAACGCGGTTTCAGGCTGCCTGTCAACCCCCGAACCCCCCCCCGAAAGCCCGTGTTAGCTTGTGCTAGCTGGCGGCTAACTCATGTGGCTACTAACCGTTAGGCTACTACTCGGGTTTTCAACTGGCGTAACGTACCGTCATCACAGTGACCGTTAATGTTGCCAGTCGACGGTTGAGACATAACGGAATATATGGATGCTAATGATAGTTGTTGTTTTTGTTTTCTTTAATCTGGGTGCTGATAGTTAGCGATGTTAGTTCTTGGATAGCCGGGTTGAATTTTGATAACGTAGCGGGAAGCTAACCTCTAACCGGGCCACTTTGCTAGCAAATTCGCTAGCTCCCATATCGGCTTGCGCCTGAAAATGCGCTTTAATGGTCGGTAACCTCGACGGTGGCGTCGTTCACCGACGTGGTTTTCGAGTACTTGGCTAATGTGTGGTTCATGTAGACGGGTGAGCCCATTATTGCCCAATGTTAGTTGCATTAAATGATTATAGGAGATTAGCATTGGTCTCCTGTCCTGAATCCCCCCTCCTCCTCCTCCAAGCTTGGGTTACGTTCAACATGAGGCGGCGTTAGCTTGCTAACCAACTTTAGCCACAATCAGATGAAATCCTCATCTGGGTCGATGACTCAACTCAGCCAAGAACTAGGCCTAGAACTTTCCAACCTCACAACAGGCGTGTAGCAGGAAACTGGTGCTCAGTTTATACTACTGTACAGATGGTTATTGACTGAATGTTGACATGGTTGCTATCCCGAAAACTCAGATAATTGACCAAGGGAAAGTGCTAGCAGAGGCCTCTACAATTGTTCCGTTTTCTGTCACATATGGTGGCCAAACTATAGAAACTGATGATTTCATGTTTTCTTTGGTACAAACTATGGTCTTATTCAGCAAGCAGGGCAAAATGTTTTTGACAAACCAGGGACTAACACAAATAATTACTGCCCAAAATAAATACTTTTGTAATCCAAAAGTGGATTGTATTGAGATATTGTTTGTTTTTATAGTATGGTCAAATTCAACAGCCTGCTATTCAAAGTGCTTTAAGTAATTTACAGTTTGTGAAGTATTGAATTTTGCAGATAAGAGTGTGGGAAGTTATTTAAAGAAGCTAAAGGATAAGACTTAACGTAGAATCAGAATTAATTTTATTGGCCAGGTATGTGGACACATACAAGGGATTTGACTCCGGTTATACATTCCTCTCAATGTACAAACACAAGCTAAGCATAAATAAACAGGACAACAAGCTCAACAAAATAGACACAAACTACTATGTATAGTTATAAATGCATACAAATATATAAAACAACAATAATGTGTAGACCGTAGATCATGATGATTAACAATGGTTATGTGAATATTATTGGAGTACATTTCACCACTGATAACTGGGCAGACCTTAAATTGCATGTTTAAATGGTGTCATATCAGGCTGGAATCATTATCTCAGTATTATGTTTGATATTTTCCAATTACATTGTAAGTCACAATATTGAAGATGTACGTAAAGTCAAACATACAACCATGTTTCCTCATTAAGTATTATAAGAGACTAAATTCTTTGTGTCAAAGAAAAAATTCAAAACAATTTTTTAGAACAATAAAACATTCTGATTTTACTGAAATTTCCTACCTGAGTATCTTTAAGTATCAAGGTCTTACTGGTGTGGATGAACTTGGTCTCAGCGATCATTGCATACTATTGTGGCCTAGCTGCCTATGGACATTTGTCTTAATTAGTGTTTGCCTGTGTAGTCTTCGTAAATAAAATGACAGCTATCCCATCTTTCTTTTTTCCCCCACAGGATAACTGGGATGATGAGGAAGAAGATGAGGAGAAAAAAGCAGAGATGACAAAAACAGGTATGTTCTTTTTGAAACGAGACAAATACACAACACATTGTACTGTATGTTAACCAGTGGCTAAGCTGTGTGCTCTTTCTGTGACTTCACATTATTCCATTATTTGGATTTTCAGAGACAAAGGTTTCTGAAAAGAAAAAGTTAATGGAGAAGATCAAAGAAAAAGAAAACCGGCTAAAGAAAAAACAGCAGGAGCTGAAGGAGAAAGAGTTGCAGGATATGGAGAAGGAGAAGGAGCTCTCTCCTGAAGAACAACTCGCAGAGAAGCTAAGAGTGAAGAAATTACAGGAAGATGCAGACTTGGAGCTAGCAAAAGATGCTTTTGGTAAGTCAGGATCAAATGTGAAAAATCATCTTGTTCCTTTGTTATTGCAAATATAAACTAGTCTTCCACAATACACACTACCTTTTTATGAGAATATGCAATTCTATATTCAAATGTAATGTTTATTTTGTGCTTAGATTGCTAAAGTCCTCATTTGATTGCTCCCTTGGTTCTTTCTTTCACAGACACATACTGTAGATGCAGCTTACTGCCACTCATTATTATTTTTAATTTTAATTTGTAGTGTATTTCATGTGTTTGTGTTTTTAGCTGTGTCATGTTTGTAGACTCGGCGATATTTTGAGGACCTTCAAAAAACCGATACCACTATTTCCTTAGCTTGTCCCTTGTACGTGTGGTATTAAAACTAATCACTAAAAGACAACATGTTCTAAGTTGTGGGTTTCTGTACTGCAATTTCTTGTTACTTCGGTCATCTAGCAACACACTCGAGGTCCAATATAAAAGTTGGGTTTTGCTTCTGTGACTCTGTTCTTTGAAGAGTCATCAAACTGCTGTTCCTTTTATATTTTCTCAGGTGTCAGCAGCACTTCAAACAGTGTCACTGGGATTGATGCCATGTGTCCATCTTCCAAGGAAGACTTCACAGAGTTTGAAAAATTGCTGAAAGAAAAGATAACCCAGTTTGAAAAATCTGTGCATTATTCAAGTTTCTTGGATTCATTGTTTCGGGAACTCTGTATTTCATGTGAGCCCAGCATCTTTTAATATAATTTTCATTGAACTGTATTGATTATACTTAATATCAGTACCTTAACTTTCAATCAAAGTAGGATTGACTGATAACTATTGTTCTTCTCCCTCTTACAGTGGAAGTAGAAGACTTGAAGAAAGTCAGTAATTCCCTCTCAGTCCTACTTAGTGAAAAACAGAAACAAGAAAAAGTAAGTGACTGCATGTCCTTATATTTTTTCCCCCACTGTTGTTAATATTCAGAAGGGGGTGCTGTTTACCTAGGCCAGACTCCTAATGTGTGCTCTTAGTAGAATATATACATCTTTTAATGTGACCTTTATTTGCCTTTACAGCAAAACAAAGGAAAGAAGAAGAAGAAAGGGGTCGTGCCTGGTGGCGGTTTGAAAGCACAGCTGAGAGATGACCTTGACTATGCAGAGTTTGATGGTGGCTACGCCCAAGATTATGAGGACTTCATGTGACACTGGCTCTATCACCACTGCCCATCCCAACCCTCAACCCTCAGAAATGCAGCTGTACCTTCTCATGCTGTCCAGTGCCATCCTGGAAAATCTGAACTATGTGTTGCCCCCTTCATTTTGCTTCAGTGACCAGAGGGACTATACCAGGGAGCATCCAGTTTCACCAACTCTTTATGTTCATACATATGGAATTGCCTTTTTCTCTGTCTCATTCAGCCTCGACTCTCTCTCTCTCACACACACACACACACACACACACATATATAATCATGTAGTATCTGTTGGGTGACCCAGCTTCAATGGAGAATACATTGTAACTGCTGTTGTCTGAGTTTTGCGGGGCTCATTTTTTATTAAATGTTGCTCCTGTCAAAATGGCAGATACAGTATTGCAGTTAAGAGTGTAGTGACATAGAAACAAAAGGTTCTATGCAAATTCTTTAACCAGAATGTCATGTATATAGATAGGACTCACTTCCCTGTGGATGGTTCTCTTACAGGAAAGTATATAGTATCTATAACTTTGGTTGCCAAATTCCGAACAATTATTCAATACATTCATCTCTATCTCTGGAAAGGTTGCATTGTGGGTGATTAAAGACTGACGCAACATGTAAGTAGTAGTTGTAATTTTACAGAGAGCACATGACATTCACTGTAAGGTAAAAGGGATAGACAAGTATAATAAATGTGACTTTAAAACCTCACAGCCATTCTCTTGATACATCTCTGGATATCCTTGAAAATATGGAGCAAAGAGTGCTTATAGGTATTTTTTGTGCATGACAAAAATGTAATTTACTAATTTGATTTCTACTAATGCAGAAAAAGTATGGATCAGGCAAGTGGATTAACTTGCTACGACTGGTCTCCTAATCATTGCTTCTGCAGGCTTGTATCAAGTGTGATGAGGAGCGGGGGCTTATGGGCTTCACCCCACCATGTCTTCATATGGGCTACAGTTAGTTGAAAGGGGCATATTTCTCCTTTTCTTTTCTAGCAATTGACCAGTTTCAATGTTACATGGACAATTGGATACATACTATGTGGAAGATACAGCATCTGCAGTGTTTTATAAGCATCTAATTTAATAAATCACTGGTCAACAGTACAAGTTGTGTTTCTGTTCTTGTTTACAACATCAATGAAAGAAACTTTAATTACACAGCATCCAGCTCACAAGTTACTGATTTTTAAGAGATGTGTAATAAATACTCTATTTACAGTTTCAAGTAAATATTTACCACAGTACAGTTGAAAATGTAAAGTAAGAGGAAAAACAATACAAATATGCCTTGGGAAGAAGCTGGAAGAAATAGGCCTAGCTTTGTTTAGTTACATATTCAATTAATTTGGAAGAATCAATATAACGTTTGTACCAAACAAATACGGCTGACTACTCCGATCTGTTGATTTGTTGTGCCTTCAGTGTTTAGCTTCTGGCCTTTGTGCGTCCTCCTGTAGGATTTCTGGTGCTACGTCTCCTACTGCTCCGAGGCACATTGGCCCTCTGCCGGCGTCGATTCTGTCTGCCTTCTCCTCTTACCACGCTTGTCACTGTCTGACCTTGAGCATTCTGCAGGGCCTGGAAGACACTCGTCTTCGACACGTCACGATCTCCACAGGTGAAAGTCAGCGCTATGCCCTCGTTGCTCTTCATGACACGAGATGTACCATCAGAAGTGCCATCAAAGCAGCGTCCAAGTGCAATCTCTTTGGCTGTGCGGGGATCCTGGTCTGTCACTGTGTAAATTCCGTAGTTATGGCCCAGAGGATCAAGAGGTGCTAGCATGGTGAACTCGTTGGTGTCGTTGTTGACTGCCAGGGGCAGGTGGTTGACCAGATACTCCTGAAGCATTGTGTTGACTTGGTCTCTCTTACAACTTCCTTGTGGAATCACTTTCACCAGGGTACGATCTACACGCTCCTGATCATACAGCATCCCGCTGCACTTGAACTCCAGGCACACAGCTGAAATAGTTGCCTGGTCCATGTCACGGATGCTGCGAGTGTCTCGGAGGCCATACAGCTGGCCTACTGTCTTTGGGTGGGTGCCGCCCATGTTGCGGGACCGCACATTGAGCTCATGTGGGCTGTTGAGTTTGACTTTAATGTAGCAGGCTCGATATTCCAGGGGCTTGGGCCACCAGGTCAGGTAGTCCTGTGTCCAGCTCATCGGGTCATCTTCATTGAACGGCACTGTGTTGTAATCGTAGCGGTCGCCTTCTACTCTTGAGAACCGGAAGTGTGGCGCACTGAATGGGGCCTCCTCGCATTCTTTCAACTTGTCAAATGCGTACACTGGTCCGTTACCTTCCTCAGCTGTGTTGGCACTTGGTTTTGCCACATTGATGCTGAATGCCGTCTTCTTCACTCTGGGGTCCTCGTGGTCAGTCCGCCTGTAGTTCAGTTTACCCAAATAAGGCTGAGGCACTCCAATGAGGTTGGGATTGAGTTTAGGGGCAGAAGCTACAGCCTCCAGCTCCTCCCCTCCAAGGTTGGCCATGACATAGGCAGAGTAGGCATCAGCTTTTTGTTCATCGCAGAAGGCAGGAAGACAGGCACCATTGGGGCCAGTGACGACACTATCAAAACGGCCCCAGGCACGTGGGTTAGTGGAGTAGCCAGCTGTGGGCTCCATGTTTATAAGACTCACCACAACTCCTTCGACCTGCTCACTGGGCATGAAGCGTTCACTGCGGAAGGCCCTCACTTTCACATAACATCTGCGGTTCTCTGGGACATCCAGGTTAAATAAACGTCTCTCTCTGATCTCCATGTTGCCAATCAGAAAGGTTCTCTCCTCCCTTTTCCCTCTTCTTTTCTTCTCTGCCTGCAGGCTTCCTTCCTCCTCCCACAGGCCAGTATCAGGGTTCAGTGACCACAGCTTCATGGTATTCAGGTGCTCAGACATCTTCACCTGGGCAGAATCCAGGAACACCTTCACTTCACCTGCATTCAGCGGCTCATTGTTTTCCTCACCTCTAAAGTCAACTGAGAACATCCCATAGGTTCTCAGCGGCAGGGTATCTCCTTCATCTCCTACAAAGTTGAGATCACTTTGAGCTGCAGCAGCTGTGGAGACATCTCTGGGGTCGAGAAATGTTATGCTAGCATTTACGTTACCCATGAAGACTTCCCCTTTCTCTGTGTAAAAAGAATTGGGAGGAATCTGGATTTGAACCATTGCCTCCTGGCCCTCCACCTCCCCAAGCTCCAGAGTGTTGATTTCTGTAGAGCTGATGGTCACCGGAGCTTTCTTTCTCAGAAGTTTGATCTCATGGTAAACAGACCCTCCTTTGGTGTTAAATGGGAGTACCTTTGTAGTGTTGACAAATTTCTGCATGTTGTCCACAAAGGTCAGGACTAGCCTCTCTGTGTCTGGAGGAACCTGGATGGAGAATGTACCTTTGTAGCCTGTGCGACTGATTCTGACTCCATTCATAAAGATATGGCCAAACCTCATTGGCTCACCATTGTCTGCAGCAATGGCCCTACCATGCACAATGGCCTTGGTGTCCACACATTTCTGGCAACCACAGTCAGTTACCACCATGGTGGGCAGTTGGTAGCCCTGGCATGTTAGCTGCCTCTCCTCCATCTTTTGCACACCACAGCAGTAAGCCACTTTGTCTTTGCACCTGATGCCATTGTCCAGCTGTCCAGCACATGCACTTGAGGGGCACTTGCCCACATCATAGTAGAAAGAGTCAGTGCTGTTTTGGTAGCAGTCATGTGGAAGACGGATGAGGTGGGATTCAGGCTTCGGATTACACGAATGCTCATTTCTACCTGCATAAGAGAAGGAGAAATCAAAATGTTGATTTAATTTGATCATTTTGCCATCTTTCTGATCTAAAATACAGTATGTAGCTCAAATATATTACTCTAGCCAATGTTCAATATTGTATCAGTCAATTTATTGAGAACATACCTAAGACTTTGAGTGTAGCTGGTTTTGTCTTAATAGCTCCAGATGGACCACTTGCTCTGCAGTGATACTCCCCATTCTGCTCAGGACGCAGATCTCTTAGAACCAAGGTGCTCTCAGACTGTTTCTCCAAGAGACTGTTGTTATGAAACCTTTTTGTTCACACAGAAAAAAAGAAGCAGTCATTAAATATACCATATTATTATGAACATTATATATTATTAATAACATTAGATGCATCTATCTGACATCAATAACATTTTTTAACTATAATTTCACTATTTCTTAAGTCCTACCATTGGTACTTGTCAGGTTGTGGTGTTCCTGCCACTTTGCAGCAGAAGGCAGCAGTTTGTCCCTCCCTCCTGGACTTGCTCTCGGGGTTGCTCAACACATGAAGCTTCTCTGACAATCACAGTGAGAGAAAAAATACACATTACTCATTAGCTTCATTACATGCTTAAAACCCTGTCAGCAATATCCAGCACAAAATAAAGTTGTTGGTTACAAAGGTAATATGATCTGCAATCAAATATTTTGGTGTAAATCCACAGACATCCACTGTACCTGTTCTTTTTAGCTGGACACTGAGGACAGAAGTACGCTCAGTACTGTGTGGCACAATAGCGTTGAGGGTGGCATGACCCTGCAGGCTGACTGTCAGGGTGGTGTTGCCATCAGGGCAGATACCAGGGATGCGGAAATGCCCGTTGTGGTCAGTAAGGGTAAGGAGTTTGCCAGAGCGAAGGATGGTAGCCCCTTCAGCAGTGAGGCCCCCGGCGCCACGAACAGAACCCAGCAGAATGTGTTCTTCACACATGCATGCATCACACTCAGCATTTACCCTCCCCATCATGCACTGCAGGGGGCAATCTAAGGGGAAGAATTAAACAAAGTAAGCCATTTTGTGAATAATTGAGTGTCCCACATTTGATGAGCTAAGTCAGGACCGGACTGAATCAAAAGAGAATTGCAGAAAAAAAGTCTGTCCAATTAAACCAAGGCTAGCTCACCTATTTTCGGGCATTCTGGTCCATTGCATGCTTTCCCTTCCACTTTAGGCCCACTGCAAGGCATAGAGCGAGTTTGGCAGTTTCTGGAGCGCAACTGGACCCCCAACTGACCACAGAGGGCAGGACATAGGCTCCAGTCAGACCATGGACCCCAGGTACCCTGAATGTTCACACTGTTATCTGTTGAAACAAGAGAGTGCAGGTCACAGTCAGATTATCACCTGAAAATATGAATCATCAAAGAGATTTCTTATTTGCATGCACATCACCAGCAAAGTGAGAAGCTGGGCTTTTGAGGTACAAGACTTAGTGTATCGTTTTGCTTTTACAATGAGACCAACTTTTGGGGGCAGAGTGAATATTAAAGGAGTTTCGAGATCACACCTTTGGGACAGAGGAAGCGCACTGCGTAGTTGGAGCAGTTGTGATCAGGACCCTGCTCATCATTGAGGCACCAGAAGCCCACAGTAGGGTCTGCATGGACCTTCTCCCCAGTTTCACGGGCTGGGACCCATTCAGTGGTTCTGGCTTCGATTGCCCGGGGAGTCTCACACACTCGGGCCCGGTAGTAGAAGCGAATAGCTTCCAGCTGCTCATAGTCTCCACGGCCTCCAGGGTGATCAACATTGAACCATGTGGTCCACTCAAAGTTGTCTGGACACAGAACAGAAACAAACATGGCCTGAATACAAGCTCAAACTAAATGCGTTCAAAATATTGTGTCTATCACATGTTAGCAACTTGACTCAATCCACCAGGGGAAAAATGACTTATACAGTTATGGACTATGTATTTGGTTTAAATTTAGGAATAAAAGTTACCATCAGAGTGGTACGAATCAGGGCTTGACTCTTTGTTGTTTCTTCTCCATGATCCTGCAAGAGACAAATCAAAACATTGCAAATTTCTGGGCTGTATCTTACACAACTTAAGTTAGTGAGTTGAATTTAATTCAAAGATGAAATGAAATCATTTGAGAGAGATGTTCAACATTACATTTGACATTCAATTTTCCTTGGAGTATACAGTGGTGATGTTGAGTGCAGGGCTGTCTGTTTTATCAGCCTGCCTCTTTCATTATCCACTTTTCTCCACTTTGAGGTGTACACATTTGCAAGTGTCCCCATCTGATTTAAAATGTCTGTTCTTTGTAAGAAGGGTGCAGTGTTTTTCAATACATATGTGCCAATAACAAGACTGGATCATTGTGAGTGACCCACCTTGGGCTGTAACAACAGTGGCTGCGGTGATTCCCAGGATGAGAAGAAGTGGCCACACCGACATTCTCACACACTGCCGCTGCGCCTGACCCTTGAACTTTCACCTCTCCTAATATGCGTTTCAAACCAGGAACTCCAAGCAACACAGTCTCACTGGTGGGAGAATGAAGATAAAAAACAGTGAAACATTAAAAAAAAACCAATGTTCCATGTTGCATTTTTAAATTACATAACACATACCCGTAGAGTCAATTAGACAGTTATGAGTTATAAAAAATTACGTATACTTATATTGAGTTTTAGTATTAAACAGTACAAAAGTGATTAAAACAATAGTTCACGTCTACAAAAATGTTTCTTTAAGCATGATTCCATCCTCCTTGTCTTTTAGGGTGAAAAAACATGGCTTGACAGAGCCCCCCACTCAGATTACACATCTGTGTTAGCAATCACCATTTGTCACTGGAGTACTCAAACATTTCTGCATCCACTGACGAAACACTGGCTGCACAATCCTCACACCCACACACACAAGGTTTGCATTTGTGCACTTTAAGTAAGAAGAAAAATCACTGACAAAATTGTCTAAGACTAATTTCTCACTTTTGCTTTTAAGTTGAAAGTACAGAAAGTATAAGTGATTATTATTACATGATTTAGGATTGGCCAGGATGGGTTACAAGCAATAAATAAGAGTGGAGTCTTTACCATTAAATCCATGCAAGTAACCAACAGTAATTTGAAGTAAAGACTAATGTAGATGATAAATCAAGACAATAACACTCAAATTACAGGATTTGAAATTTGAATAAATTCTTCACTTGCTGTTATTTTAAACTTAAACCACTAAATCAAATGACATTTTTAATCATATAAATAACAAGTTGCACTTAGATTGTGATATTCCCCTGCCTATATAATTTAAAATACATGGTTAGCAGATTGATTTGGACACATTTAATCTCTTTCTTTCTTACCTTCCCTTCTTGTTGAATGCACTTTCCTGGTTCTGATCTCCTTCAGATTTTTATACAGAATGGCTTTCTTTACTCTTTCCCTCTATTTTTAAACTTATATTTCTCCCTCACATTTCTCTCCCCCTCCTTCGCTCTTCACTCTGCTTCAACACACTCATTCACGTCTCTTTTATACCGCTCTGCCTCCAGCACCCCTCCCTCCTCTCTCGGCAGTGTGCCACAGTGTCTTTAGATTACACTATCATCCTTCTAATTCATCACCCTTATTGTACAGTTATGACACCTAATGGTTATTAGATAGTTTTACATGTGAAAGAGGGACGATCAGGGGTCTAAGTAACAAATGCTGGTGTTAATAACTTGACCCCCCTCATTTAGTCAAAGTGGGAATTTGTCCTCTACTCTCCTCTGTTTGTACTTTGCATGCAGAATGTACAGCTTGATTAAAAAAAGGTGATCTAGTATGTAATACTTTAGAGCATCTCTAATAGTAGAAAATTGGGTTTGTAATTTATAAAAATTCCAAAAACATGTTGAAAAATTATTTATAAAACTTGATTATTTTGTTAAATTTAAAGTGCAATTTGTTGTGTTGCTTTGGCCAGTAACACCCAGCTCTTGTTTCTTCTATCATAAATCTACTGTATGTTTCTATACTTTGTTTTGTAAAGTTAAACAGACCAGTAACATTTGCCTGGTGGTTTGATTTGAGCTTATTCTAAATGTCTGCCTTTCACACAGGAAATCGGGCACTGATTTGCGTTAACAACACCACAAACCCACAAAACCTCACTGAGCCTCATTATGTAAACGTGTAGTGTGGCTGTGTTTTTCACTGTGGTGTCTCAGTGGTAACAGAAAGTGACAGATAACCCAATTCAACCAACTGGGTAAAATTTTATTTTTGATGATTTGCTCTAATTTGTTAATTAAATTAACAACAAATAAATTAAAAGGTGAGAGATTATACTGAAATGTTAAATAAATGTAAGTTGCTATCTATCTTCCAGTACAAGATGATGAAACTAACAATCTTTGAACTTCAAACAAATGCATTATCATTGCAAACATGGCTACAAAGTTAGATAATATTAGGTTGAAAGATAATTATCAGTAGGTGCCAAACCCCTGTATACTATTGGTGCACATCATACTGTTACTGCCAGCCAGACTCTGAGGTTATCATTTATTTTTTTCACATCCTGTAAAGTCGTCTGTTGTTTTTCCACACAACATTCATTAGCTGACCTCATCGTGTCAATTACAAGGCAAAGAACACCCAGCAGGGGAAGAATATAACCTAGTCCTGCACCTCAGTTTTTCCAGGCTACGTTCACTTCCCAGGCCAGGTGAAGGAAGAAATGACTTGTGTCATTGGTGGCAAAGTTAGGTCAACTAACTAGATCATAAAGTCCATTGTGCTTGTAGTTCATGGATATTACTTAGCACAGGGCATGAAAACAGGGTTGTCCTCAGAGGAAAAACAATTCTGTTCGTTACCTCATGTTTACCTTCTACCAATTACTTTTTCCTCCGCATTAGGTAGTTTGGTTTGGTGGGAGGAAAGAAGCGCCAGTGTGGTAAAATCAGGAGGCAGTTAATGAAGGATCAAAGCGATGCTTCAGGGAAATCACTGTTGTTTTTTTTCAGTGCAGAAGAAGAACTGGTGGAAAAACACTTACTTATACAGCTGTATTTATATTACATGCTTGTCTGGAAGGCACCTGAGTACAAAAATTCTCATTAACATGGTCAAGCAGGTTTGGTCTTGATATCTCAATTCAAACAAAACTAATTGGACAGCACTATTCACCATCCTCCTCATGAAAACCTAGTTTATATTCTACTTCAAGTGAATTCTTGGGGAAATTCATCAGTATTATTAATATAGCTCATACATTTGCCAAAACATTTATCCACTGACCTACACTGCACAGGTTCTTTTCATGTCTCATCACTTCCAGCCAGAGTGAAGAGTAGCGTTCTGAAGCGGTGTGTTTACAAGCTGTTTAGTAAGGACATCTTTATGGCACTTTTTTTAGGTCCTCAAAAGGACTTTATGTCCTTGTAAACAAGGAGGACAGAGGTGGTGGGTGATGTGAGGATAGGAAAGTGAGAGAATGGATTAACAAACACACAAAGTTTGGTCACCGGGCAACAGGAACAGACAGTTTACTTTCTTAACAAACTGTCTATAACTGAGTTCCAGACCTGCAAATCATGTTGGGCAAAGTCTGTGGAATTACGGCAATTAAGACAGACGATTTTTATGAAAGTGATTTTTATTAGTTTTGTGTTTTTGGCATTAAACAAGCTGCACTATGCCATGCAGAAGGTGTAGGTCATCTGTCAACAGCCTGGTATTCACTCAACATTTGTCAACAACAGTAAATACTTACTTGTTATGTAACAAATGGAAAAAGGTTTCACTGGTTTGTTTTTCCTGTTTAGTTTCTCCATTTGTTTAATTCCAATCCTTTAGACACTCATCAACAGCAGTGTTTGCAGTGATGGAAGTGATTCTTACGTACTTGTACTTTAAGTATTTCTATTTTCTGCTACTTTATAATCAATTGGACACATGTAGCAAAACTGGTTTTCATCAAACATTATTGTACATTTACCAGTTTAAAATATATACTGTAAGTTAAATTAGTTGACATGCAAATTGCAATACTGAACTATTAAAAATATATATACCATAACAGCACTATCTTTAAGAGCAATTCCTTTAACAAACTGCACATTCCTGTAATGTTTGTGGTTGAAACAGCAGAATGTTTTATCACATGTGGAGGATCCATGCCAATCACATTAACAGGGGAGCGGAGCAGGCTGCGTTCTTTCATCATAATAAATATGAAGGTTCTTATTGGCAGCTGCACACCATTGTTTTGCTACATCCTGACATCAATTATCAATCTGGAGTCAGTCCCAGAAGAGAGGTTGTACAGACAAAAACAGAGGCAGTTTAGACAAGAGCAAACAATGCAGAATTACAACCACCAAAAGATATGATTACACCAACTCTGCTGTCACCAGAATAGGTCACATGGGCACTGAAGGTCTGAAGGTCGTTCAAGTAGAACAATTTCTGCAAAAATGTCAGGGTTTTTGTTAAATTCTTTAACCCGCTTCAGCAATTGGGGATCATTTATTTAAACCGGTCCTTAAATGAAGATAAGCAGTAGGCTTATTTATGCTTTATCAAAAACTGGAGCCACCAGATTTAAAGCTGACAGGGACAGTTTCCTGTATTTAGTATATGATGAATGAAGCCATCTCAGTTCAATCTTAACAACAATCTACCAGTGTTGGGATGTAGCTCTTGAGGTTTTCCTCATGGGGCTCTCCGTGATCCAAACCAATTTCATCCTTCAGTTGAAAACCTCTCCTGGTGATAGAAGTGGTTTTCATCAAAGATGTAATTCTTGTACACTGAAAAATGATGTCCTTCCCCCAAAAGTCAAATGTGTTGACTTCTAAATGTCTTGGCAATTTCCTTGAATCTGATTGTATCCCTTACCTAAAGGAAGTAGAGTGGGCTCTCTCTCCCTCCGTGTGATGCCGGGCCCCTAATGACAGTAGCAGAAGTTACTCTGCATACTTTCACTGGTAGAGTCATTAAAGGGACCAACACCAACCCTCCCCCAGTGCTCTCTGCCTAACCTCTGTCTCCTCTCTGTCCTGGTCTGCTCTGGAGAAACATTTCATGCAAGAGTCTTCAGTACACTGAGATACTGTATGCTCCTTGTATTTCTGCTACACAGCTCTATGGGTTAGAGATTAGGTTCAAGTCTGTCTTAAAACAATACTCACATGCCCATTTGTACAATGAAATGAGTTATTGCATTCAGAAGTTCAGTTAATGATATTATGAGGCTTCAGCAAAGAGTTGCATTTAATACTCAAAAGACTCAGAAAGACTCTGTGATTTGTTTAAATCAGACAACTAAAGCCACATACTAGTTTCAACTAAACTTTGGAATATATTTTTGCACAGAATGAGGACTGTGGATTTTATCTGCATGCTGCTGCATTAGGAAGTGATCACTTCACAACTAGTAAGTAGTGGAGGAATGATTACAGTGACCAAAAGCTATTTCAGTGTAAATGTGGGCATTTGAGTATTCATTATTATTATTAACTGATCAGTATAAATTTCCCCAAGGTAACATCGTCACATATTTTGTCTGACCAACAATCAAAGATTATAGAATAGATTATATTTAACCCGTGCGTTAGAGAAGCTGGAATGAATGAATAACTTAAATGATTACTCCATTTGCAGTATAGCTGCATACTAATTTTCTAGTTTCTAATTGATTGATAAACTAATCATTTGAGATTTTGAGAAAATATGTTAACCTATTCTTTAATTTACAGAGATACATTTTCATTAAACAGCTTATTTTGTGTGTTCTCATAATTCCTGTTTTAAGCGTCAAACCATCTACTAATATAGTGTCCTCTGGCTCAAAGTAACATTTAAGTTTTAGAACATAGCCTATACCAAATAATCTTATCATTACACTGGACCGGATTACTCACAGTAAAAGCCAATAAAAGTAAATTGGTTGTGTCTGTGTCTCAGTGGAAGAAATGTTATAGGAGATTAAAGATTGATGGGCGCTCTCGGACAGAGGTGCTTATTTAACGTATGAGTAGATAAACCACAGAGGAAGTGCGCAACACAAACAGACTGTTCTTCGACATCTGATGATTAAAATGTTTCAAGTTAAACACTGTTTTATTGACGTTACGACAGAACAACTGTTGTACCTGAACATGTTCACCTGAAGGCTGTAAGGATTTATCACCAGATGCCTGTGGAAGTCTTCTGCAAAAACAAACTAAATGCTCCACTATGTTCACCAGCTAGTCACTAACTGTGTCTTTCTGCTGTTTGCTGCTGAGCAGGTAGTGTACGTGGGTTTTTTTGCTGCTAAACACAGCTGCCTGTTGTAGCTAAAAACAACACTAGGAACCAAAACAGTGAAGTTGAGTCCCAGACAGCTAAACAATGAACTGAAACTAGCTATAAAAGCTTCATAAAAGCCAACGCAGAGCTGCAGTTTCAGGCGATAATTCTCGACTTTCATGCTGTCATTTGATTTGATTATTATAACAATTTTGCTGCTTTAAGTATATTCAAACAATTAAATTATTAATCTGTGAAAACGCAAACAGGCCTGAGGTTGCTTGTGCGGGAGGACTGTGACATCTCTGTTTTACGCTGCTCTTTGACCCCACTAATGACAAACTTATGGTAGTGCTTTAAGATGGAGAAAGAAGGTTCAATAAATAAATAATACTGCTTATCCAACATATCCATGATGATCAACTTTAGGTTTCTCGGTCACAGAGCAAAGAAGGGCAGACTGAACGCATTTAAGACCAACCGTGTATCATTACCAAACATGGACAAAGTGCGAACCTATTTCCACTTACACGATTGTAAAGATACTGTACGTTAACCCGGATGCAAGCAGAGAGAGGGGACATGTGTTTTTCTGCTGACACATTATGGAGAGCACATGTAAAGGTTAGAGTACCTCCTTCATGTAATCTGGCCGGCTCCAGCTCAGTAAAGCATGAAGACATTAGGGCTAGATTAGAAACATGTGGGGCTGACCTGGAAGACGGATGACATGTGCTCAACGAGGTTGTCCATTTTTCTCCTGGACCATGGTTTCGAGACCTCTGGAGACCCCAGTACTAAAGGTTTGAAGGAGAAGGATATTTTACTCCCTTCTAAATTTACTCTATAAGCTCAATCCTTATAAAAAATGACATCACTTACCGGTTTCATGTCTGCAACACAAAGCATTCAGTAAATGTCATCTTAACACGTCTACCATTTTTAAAATCCGTAAGATGAAACTGATTGTTGGAAAACATTTTACAAATCCCACTTTTCTCCTACAACCTCTACTCTACAAATAACTCAGTGACAACGTGGCTGCTTGTTTTATTCTCTTGTAAGGTGAACTAAGAAAAAGTGTCTGGAAATGATTTGTTCCCATGCCAGAGCACTTCTTTTTAAATGTGTTTTTTCATAGACAACACCCTTATGAACATTGTGTTAAAAGTTCTTTGCAAAATATCCTGCAGTCTTCTGTCACAATCCATACATTTATATAAATATATATATTCAAATCTTGCTGGTTTTACTTTATTTATATTCATTTTAGCAACACAAAGTATCTCTCAAACTGACATGTATACCTAAAAACCTGAGACAAAGATTGATGCATTAGGATACTTAAGTGTGAGACCATGGCATAATACTGTCACTTTCAGACTCTGTTGTTTATGTGCCTGATGGATGAGGTGGCCTGTCTATCAACCTATCTGCAGACAACAACAACAAAAACCATCTCACACATGTTGCTTTCATGGGTCAATTTCCCCTTCAATCTTTCCTGCCTGTAACATAAAAATACAGCAACAGATGATCACAGGGTTATAAATAAATTATATATAAAACCAATTTGGTTAAAATACACTATTTATCAGTTTGTCGTTGTAGAATATGACTGCTTAAAAAGTCCATGCTACAGTGTCTGCAACACTTTAACCTTGTGCAACAGGATTCCTTGTGTTTGTTTCTGCAGCTTTCAGCAACTGGCTTTTAAATAAAAGGAAGGAAGGAAGGGAGTATTTTATTACCCTCACAGGCAAAACTGTGCCTCCTGTTTATTACACTGTTGGTGTGTAAATATAGTACATAAATCAATATATAAATCAAACTATTATCCTCATAATTACTTGGTCCAGAAGGATCCATACACTGTTTAGCCTAGTTATCATTTGTATACATTATTTTTAGCCCTCCACACATTATTAATGCAATTATTAAAACACAATGGTCATTTTGGGAAAAAAAATTCTATACAATGTTTGTATGTTTATGTTATTCTCTGACTCTCAGACTGCCAGTCA
The DNA here is from genome assembly GCF_905237075.1 of Dicentrarchus labrax. NCBI lineage: Eukaryota > Metazoa > Chordata > Actinopteri > Moronidae > Dicentrarchus > Dicentrarchus labrax. The sequence continues at coordinate 15,127,460 of NW_026136719.1, read as the reverse complement.
AGCCATCACTGGACACGGTCTCTGAATTTATTCCACCGTATGTGTGAATATCTTTCGCCTCTTCTTTCTTTATGGACGTGATCTGCATCCATCATTGTTTATAATATGAAGAATTTCTCCTATAAAAGTGATCAAAATCTGACTACGTGAGGAGAGAACTATTGCAGACTTTAAACACAAATTAAAAAATGACTGCATGATGACGCAAGGGGAACCTTTTTTTCCCCCCTCACTCAAAACCAATAGCTCTTTTTTTAATTAAGTAACAACATTTTTGTGCCCCATATATGGGAACGGGATTGAACAAAAAAACTTTTTCACCTTAACGGCCTAGTAGGGATGAAATGAGGTTTACTTGATTCAAGTCAGAGATCAGCAACATAGCAAGCGCTCAGCAGGAGCAAACTAATCCAAAAAGTGAGCCAGTGTGTACTGGTCACTATGGTGACAAAGTAGACAGTCTAAGAGAGAAATGGTGTTGGTGGGCTGGTATATACTGAATGGGTGATTATGGAGAATGATGGGCAGGTGTGCTGGCAGGTAAAGATCAGGGACTACTGCTGGAGAGGCAGGGGATGACAGGGTGAAAGGAGGAGGGTCATCAGTGTGACCAGTAGAGGAACCTTCAAGTGCCCTGTTGTCCAGATTTAAGGACCTAAAACCTGGTAGATGTTACCTCTGAATACAAAGATCTAATCCTCTATTTTTCTTAAAGGAGTTCTTTTGTTTTTTCAGTTGTCTGTATTGTATTCCTGTCATTATTGTTATTGTGTGGTGTGTTTATGTTTTGATTTCCTCCTAGTACTCTTGTTTAAGTAATGTTCTGTAAACTGTAATGCCCAGCTGTTTTAGGGAATAATAATAAAAGTAGGAACAAATGGGCCCAGGGCTGAGAGCCATCCTGAGGAAGCTGAAAATGATTGAGAGACAAACGCATTGTTGATTTTGTGAGTTTTTGACAATAACACAATCCTTTAAATATCTTTTTCTGTTCTCTTTGTCGCTCACAGTGCAAACCTTAATGCAAATCCTCCTGACATGGATGAAGACGAATGTTCTGGCTGATCAAGGACACTGGATTTATTTTCTTTATAGGGGATAAGATTCATATGGAATAACAATAGGAAGAATTGCAGACTTTGATCCAGATCATGAAGGAGAACATCTATGTGGAGATAATCATTTATTCATACTTTCTGTCCCAAGATAGAAGACAGGAAACTCAACAGCTGGAAGAAACACACAAGATCATGAGTTTTCATGAGATTCGAGTTGTCTAAAATCTGGCTTGATTCAGCAGTAGCTTAACAGGAGAAGAGGGGAAGGTGAAGAAGGATCTATTCCCCAATCAGATGACTCACTCGTGGGCAGAAAGTTCTTTTGAGATCCAGGCAAGAAAGAAAGAATAATTCCCACAATGAAAGCTTTGAGAAAAATATTAAAAACCTGACTCATAGAACAATGTGCACGACCAATCTGTTCAGCTGTATGTCCGTCCCAGTGTCTTTTTGTCTGCCGCCTGCCTTAACTGACATCTTTTGATGTATATAAACTGATTTATTGTTAAAAAATATCAAACTGTTTTCTGCTTATTTGTGCTGCTCTGCAAGAAAGATGCCCCTTTGTTTGCATCTCATCGGCCAAATGATGGGGAAACCAAATCTGTTGCAGTGTGGATGAGAGAAAAATGTTATCTTGTTTGTTGACAGCATCTTAGTCATTAAGCATGTGTGCTTTTTTAGGATGCTAGTGATGTGGCTATAGGGATGGCAGTGTTGTTTGATTGATCACTCTGCAACTTTAGTTCAGACTGAAATATCTCAACAACCATTAAGATCCATGGCGCCCAGATGGTGATGACTTTGGTGGCCCTGACTTTTTCCTCTGGCCTCACCATCAGGTCACATTTTCAATTTGTGTTTTTTGCTAATTAGTAAATGTTTGCATGCTAAAGATGACGGTGACACAAAGAAGCACAAATGTTGGTGTTAGCATTTAGCTCAAAATACAAAGTACAGCATCACTGCTAGAATGGCCGTAGACTCTTAGTCTTCTTATGTGAGCATATCATGTATGAGTAGAAATTTTAAAGGCTTATTTTTTCATTCATATTGTTCACATAGGCTACTTGTTTATTACTGTTGATACGTGTATTTTGCAAAAGGAATCACCCAGTATATTTTAGAAGTTAAATCTTCTTTTGTGTCAAGTTTCCCTGGCAAGGAGGCCAATGCCCAAAATTTCTTGACATGACATACAGTAACTGTTCTACACATATGGGATCTGTGTCCAGCCACAGTGTCACTGACTGTCAGTGAGAGAAAAGAAAAATGAACACAGGACCTAATAATTGCACTGTACAGGATGTCAGCATTGCATAATGAGGAAAACTGTTGCAGGCTGTAAAACAGAGAAAAAACTATTTGTTAGTGTTCCATCCAAAACTAACAGAGGATGAGGCCGGTCTGAGCCAGAGAGCTGTGTAAGTACAAAGTTATCCTGTGAATATTTACTGGAATTAAATATTGCTTCTTCCCTGGACCATCAAAACTATGTCAAATGTTGTTGAACGTGGAAACAGAAATGTCAAAGCATAAAATCTCTCTCAGCAATCGGATCACACGTCATATATTTAAACATCTGGTACTAATCCAACATATAGAACACTATGAACAAGTAATGTTGCAATATTTGTGTTTAATCAAACTCAAACATGAGTTATGTGAAGATAAAAATCTTATTTAACCATAACCTTGCCAAAGTAGCATGATCAGCAACAGATATATGACCAAAATGACATAAAAATCAATATACAGTGAAATTTAAAATGGCCATAGTTCAATACTGCAGACAGCTGATGATACAAATCTTAATATCAAAGTCAATAAAGTAGATTTCTAACTTCAATTTCTATAAATGTCAGAGCTCAATCATCTAAAGGCAATTCAAAGTAATGATATTACATAAAAATGAGTTAAGTAGATGGACATATGATATAATAATGAATTATTGATCACAGGAAGCCATTCATTCATTACTGGATCACATTATAAAAGTATCCTTCACAACCAAACCTTATTGTTGAAATGCAGAAGAATAAGCTGTCAATGCCACACAAAACTCCCAGCGACCCCAGTGAGAAAGAGATTGTGTAATCACCTCCAGTGCATGTTTTTCTGAAATGTATTACATCACTGTCTAGGAGCTCCTCATCACACTCACTACTTATCAAACCAGCCACGGTCACAGTGGAAAACTGATATTCCCTTGTTGGACAGCATAAACAAGAACTCAATCTGAGGCACTTGTGTTTCCCAAAAGTAGCTTGAACTGTTTCAGACCTGGTAATGGTTAAATCTGGTGCTGGGCTTTCATCTGTGGAAGTGAGGGGATATTTTTCTCTGATAAAACAGTTATGTCACACAATTTTCTGCTTGTAATTACTGTGTGAAACCTGCTTTGAATTGGGGTCTTTTGGAAAATATAGGCTATAATATTGGCATGCTGATGTGCGTGAGTATATATGAAAGATTATCTAAGTATTACATACTGTAGCACAGCACTGATCCACAGTGATAAAGCCAATTGTTACGACCTCTTTGAATCAACATCTGTTTGCAATCTGCGCAACAGTCTTGGCTACTGGACGGGAGACAGTGTGTGGTTTTTAAATAAATAAATTTCTAACAAAAGCAAATCTGTTGGGAAGTGAATGCAGTTTTATCATTTCATATATGCCATCTTATGGAAGTAAAGGCAACATTAGAAAACCTGTGAGTTGGCCAGATGTTCTTCATTCAGACAAAACGTTTGAAATTGGATAGTGAACATTTTCACTGTCCCCTGCATGCATTTGACAAACATTTGATACTATCAGTACTGTATTTTGGCATATAGGAGAAAGTGATAAAACTCTGACATAAGAAGATGTGGCCTTATTTCTCTATCCTCCACGTCTAAGTCACAGAGCCAAAAGAAAAACCCAGTGCCAAAAACATGTAGTCATCCTTAAGTCATTTTTTTTAAATTTTGCCGTTACTTATCTTCAGAATAACAACAGTTGATTTATTATATAATCTATAAAAATAAACTTTCAGTCTGCTATTATGCTTATCTTAAATGTAAATACTCTTATTTTGAAATGTATCCAATTTAGTCTGTTTTTAATTTTTACAATAACATTACAGCAGAACTACGAACGTTTAGATAATGTCAGCGTGTAATGAGGATTGATCTGTGTCCGATGTGCAGTTATTGTAGAAATGAATTCATCCGTGTCTCTTTGCTTATAATTTGAACAGTCCATAATTCATTCGAAAGTTCAAGACCTTTATGTGTAGAGCCAAACACTAAAAGTTTTTTCTTTGCAACCAGGAAACGCTGAGCCTGGGAAAGCCATCAGGCCCAAATGCTCCAACACACACACACACACACACACACACACACACACACACACACACACACACACACACACACACACACACACACACACACACACACACACACACACACACACACACACACACACACACACACTTCTGTCCACATCAGCAACATCAGGTAGTATGTATGGACAACCAACATTCATGTGAATCAGGTATGTTCACACCTTTACTTTGTGTACTTATGTTGCTCTTATTATGTAGCTAATTTACCTCAGAAAGCCAAATAACTTAGTTGAATTGTCTCTCTTGCTGTATTTCTACCTTTATGTCTACAACACAAGTTCTGTAAGTGAATTTACAGATTGTTTGTAACTTGTATTAATCCATGTTTTGTCCAGTTCTCATCAAGGTCACAAATAGCACTGCTGCTCTCTAGTGGTGGACTGGATTTGAGCTCCACACACAAAAGATCTGAAGAACGTGTTTCCAATGTCAGGTTGCTTATCAATTACTTGTCTTCTGTGTGTGTTTGGCTACAAGTGAATGGACAGAAAAAAAGTTCTGCTGTTGACTTCTTCTTCACAGAGAAAGTGAACAATGTGCCAATCTGGATTTACTGCTTCTGAGAATTGATTCATGATTTTATTCTGGTGATGGTACGCTTCATTGGTCGCCTGCCAGTGACATCATATCCCCTTTGCACGTGTCAGTTTTGTTGTCTGCTAGAAATTGATTTTTTATCCAGTTTTTAAGCAACATTTTTACAATTCACCTGTTAGATCTTGGTTGTGTTTAACTATATATTTTAACCAGATGAAGGATGTAAGTCATTGGACGTCTGGATCTTAAATTATCAAAGAAACAAGCTAAGCTAACGTTAGCAGCAACGGAACCACTGTCTTTCTGTGGATAATTCGGCTCCCAGTAAAAACCTCCAAAGCAATTAAAAATGAAGGAATCCTAACAGGGAAAAGCTGACTGCAATGAAGGTAACTTCCAGTGTAAGTGCGAGCAACAGGATGCTGACTGCAGTTTACTTAACAACCACTGGTTTCATTATTAACAACAGTTTTCTTGGGCAACATAGAGAACCTTTAATGGGATAAGTCTGAATTTGATTTTGGTGTGACACTTATGAGATGGCTTTATTTTGATTTAGTATGAAATACACCAAGGGAGCCCATTACAATGTAAGCAGAAAGTGGATCCAGATTAGGTTGAGCAGCTTGGCCTAAATTTCCCCAGAAATAAATAATTTGTTTTCAACAGGGTGTTTTCAGGTCATTCCTGTCATCATAAAAAGTATTTTATTTCACCAGTAGGTGTCACTATTTGACAGTAGATTTCCACCCACACATCACACCAACGCCTACTAAATGACAAATGAGAGTTCATATGAGAACCATCATTAAAACAAAAAAAAAAATAGATTCCCAGCAGAGCTCAAACATTGAGCTGTGGTGAAAACAAAAGGTTGCAATGAGTAAATGTACACAACCAGCCAGCTGTTCTAGTAAGATTCACATTAAACCTTGATGGCTTTTGAAGGTTAGCACAGACAACTTCAAAGGTCAAAACTGGCATAACCTATGATTGGAAATGTTTTCATATGAAGAAATGTCTTTGTTTCCTTTAACATTCAACATAACATGGTTACTCCAGCAGCTTATGGAATCAATCATTCTTTTCTAAAATGGCTGCAATAATCAGTCTATGCGTGTCTGCAAGAAACGACTGGAAACAAACACTTCCAAGTGTAAACACATGTAGACTGTTTACTCCTGTATGTGTGCGTTCGTGTGAGAGTTAACGTGTGTGTTTTTTCTCCAGGTGTGAGCTTGCCATCTAGTCCTGGATAATGGATGTAATTAACTGGGCACTGTAGCATAGAGTCTTTATACACCATAAGTAATAGTCATGCTAGAGAAAATCACCAGGTAATGGGCCATTCTCCTCCCAGCAGGGACACTAAATGTCTCATCTCACTTTTCCTAATTACCCAATTAAAGCTTATGTGGCAGATTTGTTTTTCCTTATTGTCTTCCGCTTTAGCTTGATGGTGTGAGGTCCTTCCAGCCATCATATCCCGCAATGTTTACAGCACCGAGACGAGAAGGACCAGCACACTGTGCAAACCACATGCCAACATGTACTGTATGTACAGTAAAGCATTTTCTACAAGGGTGGTGACAAGAACTGCTACAGTATGCACACTTACTGGGCCTAAAGACGTATGTCAGATGAAGGAATAGTAAAGCAATAGTTTGGCAATATTGATGGGACATCTATATTTTCATGGGTAAATGCCTATAATGCAGCATTTATAACCTTGGCTAGTTTGTGCTGCCCATCCCTAGATGGCCCTCTCAAATACAAAATTGTAAAATACATATGAAACAGGAATACAATGAACGAATGAACACCGGTGCTGAGCAGGCAGCGTACATTGGATTTTTAGAGCTCTTTAGTTCAACAGCTAAATGAAATAGCTAAAATATAGATTATAGACTCTTTCATGTTGACAGGACTTTTAGAACCATGCTGCTATAAGCTGCTGCAAGTGCTGCGACAGCTAGATGGAAATGACAAAATCATGCATGCAGTCATGCTTGAATCCATCCACCCTGAACAGTCTCACTACAGTCTACACCAATCAGCCAACGTTTTGACCACTGACTGGTGAAGTGAATAACACTGATTATCTGGTTATTATGGCACCTATCAGTGGGTGGGATATATTAGGCTATATTAGCAAGTGAACATTTTGTCCTTAAAGTTGATGTGTTAGAAGCAGGAAAAATGGGCAGCGTGAGGATTTAAGCAACTTTGACAAGGGCCAAATTGTGATGGCTAGACGACTGGGTCAGAGCATCTCCAAAACTGCAGCTCTTGTGGGGTGTTCCCGGTCTGCAGAGGTCAGTACCTATTAATAGTGCTCCAAGAAAGGAAAAGCAATGAACCAGAGACAGGATCATGGGCAGCCAAGGCTCATTGATGCCCGTTGGGAGTGAAGGCTGGCCCATGTGGTCCGATCCAACAGACGAGCTACTGTAGCTCAAACTGCTGAAAAGGTTAATGCTGGTTCTGATAGAAAGGTGTCAGAACACACAGTGCATCACAGTTTGTTGCATATGGAGCTACATAACATTAAACCACTAGGGTGCCCAGGTGGTCATAATATTATGGCTGATCTAAGTAATTCTGGTAAGTCATATTTACAAAGAGACGTGGGCCATGGAAAGAACCATGTGGAATTCCTGTTTTACGCTCTAAGAAAGATCATTTCTCAACATTAATAATTAAACATTATACAAAACTTCAGATCACAATATTAGGGTATTTTATCCATGTCTTCTCGCCGCTTCAGTAACTGAATGAAGAGGGAACAGAGAAGTATGGCTGAGAGAGTAAATGGAAAAATATATCTGTTTGGTGTAATAGGAAGTATATCTGTGGTAAAGCATGGTAAAGGTGACAACAGAGCACAGAGTCTGAAGGACTGAGGAGATCCCACATGTTGTTGGCAGCTTGTTACCGGTTGCGTAGCCAAGTGTGGTGCCTGTCTGTCAGCGATAATAGATGAGCCGGGACTTGCAGGGAAGGGGCTGGAGCAGGAGGGCTGAGGTGTTCAGGGGTTAGGTAGAATGGATGGGTGCACCGGTTTAGCTGTGAGGAGTGTGAGGAGAGGAGCAGCTGGCAGACATCGGTTCACGGTCAGAAGCTGTAATGATGAAGCTCTCTATGTCAGTTTGATCATTTCAGGCCTGACAAGATTTGAGTGACATTCTTTTAAACAACAGCGGGGACAAATCCCAGATCCACAGTAGACGAAGGTGCTGTGGGTGCAAATGGTAAAGGTAAAGACAGTTTCAGTGCTCCTAATTGGCATCAGATTCGACAAGTCTATGAATCTATGGGGGAGGGTTTAACACCATTTTCTGACCCATGAAACCATTCATTCTTCAAACCCTCCTGTCCTGTAATGGAGGCATCTGTATTCATTATTTGTCTCCACTCAGTTATTCAGGTTTTGTCTTAAATTTGTCACAAATTTGTCTGTGATGCATCATTTGGGGTTTTAAAGAAGATGTTTTAGGTCACAAATTATACTTCTATTCGTCCCTCATTCCTGGAGTGTACTTGTGCCCCACCGCATGCAGCTGGTGCCAATTTTTATTTTTATTTTTCTGCTCCTGCCTGTCAGTCCACCCACTGCCCATAGGTAAACAACCGAGTTGAGTGACTTTAAAGACCATAAAATATAACATATTTTTCCACATTCAAACCATTCAGTGACCCCAAAATATCACCATCTGTCATGTTTCTCCTCTCGTTTATTTAGGTTTTTCTAAGTTGTCAGTCATTTTTAAATGTGTTTCTACTTGCTGGCTTGGAACACCTCTTGTCTGTCTGTCTGTCTGTCTGTCTGTCTGTCTGCCTGTCTGTCGGTCTTTCTATCCTCCCTGTGGGCCGTTAGCTATGCTGTGCGTCTGTCACAGTCCCAGCAGTGTGTTGCAGAAACAGAGGAGAAAGAGAAGAGGCCATCTGGACTGGGTCACACTGTAGCAGCGACCACACGGGACGCAGCCAGAACTCCTCTCCAAACCATAATAACCGTCCGGGTGGGAAGAAATAACGACAACGGCTATGGGAACGTTTCCCTCTCTACTTACAGTGGCGCTCTTTCTTTCCATACACCCCCCTCCCACCTCGCCCTGGATCTCACTCTTTCTTCACACCTCTTGAGATAGTTCTGCTTACATGAGTTGATAAATCCTTTTTTGTTTTCCCCCGTTTATTCACGCTTTGTCTTTGCACTACTGGCTTTGCTTCATTCAAGAGGAAAAGCAGTGTATCTGCAGAGAGCGAACATTTGGGAAAGAGCCTTTTGTTGCTGATTTGAAAGAGCAGCTTCCAGTCTGACAATTGGCAGCATACCGATAGGGGACAAATAGCGGTCAGTACACATTCACAGACACACAATTTCCTAGCAGATATCCATGCTGTACCCCCCCACACACACACACACACACACACACACACACAAGCACAAGGAGAAATCAACTTTGCTCCTGCTTAGTTTAAGTGTGTGTCAGGGAGGACAACAAAGCTCCACCACTGGCGACACAAAACCTACAATTCACCTTTTTAAATGTGCATTTCCATAACACTGGAACAGTTGCTGGTACAATAAAGTACACTTCTCTTTCCTCCGTGGCATTGTGCAGGTGTCTGCCTGCTATGAATGCTGTGTTGTGTTTTGTGTCTGACACTCTTGACCTGCATTTTTCGGACCAGCATCCCTTCTGCCCCTCTTTACAGCTCAGAGACATTCCCCACTGGGGATGGGATGCCAGTGAACACCTCTCTGTTTCTCTTCCTCCCTCAGTGTGTAAGATAATGGACTCTCATAAGGGAGTGGGTGACCCTCTTTTATACACTTTCCATCTATCTTTGCTGTACGACTGAGAGAGGCAGTGTGGAGTAGAGAGAAAGGATGAAGTACAGACTGGCAGTAATATCATAGAGACAGAGATTGAAGCCCTTAGACTGCGCTGCCCTGCGCTCGTCTCTATAATGGACGAGGTTAGACGTGAGTGGCCCCATCTCTAGCAGATGGAGAAGGAAAATGTCTCTCTTCTGGCCTGCCTAGTCCTGCCCAGCATTGATCTACCTCTGGATAGAGCAAGAGTCTATTATCTTGGAGATTACTTTCAAAGCTTTTCATTTTGACCTTGGGCCTGTGGATCTGCCAGGTACTATAAGGACTGATTGAGTGCCCTGAACCCATAGTCGGACCTGAATGCAGCGTGGACATCGGCCTCAACCAACCACAGCCTCTTATTCTCACTCACTCTCACCTCTTTGACCTCCACCCTCTCCTCTTTTTCGTCTCGTTCATAGAAGCTCCTTCTTCCCCATGTTCACCTCCTCACACTGCCACTGCCCTTCAGCTTCTTAGCGTCTTGTTTTGTTGTTGTTGTTTTTTTTTCGTCTGAACCCTCCCTTCACTGAAGCAGATCCCCACTCGATGAGATAAGTTAGTCTCTTTGATCGAAGAGCTTTCAGTTGAGATCAAAGGCTCTCAAATCACAGCCTGACAAGAACAAGAAAGCAGTTTGTATGAAAAAAAACAAAAGCAAATGCTACATTAAAGTTTTAGAAGGCCTATTAATTATGCATTATTTAGAGTTTATTTATATTCTTTGATGGCAGACACTGAACTTGTACTGTGCTCATATTTGTCATCACAGTTGTAGACATTTAAATACAAATTATTTTAATTTTGAAGTTGAAGTAGATGTATGGTCGCAGATCTTGTGCTGGTTGAAAGCAAAAGTCAACATAGACTTAATTAACCTTGTGTTACATAAATTACCTGATGTAACATATTCAGTATTTTAGTGCCTAAACCTAACCAAACTGTGACCTTGTGTTTATTATCGTTTCCATGACGACAAAGGTCACCTCGCTTCGTCCTTGCTTGCACATTCACAACTCATAAAATGTATCATCTGTGACAGCGTTCAATGACACACAAAAAGCTCCACAGAGGTTAATGTAAAGGACTGACGTCTCACAAAATAGGACTTTGTATGCACTGCACACGATGTGAAAGTGTAAAGTCGTGTTATTTGTACGCAGACTGAAGAGACCGGGTTGAGTACACCTAATTGCATCACTTCATTGCACTTCACTACAATGCAGAATCAACCTCAGGGACTGTACACATTTTTCCTGTCTCCATGAATTATGCCCACAACTTCTACGGTTAGAGTTAGTGGTAGGCTACAAGTGTCTTCTTTCAGGAAAACAGCCTGTCACACCTGAATCTGAATAATGTGATAATACCTATACCTACCACAGTATGGTAGGATGACAACATTGATTCATGTGCCCAAAATGTGATCTAACAACCAAATTTTTATTGTCAGTATCACAAATAAAAAAATAAAAAATTTGCATTGGTAGTATTCATCTGCCCACATCTACGGAGATTGAGATCTGTTGTGGCTGATTTTGGTTACTTTTGGCTCTTTGAGGACTGTATGTGTGATCCTGTGCATATTTGTACAAATTACTGTATGAATTTTAATGTGAAGCACATTAAGTTACCTATAATGAAATGTGCTCTGTATATAAAATTGCCTCTCCTTACATAAATTAACTGTTCACTCTTATTATTTTCAACCTCAACCTCACCTTGTTCTGAGGAAGGTCTTTTGACTGTCAACCATCAGCGTCAACAGACACAATCTTTCTTCATTAATTTGGTCGTAGACTGTAAGCAGAAGAAGCAGTGAATCTTTTGACTTTGTGTGTCACAACAGCTGCACCTACTCACAGATTTCTTTCTTCTGACACACCTCAAATGATTTTGCATCTTCCATTTTAAGGATAACTACTGCAGTATTTCCTTTCCTTTTCTTTTCCTTTCCTCTCTCTTGTTCTTTCTGTTCTTTTGTTGTTCTTTCCCTTTCCTGTTTCTTTATTTCCTTTTCCTTTCTTTCTCTCGCTCCCTTTCTTTTCCTTTACTTAATTATTTTCCCTTATCCTTGCCTTTTTATGTCTTTCAAAAGTCAATGTCATTAGTTTTCTCTTTTGCTTTCACTTTGCTTTTCCTACCTTTCCCTGTCTTTTATTTCCTTTCCTTTAGTTCCTTGTCATTTCCACATTTTCTATCCTCCAATACGTTTGCCCCAGTTTTTCAGGCCATCTGTCCATCCATCAGCAGGGCACCTCAGATGGATCCTCCTCTCAGGAAGAACATTAAAAGAGTATTCCTCCCGGCAGTGTAGATGGATAAATCAGTCCATCATCACAGGTGCATGTGTCAGGCAATCAAGTACCATGATTACTTAACGAGGATCCTGACTGACCTGCCATTACTGACAGTTATGGGAATTGAGAACATAATTAATCTGTATGGCTCCTTCAGCCTTTGTTTTGTTGGCTTTTAATTTTTCTAATTGATTTTCAGCGGGTTTTGTAACTCAGCAATCGAGGGGCCAAAATTAGTTTGGTCAATTTCTGTCCTTCTGTGGTCAGGGCCAATAGATTCTACGACAAGGTATATTCCCTGGACCATACTGATCAATTAATCATGATGGATTTCCAATTGTCAGAGGCCACAGTTTGTGAGATCCTCCTTTATTACCTTAGAGACTGATAGAATGACCTTTGCTGGCCTTGAGGAAACTATCAGGAATAAAGATTTTTCACACTATACACACACAGCAAGGACTATTTAATATGGGAGTGTAAAAGTTTTATCAATTTTATAGCTCAGAAAATCTTGTTTTAAACAGAACAAGACTGTAAATTGACACTGATAGCCATAAGATCCTTTGAGAGTAAGAGTGAATTTGACTGGAGAATGATGAGTGAATGATGGGCTGTGACAGTGACAGTGTAATTGGTCCCAGACGCACCATTAAAGCAGCATACATCGAAGAATATCTCGACACCTAATTTAGAGACTGCAATATTTGTGTTTCATATTCTGAGAAGTCAAATTAATTTGCCCAATGCTTTTATTTGATAAATGGCACCGGGGGGTCTGAGCACCTCGTAAAATATACCAGATTCTGTACAGTGCTTGATGAAGAGGCTCCTCCTCTTCTTTGATTAGTGTCTGAGTGGTTCAGATGAAGGGCAGAAGGTGAATTGATCCGAGCGGTGTCCTGTTCATAGGCAGCAGCTCAGCCATTTGATGGAAGTCAGGAGGGGACAGCTAGTCCGTCGGCCAGGACATGCTGGGACTGAATGACATTAGTCTGAGTTGGGGGGAGGGGGGAGAACAGATCTGTGGCTCAGCCATGCAGTGACCTTCAGCAGACCTTCATAGACAATAATAACTTGACTGCTACGCCTCCTTCTGCTCCTCGAATGCTGTGCGCTTTCCTCACATCTCCTGTTCATACAAGCGCTTATCATTTTCAATTACAGTTGTGACCATGTGAGAGTAAAGTGTACGACCACATACCTATTTCTCCATTTGGAGGCCTTGTATGACAACACTCCTAGAAATTACATCTATATACATACATATATTACATATATCCAACTAATTTGCAGCAATAAATGCATTTTGAAAAACATTATGCTAGTAACATTTTCAATTAACATAAATAGGAAATAGGACAAGTAAACATTTCTTTTTTTTATTTAACCAAGAGCTAGATAAGAAGATCAATACGATTTTCATGTCTGTAGAGTCAATATGAAGCTAATTCAGCAGCCACTTAGCTTAGCTTAGCATATAGGCTGCAAACAGGCGGAAACATCTATTCTGGCTCTGTCCAGCAATAACAAAATCCACCTACCAGCACCTCAAAGGCTCACTAATTAACATGTTTTATCTTTGTTTACTGCAATGCATAATTTTTAGGTGGATTGTATTACCTTTTGTCAAAGACACACACTAGCTGTTTTCCAATCTTTACGCAAAGCTAGGCTAACCAGCTGCTTGCCTTGCTCTTTATATTTACAGACATGACAGTAGTACTGGTTTTATCATCTAACTGGTCAGAAAGTGAATATGAAGGGGACAATTCACAAAATGTTTTCCCTACAATAACCCCTCATCAAGTTATCGCTTTGACACTTAAAGCACTTGGTTATGTTCAGGGTTGAAAGGATTGTTGTCTTGATTAAATATTTAAAAAGTCAACAGTGACTTGAAGCATGGGGACACATACATGTTTCCTTCAATTAAAACCACCATCTTTCCCTAACATCAACCTCGCAGCTTTAACGTTTACGTCTCTCAAAACTCATCAGGCAAAACAAATTAGTTGTGTATGAACATAATTTCCTCGCTGTCAGTGATAGAGGTGTTGAGGATGGAGGAATGGAACTATGGTCACTGAGATCACACACACACACACACACACACACACACACACACACACACACACACACACACACGTGTTTCATTCCTCAGGCATACTCAAATCAATGCCCAGCCTGACCGTGAAGCATTAGTGACTAATTGAAGACTTGGTAATTATGTATGCTCATACATACTGAGCAGCGGTAGCAGACAATCCCTGGATGTGTCTCCAGCTGTGGAATCTACTCTGGCAATTTAGTGCCTCCATTCAGAATGAAGAGTGAAAAACCAGAAGAGGAAGACTCCCTCTTTCAGTGTTATTGCCATGTGCTTGACAGGCATTATCTCTCCAGAAACTACATGTGGCACCTCAGCTATTGAAATGCAAATTTGAAAAAAAACACTACAGGGGTGGAAAACATCAGCATATTTCTCATATTAAAGCTTGGAGGCTGGAGGATTGTGTGATATCGTATCCAACTGTGTGCAGCCCGGAGGAACAGTGATGTGATCTAAAGCAGTGGGGTAACAAACTGTCCTCTCTTGTACATTCAACTGCATGATACAGTACCCTTTTTCACCAAAACTGTCTATGTATTTCCATAATTGCATTTGATGACAAGGAGAGGGAGGGAGGGATGGAGGAACAAGAAGCAGCAGAAGCAGGAGAGGAGGGGAGAGCAACAAAGCTGATGAGGAAGTAGTGTGAAGAGTGGACACAGTCCTAGAGAGATAAAATCATCTTTTAAAACATTGGTGGCTTCATACTCATGTAACATAGTGCTAAATGAGATCACAATAATTACATGTATAGTTTGCTGTTACATTATTTATACTCAAATGACTTTAATCATTCAATATTTTGGGTGAAAAATAAAATTGCTTTGGGCATTTGAATGTGGATGCAGGACCTGCTGCTCTTTGTTCCTCGCCATAGAAGCGTATGAAATTATGCACGCTGAAAATTAACAAGTAGAATTGACTGAGGTAGCTTTGAATTTTCCTGCCTTTCCATCTCCATATGAACAGTGCTGCAAGTGTTATGCATAATGAATTATTCAAGATGTGTGTGTGTGCGTGTGAATGTAAATTATAGGAGATAGTTATGATGTTTGAGTGGAGGACATTCATTGTGATTGTAACTGATTTGAGGGGAGGAACAACTGCGCTATGTAGCATAACTCAACATATTCATATGCTCGTTATTGAAAAACACTCCCCTTTTTTGAATGCAACCCTCCCAAACACACAGACATGTACTGTATGCTTAATTGCATTTGTACATACATGTTTATATATGCCATCATTTAATTACTCACAGCAACATCAGTGCAACAGAGGGACTGAGGCGGTACAAACAGTTGTGACAGAGAGTAAGAGAGAGAGAGAGAGAGAGAGAGAGGGAGAGAGAGGAGGCGAATATGTGCATGGGGAAAAAGATTTCATGTTATACTGTGACACTCATATTGACCTCAACATCTCCCACAGTGAGAGGTGCAGGGGCGCGCATGAGGGGACTGTCTCCCAGGGACAGACAGCGGAAAAAATAAGCAGATCATCCATGGTGGACGAACTGGAATCAATGACAACCACCAGTACAACAACTATACAGATCGCCATGTTAAAATCCTTCTGAACTGTAAATGTAATGGCAGGTACTGTCTCACATA
The DNA here is from genome assembly GCF_905237075.1 of Dicentrarchus labrax. Classification (NCBI taxonomy): domain Eukaryota; kingdom Metazoa; phylum Chordata; class Actinopteri; family Moronidae; genus Dicentrarchus; species Dicentrarchus labrax. The sequence continues at coordinate 15,111,570 of NW_026136719.1, read as the reverse complement.
TTGCTGAAAACAAGTGAATAGACAAAGAAATCTGTCAAATATGTCTAAGTTACTGAGTCAGGGCTGAGTCCCAGCCACATATAAAAGAGTATGAATGAGATCTGTGTGCAGTGTGTAATGGTTAATAAGGGAAAACAGAAAGGCCATACCGGTATGTCTATCATTCATCAGACAACCAATGTGCTTACATACTATACTGTTTGCATATGGGGATGGACATTACTTAGCACATCATAATATAATTTGCTTCATGTTCACAGAACCTTATCCCTAAATGCATTTTTCCATCCACAAGGAAAATAAATTAAATACATGTTTTTCTTTCCAGTATTTTTTTTTTCTTTGAGCCTGCTTTAAATGACAGATCAACAATGAGGTTATTAAAGTATTCACTGTTAGATGAAGCAAGATAAGTTAGAGTGAGAGTGTGGGATGCTGTAAGTGCAAAATAATATGTGAGATGCTGTGTGTGGTTGTGGTAATGTAAAAAATCTAAAGGTAAAAAGTAATATTCTCCTCAAATTCTTATTTGAATGCAATCTAAAACACCACCAGCAGCTGAATTCTCATCAATTGCAATAAACAGAGAACATGCTGATAAATGATGCTGAAACTTTAGCCACTCCACTATGAGAAAACCACTGCTGTGGCAGACCAAACCAGTGTTACAGTATTTTTCCAAACCACAACGGCACCAAATCAATAACAACACAGGGTCGGTTTATGGTGTAGCTCTGAAGAAGCGTCTACAGGTTACAGGTATAGGGGTTAAGTCAGCGGATGCAGAATGGGGGGACTGGGACTCTGAGCAGCTTCTCCAGGGACTGTTGACAAATCCCCTGATATTGATTGGATGCAGGAGTTTCTGGACACATACATCCGAACTGATCCCCTCAAAGCCCGAGTGAGACACTGTACACTGAGAGCAGAGGAGGAAACTGGAGGGGTATTAAATGTTGTGACAAAGACGTATGTACTGCGAAGAGAAAGCGTGTGTCTCTCTGACAGCCTTATTGCTACTTGGTTTACTGTACACAGCAATATGCAGTAGTGGATGACTGATTGCCCGAGGGTTTATGGTTGTTGCAGTTGGACCCTGTGTGTGTGTGTGTGTGTGTGTGTGTGTGTGTGTGTGTGTGTGTGTGTCTGTCTAGTCAGTGAGATACAGGTCTGTTTGTATTGACACAGTAAAGAAACTGCACCTTCGTCAGCAATACTCAGCAAGCTAGTCAATCACCGCCCTGACGACCTGGATGCTCCCTTCCTCTGGGGTTCAGTACACACACACACACACACACACACACACACACACACACACACACACACACACACACACACACAATATACATGCACACATTCACACACCCCACTGAAGGATCACATTTCTACACTGTGAGGAGGGATGAGCTCGTTTCATGCCACAACACCAAACTGCCAGATCAAGATGGAAGAAATCATAAAGTTTATGAAGCCTTGTTGTGGCCTGGGTAAATATAAAACAAGTAATATGCCTAACCCTTGTGAATGGCTTTACTTCCCCATTGTTTGGGCTCTCACACTGCTTTCTGTGTAAAACTAATTATTGATAATTCATTTTTATGATTTGCTGCAAAATAAACTATTGAAATGGAAACCTACCCTTTGCCACAAAATGGACTTGCACATTTGACAAATGGTAACTAAATACAGAAATAAGCATTGTTGTTACACCAACTAAGGAAATGATGTTGTATGGGCTATGCATTAACAAATATATCTTTTGTTTGCAAAAAAGCAATTCACAGACAAAGAAATGTACAATATGTTATCCATACATAGTGACATAGTGTTTGGGATCAATTAGACCCCAGAGACCTCCGACTCCCTGTTACATATAAAACTCAATAACAGAAATCCATATTGATTTATTTGGGATCTAGCAGGGGTAGTGTTGCATAAAAAGTCCAGTCAACACCAATTACAGACCCAAAGAGCCACTGTATTTAACCATGTTTTACAGCCGGGGGCTCTGAGACCCTAAACACAAGTAATGCATCCTTCTGCAGCTTCTGAAACAAGTCATCAATTCAAAATCATGTTTATACACAAATCTCTTAAAATTAGGAAAATCACGCAAGTATGCTTGTATTAAAACAGTGTTATGTATGTTTTTTGAGTGGTTAAAGAGAGCAGAACAGAACAGGTTTAAAATGTTCATCATGGGCAGATTTGTGACAAATCAGATAATGGGATCCTGACACACTTTTTCTGGGCTTGTCCTAAAGTTTTGTGAAACATTTTGTGAAGAAAATATTTCATTTACTTAATATAATTATTGGGCAGAAATTAATCCAGACATTGTGTATAGTTAGACCTAAAAGGTTATTTTGTTTTAAGAAGTGGCCAATTATATGCTTTCCTGTCTTTATTTTGAGGAGACACTCATCACGTGTCTAAGACTGTACATATGTTAAGATTTCAGGTCCCTTTATTGATTATATCAGAGAGCAGATGGACTTGGCTGATTAATGTGGCTTAACGTACAGTTTATTTGAACTACTGCACACCCCCAGACTGTGAGAATGGAGGGCCTATAAAAACTTTTCTGGACTGGCTATAGACAGTTTGAGTGAAAGTTAAAAATAAAATGAATATGATGGGATTTGAGGTGAACTCTGCTGCAGTGACTACATCTGACCATCAGGTGGCAATGCTTTTCTTTCCAGTGCACTAAGGGAATTGTAGTGTTTCCACCATTCCACATTGTGTGTGTGTGTGTGTGTGTGTGTGTGTGTGTGTGTGATCATCCATACATTAACAAGCATGCAGACCACTAGCGCTGTGCCTATAGGCTGAGACAACAAAGGAAAAGCCACTGTAAAGAGCTTCTGTAATGGCTGCAATGATAAGACATAGGCCATTCAGGTGCAGGTTTTTTAGGCAAAAATGCAATAAAAAATTTGTTCAGGTTTGTATAAAATTGATCATAGAGTATGCAGTTTATAAGCCAGTAATATTATGTGTTATTGCTGTACGCCTTGCCCTGTTAATATGATTATGTACAATGATTCAGTTAGTGTTACACTCCTTATACTAATAGATCCCTCTGGTGAGCTCACTGGTATTTTATGGTCACCTATTGATCGTGTGATTAGCGGCACAGTGGGGTCCACCCACTTCATGTCCAGTTGAGAGTAATGGTTATTGAGTGGGCTGTCAATGGTAAAGAAGGACATTGACCAGAGGAACATGGTGGTGGTGGTGGACGTGGGGGTTGGCGAACAGCAGCGGCCACCCTGACCTTCACCTCGCCTCCACACTAGCTCACTAATTTGATAAGACAAACCAGCAACCACAGTGGCCGCCACCTGTGGCCTCCACCATCCACCAATCTCTCCACCCTAACTTAACTCTTTATCACATGGAGCTTGGAAATAGGTCCAGTGTTTCAACACAGAAGTAGATCCATCCTAGCCTTCATCCTAAGGGTGATGATGCAATTTGAGGGGAAAGGCAATCATTTCACATGATCCAATCTTGGAGTACAACAACAGGATTAAAGTGGACCCTCAGGCAAGTCCTCATTTTTATTTATTCCCATTGTCAATAAAAAGAGCTCAGCAGCTTCATATTGGTATGTTTGAGGACTTAATGCTTCAGTCAAAGACCTTGTATCCTTGTTTGCCTTGTTGTGCTTTCATGGTTGAGTAGAGACTGAAAAGGATTAAGGGAAAAAAAACGAGTTCTGATACTGTACCTCGCTTTAATACTTAACAAATTGATGCAAAAAATAGGAATTTAAAGGTAAATATAGGTAAATATGGTATTCATAGGTATGTTTTCATTAGTATATAAGAAAATGAGCTGTTGTTTTCGTTACCTTTGAATGAGGGAGTGAATCTTGTCCCTCTTCGGCTGCCGAGTTGAACCACCCTGTTTCTACAGTAGCCCAGAACAGACGAACCAAACACTAGCTCTAGTTAGGGCCTTTCGTGTTACAGGTCACAAATTCTAAACATAAAAAAATCTAATAAATGTGGCAGTGTCGGATTAAGGATCTGTGTGTTACTTGCTTGTTTCACAGGATTTGCTAAAGCAGATGAAGCAGTGGAAATCAATTCTCCTGAGACTAGAGAGGGCAGGAGAGTAATAGAGGGTAACTTTGAGAGGATTATAGTAACTGCAGATGTTTTGTTGGAAGAAAAATGTCAGAGCAGTGAACATCAGTGACCACATGTATTACTGCAAGAGACAATAAATGAGTAACCACTGGCTTCTTCAGATTGCATTACCGCAAGCTAAAACCTCCAGAAATTGTTGATGCAAATAGAGACAATTAATCTTACTAAAGTGCATGAAACTGCAACTTCAAGGTAAAACAGACTGAATTCAAATAAGGCCCACTTCAGACATTCATTTCATAAAGCTGCATTCATTTTATTTTTTTGTTCACTTTGAGACAGAGTTTCCAGCTGTAGACACAAGGTTGACATATTATCAACTTGATCATGCAGTATTTTAATGTTGTTACTGGCTGAGGGCTAATTGCCACTAAATAATCTAAGCTCAATGTTCCAGGGTCAAGTACCTCGAAATAGCATTTACCCCTGCATTAACTAATGTTTTTAACCGCTTGGTGGCAGTGGAAACAAGACATATTAAGACCTTTTTAAGCTGTTATATATATGGCGTATATATATATATATATGTGTGTGTGTGTGTGTTAGCATGTTTTTAGCAAGCAATTGCACAAAACACATCGTGCAGATACAACAAAGGAAGTTTGCCGTATAAGCTTTAAAGTGTTATGTTTACAGCTTTTTTTTGCTGCCCCCAGGTGGACAAAAAATCAGTTGTTGTAGCAAAGGGATTGGAGGGAACACATCTATAACACACAGGATTTAAATCACTTCCTGACTGTATTTAGCCATTGGCCATAATATTAACAGTTCCTGAATGACACGCTCTCCACCGACCCAACCATCTCTAGTATCTTCCTTTCCAACTGCCCAGGAGACAGCTGGGCAAACACTGACCCATAGCTGCCCCTTTCCCCATGACCTCTTAAGCCGACCAGCCAGCTCCCCATTTAGGGCCCCCTGCTCCCTCTGTTGGCCCCTTAGTTCAAGCGGCCCACCTCGCCAGCCAAGCAACTGGACCTGATGCCCACCCAGGTCTGTGGTCCCTCAGCGGGAGCGACGTGTGAGACTCAGGAATTCACAACACTTAAGCGTTTGGGCAAATACAGGAGGCCGCTCCACACAAGAAGCAGGGTCAGCTAACCAGACACTGCCACCAGCTTTCTTTCATTCTTTCTTTTTTCTTTCTTTCTCTCTTGATGCACATGCACATAGCTGGATATATAACTTTCATTCTGCAGTGACCAGATCAACGATGGATGAAGCTTTACTGAATCTAGGCATCCTGTTTTTCTGTTATTTTTGTTTCTCTTTGTCCATATATTTCTCTCTCTCTCTCTCTCTCTCTACACACACACACACACACACACACACACACACACACACACACACACACACACACACGGACCAACAATAACTCTCGCCTGATTTATTCCCCAGTGAGAGTGCACTCTTTAACCCTTCCAAGGCTCAGGCAGCCAGGCTTATATAATCTGCAAGAAAAATGTATCTCTCATTCCTACAAAACAAAAACAAATCTTTACAATTCAAGAGAGGAAATGTCTGAGCCATTTATTCCTTCAGCAGCAAAGTAAAGTACTCAATGCACTTGAAACTAAGTAATAAAGGGAGATGAGGTAAATATGGCTGAGAACACCTGTTATCATATTATGTTGACCTCATGGCGAGTAAAAAGTCACAATGCTCAAGCTTTATTCACACAAAATCTTTGCTAACTGTGAGTCTTAATGATAAATAGAATTTCTCACTATATTAAATTTTAACAACACTCCACTGTTAACCAAATCAAGGCTGATCATCACAAAGGTGATGCTTCCAGGTATTGTAATGTTATAGTAGTAATAGTCCTGGAAAGAACTATATAATTTGGTCCTATTATAGGTCAGTATACACATAGTAGTACTCACTCAGTCAATAGTTACTGTATATAGTTAGTAGATTTTAAAAACAGATATTGACTTTCAGAAGAATTTAAATAGAACTGCTAAAATCTTGATGACAAGAAAGAGTCCATCTAAACCATAAATATTAATTTTGTCAAGTAAAGTAATCTGTATTTATATAAAGTTACACTACAAATTAATAATTATCATTAAAATCACATATTCTTTAGATATCATGATTCTTAGGTGAAAAGTTCTTAGGAAATGATTACAGATCATTAATTTAACCACAAATCTCTCAAACAGAGAAGTGGTGCAATTTGACAATGAGCAAATCAAAACAAAACATGTTATAACAATCAAGAACATTCTCTCATCTTGTAGCCAGAGCAACAACATCAAAAACAACAATAATAAAATGATGCAGTGTGATTCATTTCATAGATGAAGTTGTCTTTATTTTCGTCTAAATCTACTGACATTCCACATGACCAGCTTGAATAACTTTACAGTCAGGCTAATATTAGTTTCATTCCTCCCTTGCGAGACTTTCAGCTCTGATGCCCTGCCAGCAGTCAGCCACAATCCACATGCCAACACAGCTGATCTGAGGCCATATCTGGTGCTCTTTGAAGACAACAGGTCTCCATCTTAACAGCACTAGTACCAGAAAAAATATTTTCCTGCACGTGACTCATCTCCTCAGCTCACCTACTGTATCTCCACCTTTCCTAGTTTATGCCGGGAGGTAGATTTCTGTTCCCAGCATAGCAACTGCTAAAGTCACGTCCCCAGTGTGTGGCCACGCCCTGGGGTCTAATTAATACAACACACTGTGCATCCATATGGCTCTGTGTGATTAAACAGATAGAAAGAGGAAGGGGGGTAAAGGGAGAGAAAGACAGGATAGGATGGGGTGGGGGGTACCGTTGGGGTCCACTCTTCCATGTTTCCTCATTGATGGATAAGAATATATTGCTGCATTAGCTGTTTGCCACTGCCTGCAACAACTGTACTCTGTTCAGGGCAATGAAACAGGAAGCTGACCTTGGCACGAAACAGCGTGATTAGACCGTGAAAAATCAATACGAAAAATGTTTGAGTCAATCAAAGAGACAATGAATACAATCTTTTTTTCATGTCATTCATGATGAAACAACGCTTCCTCAAGGCCAGTTGCAAGTGTTGGAAAAAAGCCCTGACCCTCTTGTTGGAACAAAGCCCTGTTTGCAGACCACAATACCCGAGTGGGTTTCTTTCCAAGAATGGATTAGAGATAGGTGAGGGCTGGGGTTAATGGAGAGGGACAGGCCTGGAGCAACACTGGCAGCACTACAGAAAAGGATAAGAAGAACAAGCAGAGAAAAAGAGACAATGAATGAGAGAAGAGTAGAAATAACCGACTGTGTTTAATGGTGACCAGAAATTTTAAACTGTTGTCGTGAGTGTAAAACTCTGCCTCCACCCAAAACGATGGAGGTAGATTTAATTTAGTTTGTGGTGCTCAAAGGGTCAGAGAAATAAGATTTTAACAAAACAGAGTCTACAGCCATGCTAAAATGTGCTTTGGGCACATCAGTGCTTTGAATTTAATATTAAAATTAGCATAATGTATAATGTTTACCATGTTTACCAAGCAGTTTAGTATGTTAGCCTGCTAACATTTGCTTATATAAACTAAAAAAAGAACAGCTGAGGATGATGGGATGTGATGAAAAGTGAGTGGATTGCCAGAGTTATTACAATTTATCCTCTGGGGACCATAAATGTCTCCACAAAATGTCATCACAATCTCACTCTCAGTCAGGTTGCTAGCAAGGCTAAAACTTTCTCTCCAGAAACACTGTTGCTGTGGGGTCATCCCTATGTTCCCCCGGGTCCTATGTTCCCTGCTAAGGTTAGGGTTAGGGTTCCCCGGTCCCATACAAAGCGGGGAACATAGAACCCGGGGAACATAGGTACGCTCCCGTTGCTGTCACTGTGGATGAACCACTGAACTCACAGCGAACAGTTTTCATAGGAGGTGCTTTCTGCAAAGAAATAGGCTTTATCAGAACAGTGTTCAGGGCTGTCTCACTGTGAAATCAGCAAGTGTTTGCAGGCTCTCTCTTGACCTTTTTGAGCCAATCCTGCACACTTTCCTTACATCTATTCATCGTATATCACAATTCATGGTGCACGCATGTTAAAAATGATGGCAATGGAAATCCAAATAATGAGTTCAATCCTGTGAGCGCCACAAACAAAAATCTCCTTACTGAAATCTCAGCTAAATATCTAAAAATGATTCATGTAACTGCATGGCTAGATACCACCACCAAAATACACCATCTGTCTCTCTCCCTTTTGTTTTACATCCTTTAGCATCCTTCGAGGTTCTCTTTTCTCAAAGCCAACCCTACATCTCCATCCCTTGCTCCCTTTGTCCTACCCTCGATCCTTTCTTTGTCCTGCTCCACACATCACTGCCGCCGTGCGCACAGGGGATGTGATATCTCTGCTTCTCCCCCTCCCCCACACTCTGCCCCCCACCCCCACCCTTTTCTTTCTTGAGGGCGCTTGGGTGCGTTGTACGTGTTAACTGGTGACTTGTCGCTCAAGCACTGTGTGTGCATGCCTGTGTGTTTGTCTGAGCTGAGTGATAAATGAAGAGAAACTTGAGGGATGGTGGGGGTGGAGGTGGGGGTTGTATCATCGATGATGACTGCATATCTCTGAATGCGAGCCCCACAGTCACTGCCATTGCAAAGGCCACCCGATTTATCTCTCAAATACATATAAATGTGTTATAAGGGCAGCTATACAGCCTGCATGGTCGGCTCCTGCAGAACGATTCCCCCGGCACACATTGCAATCACATCAGCCCTCCTTTTCTCAGAAACAGTCACTCCATTAATGCTTTCAGTGCCACGTCTCCTGTGGCCTCAGCATGTTAATGCCCACATTCTCCATCAGTCACCTTCCACCACATGACACTCCATCTAAAACTGGAACCACAGGCAAGAGCTAAAGGGAAGGAAGAAGTGGCAAAAATTGTACTGTGTTTTTAAACCCTGTTGGCCGTTTCAAAAACACACCCTCACAAACACTGTATGTTACAGTATGTGCATATTACACAGGCAAGAATTCAGCTTAATTACAAGCTTTTACAAACAAAACATCTTACATATGAAATAATGGCTGCATTATTAAAAGAGCTTTTATCCAAATTTTATCCAAAGCACTGGCCAATTTGTCTCCCATTTACACTGTCTATGGTCATGAGGAGTAATTACAGTTCTGTTTCTTGTTAAAGGGCCAACATGTGAACACGAGGAGCTGTGCTTCAGACCTCAAAGCTTACGATAAGCAGATGTACAGCACAGTGTATACAGTAGTTAAGTTTAGCACCAATTAGATCAGCTACTACATTAAAGTGCAGCTTATGTGCACAAATATATACCTACCTGCTCAACACCAAACAGCAGACAGTAAGCAACAAGCTGGTGAACATAGTGGAGCATTTAGCAGCTAAAGAGCCAGATATTTCTCTCAGGAGTTAGTGGAGAACAAAACTAACCTTTAAAGAGAGTAAATATTGGATTTATATTCACCAGGTGAGCAGAAACATGACTCCACATGAATCATATTTTTGCTCTGTAACTGCTGTAAGTGTAAATAAGTAAGTGTTTATGAACAAGTTCACAAATATTATCTTTAAAGATGATAATATGTTAATATTGTGTTCACAACTTATTTCTACTGCCACCAAGTGGCCAAAAATTGATTTAATGCAGATTTAAAGTTATATATGCACAATGTAGGAAAGAGGAAAATCCTGGTTGATTTGGCACTATGGCTGTGGTTGGTGGTGCTGAGAACTAGTGCGTTTTAATAATATAGGCCCCAAAGTCTCTAAGTTGTATTGGCCCCTGGTTGCAATAAATGCACCTTGAGTGGTTACTCTATCAGAAAAGAGAAGAAGAGCATCTTGTATTTACGGCACAGCCAAACAAACTGTGGGCTGGAAGGAATCATTGCGTCCTGTTGTTTTAATAGAAAAGACTAAAGAAAGCCGTCAATAATTTAGTCCGATGGTAATACTGAACTCATGATTGAATGTTGTCATCTACATTTCTACATTAATTGTTTCCTTTTATTATCTTGTGTGTGGGTATACAACTGAATCCTGCATGGGAAAGGCAGACTCCGCCAGTAACAATGAAAACTACTATATATAGACTGCCAATAAATGCAAATACATGAATGGCAATTGTACTGTAAAATGGGCATGATACTTATCTATTTTTACTTAGATTTGTTTGTTAAACTTTTACTTGTAAGTGAGTAATTTTACATTAAAGTAAAGACTGCCACACACACACACACACACACACACACACACACACACACACACACACACAGAGGATAGTGTTTAAAAAAAAACAGGAGCTGACATGACAGTTTTGATTAGTTGCGACGTGAGAGGAGGGATGTCACCTGGGAAGTATGTTACGGCTGTGAAATCTGGAAACAGTAAAAAAAAAGAAGAGGGAAAAACGAGAAAAAAAAGGGAACATCAGAGGTAGGCGGGTATGAAAGTTGGCTGGTGTGACCTCTGGCCTCCCTCTCTCTTGGCTTCTCCCTTTGAGCCGCTAAAAGGCGTGCGGTGTGAGAAGCCAGGAGACAGCTGCACCCCCCCTTCTCCTCCTCTGGGCTCTCTCTGGGAAACTGAGGTCCCCTTTCTCAACTCACTTTAAATGCTGTGGGGTCAGGAGGAGCCGGGGCCCAGTTGAGGTGGTCCAGCCAGGGATAGAGTTTCACTACTTTACACAGCCAGTCTGGACTGTTTTGTGTGTGTGTGTGTGTGTGTGTGTGTGTGTGTGTGTGTGTGTGTGTGTGTCTCCATGAGAGAGAAAAGAAAGGGGTGCTGTTTGTGGAAAACTACTCCATTAAAGCCACAAAGAAACTTGCTGTAATGATCATAAACCTCCTGCTGTCACTACAATCTTCCGTGCAACAGACACCTCTCATCCCACGCAAATACACCTATTTACACATCACAGTAAATACACCATATATACACACATGGTCTCCTTTACTTACAGCAGCTACAGTTGCCTTAAGGAAAGGAGAGGAATGTATGAGTGAGCTTTTCATATTATATAACCGTAACCCTGACTAGCTTCTGGTCAACATTATCACTGAAACCTATACAGAAGATGAATTGAAGCCTCTACAGCAGGGGTGTCACTCTAAGACACAGTGGGTCAAAATTAAAAACTGGGACAAAGTCGCGGGCCAGATTTCATATTTATTGAAAAAAAAAAGCATGTTTTCCCTTCTTTCTAGATATAATAATGCACCTTTTTTTAGGTTTTACTTAAACACTGAATCTGGAAAAGCAAAGCTTAATAGAGACACCTGAGAAATCAATTTCAAATAAAGGACACCTCAGTGGCATTCATTTCTTAAATAAAAATAATATTATGCCTCTTTCTCCATCTGTAGCGTTTTCAGTTAATTTTCAATGAAATAATTTTCAATTTTTAATTTTTAGCCTACAACAACAAAAATAATAATAACAATGATGATAATGCTACAAAATCTTTTCCCTTTTCCATCAGCTGTTCATGTAGATTGGTGGCAAGCTCACATGTACGATCAGCAATGGTGTTTCTGCTCAAGCTCACATTTAAAAATGCTTGCCTTTTATCAGACTTTGATCATACAGTTTTTGACAAACTCTCCCTCAGTAAAGGGTCGGGCTGATTTAGTGATCTCTGCTGCCACAATAAAGCTAGCCTTTACAGCAGCTTCACTTTGGGATGTGGCCTTTGTGAACATAGTCTGTTGTGAAACCAAACTTCTTTCTATCTCCTCTACCTTCTGCTTTATGTCCAGGTCCTTGTACTTGTCGTGGTGTTTCGTTTCATAGTGTCTTCTTATATTATATTCTTTCGTTACAGCCATGTTGGCTCCGCAAACAAAACAAACAGGTCTGTTTGGCCCGCAAGTTTGGTCGTGAACAGATTCTGTCTCCCACCTGTCTAGAAAGCTCCTGTTTTCCACCTTCCGTTTGGCCATTTTTTTGGAGGGATGTCTGACATCTGCCCGAGGTGACTGGTAGCATGAGGTTGCGAATGAATGAAAACAGAGGAGGGGATGCTTGTGGGTCTTGACGCGCCAAGGCACTAGCAGAGCATTCTGGGATTTGTAGTGTAATTGCATGCGTTACCCGGCGGGCCAGCTCAAATAGAAATTTTATATTATCTTGCGGGCCAAATATAATTACACCACGGGCCAGATTTGGCCCTCGGGCCAGAGTTTGACACCCCTGCTCTACAGGGACCACTTTACATAATATGAAACTTTTTATCTGATGTTCACACCTTTAAAGATAGCTTTCGTCATCACACCGAATCATAAACCAATATGGATTTCTTCTAAGGAATTGAGAATTTTCGTATCTAAAACAAGCATTCGGGTGGTTAGACAGGTTGTAAACAGGACAACAATAAACCACTTAATTAGGAGGTGAAACTGAAAAGTAATGGTAATAAGCCATCACTGCACAGGAAAACTGCATGGCAACTGTAAGTACAATAGGTTAAAACGGAATTAGGACATCAGTGGGTAAACTCTGATGGATGATGTTTCCACAGATAGTTTGGGCAATCAGTTATCCAACATCAAGAGCAAACCATCGATCTTCAATTCAGTAGCAACTGATGCAAACTGCTGAGGAATACTGTGTGATGCTCCAGAACTGATACTAAATGGAACTTGTAGTGAGAACATTTTGTCAAATAATTTTACCATTAACCTTCATTTCCTCTGCCTAATAAATCTAGCTTACCTGGAGGTTTGTTTAAAACCTGTAAGATCATCTGACTGCACATGTCTCTTGCTCCTTCTGTAGTGATGTTGCCGCATTCCAACATTTCAGCAATTAACTGAGCACAATGTTACAGGGTGTCCGTAAAAAAAAGGGTTAAATATGATTTTGACAGTTTTTGAAAATGGATAAGATTAATAAAGTCAACTTTAATTTTTCAAATGTGTCTTGGGTATTGCTGGTAATTCTATGTCGATCATGCTGTAAGGCCTACAAAATAAAACTGACATGGGACCAATACTGATGGTCCTTTATATCCTTCATCATATCCTTTTTTCTTGCCACTATGGAAATTAAATTGCATTCACAATGGTCTTAAAAATGTCTTAAATTTAACCTGTTCAAATCTACAGAAGCCCAGTGTAATGATAACCCAAACTACAAAAATAAACTGAAATTATGCTTTGATGCCTTACCCAAAACAGGGAGAAAAATCCAGAGAGAGAGACAGACAAAGAGGAGGTTGATCCACATTGGACCCTCCCTTTGTCTTGAAGTTCAATCATGTATTGGGATTCCCAGGGATTAGAAGTCCGGCACCAACCTCCATCGACCAGCAGCTCTGGGCCTCGTGCTCAATAATCTTTGTCTGGCCAGCAGGCCACAAGTTAATGCGCTGAACAGTAGAACAGGACGGTAAAGTGGAGAGGGAGAGGAGAAGCCTGCATCAGATTGATCTGCTGCATCTCAACGGACTGCAGGAAGCAAGCAGGCAAACACACATCTGTGCTGTAAATTAAGCATCTATACCCACCAAGCTTAGGTACACACACACACACACACACACACACACACACACACACACACACACACACACACACACACACACACACACAGAATAAAGACTCTGGATTTATTATTACTAGAGCTAGTTTATTATCACTGTTATTGTTTTTTTTTTTCTTCAGTTTTGCACAATGAACCCTAAAACAATACAAACCACTAAAAATGGTCTATTTTGCCTTTTTACACACATACATACACACATACAGTACAAACTGTAAATGTGGATATGTATACAGATTTATTATTGACACCTTGGTCTAGAGAGAGTGTAGAAACATAACTTTGTGGAAACATACAGTAGTGATCCCTGACAATGCTCTGAGAACGCTTATTAAATAATTTTACATTGACCTGAATTAAACTGTAAAAGCAGACAGAGGCAGTGACCTCAGCAGACAGACGTACAACGAGACAGACAGAGAAACAAACAGATGTGTGATCATGGGCTGACTCTTTTGAAGATTTGTGCTCGCCTTTGTTCCATGCATAATGGTCGATTAAATTAATCAAACTCAGGTCACACTTTAAATGAGGCTTAATTTGTGAAATAAAACAAGTTGTTCACACAGCTGGTAATGCATATGGATTTTTGGTTTCAGGATGGCACCATATTTGAACCCTGCAGGATTGAAAAAATAAATAAAACTGCATAGAATAAATAAAAGTAAAATGTCAACCTTTGCCTTCTCTTGCACTTTGTCATGGTCAGATATTTTAATGAGCTTTACATCATGAACTGGAAAAGAAGATAACAATTAATTTATTTTCTGGAAAACAAAAGGCTGAGTTAATATAGCCATTTATAAAGTTTTGATGGTTTTAAATTTCTACAAACACATCAGGAACCAACTGTGCTTTAGGTCAAGTTGTGTGCATGAGAAAATGACTGTCCTGCTCATTGTAGCAGCTTCACCAAGACCAATAAAATCAATCTGTGTGTTATAGAATGGTAAACATAAAAACAGAAATGAATCAAAGATGTCCTGATAAAGCAGATTTGAGCTTTTGACTGTCAAACTTTTTTTTCTGAACTTTAATTTTCATTATTCCTTATTTAGTCTTATAAATGTATCATGTTATGGAAACTGCTGGACTTTCGGGGGCTTTAAACTCAGTGAACTTTACTTATGAGTGAGTTCTGCAGTTGTGGAAGAAACTAATCACCTCTTACCAGCTGATGGCAAGAAGATGAGGAAAGTTTAAATGCAAAGTTTGATAAAAAAAAAACTAATCTCACACCAGTATATTTTATGCATATGAGGAAAACTCTTGCAAACCAGCGACACTGAGCAAGAGAAGGTCAAATATTCTTACGCCTACATGGTTTGATATGGCAACAATATATATTGGCAAAAATTTCCCTTTAGGACTAAATACTCTTTAGCCTGCAGTGCTGCAGGACTGATACTTAGACTGTGAATCATAAACATAAATGCAGAGCAAATCTGCCATGTGGTGCTCTATATATGCAGGAAGATTTCACAAAGCATGCTTAAACAGCGATGTTTTTACTGAGAAGCCGTTATGGACTTTCATGTTTGATGGTAACTTCACAGGACGTGAAGTGTGTGGTGTCAATCACATGCAGAGTAGTTTCTACTCAGGAGCTCTTTTCTTATTTCAGTGGCCAAATTACTGCTGAGCGAGCAACTTTAGATTGCGTTGACAACATTAATACAGGACAGACTTTCCCCTCAAGCCAAGATGATTTGCGAAGGAAAATAAAGACTGTCACTTTGAAGGTAACTGGACTGACAGGACCTCACCCTGAGTCACTCATGTGAGGATGGGAACAGGATGAGGATGAGGTGATCATCAGGCATCAACGAGGGCAAGACAGAGTTCGATTTGTCAGTGGAAAAGGTCACTCAATCTACAAACCATCAAAACAGATTGACTGACAATGTGAGACAGGACCATCAATAGCACCATATTGATATCACAACATTATTTTGCCATTATTCGGCTAAATATCACAGTGATACCATCACAAGTCCAATAATGATTAACTAACACTTTTCATTTCTCATGCAGATCTACAGAAGGTTTTCCTCTTCCTATAGCCTTTAAACACATTGGATTCAATCTGCGTTCTTGGCAGATGTATATAAAATATAATACTGATCTCAAACATTAAAGTACAATTACATTAAATCACCATTTGACTAAACTCAGCATTATTTGACATGTACAGGCATCGGGGTCTCAAAACAGAATACCACAGAGATAAATGCATTGGAAATGTAATCAATTCATCATATCGGATGGTCATTTGGTGCCACAACGAGTAATACTACATAATGTCAGGTATATTTCAAGAAGAGGCTAGTTGCATCAGGCTTTGGACTTTTGGAGAAATCAGACTCAGAATATTTCAAGTTACCCAAAATACCCTCAACCTCTGAGTTACAGCATTGTACTTACATCTATAACAGACATTATACAGTGATACAATGTCAGTCTAGCCAGTCGAAGCCTATCTCGTCCTCCTGACTCAGTCTGGTTACCTGTGTTCCGTTAATTTATGCATAATAAGATCCATACGGGCACCATAATCAATGTAAAACAAAGCCTGCACATGCCCAGTCCAGGATGCCTTCTTTATGAGAACCTGAGGTGTACAAGAAGATGAATTACAGCTGCAACTAATTATTAATTATTTTCATTATCGATTAGCCTATTCTCAGTTAATCGTTTGGTCTATCAATGTCAGAACACATAGCATTTTCTTAAAGCTCAAGCTGACTTCTTTTAAAACGCTTGTTTTGTCCGACTCACAGTCTAAAGCCCCTATTCAGTTTATCATCACATAAATAAAAGCAGTTTTCTTAGAATCTTGAACTATTAAATTTTTGGCATTTTGGCTTGAAAAATGACTTAAATGATTAATCAATTATCCATATAGTTTCTGATAAGGTTTCTGCCAGTCGATTTATTTATTTGTTGACTAATTGTTTCAGCTTTAGAATGAATATTGACATAAAGCAGTAATCAGTAATCTTTCACTGAGAAGAACAGAAATCAAAGCTCTCCTTATTTTTAAGGTGTAAGCTCATGGTAATGTGTAATTCCTACACTAAGGAGGCAGCTGAACTACTTTCTGAGAAAAGTTCCTGTTGTGTTTCAGAGTGGCGATCATTATCCTGCCAACACTTTCTCTTATTTACTTAAATGACCAACAAAGAAGACATCCCTTACAGCGAATCTGTCTGAACTGGGCACAAAGCAGAATTTAAAGAGGAAAATCATGTCCAGAAATGGCCTGTTGATATACATATAACAACAGGATCAGAGAGTCCCTGAGCACGTACTCTCCCTGTCCAAAGGTCAGGATTCTTAAATGAAATAAAAAGGAGACTGGTTAACTGACAGAAGCAGGAGTTTGGTGATGTAGCACTTCCCAAGGCTGCATACTATACAAGACAAAGGCTAATTTTTTTCATTAACTGTCAGCAAAGGAATCACTTGGCCCCTTCTGCTGATGGAGTACCAGTCAGTCAGTGAGAACAGCTTTGAGGGCTCCATTAAATCACACAAGTTCTAATATTATACAGCAATACGACAACCTGACCTATCAAAGTCTTATCACGTAAACATGATCGTCACTGCACCACATTCCCAGCGAATCAGGTTAAACAGTATGGCACTAAAACCTGTCACATCCACGGGTGAGATGTGGGCAATTTCCTGCAGGAGATTAACCCTAAATTACACTGAGACACAGAGGAAGGAAGGAAGTAAGGAAGAAAAGCACACCACTTGCTTCCCCAATGAAATTACTCATAACAACAAAAGTCGAAACACTGATTAAGGCTGCAGCAGCCCTGCAGAGAAAATATCACATTGGTAGTTAATAAATATACAAGCAGGAGACATTTAGGTTGGGCATTTTTTCTGCTATTTTGACAAGTACCATTATTGTTTTTCCAACACTTGTAACAGGCTGTACAATTAAATACTAGAAATGGATGCAAACAAATAAGCATAAAAAATACATTTAAAATGCATAAAATTACATTACCTAAGAAGATCGCTAAAATGGAGACTGTGTGTAATAATGTGTGTTTGCAGAACACACAAAGAGAGAAGGTGATTCTCTGCTGTGGGGACAGATACAACTCTCATGAAGAATGTCATGGATGAAGATAAGATATGAGCCAGAAAAAATGTATATATGCACTTTGAGAATTTTAATTTTCCAATTTCCTATTTTCATGACTTAAATAATAAAACATATGCTGAATTCATGCAATGTCAGCAAAATGAAAAAAACTAAAAACAAAAAACTCCTGTTATTCCGACAAGGCAGTGTTAGCTCAAGATGCCAGCCCCATTGCCAGATTTTTTAAATAGCCTAAATTAGTAAGTTTTGTTGTGTGAGACCAGATACATACAAGCAGTTTATAGTTCTTTTAAATTAGATGAATCAATCGCAACCAAAATACCAATGTCCATCTGACCCATGCTCTGTTGACTATCAGTAAACTAGCCAACTGCTGTTATCTTTGCTAATGTGAAATGATGAAAGATAGCAGGGATGCTGAAAACATGCCAGAACAAAGAAAGAATTTTGGTTTCAACACCATAGATGTATAAAATCCAGATAAAGGGAAATGTGTTTTGCTGACAAGATGCAACTGCCTCAACGTAACGTTAGTTTAACTCAAGTGAGGCAGCAGAGGAACAAGGTCATCTAAAAACAAATTACTTACTGGTCCAAATTCATTTAAACTTTTATAATTTGAAATATTTTGACAAAGTGTTTTTGTTCAAAACTTCTGTACTTCTTTAAGTACTAAGTGCTAAGTTGAAGATATTGTAGCTGTTAGACATTCACAATTTCACATGACTTGGACTTACAGGAGTCTGACATCACATCAACAGGTTTTCCAACTCGACTGCCCATGAAAAACAATCTTAAGTGAATGCAGTAGCTACAGTTAAGGCAATGAGTCACAGGAATAGGAGCCAGGGAGGCAAATCAATAAATCAATTGTGTTGAATTATGTGTGTGTGTTGGAGTTGTAAGTACCACCCACTTTACTTTTCTCAGTTTACTTCAGTAATTCACAGATAAACTTTCCACAGAGGATATAAAGTTAAACATCTGTGAGAACAAATAAAGTTAAACGTGATATGAAAAACAAAAAACAAAACAACAACAATCTGATAACCAAAATTACACATTCACATCCACTAGAAGCGAAGCATGAACTTGAACTGTTTTAATAATTAGTGCACAAGATAAAGGTCCTAAAAAGTTCTCCCTCCATTTGTGTGTTGGTGTACTGTATGTACTGTAGTTTCTGTCTGCCTGTGTCGTCAACTGCAATATAATGATATATATATATATATATATATATATATATACATATATATATATATTCCTCTACTCCATTTTTCGTACTCTGTATGTTTCCTTCATTGAGACCTGAGAGAAAGGCCGAAAACAGGGTTGAGGTAGGTAACCATGATGCATCAGAGCAAGTCCTGTACAGTATGTGACAACACAGAGCAGAGGGCCAGAGAGAGAAGGCCTGTGATCGTACAGCCACCCAACGACTGACTGCTGCCCTCAGCCAGCTCTCTGCCTGTGGTCGTTATTATTAACACGGTTTTCCTGAAGCACTTTAACAAGTCAGTGTTGACAGGAGGGAGAAGGCTGAGCAGCAATTGTGGTTTTGGGAAGAGAATAACAATAGTCAAGCATGATCAGCAACTATCATGTCTCCTGTGCACCGGATGTCTAAAAGGCTATTACTGTGTTTAAAAAGGAGGCAGATAATGTGATGTGAAAATCAAATCACTAAGAGCACTGCAGCAACAAATATCCAGAACGGGGTTAGAAATACACTGCTGCCAATTTGAATCAAAGGAATAGCTGAACATTTTAGGAAAAGCACTCATTCGCTCTCTGGCGAAAAGTCAGACAATATTGATACCACTCTCATATCTGTCTGTAAAATATCTCTGAGTAGTTGCCAAGCAACCAGTGGAAACTCAAGGAAGTTACTGCTCCAAATCAAGAAATAGTCCAACACATAACCCCCTGAAAACGATTCCTATTTTGTATGGATGAAACAAACATTATATAATGTATTAATTAGCTGCTTTAGAGGAGCTAGAGCTGCTACTGTTCCTCCTGTTTTCAGTCTTCATGCTAAGCTGAAACTAAAAGTCTGCTGACTGCAGCTTTATATTAATCGTACCGACAACGATCTTCTCATCTAACTTTGCACCAGAAAGAAAATATTTCAAATGTGTCAAACTATTCCTTCAACTATGGAGCTAGTGCTAGGAGGCAATTAGTTTAGCTTAGCTTAGCTTAGCATAGATATATGAGCAGGGGGAAGTTAGCCCGGCTCAATACAAGTTCAAAAATCTGCCTCTAAAGCTCACAAATTCTAAATGTTACATCTCATTTGTTTAATGTGAATTCAAACAGTAATAAGAGAAGTTATGTGCTGTACTGTACATGCTAAACTACTACTACTAGCCCTACTACTACTGCTATTACTGCTAATAGCTGACACAGAAGACACAAGAGTGGTATCAACCAACCGTCTGAAAGAAAGCCCATAAACAGATTTCCCAAAATGTCAAACAACTTTATCAATAGTGGAATAATGTTTTGATAAGATTTGTGCTTAATTTTCTTCTCCTTTTATATATATCCAGGGGTTGAATTTGATGCAGTTCTATGTCATCAGGCGTAGTCAGATTGGCCATCGGGAGAAATCCCGGTGGGCCGGTCACTCATTATAAAAAAAAAAGAGCGAGTGAGATGTGTCGCCTGATTATGCACCAGCATATCTGCGGGCTCTGGTTGTGGATCAGATTTTGTATTCAATGTAAAACCACAGAGCCCCCGCACATAACAAATCCCAATTTAACCCCTGCATACATCGTATGAAAACATTCATTCAATCAATAAAACACATCTGCACTCACACAAATACACACTCCCACAGAATTAAATTATAGCACTAATTTTAGACACATATATGATTAAACAATTGAACATCATGTATCACATCTCGTTGAGCAGTAAATAGTCCTGAAAATATAATTAGCAATGCAGTGTATCTCTAACGGTCTTTCCATTCAACTGAAGCAACTACATTTGAAAAAAAAAAAAAAAAAAGTATTATGATCTTTTGAATGAAATAAAATCTAAAAAAGCTTATCGTGGAACAGCATAATTCATACACATTCCTAACATACTGTAATTCATACAACAGTGTTATCAGTCTGTCAACTTGCATGAGGTACTGACATTGTATCTACAAACACCATATTCATCAACAGCGGATTTCACAGGGGGGGAAAGAGGGTTTTTCATTATGCAATAAACAGACAAACAACAACAACAACAGCGACAACATTAACATTGTTATCTTGAGGTAGAACATTAACTTCAGCATTTGGAAGTGCTTTATGTTGGATACTCGTTTTTTTCGTTTTGCTCCGACAAGCAAGTGAGAGAGAGAAACGATTCTTGACATCTGAGGTAGTGCGGCACCTGATTTTGTAATTTTCAAACCAATCAGTTCCTCCGCATGTAAAGTAATTGTGAGAACAGGGGAAGGTAAAGTCCCTAAAAGCTTCCCGCAACACATTCATTCCGGCTGAGGTAGGTTTTTGTTGAATCGTAAGGTTCACACAGCCAAGTCTAGTGCCTGTATGAAGGCCGAGAACTCATAAAAAAATGTTGATATCTCTGAAACAAAGTCCTGAGACAGAATATATCAAATCCCTGGACGAAGGCTGAGGTCTTCTGTGAGCGAGAAGGTGGAATCATTGGTAGGTGAGAGCAGGCAGCAGGAGTCTTTGACATCCACAGAAAAGTAGAGATAAGACCAATAACTTATAACCACTTTGACATATAGGTGATAAAGATATAAATGTATATATATATTTATAAACTTAAAAATAAAATCATCATTATATAACAAGGACATTCTGGGGCCTCTATTCTGTGCCCAACACCAGAAAATTAACAAAACAAAAAAAATAATAATTGTACAAATAAAGAACATTTAACTGGTCTGCTGAGCTAGAAACAGCCATCCATCAGAAGATAGCTCTCCCAGACTCCAGGCCAAAAACACTCTGATATACAGTCCTAGATCCTCTAGAACTTCTTAACTTACCAATAAAAAAATCTTTGAACAAACTACTTTGAAAGGAAACATTTGTCAACCTGAGTGAGAGAAAAGTCTAAGTGGACACTGTATCATGAATTGGCCTTCATACATGATTAGCCTTGGTCCTGTCGACCTGCTCCTGCTGCAGGAGGCTCCTGGAACTGCGTCTCTCGCTCCACAGCGAACTCGTCCAGAGGTATCGTAGACAGCTGGGTGTCGTTCAGCGCGTAGGAGTCGGACTGAAAACATGTGCAAGCAACAGTAATAAGATTGAGAGTGCGTTTAATTAATTCACTGGGCATTTTCGTATTGACATTTTAGCCTTTTTGACAGATAGATGGGAAATGTAGGATGAGAGGAGATGAAGGTCCCTTTGGATACATGGCAGGTTTCCAACCCCCAGACCACCAGGATGGTGTGCTTCTTTTTATGCAAAGGGCAATTTTAGTGCTTTTATTTATTCTCTGAATTCCACAATGTATTTTTTTGTGCTTTTATAACACTATAATATATATACTGTAAAAAACAAACAAACATATGTCAAGGTAGGCGTGAAAGCTGTAGCTTCAGCCTACACCTTTAGGGTGTGTAGAAAACCTTTTATCCTCTTTTACTGTATCTACTATACTGTTTTGTTGGGATAAATTGGATTGTTTGTTGTAATAATGAATCAAATTAACTAAAGTCATTTCAGACTTGCTTTGGTTTGTCCTCTGGTGTTGGTGCACTGTTAGAAGCTGATGTCATTCTCAACCAAGGAGACACAAAGCTGTGATAGTGAAGGGAAAAAAAAGACTAGAATATATAAAAAAAAGTAGACACTTAAAGCCAGATAGTTGCACTCTGCTGCAAAACACAATTTTCAGCTTCTCATTCACACTTTTAAATTGCTTTTTGCTGATGGAATAAATGGTCAGTGGAGTTGTTTTCTGTGCTCATTGGAAATAAATTGGAGTGACTGAGCATGAGTGAAATTAAACTGAAATTGATTTAAAGGTAAACTACACTTTATTAGAGCTTGGGTTTATTTCTGCAGCTCCAGGCATCCGTTCTATCAGGTATGATAACACTACACTCACCAAAGTAGTTTCTGAGATATCAGAAGTGTGGTGGACAGTGTGGGTTGTAATTTGAACTGATGGCTGGAACTACAAACATATAACCCGCAAAATAAGTTGCAATTAAGTATTTTTCCTTTAAAATTACCTTACTGTGCGGTGTCACATTTAACACTGAAACTATTAAAAAAGCTTTAATTTCTCAGTATCAGGACTCACCATGCATGTGTCTTGTGTGTTGGGTTGAGTGAAAAGTCTCTCGAGCTCGTTGCTGTCGACCACTTTCTTTCCCGCTGCGCTGCCATTGACCTCCATCTCTCTCCTGGCAGCCCCGTTCAGCCCAGAGGCCCCCTGGGAAGATGAGGAGG
This sequence comes from Dicentrarchus labrax, assembly GCF_905237075.1. Classification (NCBI taxonomy): domain Eukaryota; kingdom Metazoa; phylum Chordata; class Actinopteri; family Moronidae; genus Dicentrarchus; species Dicentrarchus labrax. The sequence goes on along the minus strand of NW_026136719.1, from coordinate 15,088,312 downwards.
ATTCCAGCACCATGCTATGCCCTGCCTGAGGGGTGGCCTGAACTGTCTTACACATCATTAACCTGGGGATTACATGAACACACACACATAAAGCACTCGTCAGCTGCATACACTTGATGACTGACATTAACTCTCAACAACAATAGCTGGCAAGTTATTTCCACTGGTTCTATTTGTTGCTGTTAAGGTTTTACACATGTTTGCACTGACCTGCCACGGTAGCTGAATACGAGGAAGAGCACGCAGAAGATGATGCAGGTGACTCCGATGTGGATGCCAATTATGATGCCTGTTGTAGATGTTTTGCTCTGTTCATCTTTCACACAGTCGCACGGGGTGTCCAACACTGGGGAGACACAGCACACAAACCAATACGTTTGTATAAATTTGTATAAACAAGGGTATGGGTGATTTTTCTCAAGATAAGAGATGACACGTGTGACTCAGTGAGATGCATTAAACTTGTGTTGTAACAGTGTGTAACTACAGTGTGTGTGGCTGTGTTTGGTTGTGTCAGATAATCACCAGATTTCTCCACTGCCTCCCGAAGCGAAACAAATCGCACGGTGGAATTGCCATCTCCGTGTTGGTTGTATGCGAGCAGCTTTATCTCATAGACCAGAGCAGGATCTGGACAAAAAGATAGAAGGAGATATTCAGATAATGAATGAAACACAGGCTTATATTTGCTCCTTCTTTTTTAAAAAAAAAAAAACATTTTGTCAACTTTCTTAACCTACTAATCCTATTTCTCCTGATATTTAGAAGAAGAGTTGTTCCTTCAGCTTCATGAATAACTCCTATAAGTCTTTTCTGAAAGTAGGAATGTTTTTGTCCTAGTTTATTATTCAGCACAGTTCAACAAAGGAAGTCTGAGATGCTTGTTTATGGGACCATATCACAGTATCAAATGTTTTCTTTAATAAAGAGAATGAAACAATTGAGATTATAGAAACATCTCAAGATACAATCTGGTTTATGTCTATAGCATATATGCCTGTCTCACCCAGCTGAGTGATGTTGTACTGAGTGACGTTGCGAGCAAAGGTGATGGGACCAGTAAACAGTGGTGTGTGGGCTCTTCTGTAATACAGCCTGAAGCCTTGATGCTGGCCCATCTTGGAGGAAGGTTCCCACGTTGCTTTTATAACACTGCTGTTCACCACCTTGGTGTAGAGGGAAGGAGGCGCGGGCACTGCAATACAATACAGTGGTTCAGCAACATAATAGAAGCAGCACGTAACAGTAACAAGAGAGCTTTTATTTAGTATCTTTGGAGCGCGAATTATGAACTATTATCACAAATAAAACATCTACCTGCTATCTACTTTATTTTAAATTTTTCTAAATCTTGTGTGTTTTCACTCTCAGCAAAATCTCCATGCATGTTTGATATTGGTAAAAGATATGCTTTGTGGGTGAGTGTGTGTGTTCTGCTTCCAACTCACCCTCCCCATGAGTGCTCTCGGTGGCACTGTCCGATGGTTTGCTGGCCCCGTGGGATGTGTAGGCTTTGACATAGAAGGTGTAACTGGTGGAGGGCTCCAGATCCCTGATGATCTGTTGTAGCGTCACCTTACTGACAGCCTCCTCGTACTCCATCTCCACCGGGTCTGAAGGAGGAATGATGGAGGAGGAAAAAAAAAAGTGAGGGTAGAATAGAGTGAGCGAAAGAAAGAGGAATGACAGAAATAGGAAAAGAAAACAGGGAAGGGAAGAGAAGCAGGCATTAAAGTGATGGAAAATATTAACAAGAAAGGACAAGATGAATACAATCTGTTTCAGTCATTACTTTATGGTTATTGCCCATTTCACTGGTTTTATCAGAGCAGCTCTGTTAGGTAATAGCTAATCTAGTTTGGCCCTGGGAGCCTGAATGACAATGGTTGGAGTGAATTGCAGGGGTGGAGTGAGGAGATTGAGTGGGTAAAACGGGGACTTAAAAAGAATGTGTTATAGCATTTTATTGCTCTTAATCCAGAGACAACCAACCATAACCACTATCTACCTCCAGCCCTTAACCCATTGGGCCATGCCATCCTGGAACGCTAATCACTGCAGATACTATCGGTTGGCCCCCGGGGCCCTAAATTATCCATCCGATAGAAATACTGTGGAGAACGGCAGCTGGCGCTACGAGACTCTCGCCACACACACACCCATAAACTTGCCCAAAGCTGTAAATAAGCATGCATGTATGAACACACACAGGGAGCATCGTACCAATAGTCCACGCGTATGGATCCCAAGGGAAAAAAATCTGAAATTGAGTTCGCTATTCCAATTTTATAGTGGGGTGTGGAGAGTTGTACTGTAGCACTAAACACACACTGGCTATAAAGTCGTAATTCAATTACTGTATGTACCATCTGCCAAATGCTTGTAATGAATGTAAATGTAATGGGAATCACTGGCTTTATCATAGTTTCCATATTGAGACTGTTCATAAGGTTGTTGGATTGTATCTGTCTGGGACCTGTTTTACCAAACATGCAAGCTGGGACTTGCAACAGGAAATCAAATGACAGGACGATGTTACCATTTGCGATCAGTGCTCTGAAATCCCTTTTGTGAAACAGGAGCATCACTGACAATGCGAGCGCTGTCTACATTCATCACTTCAGTGTAAAAGCATAGTAACTGTAGGACTTATTGACATGACAAGAAACATTTGTTTCCTGCCTCTCCTTATTTCACCTGACATAGCCTTTGACACTAATTCCATGTGACAATGCTTCATCTATTACTTATTGTCCAACATTTTTCTATGAAATCTACTGCACATAGCTATTTGGATCTTAAGTGCAGCCTCACCTGAGGTCCTACGGATGTGGAGCACGTAACCGATGATGTCCTGAGTGTTCTGATCAGGCTCCCTCCAGGACACTTGTATGGTGGTAGGTGAGAGGGCCTCTGCCTGCACGTGGGTGGGCACACCGGGCAGTCCATCAGCCCAGAGCACTGTGAGGCGGGCACTGGCCTGTGTGGAGCCGGCACTGTTCTCTGCGATACACTGATAGATAGCCCCGTCATCCTGGCTAATACCATATATCGTCAGAGTGCTGCAACAGGAGAAAAGGAGAGAACAGGTGGAGCGGGATGAAAAGAAAGTGGAAAAGAAAAAAGGAAAATGGGAAGTTTAATTTCTCTGACACCAGCATAAGTTGATTAACTTCATGTGAGAAATCTAATGTCCAAATCCAAAAAGTCAACTCTACTGTTGAATTGCTGTTTACTAAAAATTAATATCATTAAATTTATAGTATATTATATAATTTATAGTAAAATTGACCAATGTAGTAATAACTCATTATGTGACACATTAATAATTGTTTCACACTTCAAACTACCTCAGTTACTAACACCTGCACTTTACATAAAACACATTACACATTGGCTGATAGGGGCCATGATTTTTTGGAGGATGTCTAAATCCTGTTGGTGAATATTAGGGCTTCATATAAGGAAAATGTGTACAAAATTTCCAGTGAGTCAGACCCATTAACACTGAGGCATGACCATCTAAATATATCACGTTGCTGTAGCGCAGCAGATGGCGGAAAAGCCATCTAACCTTGTGGAATCACTCACAGTTGATATGTGTGTTTAAGAGTTATAGCAGTTTATATGTAATAGGCCACGCTCAAACAGAAAACCTGGTGTGCTCAAGTTCAGCATCTTCAGAGTATGATGGGTGCCAACCCAAAAAATCATGTAAACGGTAAATGAAGTCGTCAGCAGTCAAATAAGTGTGTAATGCTTTTAATTGCATGGCAGCAGACAAAAACTGACGCTTTTCGGCCCTAGGCGTTCTTCAGCGTCACTGAGACATTTGTGGGTGTAACCAAATTAATCAGAAGCCAGGAACCAGATGGTGATTAACGACCAGCTGAGACTAATCATCAATACTAGTAAGATAAACAGTAGTAGGAAAATATAAGTAACACATGGAAATGTATCATATTCCATTCTTGCAGGCAGCAATAGGCCAATAGGTTTTGTACATAACTCCGGGACCTGCTTCACCAGGTTTCATATCACACAAAACGTTGGATGCTGCAAACTTGTAAACATTTGTGTGTGTGTGTGTGTGTGTGTGTGTGTGTGTGTGTGTGTGTGTGTGTGTGTGTATTTGATGGGGGGGGGGCATATTTATTTATAAAAGTTGGCGGGAGGGGGGTAAATTGTTTTAATGATGTGGGGATGTGTGTATTCATAACTTTGTAATTGAAATTTTGCAGAACTGTGCATTTAGTAACTGTTTTTAATTTATTTTATGTTCCATCTACCTGCCCAGGGACTACAGGTGGAAAACAGCAATTTGCTAAAACCCGGTGCAATGCATCTCTCCTTGTTATATACAGGGTTAATGTTTTATTGTGCACTGTCCCTGTTCAAATAAAATAAATAATAATAATAATAATAACATAGTGACACTATTCACATCAAAAACCAAATTGCAAATTGCTTTTATTTTTTAAAATATTCTGCTGACAAAAAAAAAGCCACATCCTTGGTGGGATAACTATCCAATCTACTGCATCAAATTTTATTGTTTAGGTTTATCATTTGTGGAGTAATGTGTGAGTGCAGCCTTCAGATTTTATGAAGTAAAAAAGAAACATGTTATAGTACTAAAGGAATGAAGTCATGGAGTACAATACTTGGAAAAAATAAAAACACTTAATGTAATTGCTTCATACCTCAGGTGAGGACTGCACACAGCAAAGAGGATAAGATCACAGTATGTCAAGAGGTACTGTGCTACTGTTTAATTGTGTGTATAGAAGATTAACACTTAATGCAAAGCAAATACTTTCAAACTAATTTGTCTTGTACTGAAACTCTGTCTGGAGTAGATGAATGTAGTTCAGTGTTTCAAAAAATATAATTCGGCTACATTATCTTTCCATGCACATAGGTACTCATACTCACCTATACACACACACACAAAACCTCCCACACAAAGTAAATATTTTACCCTGTATTCTCTTTCTTTTAACCGTTCTTCTTTATCGTACTTCCACTACTCTCCTCTTTGTCCTCATCTTTCTACTTTTCTCAGCATCTTCTTCTTCTTCCCTCTAACCTGGCATGTCTTCCAAAGAAATGTGCACATGTGTAGTTGTGTGCATGTTTAGTAGGTGTTATTAGACGAAAATACATAATCTTGTCATTGTGTTTGTCCTAAGGCAAAAGAAAAAATAAAACATTTAACATACTATGGAAATGAGGCCCTGTGGTGCAAAACATTTCTTCATGCCATTTTCATGCCAAGGCCATTTCTGCTGTATTTAAGGTATAATATGTGTAGGAGAGAAGGGAAAAACACACACATAATGAATACCGGAATATAATAAGGGCTTGAGTTGTAGCTTTGTCCATTTTTTCTAGTTCCAAGATGGTGAAGCCCTTTGGTCATGACATTTTAAGAGATCAAAAACATTTTTCAAATAAAGAAAACCTTCTGGCCACTACTTCTCATGCTGTGCTTTAAGTTGAAACTGTTGAATTGAATGCCACAGGAGTTCAACATATCTGTCCTGCAGCAGCCCTCTAAACCTGTCACTCGCACTTTGCAAGAACCTGTCGAACAGACTATCATCTTTCTTTGACGGACAGGTAGGATCCTCTGTGTATTAAATCGAAAATTTATTAAGAAATGCCAAGAAGGTCCCGTGAGGAAAAACATGCAATTTGCTGAAAGAACAGCACATCAGCCCTGTGTTATACACGGGGTCTGTCACTGGCCACCCTCTGGACCTTTGAAATGGAACATGAGGAAAGTGGCATTCCAACTCTCGACAGACAGCGCCGACCTCATACCAGCTTTTGGCGTGGTTTGTAAGGATGGATTTGTTAGGATGGGGGAGTGTTCTTCTGGGTCAGCGGGCAGGTTGGAGAAGTGAATCATTCCATTTCCTTTTCAAAATTGATGTACTGGGATACAATTACTGTACGTCTCTAATCTGGGTCAGACTAGGCTGCCAGGTGGAAGAGTTATTATTCTCTCCGGTCTGTGAGGTGGATTCAATCTGGATAATTATTAGGTCAAAGAGGCCACCCTCTCTGAGCCAATCTCACCTCTGACCCCCAAGGTGGCAGCAGTCGCCAGCCCTCAGCTCGCTACTCAACCATCACATTTCTGACAGCCTTTCATATCAGTGATGGATGGAGTGTTTGCAGACAGGCAGCCTGACCAGACGCCACAGACGCAGCAAAGAGGCCCCCAGGGACGCACTATCCGATGCCACCGGGGGGCTGGATTGGCCCCCTGAGCATGTGAGGGGAATGCAGGGAAATTTCACAAGACCTTGCTTGTTCCTGAAGGTACAGTAGCGTCCAACCACATGTCCGCTCACATGCATGAACACACGCACACACACATCCACATGCCGACTGATCCTGCTGACGTGTAGCTTATGAAATTCCACACCTGCTGTCAAAAGTTCCTTCCCAACTTCAAGGAAAAAAGTTCAAAAAACATTTCATGAATTATTTTATCAAAGCATATTAATGATTGCAGCAAATTCAGTGTTTTCTGCTCATTTTTTAGATTAATAGTTTTTTTAATTCTGCCTGGCTGTGACTTAATTTAAAGTTGCAGTCCACAAAGATTCTGTGTTTTGGCTTCATTTTGGCATCTTCTCTTGTGGTAAGCAGATACTTAGCATAATATTTGGCAAATGAGGACCATCGGACCAGAATTGGTTTTTAGGTTGGAACCAAACATACATTTATTCCTGAGAATCCTTTGAATTGTCAAGTAATGCTAGTTTTAATTAATGACAGAAAAAGAGAAAGAAAGAGTAGAATACTGTATTTATAAAGTTAATTGACTGGATTTTATTTCTAGAGGTCAAAAAGAAGTCTTAAAGATTAAAACTTCTCATTTAAGTGCAACATTCTCCTTCAAGAAGATTACAAAATGACAAGCAGATCAAATGATCTTTCTTTTAATCTAAGACTTTTTTGATTAAATATTTTGGATTGGAGCTTTAGAAAATATTGATCTACATTAATATGCACTAGCAGAGCAAAGCCAGTTTGCTTGTCTTACATGAGCTCCAAAACCAAGCAGTCCTGTCTTGACATGCTGACACCATCATTTACTCATCAGTTCAAGGTCATTTCACAGATTGATGGATAAGGCCGTGGGCCAGGGGAGTGGCTGACAGGGGGGCCTTGGGCCTGTTGTTCGGCCACTGAGGCTCTGTTTACTCTTCGTTGTCTCTGAGCAGCACCCCATCAACAGCCAGTGTGGCCATTCTGGATCCAGCAAGCGGGAAAGGGGAAAAAAATACGGGGACAAAGAGAGAACAGGAGGAAGAGGTGGGGAAGGGGGAGGGGAGGAGTGATGAGCTGTCTGTGGCCTGAGAGGAGGGAAGGGCCCAGGGATATGACTGATTACAGGCGGGGTCAGAGTTCAAGGCCAATGCCCAGGCCCCAGCTCTCTGTAATGGGGGCAGGAAGGGGGATGTGGGGCACAGAGAGGGGCCGCACACAAGAAAGGCAGGTCTTGGTGAAAGAAAGTGGAAAAAAAAGAAAAGAAAAGAAAAGAAAAGAAAAGAAAAAAAAAATACCCTTTGAAAGGATTCTGCGGCGAAATGTCCAGATTTGTGTGGTAGCCTGTTCCTTTAGATGTTGGCCATTAATTATAACACCGTGACGCTCACACAAACTAGTTAAAATAAGTAATTTTCTTCACTATATAACTTAAAAACACACAAAAATCCAAAATATTTAGAGAAATATAGGAAATTAGAAAAATGCTCAAAGGCCAATAATGGATAGGGTAATAATAATGTATGTGTGTTTGTGTCTGAGCATGTGTGTGTGTGTATCAATATCTATTGAGATGTGACAGAGAGAGCAAACACACAGCTTCACCCTGAGCAGCAAACATCTGTTTACAGAAGCAGCCAATCAGCTCACCTCTGACATCATCTTGTACAGCCTGTCACGTATCTTATTTTTTCTTCACCTTGTGTGTAAAGTGTGCGTGCGGATGAGGAGTTAAGGAGCAACACGTTTGTGGATTTTCATGTTTGATTATGCGTGTGCACAAAATGAGTGATGGCATGCACCACAGGGCTATTTGTGCACATACGGGCTCACTTGCTTTTTGATTAATGTGTGTGCATGCGTGCGTGTGAATGAAATGTACAATCGATTCCCCTTCCTTTCCTTGTCCGATTTGCTTTTGAAGGTCAGTGTCATGAGAGATGGCTGAGGGGAGAAACCTCTGCATGTGTATATTTTTACACACACATGCGCATTAATTAAAATCTCTAGGTACGCTGCACTCACTATGTCCAAGCTTCCCCGTTCAGATAAAGTATGTATATGTAAGAACAGAATCATTGTGCTGCCCAGAGCTGTTGAATATCATTTACATATCATTAATGTTGTTTTGGCTTGGTTCTGGAGGTAAATTGTGCCCCATGCCACATAATTTTCCTTCCTTTCAGGACCTCCACTGCACTAGAAAACACAACACATGGCTTTTTTGTGCCTCGGGTAAAATTCACCCTACTATGAATTTCCCAACCCGGTCTTCCATAAAATTTCATATACAACTAAAATTTATGAGGTGGCTCGTTTGGAAAGCATGCTGGCCTCTAATCTTTGGGGTTGGTGGTTCTACCCCAGGCTTCTCCAATGTTTGTATATGAGAAGTATGTGATGGACAACTGGACAAAAGTGTCACATAACCTAATGTAACTAATTACGAACAAATTAGCAATTAACAAACCAAATGATGTTTGTTATTAACAGAATGAGAAAATGTTTACATTGAACAAATCTGAAGACTGTTAACTGACTAATCAACAAAATGTTGACTATTAATGTATTTCAAGGACCAATGTGTAGGATTTAGTGCAAGGAGTGAAGGTTTTCACCTTCAGATAATCTGTAACATAGATAACCAATTAATCATTTTGAGTAATTTTTAAAGAAATCATTTCCAAATTCTCTGATTTCAGCTTCTCAAATTTGATTATTTTCTGGTTCCTTTAGTCCTCCATGACAGTAAACTGAACATCTTTGGGTTGTGGACAAAACAAGATATTTGAGTTTTCACCATTTTCTGACATGTTAAGGACCCAGTGCTGATGCTACATACACATGCAGTGTGTGCGTAGAGCACCAAAGCAGCCTAATAATAATTCCTGACAATAATTATAATGTTATATACAGAGCACAGCGAGAAGTGTTACCATGTTCTCGATAGGATTTTTATTTTATTTTATTTTATCTGAAAATGAAAATGCATAGTTTTTAGTCAAAAATGACAATTGCAACCACAGCCCTCCAGAAACCTAGGGGACCCTGATATATATGGGCAAAGAAATTACCCTTAGGGGACCCAAATGGCCAACAGCGGCCCTGTATGGACCAACTAATCAATTAATAGAGAAAATTATGATAAATCTATAATGAAAATAGTTGTTAGTTGCAGCCCTACTGTAATACGAGATACTGCGATAAGGAATTATCAGACAGTAATGTGTCCTCTCTACTCAGCTCACAGTTCAGCTACACAGTGCAAACTCTTAGGACGCACACCAAGCTGCTCTGTTCTCTATATGGCTGACTACATTTCCTGGTCAACTAGCTGAGTTTATGAGCTAATTAGCTAATGGTAGATCTCAAGCTGAGGCCTGCCTCCTTAACCAATCACAGAGTGGGCTTTGTGATGCATGAGATCCATATTACAGCGGGTCTACAGCATACACTAATGGTGGCAAGTGGAAACCCTGTGATGCTCTGACTACCCGCTCTATCTTTTTCTCTCTCTCCTCATTTGTTTATCCTGCCGACTCATCATTTCTCTTTTGACCACCAGTTCATTTTTCTTCTTTTTTTTTTTTGCCTGGCCCCCATTTATTTCTTCCCTCTTTTCTTCCCTCTTTTGTTAGCCCAATGCTCCATCTCCCTGACTAACACAGACTGGTGGAGGCAAAGTGGGAGCGGAGCAGTGTACGTGAGCGATGGAGGTGTCTGCTCCCGTCACTCACTGCAACAGAGTGCAAGTATCGATTTTTTTGGAGCATATTTAATGTATTCACTTCATATTTCTTTCTCTGAATAATAACAACAACATACACGGATGGTTGGCTGCCAGGGTCACCAGGAAAAATGTAACTTTCCATGTCCAGTAATACATAAAAGAATTGACTCAAAAGCACATTTGCTGGATGGGTAGAGTACAGCAGTTCACAATCACACACACAGCCATATTAGCAAAAGGCTAGACACTTATATCTTAGTAATGCCTTCACACCATGTGCAAGAAAACAATAGAAACTTGATCATGTTATCAGCCTGAAAAACTCATATGCACCTTCATATTCACTGAACCTAAGCCAAAAACAGTTCATGCTCTCAAATGGCAATAAAACCTTTAGCAAGAAAAGCAGATCCTACATGCAATTAATCCTCAATATTATCTCGTACTCCCATGCCACATACAGTACTGTAACACAATAAAACAGTCACTGCAATGCTGGTAATGAACAGAGCTGGTTGCGGGGTCCTCCTCCTCATGACATTCCTGGGGACTGCCATGGGAAAGCATCCAACCTCCAGTCAATACACTGCTCACATACAAAGGCACAAAATAAATTGAGGCTCATGTCTTGGCAGGCATGAATTCCAGCAGCTGCCATGTTAGAAGCAACAGAAACGCAAATAAATTGAACATGTGATGAAGCCAATAATCTGATCAAGGCAGTGGTGATTGATAGTGACATCCTTATTACTTCTGTAAGCTGGGTCCAGCTTTGTAAGTGAGTGCGGTGGTGGTTGGGAGAGAAATCTGGGATGGTAATGTTAATGGGTTTTTAAGAGATGGATTTTAATCCCGATTCTCTGCAGATTTTTTCTGAAGGAAAGTGGTCTATTAGTCTTCCTGATGAATTTAAAAGCTATAAAGACGAGTGTCTTGCTGGAGGGTAAACACCAACTACATTTTTCACAACCTTGCAGCCAAAAAGTTACTCTCATCGATGGCTTATGAATGATCTATAACGTAATAATAAATTATTTATAAAGCCATTAATTGGGAGTTAGAAAGCCTTTATAAAGGGTGGCTTAAAGTGGTACCAAAATCACTCATACTGTATTACCATGTCTACATGTAGAATATATATGTATGAGCAATAAATTGGTTCATCAGATGTAAGCACTTCAAAAGTCTCAAAAAAACAGCATACCGAGACTAAAAATGCAAAGAGACACAGTGGTCACAAGCAGACATCTCATTTCCTTAACAACACAACAAATTACGATGTTAAAAAAAGCCATTTTTATTCAAAACCTGAAAATCATACACTTCACTAAATATATGTTTACTGCAGGGCTACTGTTGTTTAGCTTTGTTGTTTTTCCTCACCCTTATGATTCTGTGGATATTCTTTATGTATATATGAATAAATGTATGTAAATATACAAGGCAATGTTTTTTTCCTCACCTGTTGTTGTTCCTGAGTTTGACGTGTCCCCGTGGCTCCAGAATCTGCCCGTTCTTCAGCCAGGTGAGCTGGGGCTCAGGCTCGCCCTGCGCTTGGCAGGTAAAGATGGCGGTGGTGCCGACAGGCCGAGCAATGGATTGTGGAGCTTGAACAAACTCTGCTGGAGCTGAAAGAGGAGGGAAACAGAGAGTCAGATACGTTGGTCAGATTCCCACAACCAAAAAAAAAAAGATACTGCTAGAGAAACAAACTAGAAAATTTGAGGAGGATATAGAGGTCCAAAATCATCAATACAATACAAAAAGGTTGTCAAAAAGCTAGAGAAGAAGAGAAAGGTGTAAAAATAAAGGGCTAAGGGAGATTAATAAAAAGACAAGGAGAATGAGAGATGAAATATATGAGAGCCTGCAAGGTTTCTAGGTCGCTCTCATTTTATTAGTAAGAAGTGGTCTCTTGTTTTTTACATGTATAGTATAAATACTGCTGCAAACCTACAGTTCAGGGTCAATTAGCAGGATTATAAGAGATACCAGATCAATGAAGGTACAGGGAAATAACCAAGAGACAGAGAGGAGAGCAGACAAGCGAGAGAAGAAAGCACGGTAATTCTCAACAACAGCACTGCTTGAAACTAATGTGCTTTAAAATCGCATTTACATGAAAATAAAATGATGCAGTGTACAGTTTCATCATATCCTGTCTTATCCCATGCCACAAGCCTGCAGCTATGGTCAATTAGTGGTAATGACTTATTCATATGAAACGGTTCTCTTAGAAGAGTAAGTACTTTAAATCCAAGAGTAATTACAATTACATCCGCTGGAGTTTTAATTCCTGGGTCGGTGTTTTTATTTGAGCCGACACAGAGAGAAGTCTTGTATCATCTCCTTTGCACTCATTGTCCCAGTGGTTTTCAGTGATTTGATAGCCTGAATTATTTATACCCATATTAACTCAGAAAAAAATGTTATGGTAATTATAACATCTCAAAGTTATCACTAGAGGGTAGAAAGCTGAAATATCATATTGCCTGTTGTAAAAAAAAAAAAAAAAAAAAGCTCCGCTGTCCCAATCATTTAACTCATCATTATCTAGTGGGACTAAGTAACTGGAGACAAATTGTAAAATTATAGCTTAAACACAGATGCTGGTTGGAAAAAAAAAAAACGGTTTATTGTGCCTGTTGAGTGCGTTTTAACACAAAGAGAAGTCTGGATCAGTGTGTGTATTCATAAAGAACCTAAAACAAGGTTTGGGAGTTTCTGGCTTGTGTTTTTTATTATGTTTATTTGGGGCTAGTTTGCCTTTATTAGATATGAGAGAGGGAGGGAGAGAGAGAGAGAGAGAGTGAGAATGAGAGAGAGTGGGTGGATGACACGCAGCAAAGGGCCACAGGTCGGACTCGAACCCGGCACAGCTGGAGCAAAAACTAAATGGCGTATGAAGTATATGGCAGTTTATTAACCAGACGTGGCAGTAGCGTTGGGCTAGCTCGCCAGTGCATTCAGTATCAATTCATGTTGAATTCTGATTTGATCTTACATTTCTGACACTATCGAAACTTTGTCAGAGTGTAAAGGACCGTCTCTCAATGCTTTCTGACTTCTCTATCCTGTAAAGAGACTTTAATCATGTAGCTCCAAGTCCATTAATTTCTACTGAAGACCTAAATCTTAAAAAAAGAAAATTTATATTTAGTTTAATTGAAAAAAAGCCAAATAACTTCTATAAATGGCTGGATACTGCAGTTTTTGGTAAAAGTTCCTCAAACAGGACAAAACAGTGCATTTGTTGGGGACTATTTTCAGCTGTGGCTTAATAGGCATTTGGTGCTCTAGTGAGTGTTTACGGCTGCAGTGTCCAACCTAATGAAGGAACATATCAGGAACAATGAAGCTCTACAGCAGAGAAGAATAAGTCACATCAGTATTTGACCAAACAGACGATACTTATTAGCAGGACTGATTTATTGTTGATCTTTTCAAGGCTTTTGTAGACATGAAGAAAACTACTGACTAACACCACCCTTATCCTTTAATGCATAAGCCACATGTTTAGCCATTCAAACATCTTTGTCGTTTGTTGTCCGGTTTAATATTTTCCCTCTCTTTCAGTTTGTTTTCCCCCAATGTCCTTCTTCTTGTTCCCACCCTAACAGACAAAATGCTGTCTGACACTTTTTCAATGTAAGCACTTTCATTCTTCCATTGGAAAAGCTAAGGGACCCTTAGGCGCTTGGATGGAGGCTGCTGACAGCGTGTGATGGTCTTTCATTTATTTCTACCTCTTTCCTGGCTTCATTCTCTCTTTCCCTCTCACTCGCAGTGTTCTTTGAGGGCTGTCTTAAAGGTGGAGGTCAGGCAGAGCTCGGAAAGATATTGATTTTCCACCTGTATGGGTGTGGGTTAGATCATCAGCGCCATCCATCCATCTTGCTCTTGTTTTTCCCTTTTGGCTCTCACTCCTTCGGTCTTTGTTTCTCTTGTATCTCTCTTTGTGCCCCAAAGGAGCCAAAATTAGCGAAATTGATTATATCTATATATGTTACTGACCACTCAACTTAATTTCTGAAATGATGGCCAATGACACATTGTCGTATTTACATTACACTGACCAATTCTTGAAGCATATGCACATATTCTTTTCTTATAATGAAATAGGCCCCAACTACATTTGCTTGGAGTTAACAGTACATCTTTGTTTCCACAAATCGATCACAAGAACCAAACACATTGACACGTAATTAACATCCATGGCTTTTCTTCTTTGTTCCTGCTGGGTTGGTGCTTGTCTCTGACTTGACAGGCAGATAAAATGAAATATTGATCAGGATCAATACGTTATAGGCTGAAGCAAAGTGTGGTCCATCTGATCATTATGCGAGTGAGGCAAATGTTGGATGTTTCCTGCTTTGTGACAATTAATGCACAAGGCCACCCACACCTGGCCTCACCTCACTGGTCAAAACCATCCGTCTCTCTAACCTACCATCAAACACTTTCAGGTGACATATTCGACCATATAGGTTTGCTTCTTATATAATTTCATTTATGTAAAAAACGAAACATTACTGTATTTATGAATGCAGTATTCAGATATGATCCAATATAAAAAACATCATACAATCTTATATTAAAGACTCATTGGACTTACTTTAAGCAAAATAGTGTGTACTGAGTTGCTTTCAAATGTCACTTGGCGTGTTGTGACACTGAGAGACCCTATACAATTATACCTCACAAACTTGGCCTTGGTGCAGGTTTACAATCAAAGAGAAAATGGTTGTTCTCTCTGATCATAACTGTGCTGTAAACATCAACATCTTATATACAGTGTCAGTGTATTGGGCTTTTTGAAAACAAACATTTTTATAAATAAAGAGTACGGCTACGAGCTTTACAATTGCATTAAATCATATACATGTATCTGAATAATTCTGTTTTTGTTCTTTTGAGTTTGTTTGTCCTTGGCATGAGATGGAACTTAAATGTCTTATAAAGATCAAACCCTGCAATTTAATAATACTTTTGATGGCAGTAAACATTTTTTTATATTGGTCTCAGACTCACAACTACCACTCTGAAGAAGCAGATGATAATAATACTCTCCCTGTTGTATAATTTTTTAAGCTGTGGACGAATTAGATTTTTAAAAAGCTGGGAGCATGAAAGAGGCATTTTTTAAGGTGAGGATACCCTGCACGAAGACACGGTAAACAATGCCATTTTGAACAAAAAAACAAAAAATTCTCTCCCTTTTTTTCTTCCACAGATTTGAGGAACATTTGCAAACCGTTGACATATTTTATCGTTTGACTCATCTTTTATACATTTGCCCTGATTTGTGTTTCAAACAGGAACTAATATCCATGATTATGGAGTTCACACCAACATCCTCTCAAAACCTTTTCCCAACCGACCCCTTTGAGCTCCATCTCTAATAATACGTATCCCTGTGGACACTGTGCTCAGTGCCTCCAAACTAAAAACAATCTTTGTTCACCCTATCTCTAAAAAGCAATTTGCAAAAAACAGATGTAATCACATGTGCCTCAACACTATACTTGTATGATTCTTGTCTGTGTGGAATCGCCTGCATTGGTAAAACTTGCTTTAACAGCATTTTACTGACCAGAAAAGTTGAATACTTCTTAGTTTGATTTATACTGTTGTCAACCAACATTAATGGAACAACAAATTATTTTAAATTAATTTGATTGGTTGCCATTGTTGAGGACTTTAATCATGACACTGTGACGGGTTAGTTGGACTTTATATTATCATATATTAGGTATAAAGAAGATTTTTTTTGTATCAACCCGGTACGCCTGGTACACTAAACAAACATCTTAGCTGCTGCATGGAAGGTAGAAAATCAGTCTAAAATGTTGTGGTATGCTTTGGTTGGCAATAATGCAGAAACCCTTAAGTCTGACAGATTTGCACCACCCATAAGCTCAGAATTAGGGATTTAAATTAAAGTCCAACCACACGAAGCACATAAGTGATGCAGGGGCAACACATTTGCTCATCGTGGAATATAAACTAGAGGTGCCTCGAGTTGGGGTGTGCATGCCATCAAACACAACTAAAAGTGTTGGCTGATGGGAAGTTGGTGAAGTTATCATATGATGGTCAGGCTAACTGCACAGAGGTCCACCCACAGAATTCACAAGCTTTACCTTATCACCTAACCGCTGTATGTGTGCGCTTTGAGTTTCCCTCCTCCAACAAAATGTCAAAATCCTTTTATCCAGACCTCACCTTGGACCACAAGACGTCCCTGAGCAGTCCTACGAACACGGGTGCCAGGTTTGTTAGCAGCACACACGTAGACCCCTGAGTGCTGCACACCGACATCTGAGATCATCAGGTTCCCTGTGCCGAGTACCTGGATTCCCTCCACACCGATGGGACGGCCGTCTACTCAGGGGGAAAAGAGACAGAGAGCAATTGGGAAGGATGGGGAAGAATTTAAATAGGGCAGCAAAAAAAGCACATGTACAGAATGCGTTCACATTAGTTGGGGGTGAATGGAGGTGTGTGTGTACTACAGTAAAGATCAGAGTGGGCTTAAATCTCCAGCAAGAAAGACTAATTAAACGTATTTTATGCCTACAGCCACAAGTTGACAGAGGCTATTTCTGGCCCTCCCGGAGGTCAAGGATGTAGTTGAGGTGTGCGATTCTTTTGTAATGTCTTTTGGCAAAGCTGCCAGTCCAAGTAATATTTCATTTTGTGTTGTAATATTTTATTTTGTGATATCTTGTTGTACCTCAACTTCTGTACTCTTTCTTTTGCACTACATTGCCCTATACTGCTGTGACAAATTTGAATTCCTCTTAAGGGGGATCAATAAAGGAACATCTTATTGTATCTTATCTTAGACACAAGAATAAGAAAGTGATGAAGGTCGCTCCGTTTAAGTTTGCTGTGTGAATGGCGTACATGCTGTAATTAGTTGTATTCACTGGGAACATGTGGTGGTTGTTAGAGTGACATGCTAAAGAATATATTTCTCTTGAGAAAGAATCATCAGGTTTTCTGCTGTTTTACTATTGATGAATGTTTTTATCGCAAGTGCAGCTTCTCTAAAGACTGTTCAATTAATTAAAGCTTTCACACTCTAGCAGGAACCTTTTTCTTCGTGTCTTTGTCTGACTAAGCCTCAGAGTACATTTGCTTTTCAACAGATACACAGGAGATGTTCCAGTAGCCACAGATGGGACCAGAAAATCTAACTGCAACTTCTAATCTCATATCTCCTTACACAATCCATAGCTGCTTCTGTACTTACATGATAAGCTTGCACTTTCCTGTGCTCCCTGTCTGCAGTCTCAACCCCAACAATGACTTCAGTCTGTCTCTGATATTAGCTATGGGACCATGGGGGCATTTTAATCCCATCTATGACTTCCATCTGCAGCCTGTAAGCCTGTATGGCCCAGATTTGATGTGCTAAAAGGCCAGTCAGGGAGGCAGGGAGATGGGCACCAGCCAGAGATTCAAACCATATGGTCACTAGTCAGCAGTGTATTTTTAGATGTAATTTCAGATCTTTAATGCAAATAATTAAGGCAAGGCAAGTTTAAATTACAGTTTGTAATCAAATACTCTTAATAACTGCATGTGTCAAAATGATTTATGATAATATGAAACAAAACAAAATAGAAATAAAGCCATTACCAAACAGACAGAAAATAAAATCTGACAAATAAACAACAATGAGAATATAATCATGCAATCAAATCAGCATGAAGCAGTTCTGAGATACACTTTAATCAGATATGGTCACTGGTCCTACACTGCAAAAAGTAATTATAACAGCAAACACACATTCCCTTTATAGATATGATTAAAAGATGATTAAAAAGGCTCTTCTCCAAAGACCAAACCTCTCTCACAGCTTTCATGATGGAAGTCAACAATTCAAAGCTCTTAAATCCATTAGAAGTAATCAGAAAAATCAAGTAATTTAAAAACCAAACTGGCAGCCAGTGTGAACTGAGGTCTGCACTCTTTGTCAGAAATCTTGCAGCTTCATTTAGATAAGATGTAATCTTGTGGTGATGGATTATGAAGAGGACAATATTTGTAATTAATCATGACAAATTATTGATATGGAATAAATCACTCTAACCTGCTCAAAAAGTGTTTTTGCTCTGTGCTTGTCATTATGATGTTTTATTGCTATTTTTGCATTATTACTAACACACTGCACTAAAAAGTCACAGTTCAGCAAGCCTTTGTCTCAACAAATGCAGTCTGGTTCTTTTCTTGCCTTTTTCTTCTATATTTCTTTTCTCTCTCTGCCCCCTCCATCAGTTTCTCTCTGTCAGGCACTAATTAACTTAGTGTCAGAAAAGAAAGAGCACAAGCTAGCAGCCTGTGGTGCTGTTCAATGAATAGCATACAAACAAACTCTGGCATTAAGGAGTGACTGATGTGAAACTATCAAATTCATTATGCAGCTTATCCCAGCCTCCTTGCCATAATCTAATACATACAAATCCCATCGTGTTAGCATTTCATTCTAGCGACATTGTGTAAGGCAATACCCTCAATCTGATTATGCCCAACTGCTTGGGAGGGGCAGCAATTTACATTTGGAACAGCAAATCAGATTGGATAATAGGTAAAGAAAACAGAAACCAGATTGAAAAATTGGTCACGACAGACTTTGAGTGATGGTCAAGAAAAAAAATTGTGGGAGGGGAAACTAATCGTATCTGTCTCAGCACCTCACAGCAATTACTCAGAGGCTCTCCAGTTCTTCGGAGGAGGTTAAACTTCATGCAGAGATGAAGCATGCATTTATCAACACAGAGTCGAACATAATGTTTAGCCCCAAGGCCCAATGTTGAGTCCCACTGCCTCAAGTACACAATAGATGTTCTACTGTATCAAATGTATTCTGTGCACACATGTACATTACACAATGCAGGGCAGATCAAAGCTGTGCTGCAAAGTACATACAAACACGAGAACACAAAGCACATTCTACCCACACAAAACACTCAGATTCCACATGCATGAACGCACAGTGTGTTTGTACAAAATCCTCAAGCACACACACATGCGCAAAATGTAAAATTGAAACTACACATATGCACTTATGCATGGCCCTTTTCTTTGATCTGATCAGGAGTTTTTCTCACCTAGTCTGCTCCAAGACACAATGGGCCGAGGGTATCCAGTAGCAACACACTCCAAGATGGCAGTTTGGTGAACAGTGAGAGTGAGGTTTTCTGGACCGACCAGGATCATAGGCTCTTTGTAAACAGATGACTGGGAGCCTGGAAAAAAAAGAGGAAAGGAGGGGGAGCATAAGATGGGAATGAGCATGATGGATGGCATCCTTTAATTGAATTTCTCTAGAGTGCATTAGCTCGATATGCTGTATCTCCAAGATCAGAGCAACCATAGGTTTGTAAAATCTTGGGAATATGCTCAGTAGATAAACAGAGTAGAATGCAGTGGTTCAAGTGATGGAGAGAACAAAAGCTAAGTCAATCTACAATGAGTGTGTGTATCCTTGCTTCCAAAACAAAGTCTGCTCAGTGTATGTAGATGTGAGATTCAATAAATATAACAACCTGAAACAGTGAGCAGTGCCTCAGTGCTATGTTTCACTCCTGCACTGTTATGGGCAACACAGCAGAATTTTCCACTGTCCTCATCACGCACTCCTGTAATCTGCAGAACACCTGTAGGCAGAAGAGTGTACCTACGAGAAAAAAGATACAAACCAGAAGGAAATAAGTACAACGAGACCTGATAAATGACCTATAAAGCACCGTCTCTAATAAGTGTCACTCAGTGATGTGGTGTGGTCCAACCTCTCGTCCTTGGTGTCGACCGGACGGCTATCTTTTTCCCAGCTGATGACAGGCTCTGGCAGACCGTGGATCTGGCACTGGAATCTAGCCACACCAGACTCCTCAGCATGCACCGACTCTGGTTGGACATGGAAGTCTGCCATAGCTGTAGAGGGAGGGAGAGGGAGGGGATATTAGGTCATAACATCACGACACAGCTACAGAGCAGCAAGCCTGGCTGCTTACACTACATACATATTTATAGACGGTACAAATCATCAGAAATTCTCCTGGCAAGTTTATCTTGTGTCCCTTACCATCTAGTCAATTTGTCTGCAAGGGTAAAGTAAAAGAGCTTCACAACAGCACTGTGTGTCACATGCATGCATTCATTAACACCTATCATAGGGAACGCTCAAGATAAGGAGAAGTGATCCACAGGGCGTGAATGCTGACTGACTGACTAAAGAAACATCAATGTAGAGTTGCTGTATTTAGGACACAAGAATTGTGTTGTAACAGTGCTCGAAATAACGTGCATGCTGCTCTCTTTACTCATCACAGTACTAAAAAGATAATGAGTTTAGGCAGGATGATGAAGATGAAATACAACAATACTGCCAGGTGTAAAGTTGATGTAGGGAAGAAGAAATTGTTCTTCCCTTCTTCTCTGGAGAAATATCTTTTGGTTCGGAAAGATATTGTGTGTCTACTGGTTTGTAAGTGTCTACATGTATGATATATGTGACACCCATGACCGCTTAAGTGATGCCTTTGTAATCCAAATAATGATTTTCTTTTTATCTTCTTTCTACACAAATGTTGTTGGAGACACTTGAATGATGGAAGAGTCTTCTTTCAGTAGGAATTTGTGTACCTTCAAATCCTACATTTATCTGACATTTCTGCTCAAGCAAGATATGACACACGTACAACTGTATCTGGGCCACAGTCAATCAGTTGCTGGGGTGATCAGCACACAGCAGCTATATGGATTACCTGCCATATGTTTACATTTAGTATGTAGGTCATACGTGTTTTTAAAAACTCATGCTAACACAGACAACACGGACAAAACTCAAAAAATATATCTGCATGTAACAAACCCAGTATCAATATCCTTACAGAGAGCCTCATTCAACTGCACTTCACATATCTACTCCCAGCAGAACAAATGTGGCATCGAAGGTGGAGCCAGCGACAAACTCAATTAGAGAGAGGCCCTCTTCTTCCACAGTTACCCCACCTTCTTCAACACAAGTGTACTCATTTAAATGTCAACTATGATTAACTTGGACGAAGGAGGACTTGTCTGAACACTGTTAGCATAACAAGAGCGACAGACCCCTTATTATTTCATAACCTCTTGCTCTTCCCAACCTATATTCATTACTTACAGGATGAGCAGGAAGTAAGCAGCACAACTCAGAGGGCTTTATTTATGACAGAGACATGGCTTGGTTGTTGTGTATTTGTCCCTCCACTAATTGTTTTTGTTGGTCCTGTTTGCACTGCGGATATTGCGTTGCACATTTCTTCACTGATTGATCTATTCTGCCCTGAGTCTTTTCTACTGATGGGTCTTTCGTGATTATTTTATTTTGTTATAAAGGGTTGATGTAGAGGTATTGTACAGTGCTGGAAGAGACATAGAGATGGAGAGAGAGAGAGAGAGATACTGTAGAGTGGTAGTACTTTAGACCAATATGGCTCCATCAGTGGTCTGTGTGTGGTGATTATTCCATTTCAGAGCTTAATGAGAAGTGTGGCATTCTCCAACATGACTTGACCTTAGATCTCTGAATGGATGTATGGAGCTCTGATGAAAATTTAAACATGCTAATTTACTATTCTTCCAGTAGTGACAGTTGATTCTTCCCAAGCTATTACTTTTCTGTGAGAAGAGATAGTACATTCACTTTCCACTATCCATTACAAGATAAAAAAAAAACAACATAGAAAATCTGACTGTTACGCAGCTTGACAGATTTCTTGGGCTCATACTTTTTATTTTGCCTCTCTATTGTAAGCTAATGGTTAAACAGCTGTACATCTTACTGAGGTAATTCAGCTTAAGTGCCTATCTCAAGGGCCCGACTGCAATTTTACCAGCCAGGACTCACAACCTTCTAGCAATAAAATGTTTGAGGCGAACCTCACCGCGAAGCATAGATGGCTTACAAGTCACAGAGTACATCAGTAATATTTCATCACCTAAACACTGTTATAGGACATATAACTCTTAACATCTTCTTCAGATAATGATTGTTTTCTTTTACCACTGCAAGACCTAGAACCTTCTTCTCTTTCATTTCAATTCACTGAAGTTGTAAAACATTGAAAATCATTGCAAAGAAAAGTATTAATCAAATTACTGCATTTCAAACAACAGGATATTGGCCCGTAAGAACATTTTTATGGGTTCTCACTTCTTTTTTGAGATGAGTTACGACAAAAACAATCAGCAATACTTTCTGTCTTGGCTTGTTGGAATACGGAGCCTGAAGTAGAGACCGACAGAGTGTAGCAGTTAATTAAAGGCCTGAAGGCACTGTCACTGCTGGTGCAGAAAGGTTAGATGTAGTGACACAGCTAGGAATCCTTCAAAACACAATACACAGAAAACAAAGAGCTCAGAGTGACTTATGTGATCTAAGAAGCTCGCTGTCTTAGAATACAGTCTCAAATTAAGATACACGCATGCACGCACTCTGCTGTTTGTACTGTCCATGTGAACTGGGGAGCACTGGGGACATGGAGAAAGAAACAAAATTGCACTTGAATGCTGAAGAACAAAGGAGTTAAAAAGGAGGACCAGTGCCTGTAGCTTTCTTGTGCATCTCTGCCAAGTAGTCATGGTGTCCGCTGATCTGGCTCCCCCCTAACAGGCCCCACCCTTGGCCCTCATGCATAAAACATGGAATCTCTAAAAGGCCCACACCCCTGCGACTATCGACACACTCGTAGAATCAGACACAATCAGAAAAATCACAATAGGGTTACATACGCAGATAAAGGCATACAGCAGCAGAGAAAACAGTGCAAACTTGTTAACGATCTCTGCAGGATGTAAAGGAAAACAGCCTGTTCGTAATCTGCATTGTGCATGTGCCTTTTGTTGTCGAAAAAGGTTGCAGAGTCAATCTAAAGTGATGTAGCCCAGCTACAGCACACACATACAAACAAATGCAGAGAGCTGCTTCAACAGAAACCCACAAGTGTATCGATGGATACTGCTGAAGGAAAAGACTGACACACATGAGGCTCTTTTTCTAAGAGTTGACAGACACTCACACGTGATTAAAGACTGTCGACTACCAGCATGATGTTTCTGTCTTAAATGGTACGACGGAGTATTAGGGCCATACTAAGAGAAAAAAAAATTGTGGGGGGGGAATTACGAGAATTACGACGGAGTATTAGTGCCAGACTAAGAAACTTTTTTTGGGGGGGGGAAATTACGAGAATAAAGTTGTAATGTTACGAGAATAATGTAATAATAATACAAGAAATAAAGTCGTTTTAATGAGAAAAAAGCTTCGATAGAGTTATCAAGATCTGGCGTGACCAGCTCAACCAAACAGCAGCCTCAGCCTGAGCCCAGCAGCCACTATTTGTCTCAGTCGTACCGTACAGTCAACAGGTAAGCTAACGTATTGATAAGTTCGTCGTTGACAGTTCTCATAAAATTACGACTTTATTCTCGTAATGTTACGACTTTATTCTCGTAATATTACCACTTTATTCTCGTAATGTTACGACTTTATTCTCGCAATATTACGACATTATTCTCGTAATATTACAACTTTATTCTTGTAATGTTACGACTTTATTCTCGTAGACCTAATATTACGACTTTATTCTCGTAATATTACGACTTTATTCTCGTAATATTACCACTTTATTCTCGCAATATTATGACTTTATTCTCGCAATATTACGACATTATTCTCGTAATGTTGCGACTTTATTCTCGCAATATTACGACTTTATTCTCGTAATATTACAACTTTATTCTTGTAATGTTACGACTTTATTCTCGTAGACCTAATATTACGACTTTATTCTCGTAATATTACCACTTTATTCTCGTAATGTTACGACTTTATTCTCGTAAACCTAATATTATGACTTTATTCTCGTAATATTACCACTTTATTCTCGTAATTTCCCCCCGTAATATTAGGTCTACAAGAATAAAGTCGTAACATTAAGAGAATAAAGTCATAATATTACGAGAATAAAGTCGTAATATTGCGAGAATAAAGTCGTAACATTAAGAGAATAAAGTCATAATATTACGAGAATAAAGTCGTAATATTGCGAGAATAAAGTTGTGACATTACGAGAGTAAAGTCGTAATATTGCGAGAATAAATTTGTTATTAATAAAGTCGTTTACTAATTTTCTTAGTCTGGCCCTAATACTCATCATAAAATGGAGCAGGTCTCATTACCGCAAAAAGGGAGAGAATGGTTGGGGTGCATACTAAAAAGAAATCCACACACAAGTGCACAGAGAGGAGATTGCTCCTTGAACATATGTTCGACGGTTCCTTGGTGGCAACCACAAAAGGAGAATGAGTGAGGGAGTAATATGAGGGAAGGTCACAGACAGGAAATGTGAAGCGTGGTGATTTAGATGGGTAGCTGACCTGTAAATCAGCTCTTGTCAAAACGATGTTCATCTAATAATAGCCAACTAGTGAGTGAGTGAGTGGCACTGCCCCACAGCTTGTCTCGCAATTCACAACTAAATAGTTATAAAATGAATCAGTAACAGGTGGGAATTAACAAGAAAATATGTTTTGTGAGTAAAAATTTGCTTATCCTGGAATCTCACAAAGACACACACGATATGAATCCAAGTGCAGATGCGTTACTGCTGATTATTGGGTTCGATGGCCAATGACAAGCTAAAAGGGCAGTCAATACTGACAAATTCCCCCAGTCTTCAATTCCACACTACTGGTCATGTACAACAGAAATGTAAGCTCTGCCTTTTCCTTATGAGCCACTCAGATCTTTCTAATGAAGAAATGTAGATTAAATGGTGATTATTTAAATGACCCCTAGCTGAATCATTTTTTTGCCTAATGGCTTCAAAGTAATGATCCATTCCTTTATTGCTCACTTAAACATACACACACGCACAAAGACACACACACAAATACACAACAGAGAATAATTAAGGTGATTAAAGCCCAAATTGTGCTGTTTTCTGTAACGACTCCAACTGCGATGACCAAGACATTTCCTTGTTTTTTTTTTTTACAGACCTGTGGTCACATGTGGATATTTTTTTCCTGTGCTGGGGATGATTCATTGATATGACAGAGGTAATGATGCCAATAGAGGGACAGACATCCTACAGCACCATTCAGACCTGCAGCTATGGCGTAAAGCTTCAGTGAACCCCCCTGTTGTAATGTCCTCGCCCTCCCTCACATCTCCCCTCACCTCTAGCACCCCCCCCCACCACACACACACACACACCTCCCCTCCACCCGTTTTGCTTGCTTTTTCATCGCACTCTCGCCCCACCCCCATGAGTCCTCTCAGGGCTGTGACATCATTAAGCACATGTTGTTCAAGCACCGGTGATGACTGCCGTACGCACCCCACCCCCACCTCGGTAAACCAGTAAAATAGAGATGAGGCCCATAAATAATGGAGATGGTGTACGGTGCTATTCCAGCGTGGAGAGCCCACACTTCAACAGCCTTTAAATAGGCATCCCTGAAATAGCAGACCCTGTGCTGGGACCCTAGAGATGGCATTTTAATGCAGATGTGATATTTTATTGGATCCCTGCCCTAGTAGCCCCCCCCCCTCCTTTCCAGCCCCTACCCCACCCTGTGCCCAAGCCTGGGCACTCCTCCACACTGATCTGCTGGTTTGCGGTGCATGATGCTTATCACACGAAAGGAAGGGCTGCATATGCGTGGGCTGTACCCTGCCTGCCTCTGACAAACACTCATTCTCCTCCTTTAATGCTTTAGCACATCAACACCTTCCTGTGTCAGTACCTTCATATGCAAAAGCATCAGTTGAGCTGCACATCTGTCACTTGGGCTCCGGTGGCAGATGTACAGATGTTCATGAGTACAGTAAAGCCCGATCTATTCCACTTATCATTTATACTAAAAGCTCCAACCAATATAGCTGTAATGTGGCTTAAATAAAACAGCCTTACAAGCATGCTTGGTTGTTTTTTTTTGTAGCAGTTTAGCTTTCCCTTTCATCGTTTTTTTTTTTTACTTTCGAAATACATCTCCTGTCATACCTTGTAGGTTTTATTGTATCTGGCATATATGTGATATCTATATGATCAGCAACATGTGATGGTTCAGTGCAAACTTTGCCGTTTCATGTTGTAGGCAGGGATTGGATCAATCAGAATTAGAATCAGAATCAGCAATCGGTTATTGCCAAGTAGTTTTTCACTTACAGGGAATTTGCCTTTGTATTTTGGTGCATAACAGTCACAATAAACACAGTAAGAGAAAGGAAAAAACAAGTACTGCAAAAGTCAAACTTGAATTCAACTAAGGAAATCATTATTCATTAGCCTTTGGCTTTTGCAAGCATAAATCTCAGTATAACATTTCATGGCAAACCATCCAATAGCTGATATTTTACTAAAAACACAAATGTCAATTCTCATGGTGGTGCTGGAGGAGAAGTCACAGGATCACCAAAGTCATTAGGATACACCCTCTGGGAACCATGAATGTCTGTACTAACTTTCATCTTAATCCATCCAATAGTTGTTGAGATATTTCTGTCTGGACCAAAGTGGTAGACCCACTGACCAACACTGCCACCCCCAGAACCACATCTACTACCTGCATGATCAATATTGCACAGTGTGACCTTATTCTAAATGTAGAGAGGGGGTGTTAAGAATCTGACAGCAAAGCATGAGTCACAGTCATACAATGCAATCCAACACCCAGATATAAGCTTCTTTCGCAAAAAATGGCATTTAAGAACACAGCTAAATGTCAACCAAAGACCACATATATTCTGTCCACTTCAATTACAGACCTTGCTTTTCTTTCAATATTTTCCTGCCTTTGTTGATTTTTCTTATTCCATTTCCATGCACAGCTCAACATCACAGATTTTCCTACAATATAGTGAATTTCCCCGCTAACAGTAATAGTTCTCACCTGAATTTAATTGAATTTTCTGCTCCTGTCGTTAGTTCGTTTGCATTAGGCTTTCCAGTGGTGTGATTGTCCTTAGTCTGTTGTATTGATCAGTACTGTGGAGCTTGTGTGCACTAAGTTAAATATGGTAAGATTGATGGCTACTATTAAGGCTCCCTGTAGAAAGCGGAGGGAGCAGCAATGCAGTGCTGAACAGTGGCTATCATTCACAAAAACATTTATTCTTTGTTTAACCAAGGAAGTTAATGAAAGACACAATATGCAATGTAACCAGAAAAATAGAAACCCATGTAAAAAAGCAGTGTTATATAGTAACAGCCTTGGTGGCTCAATAACAGTACAGGGTTGTCTATACAGTCATAGCAAACATTATTATACTGTCTGCCAAGGTGGCCAAAGCTAAGCAAACACAGAAACAACACAATTATCCAGTGTAAATACAAAGTTAGCTATCACTTGCTCTGCATCAGCATATTAAAGAAAATCAAAGTTTTTTTTATTGCACAAGGAGAGTATGATGGGAAACACACACATTGCTCACTGTCTAGTTGTCCCCCCCGTCCCCCCTAACCCCTCCACCCAGGGACAAAGCATGGGAGCATGGGAGCATGGGCCTCCCCTGGTGCCCTGCTCTGTGCATGTGCTTCCGTCACACTCCTTATTCGTGCGCCACCTCAAGCCCCCTCCATACACCACACCCCATCTTCTCTCTGCTCCTCCTTCTTCTCCAGCACCCCCGGCCTGCACTCCTGCCCTGCCCCAGTAGCCCCAAATCTCCGCACTAAGCCTCCGACACTTACTTCAGCGTGCAGACCCTAATTAAAGAGAGACCCATTAAAGCACAGCAGATGCTGAAAATTAAGGGATTATTTAAATGATTCCCAGTTGCAGCTTGGGTAAGATTAGAGACAAGCGAGAGAGACAAGAGAGAGTGAGAGAGCTGGGGGAGGAGAAAAGAGGGTTAAAATAACTGACAAACCACTGCCATGAAAAGTAGCATGTGATTTGAAATCAACCGCCAAGTGTTTTTCCTTGTTGGTGTCAAACCTGTTGCTATTGTTTCCTTTTTTTTAATTAAAAAAGTCTTTAATACTTTTGTGCATGCAGAGACTCCCAAGCAACAAAGAAGGGATTTGATGTGTGAGAACAAGAAGAGCAGGCTTTTTGTATCATTTAAGGACTAACAAACCGGGCGTAAGACTGCATACTTATTAAACATATTCAAACATTCTCTCATGATGTGGAAAGTTGTGTTTTTATCTTCATATGCTGTCTGGCAATCACCTGAATGTAAAACAATAGAACCTAAAAGTCTTTCCTTTCGGTTTCTTGGTTGTACACCTGGGACGTAATTCTGCTTCTGCTCTGATTCTTACTCTTACACTGAGAGATAAAGAGGATTTGAGGGCACAGACAGCTCAGAGAATGAGAATTCTCTACTGCTACTGCAGCCTGAAATCCTCTACTTGGAAGAATTTGATCTCCTCTTAACTTGTCGCCTCCTTAGTTTATCTCTCTGTCAAATTACCACCTTATTCAAGACATTTCATGTAGGCCATCTCCCCATCAACGACAATGTTTCATTCTAAAAAGCTGAATAATGATATTGGAGTTCTGTCCATGATGAGTTTTGTTAGTACATGTGTGGCTCATAGACTCGTTGGAGTTGTAGTTGTTGAATGCTAATGAACATAATCACTTTTATCTTGGATAAAATAGCAAGGCGCATTCCCTGTCCTAGAAGTACTGTCCTTTTTACTGTCCAGTACAGTAGTAGATATTAATTTAACTTGGGACAGAGTGATACAAAAAAATTACCAACAATACCTGAAAGCTAATACCTGAGGATAATCTGTAAGTGGGTTGGGAAGTGGGCTCTCTCTAGTTTGTTGAGTCCCTTCCCCTTCTCTTCTATTTAACTTGCAAGGTAGTGGAGAATAACTCTTTTGAATAAAATGAAATCCTTTTCTCTTGAGGATTTCATGGAGAATCGTTTTTCCTTAAGGGTCTGTGCTCAAAATCATTTGGTAGCAGAAGAAGAAATTCACCGACTTTATTCCCACATGCACATTTATACACCCGATTCTTAGCACAACAGCGTTCACAAGAGAAGACAGGGTAAGAGACGTCCTTTACAGCTCCTCTTACTTTTCCATCATTCTCCAATCCGTTATTGCCGAGAGTAAAGCGCCTTTAAAAAAAGATTCTGTCACTCTTCTTTTTTCACACCTGATTGTTGCTATGGCTTGACAGTGCCATTCTCTACTTGCCCAGAGGCCACATATCTAATTAATATCGCCAATACTACAGCATGAAACTGCCTGCTTTAGAATTCAAATGAGATGCTTCTACCATCATCCTACCAGTATATATGAGCTCATATCCACATGAATTATGTGCTGTCTTTTATTCAGCTCATTCACTGTACGCTCTCTGCACAAAAGCGAAACCCCTCAACTGCTTTACCCCCTCCTTGTCTTGTCGTTTCTTAGTGTTGGAGAGTTTGAAATATTTTAAAACGTTTAAGAGACATCTGGGGTAAAATAACATTTATATTCAAATGGAAATGCCATTAAATTCTTCTTTGGCTCGTCTCCGCCTCTTGTTTTGTGAAGCCAGAAATAAGCGAGGCCAGCAGACAGCAGTGGCTCTGAATAACAACCTGGATGGACGTTTGGCATCACAAATCTCTTCAGTCCAACACTCATTACTTCCCCCTCATTAGAGGACAACTGTTGGGTAGGGAGGCCACTCTGCGGAGGCCAGGATGAATCTCTCCCGAAAAGTCTTTGCTTTGTATTAATGTTTTTTGATCATAAGTCGCCGGTAGAAAGAACATAAAACTAGAGAAATGTCTGAGATGATAGTACCTTGATGTGTGTATGTGTGTGTTCGTTTCTGAGAGCATGCAGTGTTAACTATGCATCTGACAGTGATTTTGAGGGGGGCTGGTCTGAACCTGGAGTAGATGGATGACCCCACATCTGGCACTCCCACGGGACATCTGAAAGACGCAGGGCGGGACCGGCCCATGCGCTCCACTGCATCTCAGAAAACTGGGCTCCCCAAATGGCTGAAATGGCTTTGTAAATCTCACCCCTTCATCACTCCATCTCACACAAACAGACACACTCAAGCCACACACACACACACACACACACACACACACACACACACACACACACACACACAAGCTTATGGTAGTTGTAAGAGGGAGGTCCACTGTGCCTCAGCTGTGTGGTTCCCATTGGGCATTTATCTGTCTCTTATGGTTAATTTAGGTTTCCAAATCCTTGCATCAAAGTTTCCCAAAGTGTAATCCAATCAAAAATTCACACAAACAAATCCATCATCCAAATCATAACTGCAAGTGCAAAATCTCCAGTTGTCCATTTATTATAAATCTATAGTATGTCCCAATATTTAACTTTAAACAATTAAAATTAAATCAGTAAAATATAGTAAGATTTCTAGCAGTCACTTAAAACTATAACAGTTGTCAGCGAACACAAGCCGCCGTCAGCTATCCCCAGTGTTTGTATGGTTTTCTCTGATGAGAGTTGACCCACAAATTTCTTTCCACCCATTACAGCTGATACTGCATGTGACCTCAGGGTGTGTTTAGAGGCTAAAACTGACTTAACGCATTATGCAAAAAAATTTGAATTACCAGCGATAATTAGATTTATCTCTTTGGTCCAGTCTCTTCCAACTAAGCAGTAAAGCAAAAGCCTGAGCTACATATGAAACCACTTTCTATATGTGCAATGTATATGTGCATGTCCTCAAATCTTCATTTTGGCAGCGTGTCAGTGAATGAAGACAGCAATCTCTCAGTGAATGCACACTTCTCTGCTTATCCATATGCTGGCCTTTTAGACTGCTTCCTCTTCTCTGCTCTCCTGCTTTACTTTTTCATTTGCATATAATCTTTAATGGATAGGCAATTATTGTGTTTAAAATGAAAGCCTTTTCTTTTAATTTAACAAGAGTAGGCTTTAAAATCGGTAGGAGCAATTATCCCCACCACCTGCCATATTTACCTCACCACAGATAAGAGAGAGTTCATCTGTGAATGGAGGATGTGTAGAAAAAGGCCCCATGTTCCAAACATATGTGCCATACTATAGAGGAGAATGATTGTTGACATAAAGCAGCTTGGTGCGCACCGGTTGTTCAGCTTAAGTTAGAGTGTTTGTGTATGCATGGTGCTGATGGAATCAGGTTCATTCATTTCTGAGAAATGATCCATGTTACTTGGAGACAAGCTGGGACACGCTGTCACTTTTACACTCAGCTTAAAACACGTGGACACACTTATTCACACATGATGGCTTTTATACGGCAAAGGTGGACAGACTTGCAGGCACTTACTGACATGCACAAAAATTAGTTTCTCTCTCTCTCTCCATGGCGTGCACGCACACACACAGACACACGTACAATCACTCACACCCCTCCCTGCTCCGTCAGCTCAACTGACAGCAGTAATGAGTTTCTTCTCTGCCTAAGCCAACTGGCACCCACTCAAGGGAATTTTCCAGGCTGAATTGCGGCCATTAATCACAATCCCGGGCAACACGGTGCCATCATGTGTGTGGCAAACAGAGATGTGTTCGTGGGGGGCAGTGGGAGTAACATAGCAAAGGAGGAGCTTGCAATTGTGACAAAGACAGAAGGACGGGACTGAGGAGGAAGAAATGAGAAAGACGATTAAAAAATATAATAGCTTTTAATAAAGAAAATGTTTGTTTGGTAAATCATCTCTTGCTTGCTGAGGGGAAGTCTGGGCATTGACTCACACTGGGCTAAATGGAGGATAAAGACAGGATGTATCAAAAGCCCAGATGCTCTGTTCTGTAAATATGAGCTCAATTACTGGGAGGAAAGATACTTGGACATCAATCATGACCAACAAGATAGGTGGGACATACCACTGCACGGCAAACTTGTAGCAGCAACACAGAACACAAATTCATGTACACGTTAAAGGGAGAAAGAACTGTTGTGTGTGCTGAAGACTTAAACTTAAATGCATAACACAGAGCAAAGATAAAGGCAGTGTGGAACAAATACTGAATAACTCCAGGGCAGCTGCAGTGAGCAGCTCTTTAAGAGCATGCATGGAGCATTTAAGATAATGACAAAGAGAGCGACAGCCGTTAATGTATGGAGAACTGCCATCAGCTCGTTTGGTGACGTCAAGATATTGTTACCACATCCTCTTGTTGAGACAGCTGGAAATTCAACGTCTGTCTCCTATTCTTTCCTTTTATTCACCATATTTTCCCTCCCTCTCTGCCTCCATTCAGGCTGCCAGCTGACTGCGGTCACCAGGGATATTACTGCCCCTTGCTTATCCGACGAACCCAGCCCCCCACTTGCCTCCAAATGGGCTAATCCTGATGAATTTATGCTAATATGCAGTCAGTAACCCCTAGCTTTTTGTGTATGCACATGTGCGACCCCTTCCGCCACGCCCACTGCATGCAGTCTAGTTCACACCAATTCATGAGGAAAAAATAACCACAGAGGAAGAGGAGCAGAACAGGAGAAAGAGGAAAGGCAAGTGCAGGCCCTGTCATAACCACTTAGTGTACAAGACAGCGGGTGAGAAATGAAAGCCCTTTGTCTCTGCCTCTACCTATAGTGTGTGTGCAAACAAAGACAGTGCAGATACTGTATTTGTTACAATGGCATATCTTTTCTATCAGATAATGAAATACAATTTTCAGGATTTGAGTTAACAAAGAGCATCTCTGGATTTACATAAATTGAGAGAAATATTTTTTTTCTATAGAAAAACCATCCCAAGGCGAGGGCTTATGAAGAATGGAATAAAACATAGGCTTTGTCTTTGTAGTTATTCCTTACTGTAAACCAAATTCCTGTCAATTAATAAGGATTATAAACTGACAAACTGTGGTTCCAAGCAGCTCCAGGCACTATTTTTTGGTTACTTCTATATATATTTTTCTATTAGGTGTGATAGTTTGCATTAGGCTGCAACTAAAGGTTATTTTCATTGTTGATTCATCTGCCAATTATTTCTCAATTCATTTGTTTCTTTATGAAATGTGACATATTCAAATTACTTCAGTTGTTTGATGTATGGTTTTCTATCATATAAGGCACATGGAAATAAGGCATAAGGAAATGTTTAACATGGTATATAGTTGGTGATCTGGTTTGGCTAGGTTTAGGCATAAAAAACATCTTGGTTAGGGTATGTTAATAAATATACAGATGAACAGACAAATGGAAACAGTTAAAATGTTACAAATACCAGCATTTTTGCTTCAAAAATGACTCAATTGATTATCAAAATAGTTTCCCATTATTGACTAATCTTTTCAGCTCTAGACCACCTTTTTAAAAATTGAAATGAGGTGAGTATAAAACATCAACTAATGTTTTTTCCACTGACACTAAATGACTAAAAATAAACTAAATTCCCAAACTGAATGTCAACACACAGGAAGTTTCTGAGCAGTGCCTCACTGACTGTACTGTTTCTGTACTCTGCTATTAGATGTGACGTAAGATAATATCCCCAAAACACAGAGGTTGACAAAAAACACACACAAGCGGCCTGTAGTGGTGGTTTTCTAACTGTCATCCTCTCCTCTCATCTATTCCCTGCAGTGGATGGGAGGAGCACTACCATTAGCTGTCAGACATAAGCACATATCACTGGCTCTTCCAACCAGCCATCAGCCAGCTAACCCTCTAAAACTGTCTTCCCACTCACAAATAATGCCTATGCTGGCAAATGGAGAGGGCTATTACACTACAAGCATCATGTTTCATCTTTTCACGCTGAGGCAATGAAATGGTCTGCCTTACAACTTACTAACGCATGACATGAAACCACTTCTATAAAGGAAAAAAAAAAAACTGAGATACATTCATAAATATGATTAAAGACTACAGTTGGATGGATGATACAGATTCTTTATATGGTTATAAAATAAACACATTTCATCCCCTGAGCAGCTACTGAAAGAGGGCCGGTTGGAAACATCTCTTACGATGGTTCCTAAAATTGCTACTACATCACTTGAGGTGGGAATTAAATTAAAGGTTCCAAAGGTGCATTCAGAGAGAAAAAAAAGACTTCAGTAACATGTCTATGTGTTGGAGATGGGAATGCACACTGCACATTAGGTGCTGTTTTAGCAGTAGATGCAGGTATGTACAGTCATTGACCATGAGCCTGTGCCAAAGTATGCACATGTCCATGTCAGTGCATTTATTTGATGTTAAGCGTAGGTAATGTGCATGTTACAGTGAGGAATTACAAGTGTGGGGTCAGGGGAGCACTTTTCCGGCATGCTGTAACGGCAGAGGCGTGCTTCTTCGAGCTAAGCGAGCCCGCCGCTGTTGCTTTGCATCCTGCTGCCTGTCGAAAGCTGCCCTTGAAACAAAGCTGTCGGGGTTGATAGGTCACGGCACAGCATCAGAATGGAATGTTCCTTCCTGGTTCAAGGTCCAGTCTCCAGAGCCAGTGGGGCCCAGAGATAATTTGAGACCACCGACACATGCTCCATCTATTTTACTCCCTACCTCTCCCCACTTTCATCTACCCCTGCCTGCTTTACTGATGGCAGCTTATTCTGCTGACTCTGATCACTAGATGCTAATGCTGCTTAGTCACCTACACTTCCACATCATAAATGAGCATGATAAATGAAGACTACTGTGAAATAAATACAGTGATTAGAGGTATAACTGTATGTTGTATTACATTGTATCATACAGGCCAAGATGTTTTGAATAAAAGCACCTGATATTTCAGGCTGCTATCATTTGTATTATTGATGAATCTAAGGATTATTTTTCTTGATTAATGAACTACCTGATTGCTCAATAAAATGTCAGAAAATAGTGAACAAACACTGATTGCAATATCTTAAAACGTCTTCAAATGTCGTGGTTTGGCCAACCAACAAAACCTAAATGTATACAGTTTGAAGGAAAACAGTTACAGTTGAAAAGCTGGAATAAGGGATTGTTTAATATCAAAGTAATTGATTCATTTCACTTCAGGTTTTTTTTACATAATGTGATTGTTCCACATTGTACAGCACAGCTTTTTGTTTTTTTATATGCTGATGAGAAACCACTCTAAATGACTAAGTTACTATAAACGTACAGCACTAATTGTTATAATAATTTCTAATAATAAATGAACATATAAGCCTCTTGAACTGGACTGTGAATCATTAGATTCCTGTGAGCTATACATGCTAAGAAAACTAGAGCGATTGCAAACAGGTTGTCAGGGGGAAATTGGTCATCCCAGAAATCTTTCATCCTATGCCAGCAGCTACCTCTTCTAATTGGTTCCTGTGGAATTCATTTCATCCCTGGTGACCAACTCCACACACAGTGAAGCCTGACAGGCTTTTAACCCCAAACACTTGAGGTAGCTCCGTCCCTATGTGACAACTATGGAAAAAACAGAGTAAAGATTGTTTTTTACTTCCAAAAAGTTCATGTTAACAGTAAATCCCTTATTTCAGAATTTGATTGCAAGATGATTGCAATGCATGTGCACACACAGGAGCTAAACCCATTCAATCATTTCCTCCCTCAATCTCTCACAGCATCATACTCGCCCCTCCTTTTTTTGTTCCCTGTACACAAAAGCCAGTTAGCCTCCATCAGAAATGAAAAATAAGCCTTCCAACAGAAAATCTGTCTTACTTTACACCTTGTATATTGATATCTAGCAAGCTACTTGTTGATATTTCAATGAATTGCCAATTTTATTAAGACCAACTGAAGTACAACATGAGTCAATCATCCATCAAGTACTGTATGAAATAGTCTGAAAGTAACAACAGTAACAGAGGTAAAGAACTACATTGTTATAGAGAACTTATTTACAGAGACTAACTGTTCAGCCTTAAAGGAAAAATAGAAAACACATGACAAAGACAAATAAATGTCCTTTGTGAGTGAGTAAAAATGTGCTTATTTTGCTCTTGTTGTTCCGGGCTGCTGCGTTGCTTGTTTGGGAAAGGGCAGGGTTAGAGCTGTGATACCGTGGCAGGTTTGGGCCACCTTATTTCACTGCCAAAGCCAAGGTCACTGCCACTGCCCGGGGCCATCAGACAGGGGGATGGGTCCCCACTGGGGAATGAGCAGGAGGCTGAGCGTTGGAGGAGGGGAAACGTAATGGGAGGAGAATAAAAAAATGAGGAGGGGTATTCTGCCCTAGTGCACACAAAAAGGTCACCGTTTCCCAGATAAACCCCCCTCTTCATCGCCCAGCCCCTCATGACCTCTGACCCGTCTATTTCTGAGTCAATGCTGAAACAGAGGGAGAAGAAGGGAGAGGGATGGCGCAAGGGGAAACACACCCACCCAGAGTCAGCAGTGACAAAAGGAGGCCTCAGCCACAGCTAGCTGAGTCGGTCAGGAGAACAAACGCTCTGGCCACCGTCACAAAGCAGAGCCACCAGAGGCTGCACATCTCCCCAGCCTCTGCCTGTTCCCAGCCACTCTACTGCCCTGCATTTCACAACTAACAATAGGTGCTGCTTAGCTCCGAGAGGTACCCCAACACACACAAACACACACAGAAGGGAGAGGTTGCTGAGGCCCAAAGAAGAGCTGCTGCCTGCCCATCACTGACTGGCCTTTGTCTCTGCCTCTGCTTATTGGCCATTGCAGAAAGATTTCCTGATCCCTGCTTAAACAAAATGGAAAACTGGACTGAGGGGCCCAGTGTGTGTGTGTGTCTGTGGGGGCGATAACGTTATAAGATAACACTATTATCTCTGCTACTAATAAAACTAACTAATGCCCGCCACTAGCTCCACCTCTTGTCTGCCTTTGTTCTTATTACACATTTTCACACATGCAAAACAAAATGTGTGCCAAAGGAGAAGACAGGAAGAGAGAGTTTTGGTGTTTTTATTGGTGGATGGTGCAGACCCTGTAAAGGCCTTTAACTGCACAATCTGGCCATAAAGGCTCTGTTAAGTGTAGTGAAGCGCGGTGACAGGGCAGTCGCGAAAGCTGGCGAAGCCCCTAGTGAAGCCTGGAATTATAGGAACACCAACATACACAGATCTACATATCCTTGCGCTTCCATCCTTAGGGGGACCCTCTATTGATGAAATTAATTCCCTGTTGCCTAACCTTAACTAAAACCACCTCCTCATTTTGATCTTTGCATTCAAACAGTACCTTAAAGAAGTGGGGACCAAACAAATTACCTGGAGTGATAAAATTCAAACACAGTCTCCCAACTCTCCCAAGTGGCCAGCTGACATCAAGATGACGAAAAGACACACAGTGCTGACATGACAACATGGGATTTGTCACTAACACATGCTTGGTACAGACAAAACTCTTGGAGAGGAGATCATACTGGATTTGTTCAAATCAAAACAAATCAAGATTGCTGTGTACAGATTGCAAAGCCAGACTCAAGAATTTGGAGACTGGTCCGCCCCATCCAACCTTTGGCCCGGCCTCTGCTCTCCCTCCTTTCACCTTTCACCTCTATTACTGAGGAATTCCTCCCATGAGCCTTAAAAGTAGGCAGAAGGAATTTTAGGCCCCCTTTTCATTTGTTTGTTTGAGAATAGGGTGGTCTAAAGACATCCGGACACACACTGCATTACTTTGCCCAACGGACATAGCCATTGCCCCCCCCCCCACACACACACACACACTACACAAACTTCAAACACGGGTGCAATCCCAACATTGAACTTGAATTTCAACTAAGACCTAAACTGATCTTGGTGCAGTTTTGTTTATTCACCTTTAAATTTACCACACCAAAAAACACATAAGTTTCAATATAATAACTTTTATTTAAAAAGGGCATTAAAAGTTTTGTTAGACTCGACCCAGTGACAAGCATAAGGCATATAAAATAACAAAAGGCATTTGCTTTTAAAAAATATGATTCTAGTCCATCTAAGTAGAGTGTTTTCCAAAGTTAACACTGCTTTGTATGACAAAGAAATAAAAATACATGATCTGAATGGGCATTATCTGGATGATCAGCTGGAGTGTACACAGCTGATGAGAGCAGCTGCTAGAAAAGTTGGCACAATGGCAGGAGGGAGCATCCTACAATGACAGGGTAAAAGTTTTCTCATGCATTTTAGCTAGAGTTAAATATGTCTGGTAAAACATTTAAAAAGCACAAATAACATGTTTTAAAATTAAAGAATTATTTAAACCAATGACAAGCCAGGATATTGGTGATTGAAGGACCAACCAGATGTGTTAATATTTCATTTTCTATCTGCACAATCCTAAAAATAGTTTGTATTTATAGAAAATAAAGATGCATACAATAATTAAAATGGATAAAAATGTTGTACAACTCATCCAACTCTGACTAGATTACAGTTTTAAAGAAGGAAACAGGAAGTCATGAGTAGCAGGAAGACATTGATCTTCCAAAGATGGTTACAGATATTACTGGCATCTTGCCAACTTGTCTTTTTAACAATAAGTAGAAAGTGAAAGAAGACAAATAGGTCATTTGTTTACTAGAAAACAAAGAAAAAAGTCTGTGTCATTTTTAAAGTTACCTTTTAGGCAATTATTTTAATATTAAACTAAAATAACACTTTCGAGTCTCTGGGTTTAATATTTGTAGTTGGTTTACACCAAAATATAGTCCATCAACATGTTTCATACTCTAACTTGTATTGTATGTATTTTCTGTGTATGTGTATGTGCATATGCATTTTGTACATGTGTATCATTAGCTTAGGTTTTTCTCTCCTGTAAAAAGCACTTTTGCACAAATCTGTTTCTTAAAGCTCTATAAACAAACATAACATGACCCCATTTGTTATATCACTCTAAGAAAGACATAAATAGGATTAAAGTCATGTCAAACATTAAGATGCGCCTGGAGGAACAAGCAAAATGCTTGTTTGAGCAGTTCAATATTTCCATCATTGTTTCACCACTCTTCAGTATCCCTTCCTCTGTTTAGTGGCTCGATTTGCCAACTGATGTTGTTTACACAGGCAGATATTTTTAGAGCATAAGGGTGCCCGTTCTGCTCCACACAGCAGCTCATACCTCATACTATGAAGCATATCCTCTATCTCCAAATGTCAAGAAGGAACAGCTAATACAACAAAATCAAGAGCACAATGGTTGCTAGTGTGCTTAAATCTTGAGCTATGCTGACAGGACTTAAGCAAGGCACGGAGCACAGATATGTATGGAGAGTTACAACAATTTGATGTTAGAGAGGATATTAAATGAATGTAATTATGCAAAGCAAGCTGGGGCGCATGCACTTTTGTGTATCCTATCACACAGCATTATCAATACTGTCAAAAAATATAAATACTAGTTAATGTATTTAATTCATATTTGATTAGTAATTAGTTAACAAGTGACTATAATGTCTTAATTGGTTTGGAAATCTAAACAAAACCAAATTTTACATTGCATATCACCTTCCCCATTGTGTGAAAACATACAGTGAACTAAGACAATAAGGCATCCTATGGGCAAAATGGGATCCCTTTGGTGATTGTCCATGGCTTCAAGGTCAATGACATACCATCTTTGGAAATAATGGAGATTCTTGCCCCTTTCCCACAGGAGCGTTAGACAAGCTTAAGCATCTGACAATGTAAATATCCAGTGCTGACACTAGGGGCATTCATTTTATTCAGCTCCCTGACAAAAAAACAACAACCCATAGAGGACAAACAGCATCTTTATAGGAATGGAGCCGAGAGAGGGAGAGAGAGAGAGACAATGAGATCTGCAGTTATTTAGCATCTCCTTTGCTTGTATACAACTATGCAGAGTAAAGAACAAGGACCCACTTTAAACTAATTCTGAAAAGCTGTTGCTACCAATTCTAAATCAACTCAAATAGAGCATGCACAATAAGGCAATGGTAATTGAGTATTTAGTCTGCAGGTGTACACTAATAAACTGGTTTCTAGTGTAATTACACATCACAGGTCAGAGCTCTCATCCCTTCTTCCTGCCACATCAGTACAGGAAAAAGAAAAAAAGAAAAAACATCCCTTTCTTCCTTAATCCTTCTGACACACTGGTGTACAGATGGAGGGGGTGCTGACCACACAGCAGGGGGGACCACTCTGATTTAACCTCAGTCACATACCTGCCCAAAGCAAGGAACAGGGCAGTCATAGGCCATGTCCATATGCGCTACTACTATGGGATGTTGTCAAGACAAGTATATCATGATATCAGTGAGAGGAATACAGCGATGACTATTATACATTTGTTTTGTGACATAAAATGGCAAAACCATATAAGATTTAATCGTGACTGCTGAAATTACTAATGCTCCAGTGTCAAACATACAGCAGACTGTTTTTCATGAAATAATCTTAATTTTGAAAGGATAAAAAGAGAACACTAAGAGGCGTCATTTTTAAATGTCAAAACAAGCTTATATGGCATTTAGTTGGCTAATCTATATGACAGAGAGATGATTTGCTTCGTGGAAAGTGAGCAGAAAGGGTAGGAGGGGGACAGATCGAGGGCGGGGTTTGGCTGGCAGACAAAGGGAGCTACAAGGAGATGTAGGGAAGGCGCTTCAACATTCACCCAGGCAGGAGGCTATGAAAGGGGAGGGGAGAGGAAGGTCGGAGGGTGATGGAGAGCCACCGTCGACCCTCCAAACACACACGCATGCACACGTACACACACACTCACGTAAACTAACATGAGCTCCCCATAAATCACTCTCACTAACTGTCTGAGGAGCTGCTAGTGGCAAGCCATCCACGCAGCTTTTAAATGTAGCATGTTGCAACTTCTCATCTTCTGCCACAGCTACACATGCAGTTTCTACCAGACTCTGCCTGGTCGACATCACACTTATTTACATTTACACCCCTGAAAAGAGTTAAATTCAAACAAATGAGAGGCCTGGGTGAGACATTTTTACAGGCATCCTCTGTCTTCTCTCGTTGTATCCTTTACAGCAAACTGGGTTCCTCTTTTTTAGTAAAGTAACCCTATTCGCACGGGACTAGTATTACCTGGGTACCTCATGTGATTTAGTAATTACCCCACCACGTCTTTGTTTTGTGCGGCACATTTGCACGGGATAAGCGAAGTCTGTGTTTTAACTCAAATGTTCTGACATTATCCCCCGGATATGATGTCAAGGCTCTGCGTAACCTATGCGTAACATCCGCTTCTTGGGTGACAAGGAAAAAAACCCGGCATTGGACGCGCAAAGAGACGCTTAGTTTAACTGCTGTGTGGGGTGAACCACATTACCAAAAGCAATTTGATCAAATGGTGCACAACCACACAGTTTGGGAAAGTATTTACAAAGACCTCTTGCTCTGGTGCCTGTCTGTACAGGGGCTACCTGTACCTCTAACGCAGCCTCCATAATTCTCGACCGGGAAAAAGGCAGAAAAAAGGTGCGGAAAACACAAAAACCCTTCAAAAAAACCAAAAAAACGATTCGTATGGGACTGATATTATCACATGACCTCTGTGTTTGGCGAAATATGGAAAGTAATTTGGGGTGGAGTTTTTACTTTACAAATTACGGACATGGCAGATTCGCACGGGATTAAGATCATAGACGACCTCCGCAATTATTACAAATTACTAGAGGTCCCCAGGTAATACTAATCCCGTGCGAATAGGGATTCAGAAGTCTAACCCATTATAACGGCAGCACAATTCACTGTGACGATCTCAAAATTGAACTATGTGAAAATTATTACCCAGCAGCCAAGGCCTCTATATCTATACTAAAGCAGTCTATAAAATAAATACCACATATAAAGCACACTTATTATGCTTGCGCTTATTGCATCTTTTACAATTTGTGTTTTCACTCTACTCATGTTTGCACTGACTTTGCCTTTTCTCAGCACACTTCATGTTGTGTTTGCAAATCTTTTCGAAGGCTCCCTGAGGTCAATTGCAGTCCCCCCATATGAATGGAACTGGGGAAAAAAATAAATTATTTCCTAACAAAGCGTCAACTCTTTCCAATTAATTCCAGACAAACAGACAAAAGCAAGTCATTTCAATTGATCCTA
This sequence comes from Dicentrarchus labrax, assembly GCF_905237075.1. Taxonomy (NCBI): domain Eukaryota; kingdom Metazoa; phylum Chordata; class Actinopteri; family Moronidae; genus Dicentrarchus; species Dicentrarchus labrax. Next base: position 15,046,291 of record NW_026136719.1, on the reverse strand, counting down.
AAAGCTATTTTGTAACAGGGGGGCTTTTGTGGTGTTGCCTGGTGACGCGGGTGTGCTGTGGGGGAGGGGCAGGACTCTGGCCGGGTCCACTGTACCAGGCTTGTCATTCACCCAAATGATGAAAAGCTTCCTGAACGTAAGCTAATGAGGAGCTCCAAGAGAAACTGAGGAAAGAGAGAGCGAGAGAGACAGAGAGAGAAACTGACCATCAAAGAGATAACATTTAGGAGGAAAAAAGAGTTTCTTGGACCAACTGACAATTTAGAGGGGCAACAGGGAGTCCGTCCTACACCAGCCCCCGACAGTGAGCTCACACAAACGGTTGTCAAGCAAATAAAAAGTGAAATTTATTGAGGGAGGTAGTGTGGAGGGTAAGATGGAGGCTTTATCCACTGGGAGGGCTATAAAGAGGCTTCAATAATCACACCACCCATTGCATCACAGTGGTACAAGTCAGAGCTCTGTTGTAAGAGGGGCTATAACACAGCAAATTACCTCAAAAACACAAAGAGAGCATCAACATTAACAAACACTTGAACAGAAAAAAAAACAAACACTAGTCACTGATCTTTGTAAGGGGAGCATTTACTTGTTTTGGGCCATTTCTCTTCATAAACAATATGAAAACACTTAATCCTAAATTATTTATGCCCAGCGCAGAACAGGATGAAATGGACCGGTGATTGTCCAAACCCCTGTAGAATATACTTCACCTCAAAGATTGAGCTCCTTTAAGACCTCATATTAAAGACCTAAAACATAATAGTTTGACAAATTGAAGCTTGATCAACAGGGGAGCACTGAACAGGCGCCTGCATGAACCTGGAGGCTGCAGAGTGCAAGAGGCTGAGCTCTGAAGGATGAATATGATTTTTCTGAATGTACAATATAAAATCCATCCATAAAGCCAGAACAGATACAAAAGAAAGCCATTATGCCTACTTATGAATGGTGGAAATAAACTACCACAACTAATGGTGCAATAAACGGCTCACTTATCTGACTTTTAAAATAACTCAGGCATTTTTCATATAAGGCAAAACAATCCAAAAACTCAAAACATGGTCAAATCCAGAGAGAAATGCCATCATTACTGTTTTATGGCAAATCGTACAAAATACAGAATATTAGTGGAGAATTATGGGTAAAATGGGGACATTTTATAGAAAGAGGTTCCTATCTTCTGAGTCTCTTTAAAGGGTCTCTGGAGGATTATTTTCACACTGATGGCTTCTTGCTGTCTTGATAGAAGTGAGACTCCATTAAGGAGGGACAGAGCATCATTATAGCAGAGTCTTTACTCTTTCAAAGCCTCTCCAAAAGCCTCCTCAACACATTTCAAAAGGTCAGAGGTTAGGGGCACGAATGTGACTTTCAGTAATTTTTCAGTTCCTTCCCAATCAATAAAACCCAAGAGGAAAACCAGGAAGAGGTCTGCAGGAGAGCAAAGCCTGGACAAAACAGAATATTTCCAACATAAATGATTTTGAACTTGACGTGTGCTCCGGGTCAGGTTCATTCACCGAGATCAAATCTGTATTCACATCACATTCCACATTAAATTTTTCAGAAACAGATGAGTGACAGTGGATTGCTCTACACTTGCATAATTCTTAATATATCATGCTCATACAGTATTGAACCCCTTGAATTAAAAAAGATGAATCTGCTCAAAGATCAAATCAATTAATTTGTGAGGCACAATTTGACATTATGCTGCAACGCCATAAAATATGTAATTATTTCCAACCATTACAACAAATTTCAATGACAGGTGGAACAGATGAGTGAGGGACAATGTTGCATGGTTTGTGGTTGGGTATGTGAAAAGAGAACTAGAGGATTACAATTCTGTACAAATGCACTTTTATCAATGTATTCAACTAATTATTTTTCAAAATTCAGAGCATGACAAACTCTCACTGTACTACACTATTCACACAAAAATATGCAGAAATTTCCTTAGAAACACACCAATAATCTATTTTTGAGGCAAGTGTAAACCAGCTATACTTACAAAAATATAGTGTACAATTACAGTTGCACCTCAAAGCATATGACAATCTATCTGGCAATCAAACTGTTTGCCAATGTTTCATTGAAGATTCCAGGAAAATACGAAGCTAAAACTTCAAGCTTGAATCACATGTGGATGCTACCAGATATTGAAGCTATAAATAATAATACACATTGCTGCAATACAAATCGTAGGGATAATTCTATGGTTTTCTCTGCACCATGATCAAGAGATGAACTCTGTCTTCATAAATCTATGGATATTCATTTTCCTCATGGTTTCTTACCATTATGTCAAACTAATGCTGTGAAATAAAATAAAAAAATCGGGATACCAAATTTGATGACCTTGCCCTGATGCAGAAGAATAAATGTGTTAAAATAGAGGCTACAATCTGACCCTTTGGGGAGGTCTTAAAGGTTGCATGTGTTTGACAGAGCCAGCCACTGAGCTGAAGTGACTTTTCCCTTCGGCCAGTCAGACGTCCATGCTTACCTCCCTATCCCACTGAGTGGAAAAGCTGTATTGGTCACAACAGCACAGCAGTACGCTGTCTACACACAGCCCAGGAATCAACAGGCTTCTGCAAGCCTTTGTCTATCTTTGTGTTACAGAATACATATAACCGGGCATTCAAAAAGTCTTAACTCAGCACAATGGGAAACGGTACAGTATCACTAAAGCTGCTGCTGCAACATCTCAGCGTGTCCACAGAGGAATGCACAGATCCTTGATGCCTTTGATTTAAAGTAAGCTGAGACATGCACTCTTTGTGTGTGAGAGAAAAGAGAAGATTGAAGTACAGAGAGTCAGATTGTCTCACTATGATATGATGAGAATGTTGTAAATAAACCATGGCAACAACACTGCAAACTTACTGTTGAACTAGAAGGACTTCAGATAACAGATTTGGTGGTCAGGCCAGAGAAAATCTAACTTGATGCCTCCACCAGTGAGTGGGCTGCTGGGTTACGTCAAGCTTATTGCACTCTTACAAAGCAGACTCTCAGCATGAGCACTTGTTAAAGCTAAACTCAAAAGGTTCATTAGACTGAAAGAATGATATTAAAGTCTTCAAATGACTCCACAGCCGGGGATATTAAGTCCATTCACAGCACTGCAATACCCCAATGACGGAGTGAGACTGGGCTGAAATGTGATTAATTAAGACGATATTTCAATTATTATGTTTACATTCGCAGGGAACACAGATCAAAACTTAATCAAACATAAGTATGTGGCTGTGGTTGCAGTTTCTGGATCAAAACCACTGCCAATTACAGGTTCTCTTGGCCTCCAGGCTGTTGGTTATACTGTTTATCTGGTGACTAACACACAGGTTGAAAAAGCTGCATTAAGTTAAAAACAGATATTTCCTAAATTAGAGTTAGATGAGAAGTTTATGTGGTTTTATGTGCTCAACTCTCGGCACAGTGACTTCCTAAACTTGTTGTCAGTATGTGGTTGCCAGGCAACCAGTGGAGACTCCAGGCAGATTTTGTTACCTTTGGACAGAGCCAGGCTAGGCTTTAACCCCTGTTTCCTTTCTTTATACTGAGCTAAGGTAATCAGGTGCATCTTGAACTAACAGTGAAATTGATCTCAACTACTTAACAACAAAGTGTATTTCCCAAAATGTCCAACCCTCCTTTTAACTGGGTTTAGCGTGAATTCATGGAATAACGGTATAGAACAATAACCTCTTGTTCTCCCTATAAAAGCACAGGTACATCACTATTAGACAAAAGAAGAGACTTACTGGCTGCCTGAATACGGGCCTTGCGGCTCACCACCAGCCCAAAAGAATTCTGGGCCACACACTCGTAGTCGCCCTCGTCAGATGAGCCATCAGATTTCGTCTTCTGGAAGTGGCCAATCAGGAGTGAGCCATTGATGAAGGTGGTGTGATGCTGATCCTGAGTTAAAAGCATGCCGTTGTGCCTCCACTGTGTCGTAATTGGGGGGATGCCGTTCACCTGGCAGTGGAGCATGAGGGGCTGCTCCTGTACAGCGATAATGTCACTGGGCTCCAGTGTGAAGGAGAGCTCCGCTTCGCAGATCACACCTGAAGAGACACACACACATAAATGAATCTGAAAGCCCATTATTTACATAATCATCCATTTTTCATCTAATAGTTTTCCTCAACAAATGGAGTTTGCTAAGTAATGGTCAAACTCCTTTATAGCTGCAGAAAAATATGGATTTTTTTCCTTTTCTGTATAGAAGCGCCCTCCTGCATTAGGGGTTAAGATGCCGACCATGACCCACAACATACCTGGTTTGGCTGAGGACTTGTGTTGCTCCTCTCGCTATCTCTCCCTCATTTCCTGCCATCTCTCTCCACTGTCACTCTCCGATAAAAGCATGAATTACCCCCCATATAAATATAAGTAATATTTCTAGCCTAGTTTTGTTGCAAGATCTGAGGATGAGTGAAGAAACGTATGCAGGAGCCAGACCAAGGAGTGCTTTAAAATTAATGAGTAAAATATTGAAGAACCAGTGTGTAGGATTTAATGGCATCTAGCAGTGTAGTTGGAGCTTCCAACCCCCTTGGCTCACCCGCCCGTTCCAAGCATGTAGGAGAAAGCACAGTAGCCACAAAACGTGGAAGGCCCAATATAAAGCCAGTGTTTAGGTTGTTTGTTCTAGGCTACTGTAGGAACAAGGTGGTTCTACATGGCAGCCGTCGTGAAATAGGACCTTCTCCCTCCCTAAGTGTTAAGTCTTTAAAAAACAATGCATCATCTGTAGGCCACTGTAAATATGCTAAAATAGGGTTTATGTGATCTATATTTGTTCTCATTAGGCTGTAGTGTTTGGCGGAGGCATCCTGTCTGTCTTTTATTTTGATTATTTTACTTACAACACAAAAAAAACACAAATCTATCCCATTAATTCCTTTACCATACCTTCTTATTACTATCCATGGTCATAAGGTTCTGCAACAGTTGTGGCCTAAATAAAATATACACCTATCAGCCATAACATTATGACCACCAGGGTCCCAGGTGGGCCCTTGTCAATGCTGCTCAAATCCTCACGCTGCCCATTTTTCCTGCTTCTAACCTTCGCATCTAAACAAACAGGAAGAATGCTCCCTATCTCATATTTTCGACTGTTGCTCACCAGGCCTTACAGCTCACAGATAGAAAGCCTTGAGTGAGCAACCTCCAGGCTACAGTCACAAGGGATTTAATAGGCTATAGATTGAGCATGTGTACTCCTGTACTATATAAACGTACATGCACAGCCTTGTATGTGCTGTATCAGTTAACTGGTGGCAGCAACTTTGTCACTGTGATAGCTGTGCTCATTTCTTCTTCTTTACCACTAGCTACCACAGCTTTATAATGGTGTGGGGATTTGATTTTTTTTTTATATTTGTGGTTTCTGAGGGTAAAGGGGGGGAGTCGGAGAACAATAAATAAAGGATGTAAACAACCTGACCTGACTTGGTACTATAAAAGAGGAGCTTAGCAAGCTCTCTTGGTATCATGTTTCAGCTGCTGATGGACTAAGCACTACCAGTCTCTGCCCCAGGCCCTGGAATCTGGTGCGAGGGGGGCTAGGGGTGGGCAGTAGAGGGGGAGCAAAGCACAAGGGTCAAAACAGAGAACCTCCGGCTTCATCCCTCAAATTCCAGCCGAGAAATACTTCCCCTTAGGTGCAGACAAGGAATTCATTGACACACTCCTCCATGAAGATCACATATGGAGTATAATGCAAAGAAACATTTCCTCTTCCTCTCCTTTTGCTCTGTATTCTTTCTGTATGTGCCCCCCCCCCCATCCCCTTTTTTTTCACTCAACAAGCACGGTAAGTAAATGGCCATGGGACCAGAGAGACATCAGTGCTACCACTTGTGAAAAACAAGGGGGTGGTGGTGGAGAAATATTTAACCCTTAGCTGGCAGGCAGTGATCCCGCTGCCTGGGCAGCTACTCTCGGAAATGATGCTGCCCATTGAGCTCCATCTCCCTTGGTCCAACAAAGATCACATGTATTCACACAGGAAGCAAAAAGCAGAGAAAAAATAGCATAAAAAGAGCCTGCAGCTGCACATCCAGTCAGTCGCACTTCATGATGTGATCAAAACATGGATAATTCTCAGAGTAAAGCAAGTATTATATACTGAGCAAAATGCTTCTGGACAAATCATGTGAAAGCATTAAAATAAAATTTCCTCTTTATGGACTGACTGTCAAATGACATAAGTCAACGTTATCAAGCCTAGCAGCAAACAGGATAATAACAGTTCAGTGTTTAATATATTATAATGTCATTGATTTGGAGTTGATTAAACAGCTTTATTGATGTTGTATATACTTCCTCATGACTTCAATTAATCAGAGTTTCTTCCATTAGTTAGATCAATTTGAAGATTCTTGGTATTTGGCTTTCCTAACGAATAAAGGATGTTGGCGGAGTGACTGGTTAATGCAATCCTGAGCTCTGGGTGGGTAAGAAGGTTACAAACAACAGCGTGAAAAGGGTAAGAGAAAATCATTTTGAAGACAACACTCCAATTAGACAAAGGAGATAAGAGACACATTTTTCACTTTATGTGGGTAAAGTTTAGTTTATCACCCAGACGGTGTGCAGAGAGAAGAGAGCACAGCTGTATAAACTGGTGGCAAGAACATGCCTATCCACAAAAACACATGTTCACTGACATGAGTCTATACAGGCGTGGATTTTCATGGTAAGATAAGGAGACAGACACACACACACACACACACCCTAATGCTTGTTCCACACGGAGGAAAGAGACACTGGCATGTAGGATTACTGGGTGAGACCAGAGACAAGTGTTGGCTAAGTGTGGCTCATGCTCTGGCTTACTATTGACAGATAAGTGTGGCTGGCTGGCACAAAGGTTTACTGCCGCAACAGTAAAGTGAGGATCACACGCCAGCTACTGACGGACAGATGTAGTTAGCAGACACAAGCACTGCTGATGGAGCTAAGTGAGCTTAGGACACACCACAGGCTTCTTACAGGCAGCAGCGTGAGCAACACAGCTGCTTGGCATCACATCTTATGATAGCCGGATGTAAAAACTGCTTAGGAATGTATTATATTTAGAATTAGTACCTTATAAATGATACATAATTCATTTATTTATGTATATAATCCAGAGTAATAGAGTTAGAGTAATTTATTATTGCTACATTACTTTGCTGTCTCTCCTTACTCCTTCAGCATCCATCTGTTGCAGCTCATGGGCATACATTGTTATTCACCATAACAATAAATAGGCCTACAACATATTCTTCAATGACTAGTTTAACTTGCCGTGACAGACTGCTGCAGCGTCATGTTCAGTTTGTTTGAAATGTGGAATAATGTTTTGTGCACCGGACAAGAATTGTGAGTTTATCCTCCATTAATTTCACTGAACAGTAGATGAAAAGCAGAAGCAGCATTTCCACTTCGAAGAGTACTAAATTGGAATAGACATAAAAAACGTATTAACTATTCCTTCGAAAGGCGTCTGCCAGCATGCACGGCAATAGTCATGTATTTACATTCAGATCAAGTATATGTGGATAGATGAAACATGGATGAGAGTCACCAGTATACATTAACTATTAAAAAGAGCCCCCACAGAACAGCTCAATTTCTTTTTCATACATTATATGAGTTTTATTATATGATATTGTTTATTGAATTAGTTATTTAATTTTTTTGTTAAAAGGCAATATTTATTCTATTTCCAGCGGGGGAAGACTATGTATACATTGATAATTCCCTCCTATAGGCTTCTGTTTGATAAATTATTAATCAATACTCTTCTTTTCTAACTACCTTAATACTTATGAGCATGAAGTTTCCAGCAGCTCAGTGATGATTACACAAAAAGCATCAGTGATATAGGCTACTGCAGTAAAATGCAACACAAGAATACTGAAAAATGGTCCATGTGTTGTCTTGATAGCAGATGTAGGGCAGATGTTGCACAATTCACCTCTCTTAAGCATTTTCTCTACTATGCTTCCCTCACAGAAGAATTCACCTGCAGTATTTTTGACATATTTAACAAAACCCTAACCCTAATGGTGATAAGCCAAATACATTCTAGTAGTTTCTAAAATAAATGAGCTTATACTTGTATGAATGTAAACAGGAGCACAAAAAATGATGAGGTTAGGTGAAAGTTCTCTACATTTTTCTTTGCTTTAACATAATATTCATACTGTCCTTTTTTACTGAGCTGTAAAGACACAAGCTAATCCATTCAAAGCAAACAATTACGCTTTGATGAACCAAAGTTATTGCATCATGAGATCTTCTGAATGATCTATTGCATTTGACCTCAGAGTCTGAGCTCTTCAGACCATAAGAGATCTAATGCTGATGCTCTTCTTATTGCTTCTTTCACTCCTATCAACTCTGCTTTAAATGTCATAAGAAATGCTTTTATCTAAACTGAATCTAATCTTTGAGGCTGACAAGTGCTTGAAAGAGCTTCATTTCTGTAATGTGATGGGTAAATTGGAACTACATCCATCACACAGCTTTGTTTCTGAAGTTTTTGTTCCCAGTCCTCTGACTGAACATGTTATGAACCACTGTGTACTAGCCTTTATGATTCCAGTGGGGGGCTTTGTGGGTCTCTGTGTGGTATGCTTTGCAAATACTCAATACTCTATCCTGCCTTTGAATTAAAGGGCCTCACATAGAGAGAGAAACTGTCTATCATAGTGAACAAAGGGCCAAAAAAAAGAAAATTTGAAAAGGACGAGAGGGACAGTCTTGACATTTAATCTGTACAAATATTCTCCCCAGCAGGCAATAACCACAGTCTTTTAATCTATCCCCAGAGCAATAACCACTGTCATCTCACGCAGCCGTGGGGTAGTGAGCTGTACTGACCAGTCAAGAACTCTATTGACTTTAGAAGTCCCCTGATATGACATTAAACTCCATCTACTTGTGAAAATGTGTCACTTTTTAAAGTTAGCTTGAAGAGTTATGTAGTAGGACATTTCGGTCACTTTTAAGAGACACCGGCAACAGTGCATTGCAATTCAAAAGCCCTTAAGCCTGTAAAAACCACAATATCTATCTCGTTTAATACACTTTTATTTAAGTATTAATGCATTTGCTCCTAATTCATCTTTCAGTGCTGAGTTTTGTAATATTAAGACCATGTGATTAACAATAACATGAGGAAAGTGGCTCTAACTCTGCAGTCCTGTATTACTGGAACACCTGATTAAAAAAAACAAAGTACTACTGATGAAATACCGGACCACTAAGAGTTTCCTGCACAATTCCCAGCTATTCTAACAGCAAAATGACTTTTTCAATGCATCCATTGGATACCTTTCAGTAGGACATTCTTTACATTCTTCTCATCTGTTCTTATGAAAATAAATGAAAACAACCCAGATAGTACATTGCACGTGGATGCGGTGTATTATCACGGCGCTGCATGCACATCCAAGTGCTTAATATAGATTTTGAACATATTGTGCATGTATGAATTGTGTCCTAAACACTGCCAGTAGCCAGTTAGATCTAGTTTTAGTCATGCAGAATGCACAGATATAACTTTAAAACACTTATATATGTGCACTCTTATAGTTTGGTATTCCTATGTATCCTCCAGGTACAACTTCCGCAGTGCACACGGCTCCAGCACCGGGCTTTACATTGGCATTTACTGCCGAAACACTAACGGACACCGGAGAGGGGCCAAGTTCAGGGTTACTGGTCAGCAGCGCACTTATCGCTACATGCAGCATGCAGCATGCTCCAGGGAACAGCAGTCCTCTACAAAAGCTCTCACATCCTGCAGCACTACTCTCTACCCGGTTAATAAGATAACGCCACTTACCGATTAAAGCATTTAGGAGTATTCCCAAAAAGCATGGAACAAGGCGGCGGCGCCTTGTGGATGCCATTTAAACACTTATAGAAAATATTCCAGCACTTGCAGAAGACAACGTGAGGCGAATAGACGAAAGGTAAAAAAAACCAAAACAATCCACAGAGAGAGAGAGAGAGAGAGAAAGAGAGAGAGAGAGAGAGATATCCAGCTTCAGCTACTACATGTTCCGACCTACAGTGCTACAGTTTGGTGGCTCGCTGTGGTCGAACAAGCTCTCGCCATTTTAACCATCTATCAGGAATCTGTCAGCATCCCGCTCTCTCTCTCCTCCTCACTGACTCTGCTGTATCCCAAAGACAGTCTCTCTCTCTCTCTCTCTCTCTCTCTCTCTCTCTCTCTCTCTCACACACACACACACACACACGCTGAATCTGCTCTCGGAACAAAAGAGCCGACTGCTGACTGCTTCGCTCCCAACGCATGAGAAACCAGACCAAAAACTGAATGAATTCTGACTTATTATATACTAGCAGTAGGTCTCCCACAATATAACTGCAATACTGCTAATAATAGTGAACAATCTTAATCAAAATACCCTAATTAATAATATAAGTGACATCAATGGCCACAATAACAGAACTATGATGTCGACTAATAATAGACTGCTGATAAATAGTCCGGATGAATTAACCGAGACTATAACGTGTGAGGTTTCTAGTGAAGTCAAACAAATCTTTCTTCTATTATATTTAACATATATAATGAAACAAACACAAAAAACAGCAATCATAAAGCATTTTGTCCACACTGAACACATGGCAGCTGTCAGTGTAATTTAATTCAGTTTCATGAAGGAAATAAAAACAGATAATTGAATTCTGTAAAGTGGATGTGTTTTATTTAAAGCTGACGGTTCGGCACATGTGAACCCGATGTGATAAATAAACAAGGAGGACCTCGAACACTCAATTACAACAAAGCAGCGGTTGTTTAACTGTACTCGAACTCCCCCTAGTGGACAAAACAGGTATGTCGGATTTCAACAAAAAACAACAAAAACAAACAAAAAAAATATTCTGCCATTATATGCTCATTAGTCTCTTAATGCTATACTTATATACCTATACAAATAATGTGATCCAATACAACAGAACTGCCTTAAAGTCTGCCTTCTGCCAAAGCTAATAATGTTCAGTCAGAGAGGTATTAATTTAACTACATAGTTATTATTCATGTTTGAACTGGACTGAATTATACTGAGAGGTGTTTGTAGTGTTTCGGTGACTCCATTTACACACATGAGAGAATATTAGAAACAACTTTCAGTATAATGTACTCCAGTACAACCTCAATAATAAACATAAAGTAGAAATTGACATTGTCAACAAAAACAGAAACTGCTGTAACCTGTGCAATATTCTACCTCAATCACATCTGTATAAAAGCTGTATATAGTGTACATACAACTCTAATTCTATTTTTTCATTATATCCTGTATTTTTCTACTTTATTTTAATATAATCAGATAGAATAGGAACTATCTATGCTTTTCTGTCCTGAAGTATGAATTCTATGTTGTTATTTTGCTATAAACCTGACCCATTACATATAATACTATTTGTAACAAGTCTTCTTTGTACTAACCAAGACACCGTGGGACATGGAGAAGACTCAAGTGTCTGCCAGGTACAGTTCAGAAGTGCTTCGACTAGAGATGCTTCTACACCAGGAAATGGAAGAGTTTCTGGGCAGCTCTCCAGCAGGGAATCTGCACCTGACAGCTGTTGTCTACTACATGGCTCTTCTTTGGTCCTAACTAACAAGATTTTTAAACAGTGACATAATCTAAAAAAAGTATGTCTTCTCTCACAGCGTTCAGATTTTTTTCATCCAGGTAAAAATCTTACTTTACTTACATTTTTGTTTCTAGGGCCAGTGCGTCACATTGCCACAGTGGGATGTAGTACACACTGTAGACACTGCTACAGAGGTACTTTATGATTTTACATCACAAGTGCTCACTGCAGTGCACATAAGAATCATCAGTCCCACTGTCCTCCCGCGACCCAAAGCTCCTGTGCTGTCCGTGTAAGATAAAGATAAAGATAGTATAGTCTTTTTATTGTCATTTTCACAGTTTATAAGGCATTTACAGCATTTTACATACATGAAATTAAACTTGACCTCTGCATCCGACCCATCCTATATACATTACTATGTACATTAGGAGCAGTGGGCAGCCTTGGCACCCGGGGAGCGGTTTAGGGGTTAGGGGCCTTGCTCAAGGCCACCTCGGCAGAGCACAGGAGGTGAAACTGGCACCTCTTCAGCTACTAGGCCACACTACATACTGTGGTTTGTGGGACTCAAACCCCAAACACTAACCGTCCCCCGGTGCCCCCATAGCACCCAGTCCACGGGCGGTACGGCTATGTTAACAAGCATTAGCTAACAGCAGCTACATTTAGCAGCAGTTACTTCACGGTCCATTAGGACACTCTTCAAACAGAGAGTTGAGTCTGAGGACATCAGAAAGAAAACTAGAAAACATTTTCTCCATAAAATATGATCCAGTTTCACCAATATTAGTGAATAGTTGGTGGTGTGTGACTTACTGCCGTAAAGCGGTACAGCTGTAGCCTGGCAGAGGAACCATTCAACCTATTACAACAGTGTTCAAAATGATAATGAATCTGTTATTGTAAGGTAGAAAAGTTACATAATATTCCTTTACGTATATATAATTTATTACATTATCCAACACTGCAATGGGGAAACTACTTAAAGGTCGAGTGTGTAACATTTAGGAAGATCAATTGTCAGAAATGGAATATAATATTCATAGATTTGTTTTCATTAGTGTATAATCACCTGAAAATAAGAATAATTGTGTTTTCCTTAGAATGAGTTTTTATCTACAAAGGGAGCAGGGTCCTCTTCTATGGAGTGCGCCATGTTAATTCGCTATGTTTCTACAGTAGCCCAGAATGGACAAACCAAACACTGGATCTAGATAGGGGCTTTCATGTTTTGCAGTTTTGCAGCCACCGTAGTTTATCATTCTCCCCGATTTCTCAAATACAGATGCAAGTTGTGTTCAGTTAGTTCCTGTCTGATCCAACTAAATCCTACACACTGGACCTTTAAAAAAACAGTGTCCATGTGGAAAAGAAACGGCTGCTCCGGAGTCTGGAAAATCTGGTGTCAATGTGGCTTCCTGGGGACAGACCAACTCACCTGGGTTCAAAAGGTTATCCGGGAACAGAAACCAAGCATTGGCCACTGGTCCCTCTAATAAATTGAGTAGCAGATGTTTTTTTTTCCTTCTTTCCATTAATCACCCCATGACCCCTCAGATTTATTTTGCCTGAGCCTCAGTTAAGATCTGACTAAACTAACTATATAAAGTAGTTAAAACAACTCAAATACTGCTCACACAATGGAGCAATAGTTTTCTCATAATGTCTTAGGCTTTATAATAATACCTATATAACTAACAGGGGCCATTTTTCTTCATTATGAGTACCTGAGCATTTTGAAATAAGGGTTTTTATCATATTTTTATATTGCTGTACTGGTACCTTTACCTTATTAAAGGATCTGAGTACTTCTTCCACTCCCCTGAGTGAGGCTCGAAGATAATAGGGAGATTTAACATGTTTTTTTTTGCAATAGTTTTCACTCCTGGCTTATTATTCGGGGAGTGTGGGATTTGTGACCAGGGCTTCCATTAAGTCATAAAGAGAGCTTCAGGATCAGCTGAAAACAGCAGCTGTGACTTTAGTTGAAGACAGTGTACACCAATTAAGGCCATCATTGGTATTTGTTTAATCTGCTGAGAGGGCCATTTCAAACCAGAAAGGCCAGCCATCCCATTAACCTCTGGTAATTGGTACAGTGTGGTTTGTGAGTTGTTGAGTTGGTCAGTGAAATCCCAAAGCTGTTCTGAGAGACTTTATGCTGAGAATGGTGATTTAAAAAAAATAAATACATCTTTTGAGATGTTGTAAGCAAAATATAAGTAGTGATATATAAGTGTGTAGGTGCAAGGTTATGAAGAGGGAATATAATAATATACAATAAGATGAATGATACACAGTATTGAATCCAATCAATAACAGTGCCATCATTTTTAAGCTTATAACGTGTATTGATCCATTTTTGAGGCTGCAGTTTGTGGTGTAGTTGTATTGGATTGCCATATACTCTTGTTTACCGACCACCCATTACTTGAATGGGAAAGATAAAACTATAACACCTTACCTGTTGTATTGGGTGTCATTAGATTTTACAGATGTTATAAACATCTGGACAATAGAGGTTAAATTCTCAATACCACTTCATCATATATCATATCATAAGCCACCATCTATAAAGGCTGTTTATACATTGGCTTTATTAATAATTAATAAATGATTTACTTTAATGCTTTATTGATCAGTTATAAGCCACAAATGAGATCGACTTTGGGTTGTGAAAAAGCTCTTGCTGACGAGACTTTAATAAATGCTTATCAGTTTCTCACTTTCTAATAAGCCATCGTGTCTGCAGATATAAATATTAATAAGAAAATAAAACACAGCAACTAATTTGCACCTTTTGTACCAAAAATACATCCCCTGTATTTTTTCCCTATCCATTATTATTTGCTGTTTTTACCTGTGATAATTAGATTTTACTTACTGTTTTTATTGTTTTTATTGTTATTGTGTGTTCTTTCTATTAATTATTTATTTATCTGTTCTCTGAATCTGGCTTGCAGCATGACAACCCAGTCTTTCACAGTACAGGGCAATAAAGACTGAACTGAACTAAAAAGTCCCGCTGGAGGAGGAAAAACAGTAGCCACAACCTGGCATCCCAAATATTATTATTAAGAATGGCTTAATAAAAACATCAGTTCATAATTTCAACTATTAATTAAACCATTAATTACAACGTGTTAACCATTCATAAAGGGCTGCTTATTGGAAAGTGGTACCAATTTCTCTCAATGAAAATAAAATCATAAATATACTTTCCTGTCACACCATAAAACATAAAAAACCCAAACATTTTAAAGTAATATATCCAGTGCATGTGTGCAGTGTTGGAAATGTCCACAAGATGTCCTCACCGTGTTGAAGACTTTAGTCTTACTGTGAGCTCCTCGTGTTTCCACGCAGGTGACCTGCTGCTCTTCACTATAAACGCCCTGCTGCTCTTTTACACAGTGGACTCACCACATCAACATCACTCAAAATCCTTTCTTTTAATACCTGCTTAATAGGTTTTTAAAAAAACTCCCATTTTTCTAATCTCTCTCATACACACATCATTAAAACACGCACACACACACACACACACACACACACACACACACACACACACACACACACACACACAGACACACCATTTGGCCGACGGAAAAAAACCGTGCCACTCCCCTTTATGTGTGCCTGGTCTTCTCGGGTAGCTCCAGGGAGCCCAGCAGGGTTCAGCTTCAGCGAGGGTGCGTTTGACTGCAAATATGATCCATTTACCATCCAGCAATCTCAATCGGACTCATTGATTTCCAGCGTGTGATCAGCCGATGCCTGCATGGTGGAGTCTCCATCGAAGGGACTGGATCACAGCGGCATCCTCAACTGCCTTCACCCCCACATTCATGAGAAGGTGAAGCCTTTAGAATAACACCGCCCGCCGCTATGAGACGAATAACGGGAAAGGCGAAGGATGAAACTTTGATCGAGCTGCAGAGCGCCACAGATTCACAGACTGGAGGTAATTAAACTCATTAACTTTTAACGGCCTTTAGGGGTCATGAGGGGGTTTATGTCTTGAGATAAATTATAATATTGTTGTCATGAAAGCTGTTTTACTTCTACTGCTTGTAGCTGAGGAAGATGTCACTGCAATAGGTTGCATGCTATTAACTGATAATCCAATTAAAATAAACCTTTAAAGAATATATTAGAGCATTTTAAAGTCTTATAGCAAATCATAGTCTAGAAATGAAATACATAGGGCTACATGAATGTCAAGCTTAAGCCCTTTCATCAAAAGGTTTTTCTCAATAATAATAATAATAATAATAATTTAATTCAAACAGCAAGACAATGCCAGTTCAAGAAAATGTGAGTGTCACTCTGTTACATGTAGTTTGGTTACTTGCTGTGTGCGTGTTAGGCTAATTAAATAACTTTTATAAAAGTAACTTATTTACATTTTGTGCTTGGTTTCAATTTCGCAGCTCATCACTGAGACTGCGCGTAGTTACGTCATACATGAGCATAAAGCTGGAGAGTTGGGGAGGATTTGGATTAATTAGAGTCATCTCAGTCAGAGTTCAGACCTGTCAAATCCCAGTGGATGCTGCAGCAGGAGGGATAAACCCACCATAAAACAAAAAAAACAACAACAACAGAGGAGTTTATTCTAGCTGATGTGTGTTTGTCATTTTACAGCAAGTGATCCCAGGACAAGCCTGAAGGCAAACAGATAAAAAAGACATCCTGGATGTTTGTGGGATTATTTAGTCTTTTGCTCTGCATGCAGGGATATCCCTTAAAACTTGTGACTGTGGGGCACAGGAAGGTCACACTGCAGGTATTTCCCAAACTGGGGCAGATTTGAATCAGACGTCATCACGGTAAAATCTTAGTAGGCAGAATGTCCCAACTCCAGAAGCATTTTCATCTCTTTTTCAATTGACAAAAGGACAAAATGATCAGAAATGTAGCATGTGATGAAAAAAATACATCCATCCTAATCTTGTATGTGTGTCCACGTCTAACGGGATTACCTCCTCTGAGATGGTCAGGCTTCTTTGCTCAACAGCAAACCACATTCGATGTGAGTGTTTCAGACAGCATGTACACCAGAATCCATCTAGAGGTCAACAGTTTGTCATAGCTTTCAGACATTAGTATGATGGAATTTAAATGGTTTGGTCATTATTTGTTGTTTTCATGTACATAAATCTCAGAGGACACAAGAACATAAGTAAAGATGAACAGTTTCCACTTCCATGGAGCTCCATTTGTCTTAATAGAGGAGGTATGTGGTCTTGTAAGTTCGGCATTGTGTCTCCCATAGCTCCCATTGTATAGACGACATTTCTGTAGTGGATATTAGTGGTTGCATTCTTGCAATTAGTTGAAACGTTAGTTATACATCTACAGCTAAATAGAAAGTGTGGACAAATGGAAAGGCCTCTTTTTGTAGTGACAGACTGATTGCTCCACCACAATGTGAGGCACACTAACAAGTTCTAATTAACAATGCATGAATCCAGAAACTAATTGTTATCACCATTTCTAAGAAAAAAGATTAGTGTGATGTTCAGTAATAAACTGGTGGCACTGAAATGTCTGGCTAACACGGTCTTGGTGCGAACACGCTGATTTTATTAATACTCCATGTCACACTAGCAGAATTCCTCATTCGAACTTGTTTTACCCTCTCGTTGACATTTTAAACTCTGAACTCAAATGTGCAGTTGGTAAACTCGTCTGCTATCTGTAGTCTTAAGTAATTGTGCCATGTCAGAAACGTGCAAGCTGGGAAGCTATGAAATGAAAAGCAAACCACACACGGAGGATCCTTTAAGATACTGGAAGTGCATGGAGCTCACTATCTTTTGACCCCTGCTTGTCCCCTGCATTGGAAAAGTCTGGTGCTCTCCTGATAAGAGCAGTGCTGCGTACTCCTGAAATTTAACAGCTTTTCTTTTCTTTTTTCTTTTATTTTATAGAATCACTGATCTTAACCGACGATCAAATATAGAATAAGTCCAAAGGTCCATTTTAAGCATCATTATGCTGTAATATTTTAGGTGCATCTTAGAACTTTATAATTTAAGGTTTAGTTATAGAAGATATTGATTCTATCATCTTTGCTATAAGGACGTAATCCCATTTCATGTTTTTATTATCCACTTTAAGTGGTCCTGATTACTATATGAAAAGCCACTTAAATTACGTAACCAAGTTCTGAAATCACTTAAAGAAAACTAAAAACCCTCAGAGAGGAGAATGTTTTTTCGTTTTATACTTAGTGTTCTTTGCCAAGCTAGAAATGCAATTGAATATATGATTTCCTAGAGGTCATTTGATATCTTAACATGTATAATAGCACACCTGTATCATAACCGTACATCTGTCTACCTAACAGCAGGATGACATCACCCAGTAGCACTGATAACACAGGATCCCTGACAGACGATTAAGGGATATGAAAAATAGAGCTAATTTTGTCCATCAGAACTAATGTTGAATCTCAGTGTGAGCGAACATAATGAAATCTCAATCAGACTTTTCCATTTGTAAATTCCACACTTGTCAATCTGTTAATCAACGAGTTGTTAAAAAAGACACGTGCCTGTTTATCTCGAGTGAGCTGTAGGTTAATGGACTGTTCTCGTTCTGAAAAGGCTCTTATCAGGACAGACCTTCAGCCGCATGTAAAAGAGGAAACAAAGGAAGAAGAGGAAGTGGTCTGTCCTCACCTTGGTATATGTGTGTTTTCAGTGTATTGCCTCGTTCACAGCTGCCCAAACACTGATTTACAGTCATGACTGGCATCCTACTACCGGACGTACACCAGATGCACTGTGACATTATATACAGTTTGGATGATGGTTGTCTGAACCTAAAACCCCTAAACACTGCTTTTAATTGGGCATGCAATAATTCTTATCAAAGACTCCCCTGTAAAGTAGTCCCAATAGTAATTAGTCATATTTTAAGGAATTTGCTTCCATTTAAGGTGATTTCACTCTGCTATCTGCAGTTCAGCCGATGAAGTCATCTTCCAGTCAGAGGTGAAACAGAGCCAAGGAGTTGCTATGGCAACAGGCCTTGTAATTGTATTACCCCCTTTGATGGAGGTATGATACTAAATAAGACATGGAAAGCAACCCAGATTTTTTTTGTGTGTGTTGTTTTTCTTTTTAGATTAAGATAAAATGTTCTGGTCTAAATTTAAAACACACGACTCCCCTCTGCCTTGACCTATTTGCCTGGCTTTTACAGGGCCAGGAAACACTTAGATGAGGGAAAACAAACACTCTCGTAGGGCATTAAATTATGTTTTATGCATGTGAGCTGTTTATAGAAAATGAGGATCTTTAGGAACTATATTTGTCTTATAGTACACTTCAGAGTTTTCATCATTTCCATCACAGTTTATATGTCTATAAGTGTGATGGAGATGTCTAGTGTATGTGTCAAGTGACTGATGTATAATGTTAACATGATTTAAGTTCATTCTAAGATCCCAACATCCATAAGTTTAGAAATAGAAAGACAAAATAATCTATTCAGTGTCCACTGCAAACAAAGAAGGCCCAAAAACAACTACATCAAGATCTAAGTCAACAAGCAGTAGATAGAAAGAAATGTAATCGAGTGATCCAAACTAGGAGAAGCACAACTTACTGGCGTCAGAAAGTTTACCGATAACACATCGTTGGTATGAGTTTGTAAGCAGGTAGACGGGTCCAAATGGCTGCAGTCCAACTATTTTCCTCTGCTTGGTCGTTAGAGTCTCCAGAATGTGCCTCTTTGGTGTAGATCTCTTGAGCCTTTTCTTCACTTTGAAAACCATGTCCTTGACATAGTATTGCACAAACTTGACAATAATTCCTCTTGGTTTGATTTCAACTAAATTAAAGTTGCCTACTCTGATTTTAAGGCAACAGATAATAGATAAACAAGGATACTTTTACCCTCTCATTCTCACATGAATCATATCAAAAACAAACAACCAGGCCAAAGATTTCATATCATGCAAGTGTAATGGAGATTATACATGTTTGAACATTTGTATTGCACATGTATTTGTAATCATGGTTAATTCTTATTCTTGATGTATAATATAAACTTGTTTTATTTCCTCTTAAGTTTGAATATTTTTGTCTCATGTAATCTTTACCATAGTAAACCCTAGCCCGATTGTTCCCAAAGTGTCATAAATATAACACAAGCGTTCATGGAGTGTACGTGATTAAAAGTCAGTTTAAGGTTTGTCAGTGCAGGGAAATAAAACACATTTGGTCATGTAGCGATATTAGAAACAATGGAGCCTCTGAGAGAGACCGTTCTTCCTGTGGGAACGTTCCCAAAAAACGTGAGGTTGGAGGAGAAGAGAGAAAGTTGCTAATTTGCATAAGTCAGAAAGGTCAGGACAGATAGTGACGCAGGGAGACAGCCCTGGCTACAGAAAGTATCAACAGGACAGAGAGACGAGATAAGACCCTTTAAGGTATAAAAAAGGTAAACAATATCTCTCGGTGTGCACATTATGAACTAACCTCGATTTTGTACCATGCTCCCTCTCGTTCCTCAATGTCCAAGTGGAACAGCAGAATTGCACCAACACACGCAAGAAACCGACTTTCTGTGTCTTTAATCTGTGGTGACCAGTACTTTTTTCTTTAATGATGCCTTCCTCAACAGACTATGGATGATATCATGGTAGTGTTATATATAAACATGGTATTTTTAGTGTGTAATGTTGTGTTTTATGACGATAATACATTATTCCCCTCTAAGTTTGTGGTATTTTTCGCACTGTTCAAGCTTCCCGGGGATTGTCAGGAAGTGGTGATAAGAAAGGAAATGTGTATTCTTCATGACAACACAAGCCGGATGCAAACACAAAAACACTACGCACCCTTCAATTACACCACTTACTAAAAAGACTGTTTACTTATCATGATTCATATGAGATTATATTATATTATATTAATATCAGTTATTTGGTATAATTTTACAGTACCATTTTGAAAATTGATCTTAAACTTTGAAACTGAGTTTTTAAATCTTAGCAAATGTGATTCAACAATCAATATGTGTTATGCCTCATGTATTCACTCTGGCTTTTTTGACTGGAGTAGTTTATGAATTTTTCCTTTTTGCAGATAGTTAGCTGGCTCGACAGGAAATGTTGTTAGAGAGATAGAGAGGATGTCTTGTCATAGAAGACCTAAGCCTGGTACGAGCTCAGGACGTCGTGGTTTCACTGTATCATGGTATGCACCACGCCTGCTTCACTATCAGAAACTCATTATACTCATGTTTTAGTATTACATTTAATATTTCAATCTAATGCTTTACCATTTCATATGTGAGTGCCTGCCACATTTGCCTAATGCACCCTAATAATCAAGACAGGCACTCAGCTTGCCTGATGCTGTAGTGGTTGACTTTCAGTGTGCCTCATTACATTAAAACAGTACATCAATAATTCATATACATCTACACTCAACTCCTGCCTACAGGAGAGTTGTAGGGCAATCTGTGACATGTTTGTATCGCTTCCCTTGAGAAAATATTTAGGTTGTCATCATCCATCGAGCTGTGGTTAGTTTGTCTGGGTTTGTTAAAGTGCGAGGCAAAAAAAACTGGTGTATCTGTTTGAGAGGGGTAAGCAGGGCGGTCTAGCTAAGTGCCAACCTGATGGAAGAGCAACACGAGAGCAGTTATTGGGGCTTTTTTCACAGTACACACCCACACAGCCTGCTTTGAGTCATAGTGAAAAACAATTTGCTTTGTTATTGAATCAATCCATTGCATAAGTTTCTGGTTATACCCACTGCTTGTAGATGCTGTGCTGCAGATGAAAGCCCCTGTCTGATTGGCACAAGTGATAAAACGCTCTGCTGTACTCTTAAGATGTTTATTTTCTCTGCATTGATTCGTGTAAGTAGTGCCCTGGGCATTGTTTTACAAGTGAGACTCTTAGATGTGTTTTGCAGTCAGTCAGAATGCCACAGTACTTTGTATTTCACCTTTCCTGACCTAACCTAACACTAACCTGTGTGTATCTGTCTGTCCTTTCAAAGATGGTTCCGCAGTGTTGACCGCATTCAGGATAAACCTGCACTCAGGTACGGGCAGATCAGAGGCTTTATGTGACGCCTGTCTGTCCGTCCTCTCATCATCATCCTCTCTGCTGTTGCTCTTTTTATCTGCTTGCTCTCTCTTCATGCCGCACTCTCCTCAATAATGGACCGTATGTCTGTCCCTGTGTCTGTTCTGTTAATTCTACTCTGCTTTCCGGTTAGTCTGCTAATCAGACCCAGATCTCTGCGTGTCTGTCTGCTTTTGCTCCTTCTATCTCATCTGCAGAGCCTGGCTCTTGGTAGTGATGTGTCCTGTTTTCATGGAGTGTCAAATCTGCACTGATGCATGCGCTCATATACTGTATAGAGACTGTGTAAATGTGGTAATGTGTAAGGACTGGGTGATATATACATTTGCTATACTGTTTATACTGTGATAACTCTCTCTTCGATAGTTCTAGTATTATGCCATTGTGAGCAATGTTGCAAATCAACAAGCAAGTTTTATTTTATTATTATTTTGCTTTTATATTCCTGTCTTGTTATTATTTCCATGAAGAGTTACTCAATTGGCTTCCCAGATAAAGTATTATATTACTGTTATATGTCTATATCACAAGATACGGTCACATATACCATTACAGAGAATTCTGATCATTATCGTTCACTAGTGTCATGTTCTCAACTGGGGTACAGTGGTGGAAACGTATTGATGTCTTTTACTAAGGCAGAATGAGTGGGATAAAAACAATGTATAGACTGAAATAATAATCCCTTAAAGAAAATAATCCCTCTCACTCATCCTTTATAGAAGTGGTTTCTGTATCTACCCTGTCCTCTGTCTGTATCTTGTTATTTTTCTGTGTTCAGAAAGTCTGGCCGTCATCTTTTGGGGATTGGGTGTTTAGCCCCAAGCCAATAACAGCATGCAAGGTGTGAGGGGGAGGGATTCTATAGAAACGCATCCAAGAAGAAGCCACAAAAATGGCGGACACAGCGCGTGCACCCCTGGTGATGTTTAACCAGGGAGGAGTGGCCCACTTTGAAGTTGACTTTGATGTAGGAGAAACTAAGGTTGTCCTGAAACTTGAAAAAACCCCTATCTAAAGCCAGTGTTTGGATTGTCCTTTCTGGACTACTGTAAAAGCATGCTGGTTCAACATGGCGGCCTCTGTAGAAGAGGACCAGCTCCCTCTTTAGATAAAAACAGCTCATTGTAAAGTTAACGAAAACACAATGATTCTTATTTTCAGGTGATTATACACTAAAAACGTGTCTATGAATATTATACACTGGACCTTTTGAGTAGAAATGCGAAAAGTGTTAGCAGAAAAATGTGCTTACAGTATTAGAAGTACGTTATATTTTGTAAGCTGGTCATATTTTTATACACAGAAGTTTGGTCTTCAAAGTAAATAAAAAGCACAATGTTTCCCTATGAAATGTAGTAGAGTAGAAGTAGGATAAATTACTTAGTGACATTCCAGCTTATGATAGCTTCTTGATTTTGAAAAATATGTATTATGTCTTATGCTTGTGTGTGAGGGTAAATGGGCGTGTGGGTGGCTGAGATATCCTCTTACATCCTCTTGTTGGACAAATACTAGAACCTGGATGTCACTTCAGATTGAGAGATGCAGGTTCCCTTTCATAACATTTGTTTTGATGACTCACTATGGGATACACAGGGGTCGCTCTCCTGCCAGCTACACACGCTGGCATGTACAATCAAAAGTGTGTAGTACTAAATGTACATCTTGCATGTTCTAGGGGCGCAGGAATTAGAGGAGGATTTTCTGTTGGGAATGGAAATTTCATCAGGTTGTAGTGCATTAGGTTTTCAAATGATTCGGCTGGGGAATAGTGGATTTGTTTGCATGGACAGAAAGATAATGCACAGGCTCTTTTTTTTGTTTTGTTTGTGCATGATCAGCACATTCCTCGGTGAACTGATGTAATGGCGCAAGTGGCCTCCTACTCTGATATACTGTAGACCGACTGTATATTACCACCACTGATTAATTTAATTAGTCACTGTGAGGGAGAATTGTCTGACCCTAAATCTGATCACTCCTCCCTGGCCGTTAATGCTCTGGCTCTCGGAAGAGAAGCAGAAATTCTGGACCTGTTGACCATGGGAATATCACTGGGTATCCTGCAGGTTCCCAACTTTAAGAGAAGATTTGAGGAGAAGTGGGGTAAGACAAGAAAAGCTTTGTCCGTGCTTGGGGAGTGGGATTTTTGCATTTTCCTTCTAGAGAACCTTTTACGGATCTTTTACAGAAGATGTATTTGACTTCTACCTCTGCCTGCCAGGTTGATTTTAAAAGGAAGATTGTGTCTTTTCTCATTTTGAGAAGATTATGCGTATTTTATGAAAGGGGCATGGATATTATTAGCTGTTTCCAAGCCTATTTCTAAGTCATTAGATATGGTAGTTGTTTGGAAGCTTCCCAAAAGTGAACAAATACACATAAAGCTGGTATATTTTAGTAGAGCCTTGTTACCGGCACTGACCACAGTGCAGAATGTAATATTTACTGTCGGTGCATGTTCAGGCTGCCTCAAATATACCTAAGGTGGCCTTGCAGCCTATAATTGATTTTGTCCTCAAAAGGGAACATATTGATCTTACACACCAAGATCATATGACTTGTCAAGGAGCGTGGTGGTCAGTATGTGAAAACCATTACATAATATTTTCTGTGGTTTTGGAGGGAGCTTTGCAAAATCTGAAGCACTGAACCTTAGTAAAATCACCAGAGTAATTTTGGCTTTATCTTGAAGGACAGAATTTTTTAACAAGACCTTGAGTTACAGTCTTTGGCCTTGGAGGTTAAAAGACCCGGGTGTTATTAAAAGCAGGGAGGTTTTAATAAAGACAAGAAACAAACAAGATGCATTATGGAGAGTGTAGGGTCCAGAGACTGTACCAGGGATTGAAGGTCAGCATATCTCTGCCTCTGCTGCTTCTATTTTAACCACTGTTTTTTAAATCTGTCTCTTGTCAGTCCCCAAATTTTACAGAAGTGTAAAAAAAAAAAGCTCTTTTAAGGTGATTATCTCAAGTTTCTATGTGAATCTTGTAGCCAGTGCTAAACTCTGTTCTACAGACCAACAATGGTTGGATATACATGTGTTTTGCATGTGGAAAATGTTGGAATCACTATGAAACGATGTAAAACATCTCTATATCCCATAGTAAGACATCAAGATCAAAAGCAAAAAGAAAGAGGCACATCTCACTCATGCTGCTGGTAGAATCGGTGTTTGACATTAGCTCATGGATTTCTGTTGCTGCCATATCAGGGAGCCATGCTTAGCAGCAGCTGACCGTTTGGGACACTAGTTCCCTTTTAGGCGGTGGTTAAAAGTTTCACTCTGATTCAGAGCCAAGCTCTGCGAGCCCACTAGAGGTTACTGGCATATTTTTTTATGTAGTTGGCCTTCTGGTGGCCGGCATGTATCTCAGCTACTGTAAATAGACAGCAGCCGAAGTGAAATTGGGTTCCTTGGGTGGAAAGTGTGTTAGAAAACAGGTTAGAAAAGTAGTTATTTAGTTCATTTCTACACTCAGAAGCCATGGTTGACTGTAGATTTTTTCATGAATGAATAACAGCATTTGTGCCAGCTACTGTATCTCTGCTGTAGTCTACCGTTGCTGTTGAGCTGTATAAAGGGCTGCTCTGCATGCACGACTCCTTCCTCCATTTATTTGTCTCTCTGTGGAAACAGTTATAACCCACTGCTGGCCCTTTGCTTCTGTTTACTCAAGCCAGACTCTGATAACTGGCTGCTCACAGTTGGAGTAAGACCAAAAAAAGTGAAGCAAAAAAGAAAAAAGTGGAAGAAAAAAAACTGTAGAGAATGAAGAGAAATTCAGCTGCACGGTCAACGATGCTTCCCACGAGCCCAGTGGAAAAATCACAGTGTCATATGACCCTTGTACTCTGGAATTAATTTGGTCTGAGTGATACGGCATATTTTCATTCCTTCCTAGTGAGTCTCCAGACCTGTCATTGAGCACCCAGATGGAGACACACACAGCCCCTCTCTCATTGGCTCACACTGCTGCCTGTCAGGTCATTGTGTCTTATCAGAGGTCTTGGTGGCTGCGTTGAAGCTGAAGGAGGCTGGAGCTCTTTGAGTCCTTTGTGTACTGACCGTGATTCATTTAGGGGGAGTTAAGGCTTCTGATACAGCAGCGACCCCAGCCCCGTGGGCCCCTCCCCCGTGGCTGATGTATTCCTGCAGCCTCCCCCACAGGAAGTGCCACTTTCCCACCAGTCAAGAATAAGAGGGGAGCGAGCAGAGCAATGCTACATGAGCACATTCCCTCTGCCAGAGTCTGCCACGCAGGGAGAGGGAGGCACTGCTGGAATGTGGTGTGCCATTGTATTTGAGATGAAGAGGAGAGTGTGTGCTTTTGCCGCTGCCTTTGTGTTCCTCATATGTCCCTCAGCCCCCTATAAATGCTCATCAATATGGCGAGAGTTTGTGTCTGCTGCTGTTGCCAAGACACTGTAGGATTTTTACTGGGCCCTTGTTAGACTGAATTTGTCTGAGATGCACCCGTGGCCATTACAGTTATTGGCTGGCTCATTACTCTTAAAGGGATAGTTTGGTTTTGAGTGAACCTTATTATTATCCTGCATACCACACATCCTGCATGGATATAAACATATCTTAACTTAGCTTAGCTAAATTACTGGATGTCGGTGCGATGAGTACAGAAGAGTATCTGCTCCATTGCTCAAAAGGTTTAATAATGTACTGCCTGCTTGTTATGTAACATTTTTCTACAATATTAAATAAGATATAATATAAAATTCTAATGATGACATTGTTTTTGGAATTATTGTTTTCCCTATTTAAGTGTAGGTCTACAAGACATAATTTTATTTTTCATTTATTTTTTGTATTTGTTTTGCAGATGAAAACGGTGGAAATGGTATTCCATTATCTGAGAGGGTGACACTGCCTGGACATGCAGAAGTAAGTTCCCATCATTAGGAACTGGTTCACACTTGGTTCCCATGTATCTGTGGGTATTTCGACACACTCACAAATTGTCAAGGAAGAACTGTGACAAAAATACACTTTCTTCTATCTAATCTAACTCTTGTATGTCTCTACAGTACAATACATACAGCTAGCAAGCCGGTTAGAATAGCTTAGCTCAGCGTAAAGACTGGAAACAGGGAAAAGTTAGCCTGGCTCTATCTGGTAAAAGAAAATCTGCATAGAAATACCTCTAAAGCTCATAATTAACACATGATATCCATTTGTTTAATCCATAAAAAAAGTTTTCTTTAAAAAAGTTTCTCTGATGGCTTTATGTCAATGGTAAGAGCTCAACTTGATTTCAGTCTTTGTGCTAATAGTAGCTTTACAATTACTGTATTTATTTTGATTTGATCTGTTACAATCCAAAGTCAGCTGTCTTATATAATATTTTCAGCAATCGATAACGGAGGTGGCTTTAAATATTTCCAGATCCTGTTTTTTTTACCACAAAAATATTTATGTCACTGTTTATGTTATGTGTAATTTGTAGGCAGATGACTGACCTTTTGCTGAATCACCGTTCTCATCACTGAGTCACAAGACCTGTGTCTCACAAAGCTCTTTTCATCTCTCTAACAGCAAGACAGAAATAAACTGTCGCTGCTCAAACAGGAACAGTTGTCAGTCTGTTGGGTTTTCAGTGATACAGTGAGGCCAACAAGCAGATGCTTTATCCTTCTTAATAGATAACACTGATTATATTATGTTTCTGTGATGTATGACTAGGGAATGGAACACTTTCCCACCAGTGATATAGTGTCTATTAAGCACTTTTTAATGCCCTCATTAGGTCAGAACATGAACAATAACGAGCAGGGTCCACACCCTTGTTACAGCGAGGTCTGTTAGTGGATGTGAGGGTCTGATAAACAAGCGGGGTGGGGTTCAATAAACTACTGAACATACTGGGTGCTCCACGCCTGACAACAATTTATAGTATAGCTCTTTGTCACACTTTCTTTTTTAACACTTATATAGAGCTTTATATAATATTACCAACTAGTTGTTCTCTGCCTTCGGATATGTGTTTTTCTGGCCTGCAAACACCAACATCATAAAATCCAACTGGACCTTTGTTTACGTCATAGTTGTTCATTTTTTGAATGTTTTTTTAACATTCACAATCTATAACTCTAGCCATATCTTACACGTGGCTCCTTTAAGACTGACTGAAATAAAGAAGTTGATATAGAACATGTAGAGCACATTTCTCCTCCACCATCAACTATTTTTATATAATGATAGGCTGTGATTGTACAGTGTCCAAAATGTCCTGTTTTAATGTGGTTTTTCTACAGTCATCGTGGCACTTTTCTAGTGCACTGGCAGTATCTGTTGTTCAAGTATTGCGTGTTCCCAGTATTTCATGTCCGTTTACTTTCACTTCCCATCAGAAAGCTTTAAGTGTTATCTTGTGCCTGTTGTTTCTCCTTCAGACAGACAAGCTACAACCAAACAAAGACACCGTGTTCTTCAGGGATGGAGTTCGAAGAATAGACTTTGTGTTGTCTTATGTAGATGACAAAGATGGAGAAAAGAAACAGGTAAAGCCTTGGACAATGACTACATGACTTTCAGAGTCATCAGATCGCTGTACTGTTCACACTACACAACTATCGGTCTTATATCAGGAGTCCTGATGTCATAGTATTCACACTATGTGACTTATCAGCAACAGGGGGTCCAACAGTCACAACATCTTGCCCAAGCAGGCTGTCTGGTTTCCTAACTACGTTTCATCATGATTATTTAGGAAAGTATTTTAAAACACACACAAAGGGCAACCATTTACAGCATGTTGCCATTAGAAACTGAGTGCAATAAGCTGATAATTAGCCTGATCAGCCAACATCAGTAATCAATACACACATTATTAAACCATTAATCAAACTAATAGCTAACAGCTATCAACGTCAGAGAACCTTATCATACTATAGCAGTTATAGCAGGGTCTGTCCTAGGTTTCTGCCTTTTAACAGGCAGTTTTTCCTTGCCCTTGTTGCCAAGTGCTTGCTCATGGTGGTACTGTTGGGTCTCTGTAATTAATGTTTTAAAGAGTTCGGTCTAGACCTGCTCTATTTGAAAAGTGTCCTGAGGTAACTTCTGTTATGAATTGGCGCTATACAAATAAAATTGAATTGAATTGAATTGAGTTGCCCAGTGTTTCTGTTACTGTGGCAAATTGTTAAAATCGAATTAGCAATTTTAATTAAACTAAAAGTTTCCTGCACCAAACTCCTTTTAAGAAATATTACATAATAACAATTCCTCACATGTTCATAACAACATAAACAACACTAAGGGGCGTCATATGTCGACAGCCTTCTTGTCAATTTGGCATCAATAAAATCCATAAAGATTAACTGTATTTGTGTGACCGGCTGTAGCTCGTTGCATACAACACGACCAGATGTATAGCCTGCTACATTTTCTTGGGGCGTCGCACGTCAAATCTTTGATCAGTTTACACATGAAATTCCTCATGGTAGCGATTTGTCTCTGATCTGGGGACATTTGGCTCCCAAAACAGTTGGCAAGTGACAAAATTAGGGCTAAAAGCATGTAGTTTGAACTCGGCTTAAGTGCAACAGAGAAGTTGCCGTTAGTTGACTACTCAGCATTTTACAGTGTACCCAGTGACTAACTGTGGTACTGTTGTTACACAATTTATATCCACAACAGGAATACATGGTCCAAAAAAAGGAAGTGAGATTCAGATTATGTATTTTCCATAGATACATGACATTTGTGACCTGAAGCAATTATTGAAATGAACAGATTTTAAATATTTTCCCTGTGTGTAACAGAGTAAGAACTTAGTAGAAACATACCAATTATGTCACATTTTTACAATTTTAAAGCGACTATAATAATAATATTTGAGAACTATTTATCACAGTGTGACAACATGAAGGGGGTCGCTCGTAGTGTAGCAGTGCAGTCGACAACTTTACTGCTTCGTTTCAAGTCTCGCCGCTGTTAATAATTAATTAATTAATTAATATTTTTTTCAGCTCAGCATTCAGCTGTTGTCACTGAAAATACTTTAAAAATCCACTGAACGCTACCTGCTCAGCAGCAACTGGCAGATAGACACAGTTAACGACTAGCTGGTGAACGCGAAGGAACATTCAGCCGCTAAAGATATTTTCCTGAGGAGTTGATAGAGGCCAAAAACTGATGTAAAAATTCACTTTTTGGTAACAAGCATCAGATCACACTCGTTAATGACAGATATCCAATATTGAAGGACTAGTGCCAAAAGAAAAAACTAGATTTTTCATCCTTAATTCTTATTAACTTCTTTGTATAATTACTGTCTGGCTCTTTACTATTTTACTACTCTTGTGGACTTCTTCCATGGGTGATATTTTGTTTCTTCCTAGCATGAATCACAATGTATCCAATTTGACAGCCAGTCTATACTTCTGTGAATGCAGTTTCCTTGTTATTCCCTGTTACTTTACTAATTTTTTTATAAACTTTTGGTCTAACTTTTGTTCATGGAACTTCATTGTTTCCTGAATTGATCACTATAATTGAATTTGTCGTCCATTACGATGTCCACAGTTTCACAGTTGCTTCCATTGAAGACTTCAATGGCCAACTCCTTATCTTTAACCTTTGTTTGAAGTGTTGGCTCTCTGCATAGCTGTGCACCAACATGCATTGTAAAGGGCTGTTAAAAGTCTTCCTATTTTTAAGTATGTTATAGCTACATCATCATAAGAATATCTGTCCTGGACTTCAATTGAAGTGCCACATTTTTATTCTTATGTATCCAGGGAGATTGTGCTAACTTTCACAGATACACAGCTGGGAACTGCACATTACCACAACAGTACCACAACAGATTACACTGTGCTCATAAGTTTAAACGTTATGTTAGTGTTTCTGAAAAGGCAGCCCTTTGTTACTATAGATAGCTTGCCTATGAACATGTGACATGCAACCTTTGAAAATTGCTTGAAATAGTAGTGTGTGTTTGTGTGTGTATGTTTAAGACTCAACTTTTCTAACATCAGCGTTAATATCTGTTTATTTTGTTTATCTATTCAATCTTAATTGAATGTGTATTTAAAAGGTTTCATGTAATTTTAAAAGCACTTAATGTACTAAAGGTTGGTATAGGTGTTATCGGTATATTATCATACGGCCAGTTCGCACTACATTTTCTTTCCAGGGTCATCCTTCTTCCACTTCAAATTTGGCAGCGTTACATCTAAAACATAAATGTGCTCCCCTGTGCCACCCAAATATCTAACTAGGTCAGTGTCTATTGATAGGGACATTAACTGTCCCCTAAATCCATTTGGAAGTTATTAGTAGTAGTAGTTGTGAAACTTCATGGCCATTATCACACCCACTTCATGCCTCCTGTTTGACCAGTCTCCATTTGTTTGAGTTTAAGATATAACCTGAAAAACAAACAGTCAATGGGAATGAACTTCAAAAAGGCCTCATCTTAAAGAGACAAGTTGTTGTTGTTTAACCTCAGACAGGGGCTTTGTTAAATGTTTCTAAGCATGGATGGTTAAAGGAGAAAACATGTTAAGACTGTATGAGTTTGTGTGGCTCTTATGCTTGCGGTTTGTGTAATTATCCACAGGAAAGGAGGAGGGAGTTTGAGGCCAACCTTGAGAAAGCAGGACTGGAGCTGGAGACAGACGACAAATCGGTGAGAAATTCAACCACAGAGTAGCTGCACCACCTAGTGGACAGCTTGCTATGGCACGCCATATTCTACAGAAAAAATATAGATATATAATATAGCTAATTTTTTTTGTCCTGTCTTCTGTCTGTACTATCAGGACTCCAAGGACCAAAAGACATATTTCCTAAAGATTCATGCTCCATGGGAAGTACTGGCTACCTATGCTGATGTCTTAAAGATCAAAGTTCCCTTCAAGGAGAGCGATATCCCCCATGGTCAGGATGTCCCCCTGGAGTGGCTCTCACATCCTTTCCGTCTGCCAGAGCACATCATGCGGCCACAGCCTGATTACTTTACCTACCCCTTCGACAAGACCAAGACAGACTTCTTCCTCATCACTGACAAGGATACTTTCTTCCCGCCTTCCACAAGAAACAGAATTGTGAATATTTATTTTTTAAAATCAGAATTCACTTCTTAAATCGTAAATATGTGTTCTTTCTAATACTTTAGTATTTATTAATGATCAGTCTCAGGCTGACTGTAGAAGACTTTGTAGAGATGTTTGCCTGTTTTCAGGTGTTTTACTCGGCACTGTTCGTAACTGCTTGCACAACAATGAAGCAAAATATGAAATGAATTTAGCTCAAAAGTTCCTACAAATCCAAATCCCTTAATCTCTTGTTAAATCCCTTCCTTGCTATTAGGTGTTCTACATCCTGGCTCGTTGTCCGTACTACAAAGAGGGTCGGAAAGATAAAGACAAGACGGGAATCAAGCGACTACTCAGCAACGGGACGTACACGGCAGCTTTCCCACTACATGATGTAAGACACACACAAGAAAGAACATAAATATGCAAATGTTAAGTACATTTACTCAAGTAAAATACAACTTTTAGATACTGGCAATTTACTTTAGGACTTTTTACAGATACATCATTACAGGGGGAGAAAACTGTATCTCACTACTATATCTATCTGTACTTCTTGCGGGTTGAGACTGCAACGTACAAGATTTATGATATGATGCTGGGAATATACGTAACCCAAATCCATATTAAATACTTGGCAACACACAACATTAAAATGCTGCTTGTATTTTAACACAAAACACACTGTCAGTAAAATTAGCATATTTGACTGTTAATGCATTTTGTACTACTACCACTGTCACTTATATAAAAAAGTGGTTCCGTAGTAATTAGTGTAGTGTAGTAGTCAATTGGACATTGAATGCAGGACCTGATTACTTTTATTTCAAGTACATTTGTATAACTTGTTTGTGTATTTCCCTGTTACAGAGCACTGATATTTTAATCAGCATAGCGTCAACCTCAGGACTCATTTTCCATCATATTGGTAGTTTATTTGTTCCTAAATAATGAAAAATATGTAGCACAAAGTTACATCTTTTCTTCTTTTCTCTTCAAGGAAAATGTGAAAAACTAAATATATAATAAAAAGAGACAGGTTTATTCACTTTCTTGTTTCATTCTGTCGTTCATGCTCCCAGGTCGTCATATTTGATGACCTGGGAGCATGAACGCCACCTGTTGTGTTGTGTAGCTCCCTCTGGGCCACTTTGTTTGTTTCTCATTTCCCATAATCCAAAGCTGCAGTATTTGACTCTCATCTATCCTTCTCTAGAATGACTGACCCCGCCCTAATTTCTAAAGATCTTTCACTCAGCAGCCCATGATGCATTGTTTCCTTTACTTTCAGTGCCGATATTGGAAAAGGGCAAGAAATGCGGAATGTGAGAGTGAGCGCTACAACTTGTACAACCACTGGGCCAGGTTTCTCTGCTTTTACAAAGAGCAACCTCTTAACCTCATCAGGTAAACAAGCAACACCTGAAGACTGTAATCTTTTGTTTGAAGTCACTCAATATTTATTTTAAAATGTTGTGTTTGATTGTGTGATAGAAAGTACTATGGGGAAAAAATTGGGATCTACTTTGCCTGGCTGGGCTTCTACACAGAGATGCTGTTCTTTGCAGCCGTCATGGGAGTTATATGTTTCACCTATGGTGTGCTCAGTTATGATGACAACATATCAAGGTTAGTACCACCAGAGGGCATCAGGGAGCTGATAATCATATGATAAGTATATGGGCATCTGACTATTCCACCCATATGTGATCTATATATGACCCCCAAAACCATGGGCATAAAGATCCAGGATGTTGGAACCTGGGTGCAGGGATTTCCTCCCATGGCTCACAGTCTGCACACAATCTGTGTCTTATATTGTTATAAATAATATTGTATGCTGTTGCAAAAGACAGAGGTATCCACATACTTTTGGCCATATGCTTGACAGACTGATTTCAATTTTTGTGTTGAGAACTGGATGCTAGATAGATATAATGTTTTTTTTAACTGACAAGTTTCAAGAAATACTGTATTTAATAAAAAAATAATAATAATTATTATAATTTTTTCTCCTTCCAGCAAAGAAATATGTGACGCTGATATTGGAGGCAGTATTGTGATGTGTCCACTTTGTGATAAAAAGTGTCCTTTCTGGAGGCTCAACTCAACCTGTCTCTCATCCTGGGTAAAACATTACACTTAAAGCCATAATATGCAGTATTTGTCTGTTGCTGTTTGTAAAAGCACCAATTAAAGTTCTCACCAGCTTAACTGAGCCACAGAGCTCACCTTTGCTCGAGATCCAAAGAGAATGAACGAGGAGAGGGAGTGATGTTAGTGATAACAGCAAATCAGAGAAGTAAAATGTTAGTTTCTAATTGTTTTGCAAGTGGTTACGTACGAAAGCACAAATCATTTTGGGAGTTTGTGTGAATGCAGCTGAAGCATCGCTAAAGCAACTGCAACTCGTAATGCATCAATGACACAGACAGGGAGCAGAGGAAAGAGATGAATTGAGACAGCGATGTAACATGGTCACTGCCTGGTCATTGTTATACAGTCCTGACCACAAACCCTGCACGCTGACAGAAGGCTGATGACAAGAAACGTCTCACACACAACTAAATAGTAAAGTACAGGCAGAGGGCAGATACAGACACCACCACTCACTTCTAGTGGGTCATAAGTGACGATTGAAAGAGATAATGTTTGTTTGTCTGCATAGTAAGCCTTTAATAAGTTAATTCAGCACCATTCAAATACAACAATTACTTAAAACTATATAAAAGCTTGAATTTCATAACATAAGTGTGTGAAATAAGTAATTTACTCAAATATAGGCAGTAAATTGTATCCTGCTGAGTCAGCAGTATGTCATCCTGTTTATGCTCAGCGTGTCTTCTGCTTCTCTGAGGAACTTATTCTTTTCCATATTCTGTCTTCCAGCAATCCCATCTGTTTGATAATGAGGGAACGATATTCTTTGCCATATTTATGGGGATTTGGGGTAAGTGTCAGTCGATGCCTGTCTTTGTGTGTTTAACCTGTGTACGAGATCCAATTTGGTCCCTCTCTTGTGAGACAGATTTTCACAGTTAAAGCCTTTTCACACTGAAGCACCAACATTTGTCCATACTGTTTCAGCCCAGAGCAACTTGCCAGCACAATTATCTTGTTATGTTCTAAGCAGTCATAGCTTGCCCAGCACACTGTAGGCCAAGGAGAATCATGGCACAGCTGAAACTCATTAAACTCCTAAAACCCAACACAGGCACTCTGTTTTTAGTCAGTGCAAAGGCCAATAATGTCGTAAAAGATCAGTCCAGTAAACACACCTGTACAAAGACTCAAATGTTCTCAGATTCTATTTGTTAGATGTGACTCCCAAACTAAGATTTTACAATGTTTTCTTTCTCCATGTATTTGGCAGTAACTCTGTTTTTGGAGTTCTGGAAACGGCGTCAAGCTCGACTGGAGTACGAGTGGGATTTGGTGGACTTTGAAGAGGAACAGCAACAGCTTCAAATCAGGCCAGAGTTCGAGATCCGCTGCACTAACAGGAGACTCAACAAGATCACTCAGGTGCTTCGAAGCCTTAATTCAAACATGGAAATAAACATGACACATATTATGTACGCTGTGGGTCACAAATAACAACAACAACATGGCTACTTTAAAAACAATCAGTTCCAATAATATTAACTACTAATTTTTCAGGAAATGGAGCCGTATCTCCCCGTCACCAGCAAATGTGCCCGCTTCTGCCTCTCAGCAGCCACTGTTATATTCTGGGTAACTCAATGTTTGTGTATACGTGTGTGTGTGAGGTATATACAATAATGCATAGTTTCCCAGAGTCAACAGCTTTTCATGTGTGTGCGCTCCTCTACAGATTTCTCTGATATTGGCCTGTATTATTGGGGTCATAGCATACAGGCTGGCTGTGTATGCTGCCTTTGCAAGTATCATTAAAGACCCTATGAGGAAGATCCAAGTGGTGGGCAGATTCATCACTCCACAGCTAGCGACTTCAGTCACTGCCTCCTGCATCAACTTTGTCATCATCATGATCCTCAACTTCTTTTATGAGAGGGTGGCCATTTGGATCACTGATATGGGTATAAAGAGATTTAATCTGACATTAACTGTATCAAATACACAAGAATTTGTTTCATCATTTTGTCTTTTCATATTCAAAAAACACGGAACATACACCGTTAACAGATTGCACTGATCTACTATCTGCTGTTTGACCATAATCTTCTCTGTTCGCTTTCTTCAGAAATACCAAAGACCCACCTCGAGTATGAGAACAGGTTGACCATGAAGATGTTCCTGTTCCAGTTTGTCAACTACTACTCCTCGTGCTTCTATGTGGCCTTCTTCAAAGGCAAATTTGTGGGTCATCCTGGTAAATACTCATATATGTTTGGAAAACGGAGCAAACTGAGGAACGAGGAGGTGAGTTTTTCTTCCCCTTTATTGCACTTAACTGAAACACTTAAAGGTCCAGTGTGTAACATTTAGGAGGCTCTTTTGGCAGAAATGAAATATAATATTCACAGGTATGTTTTCATAAGTTTATAATCACCTGAATATAGGAATGACTATGTTTTCATGACCTTAGAATGAGCCATTTTCATCTACAGACGTCGGAGGTCTGCCATGTTGATCCGCCATGTTTCTACAGTTGCCCAGAAGGGACAAACCAAACACTGGCTCCAGATTGGGGAGGTTTTTTATGTTTTTCGCAGCCACTGTAGTTTTTCTTCGTGCTTGGAAGGGGACGGTGAAGTGTTGGAGTTGTAATCTGCATCTACAGTACAACGCCAGATGCCACTAAATCCAACACACTGGACCTTTAAAATACAATGTTGGTTACTTCATGTATTACATTTAGATTCATTCATACAGGTTCATACCTTTCCCCTTACATTTTTTTAGGACAGCTGTATAATCTGGTGTACCAATAGGAAATGCTTTAAATAACAGTGTGTTATATAAACTAAAAACCTCTTGCTGTCCTAGTGTGACCCTGGAGGCTGTCTGATTGAGCTGACCACACAGCTGGTGATTGTTATGGCAGGAAAACAACTATGGGGGAACATTCAGGAAGCTCTGCTGCCGTGAGTCCATCAATTCTTTGTCCTCCACCCAGTCTTAGTTATTCACCTCAGTGAGTAATTAACAATAAGCCACAACAAGAGAATAATTTTCAGTTAAGGCTTTTATTGAACAGTTTGCATGTTGCCGATCTCTATTGCATTAATTGTTTTCATTATTTTTACAAGATCAACATGTTGTGTGCACAAGTTATCATCAAGTGGGTGCATGTAGAATTAGTATCAATTTATATAATTTCCTACTACACAGCTTTCCCACTTCAGATTCATACACCTCAGATTCACCTCGGGATTTACATTCAATAAAATGTTTGCTGCTCTACCTCAATAACACAGTTTATTAAACAATACGTTTTGAAAAAAGAAGGGATACACAGAATTAGACCATGTCTGACTTTACCCATGTTACATGTTCATGGAGAAGATTTACAAGTTAGATTAATGCTTGTGTATTTCCAAGAAAAAGACCTTACTAGCCAAGCTGAATCCTGAGCGTTCAACACACAGATGGCAACAACTTTAGAGAAGACAGCATCAAATGACAGCATATCAGGCTCATACTGTATATGACAAGTTAGAACATTCTGGTGTTTGTAATGTAACTTATGGTGTAAAATAATTTGAACGAATGTCAATAAAACAAGCAGTGACCCAAAAGTTGGAGATGTTTATAGAAGATATAGAATTAGAAATGCAGCAGCTACTCAGCCAATGAGCCAACAGACTGAAACTATTAACATTGTTGTTACTGTGCTGCTGGTGTCACCTCTCTCTGGAAATGTCTTGTTGCCTTTATGCAAATCCAGACTTCAGGTCTCAGCAGTTTGATGTCTGTTTCCCTTTTCATGGGCTTCTTGATAGGTTGATGCGTAACTGGTGGAGTAGCAGAAAGGGACGGCACAATCCTGAGAACCATTACAGCCGCTGGGAGCAGGATCACGTCCTACAGAACTTCACTCAGCTGGGATTGTTCTATGAGTACCTGGAGATGGGTGAGATACTTGGCTGACCTTGTTTATAAGATTAATAACTGTACAATATATATATATATATATATCACTAATCACTTTTCTGAGACAACAGCTGTCTTCTTTACTATCCATAAATTACATGTTCCACTATTTTTTTTATCATTAACTCTCCCTGTCTGCTCTGCTTTGTCATTTCAGTGGTCCAGTTTGGTTTCATCACTTTGTTTGTGGCATCTTTCCCCTTGGCTCCCCTCCTGGCTCTGTTCAACAACATCCTAGAGATCAGGGTGGACGCCTGGAAGTTCACCACCCAGTTTAGACGACCAGTGGCATCCAAGGCCCGAAACATCGGAGCGTGGCAAGAAATCCTCAACGCAGTGGCCATTTTATCTGTTGTTACCAATGTGGGTATCATATGTGTAGTAGTGTATGAGTATGTTTATCAGTAACAGTCAGTGAGATTTTTTTTGCCTAATTTGTGCTAAATTGTATATTTTCCTGGATTATAAATTGTAGTGCTGTGAATAACCTAAAAATGACCTGATCAAATGAAAATAACCATTTTTTACAGCAGTTTCACTGAAAGCCTTTTGTTCTTACTTTTGTCCTAGGCTTTCATAATGGCGTTCACCTCAGACATGATCCCCCGCATGGTCTACCTGTATGCCTATGGTAAAGGAGCCAGCATGAGGGGCTATGTTAACAACAGCCTGTCAATATACAACATCTCACGGATATCTGAGGAAAACATGCCGGACACACAAGACTACTGGTTTGATAACTCTACTACCACCTGCAGGTATTAGAGCTTAAAGAGCTTGTTATGCATCTGGTTGATTTAAAGCATTAATCAATATTTTTAGATGAACAACTGGTCAAATCACTATGTGTCATGTGAAAGGGGGGTCACTTATAGTGACAAACTCACAGAAAATTCTCACCAGACTCTGTTGTTCTCCTCAGGTGTATAGAGCGTTTTATCATCTTTCAAGTTATTGTTTTGGTTTCATAGCCTGCAACAACACTGTTTTGATTCAGTCTGACAGGTCTCATAGCGTTGTTTCCAGGCTGCAGCAGGCATTTTGTTTTCAGCAAAAAAAGCTCTGATAAACCTACTGTAAAACAAACAAACAAAGTTAGCAACTAGCTGGTGAACCAAAAACAGAGCTAAAGAAGAATGAATATTGGGCTAAAAATTAAAATTGCACCCAAAACACAACAACATTAATTGAATCAAACATTACTGATTTTATGATGCCCCTCTTCTTGTTGTAGATACCGTGACTACCGTTACCCTCCAGGCCATGAGAGGGAGTACAATCACACCATGCAGTTCTGGCACATCCTGGCAGCCAAAATGGCCTTCATTATAATCATGGAAGTAAGACAACTCAGCTTTTCCTCCCTCTCCTTACATAAAAAAATTAATTTTCAGAATTAATGTAGGAAACTGATTATATCTTTTACCAAATCTGCAGCATGTGGTCTTTGTGGTGAAGTTCTTCGTGGCGTGGATGATCCCAGACGTCCCGTCAGATGTTAAGGCGCGGATTAAACGAGAACGCTACCTGATTCAAGAGTACCTGCACAACTACGAGGTGGAGAGGCTCAAACTCCAGCTGAGTGCCAGTTTCATGACAGAGCCACCGTCAGAAACGTCCTTAGTGGCAGACAAGCATGAAGTGTTGTCTGAGTGCCTGTAGCTTCTGCTCCACACTTCCAACTAACCAAGCCAAGAATGGACATGCCTGGGAACTGAGAACATCCACATACAAGGGCTCTTGTCTTTTGGATAAAAACGCTATTATCTTTTCCTTTTCTGAATGGACTCCTGTGTTAGCATCTATAGCGAGGCATCAGGAAAGAATGCAGTGCAACATCTTTGCTTACAATCAGCTCCTTGAGTGGAAGAAAAATTTCTGTGCCAAAAAACAAACAGCTTGAAGGTGTTGGTAATGGAAAATAATAGCAAAGAGTAAAACGATTGTATCTACTGCTTGTACCATTCCCCATGTAATGCCTTCTAACTCTCCATTTATCATGAGAATAATCTCTGTGTGTGCTAACAGAGTCAACGTCTGTGGTGTTGAACATGTGACATTATGTGTAATTTCCCTTTAAAGAATTGGTTTTGATATCACCTATTTAATTTTCTGCATGTGATTCTTCTAATGAGAATACAAGATGAAGGACTCGACTGTTTAGACAGGAAGATACTGAATGCGTCAACTGTAAAAATGTTTGAATGGTAATTGTTGTTGGTTAAAAAAAAAATATCATTTTAGGAATATATGTTATACGTCATTTATGTTTTTCTGCCATTTAAGTATGTAGAAAACACTCAAATTCTCATGAATCTTAAATATATCTAATACAAAACACATCTATATATTTAAAAATTAATAGGCGGTGCTTATTCTTCAGACAGCTTCACTATATTTCTTTTAATGTTTTTTTTTTATTGGTAGCTACCTAATGTTCTGATCTGTAGCTGGGCTATAAGATTGGCAGCTTAGTTATTGTGAGTGTTTTTCGTTTGGAGTAAAGCTCTTATAAGCTGTGCATTTGAGAACCAAGTACCTCCCTCGTACTGCAATTACACTGTTCCACCCTGAGTTAGGGACTGCACCAGTAATAGCAGCTGCAGACTCATGTTTTTCCAACTTGCTGCGGGACCAATTATAAGATTTCTATCATAAAATAAAACAACTACATGTTAAAAATGTTGGAAGATCTCTTGACAGATATTCTGTTTTAGGACAGATTTGTGCACCGGAGTCGCTCATGTGTCGGCTTCACCCCTCCTTGTGTTACACGTAGATAATTAATGGCCTATATATCTGTTTCACATTATTGGTGTCTCCATATAGTATTGACATAAACAATCGTATGCTTCATTGCAGAGATATACAGAAAGAAGAACTGCTTGTACCTTGGTGGGGATACACGAGAGTGAGGATTTGCTGTAGATATAGAGAATATGTTATCTATTTAAATGGGTTGTAGTGCAATTAATTTATTGATCTGCTTCTGCTCTGTCTGTTATTTCAGTTACTTCATAATCCTCTTTTTTAAGATCTTTTAATAAATTTACTGCAGCACCTAATTTCTTATTTTGTATCACATCATCATAAATGACTATCAAGCAGTGTTAGTTCAGAGTTCTCTTCAAATACACTTAATAGTTACTATTAATTACTAATTTGTCAAAGGACCAGAGAAGGAAAATGCTCCTTCTACACATTCTGTGGGAGACAAACGCCATCAGGCATTTATCAGATACAGTACCGTTTTTTAAATGTTCTTAAGCCTAACACGCATTTAGATATTTGTGTTTATAATGAAACCGATTTGTAATTTACACTGTAAATTATGCATTTGTGATTTCAGCTATCAGTAAATTATATTTGACAGTGAAAAACTAGGCCTGGCTCACTCAAATCTCAGGATGAAAACATCTTCTAATGTTTGTTGAGCATCACTTGTTGATACACTATGCAGATGTCAGACATGCAGAGGGTTAGAGCATGACCCTGCAAGGTGCATGATGTTACTTCTCAACAAACAAATGCCTTAAACGTCTGTGTTTACTTGTTTTTGGATGATTTTGTAAAGAGAATATTTCCTATCTGAATTCATAACCTGTTTCATATCATCTGTTGCTGCTGCTCGTCGTTGCAAAGTAGTAGTAGTTTTGTCTGGTTTGATGGCATGAATTTCTGTTATGTTACTATTTAGTCAGTTACATTCTAAGTTCAGTGTAGCCTATTGTACAGAAATAAAGTAAAGCTGTTGTTATTTGCAATAAATGAAGAAATAACTACTTTCAGTGTGAGTCTTTGCACATATCTTATACAACACCATAAAAACAGGTAACAATGTCAAAATGTCTACCTCAGTTGTGTTTATACTTGCCCATTCTCCCTCTCTGTCCGTCTCAGCCACTTCCCCATGCCTCTGTTTCTCTATTAAGATGTATTGCTATTCTCCACCTGTCCACTAGATGCCCTCAGACTTTGCCCATCAGTCCTGGTCACCTTACTCCCACATCCTCCTACTCACCTGTGTCACGTTTCCCAATCATCCCCCTGCCTCTGAAACCTGTACCTGAACCCTTTAATCTACCTGCCTGCCTGCACCTTCGATTCCAGTTCACCCATGGATCCTCAGTTGCATCAGTTAGTAATAAGCTTATGTATCTGCATTTTTAATAAATCACTGAACTGTTCTTCTTTGTTGGGATTGTCTGCATTTGGGTCCTTTGGCTGCTGTCTTGTATTCACCTGACTGACAAAGTAAAGCAGGTGTGCTGTGACAGAGAAGGTAAAAAAGGGCATGGACTTCAGTCCCCCCAGTAGCTCACCTGGTACAGCTCACGCCCCATTTACTAAGTCCCTACTGCAGCAGCCTGGATTTGATTTCACCTTGTGGCCCTTTACTGCATGACCTCCCTCCCCCTGTCCTGTCTATCTCCAGCAGTCCCTATCTATTAACAGACTTAAAGATCCCATCTGGACATGTTTTAGTACA
This sequence comes from Dicentrarchus labrax, assembly GCF_905237075.1. Classification (NCBI taxonomy): domain Eukaryota; kingdom Metazoa; phylum Chordata; class Actinopteri; family Moronidae; genus Dicentrarchus; species Dicentrarchus labrax. The sequence goes on along the minus strand of NW_026136719.1, from coordinate 15,003,884 downwards.
TATAAAAAGACTCTACTTTGGATAATGATTAGTGTCTAGTGTTGTTTTCCACAAAAATGTTGCTGCTGTCTATTCCTTCTCTTTGTTGAATAATCTGTGAATATGTAAATATTGCTCATCATCAAATGTTTAACTACTGGACACTAGATAGACATATATGTCTCCTACTTCACTGAAAAGTCAGTTTTCAGTGTTTCCAAAACCATATGTGTAAGTAGCATACTGGACAGGGATTGGCTTCCAAACTAGTAGACACCAATCTTGCTTGCACATAAGCGTCTTAAACTTTATGTGAACACAGAGAAATCTACAGATGAATATGAAAACAGCCTTCTAGTGTGAACAATGCATATACATAATTCTGCACAGTCAAGGTTACCAGTGAAGTAACGATAAGCAACACATTTTTGAATGGAGGGTAACTTTAAGACAAAAAACTAAATATATATATATATAGGCTATATTTACATATATACATATAAAGAGAGAAAGAGTGAAGAGCAGAATTCATCACTAATCGGCTCAGAGTTATCATTCAAAGGAGAAAACGATAAGAGCAAGGTGCAGTACCATGTACGAGCACCAGATGGTGGCCAATACCAACAAATGACAAAAAAGACACTTCTCCTGTCCCTTTTGTCCTCTAACCACACATCTAAGATCTATATCTTAAACTTCGATTATTATTGTTATTTATTCATGTTTGTTTTATAACCATTACTAGTTGAAGCCTTTTAGCCATTTCGCTAAATCTGGTCTGCAAATGCTGCAGAAGGACAGTTGTTATCAGATGATATCTCCTTCAAATCTAATACCAGATATCTGAAACTAAATAAAATATAAAAGAAAAATGCTTCCTAAATTTTACTCATGCCTCTGTGGGAAGATGTGGTTGTCGGGGGGGCTGAAAATATGGGAGACACTTAAATAATTGATGGATTCCTACGTTGAGAAGAGGAGCTTGTTGGGGGGGGGGGGGAATCCACTCCTGCTCATTTGGTTTCCATAGCACCGCCCTCCAGAGAGCTGCAGCTTTCATATATAGGGTTGACTGTCCTTGTTTTAAAATAAATACTTTTTATGAATAAAAACACCAAATAGAAACATATATGTAATCGAAATACTGCTGTATTATATCTCACATCATTTAGACTGCGACGTAAGGCGAGGGATTAAACTATAAAACATTTCCTCCTCTCCAAAGCCCAATGTGTTTTTACTAAATGAATAATAATAAACATATATATTCATTAGCATGTAATATTTTGACTCTGGCCTTCATTTGAGCTCTGCAGCTGGCCAGATGTTGGACGCGGAGCTGCTGCTGTCGCTGACCTCGGTGCTGAACACGACGTCAGATGAACCTGCGCTCACCACAGGAGACACGATACAGCCTCACTCCCTCTTTGATTTATTGAAGCCACTCCAAACACCCACTTCTGCTTAACTTTGAGCTTTTATGTTTTATTTTTTCGATTTATCCCTCTCTCTCTTTCTCTCTCTCTCTCTCGCTCTCTCTCTCTCTCTCTCGCTCTCCTTTTTTTCTGTTATTGTTGCGGGACACGGGTCCACCACCGCTCTACGACGCTGGCGTTTCAATTTCACTCCTTTTTGTTTTCGTCGTGATGGCACTTGGCGCGGCTACTGTACGGCAGGCAGGAGATGAGTTGGTGGTGGATGAAGGCGCGCAGCTCGTTTGATTCCCCTTCTTTACGCGAAGGTGTTTTCGCCTCAGCGCTTTCATTGTGAAAATTAGGCTCGTTCTTTTTGGATCGTCGCCTCCCTGGACTCCCGATTTATTATAACTTCGTTTGTTGTTTTCCTTGTAGCCGCTGCAGTCGGCCATCCTGCGCCGTAACATGACGATTAAGCAGTAAAATAATACCGAGAAATAGGCCTTACATATAGAAACTGGATATGGAGTCAGTGAAGACGAGAGCCACGGCGGGGGTGAAGGAATTTACGGGGAAGGCCCTGGGTCATATGCACAGGTAAGGACAAGCATCCCCCCCCCCACACCCACACACATCTTGAGTGGCGCGTGCCAATTTCCTCGTGGTAAAGTGTGATTTTTGGCATGCTTTTAACCGGACACGAGTCACGGTGGTGTGTATGTCTGCAGGTCACCCGGAATTTTGTTTTACAACTTACAAGGATCTCTAGTCACGCCTCTAGAAGTGAGAAGAAAATTATGCAATCAAATGTGTACGTACGTATGTGTGTGTGTGTGTGTGTGTGTGTGTGTGTGTGTGTGTGTGTGTGTGTGTGTGTGGATGAAAGACAACACACACACACACACACACAGTCAGTCCATCCTGATGTAGGGCCTGCACGTGAATCTCATTAGTAGACAGGTTATGCACGACGTGCAGGCCACGCGCGACAGTCAGTGGATTCATTCATAATTTCTAAATGCATTTTTCATGTTATCTTTAAAAAAAAAAAAAAAAAAAAAAAACGCGCGTAATGATGAACGTACATTTAAAACCATCACTTTTTCAACCGATCAATATTAAGGATTTCTTTAAGACATCTGATTAGTTTCTGCATCTGTGATTGAATAGATGCAATACAGACTTCCAGCTATATTCAGATTATTCCCTTGTGAATCCATCTTTCTCATGTTTTTGGCTTAAAAATCCTTCAAATCTAAAGGATAAATCCGGTAAAAACGAATGCAAATTTACTGACGATGAGCTGAAGTTTGGTTTCAGTGAGGTTTTCAGGAAAAAAACGCGGTTGTTCTGTATTTTCTGAGGCGTACCCTATAAATAGCAGGCCTTCGATTTCACTGCAAGCCACACATTCATTGCCATTTAATTCGTTTATTTCCTATCACACTTAATTAGCCCAGTTGCTGTTAATCCATCCGCAGACACTGGGATTTAATTGTTTCGATCTTTATGATTTTTTTGCATCCTGAATTTGGACAAACAGCGTGTCGCGAGTAAATGTGACTTCCCTGGATGGAAAAAATAAAATAAATAAAGAGTTCGAGGAATACCCACAGACGTGTGTCTGGAGGCTGGAGCTGCTGCTCAGTCCCGTGAATGCTAATGAGTGTGAAAGTGAGCGGGCTGCTGCAATGCGGTACAGTCAGGGACATGATCGCCTGTTTCCAGCTCCACAGGCGAAGTTTGTTTTTGTTTTTTATTTTTTTTCTTATCATATTGTATATAACATATACACGTATTTAATTTTAAGTCGTCTGACTTGTGCCTCATAGATGTGGCAGACAGAGACTAGCCTACAGTATGGAGGCCTCAGCTTCCCTACAGCTGGTTCATTGTGGTGATTCTGCAAGACTTGCCTCCTGCATTTTCTTGACTGAAATGACAAGAAATCTCAGATATAGGCACACAAAACCTCCCCAAGCTCTCAAGTGTCCAGTCCGTAATGAACAATTCTAAGAAAAATACAAATAAAAAGGGGCCTTCTTAGAATTTTTTTTCCATTATAGGAGGGATTTTTGTTTTTTAGGAGCATCATCTCATGTGATATGTTATATGGGGGATATTTGCTAGACACTGTCCTCACCTGGCTGTTGCAGGGTGATGGAGAGGAGACAGAAAACCGGGGAGGTGATCGAGTTAACGGAGGATGGGCGGCCCCGGGAGGCCGCGGAGAAGAAACCCCCGCTGTGCGACTGCAAGTGCTGCGGTCTGCCCCGCCGGTACGTCATCGCCATCCTGAGCGGCCTGGGCTTCTGCATCTCCTTCGGTATCCGGTGTAACCTGGGCGTGGCCATCGTGGGCATGGTCAACAACAGCACCATTCACCAGAACGGCAAGATCATCATCAAAGAGGTGTGGCAACGGCGCCAAGCTCCCCTGACGTAAAAAAAAACACGTAAAGGCTTGCACGCATGCCTCGAGACACCTGGTTATTATTATAGCAAGAAAGAGACAGGAAGAAGGAGGGACATTAATTATTCCACACGAGATACACACTGTGTAAGGCCTACTGTTGTATTAGGCCATGAAATAAATTCCCAAACCCTAAATGGTCGCCAAAATCCGGTCTGATGAGCTTATTCATATTTAAGTGGATATTTTTAGGGTGAGAAATCCTTTAATATTTGCATAAAACATGCATAAATCATTAATGCGCCATAGACATGATGCTGTTTTATGTCAGATATCTTTTATACTATAGACTACTGTTTGGATGATATGGTGCAATTAAAGAAAAAGACTAAATGCATTTATATAAAGCCTGTGTATAACCTTTATTACAACAATTACCGCTAATGTTCGCCTATTTTAAAACTCCCATTTCCTAGACAGGGTGTACTTGCATAAAGGACAAATATGTGCAAAGTCAAACATCTTTAAAAATATGTCTCAATATGTGAGTTCACAATAACATAGCATATACTATAGCCTATATATATTTAGGTAAAATGTATGTATATATCTCTGTTTCTGCGTTTAGGCCAAATATTAACCAAATAATGGGATAAACTGCATCCAACAGCTCAGCTATTTGAGTTTAAACATCAGGTTCTTAGTAGCTTTTCTCTGACAGTTCAGGACAGATGAATGATTCTGGTGATCATATCAATGTCATCTAATCGAAATAAAGGCTATTACCCCCCCAGGCCTTTAATAAAGAGGCCTGGCTTTGGATCACTCCATTCAGGGAATTAATGAATACATGTCATTTCTTGAATTATTGCCTAAAAATGCTGTATTCTCCAGCAGAGGCGAATAATCAAAGTCAGTGTTTCCTCTTTTTTTTTTTTTTTTTTGACTGGTTTTGTTTTCCATGTTATACACCAGAAAGCCAAATTCAACTGGGATCCAGAGACGGTGGGACTAATTCACGGATCTTTTTTCTGGGGCTACATCGTGACACAAATCCCGGGAGGATACATATCCTCTAGGCTGGCAGCAAACAGGTAGGCGGCACTCACCATAAATACAACCCAGCCACGTTATTCTGGCAGACGAAGCATTATGATTTTTTATTCTATTTGGCCTATGAAAACAAAATGACTGCACAGTTGGCATCCTTTCCTCTCACTTCCTTTCTTTATTGTTTTTTTTAAATACGCAGGAAACGAAAACGAACAAATGGGGACTGGAAATAAATAAAGCCAAAAGCAAAAAAAATAAATAAATAAATAGCTTACTTTAAACACAGCCAAGGCCAACCAGACATAAAATTCTTGTCTGAATTATGAACCGGATGAATTCACAGTTCTAGGCTGAGTATCAGTATAAAGGCAGCAGACAGTCTTCTGCTCTGAAGTGATGCAGAGCTGCAGGGAGGCCACCGGGCTGGCGGGCCTGCAGCTCCCGGTGTCAGGGCTTTCTGCCACCTGTTAATGAGCTCCCTGGGGAGTCGGGTCTAATCTGTCGCTCTCTCAGGGCATGGAGACCAGACCCTGTCTTGTCGCCAAAGGCTTTAATTCACATGAGCACTGCCAATGCGTCACCCATTATAATAAGCTTATAGGTTATAATATACAGACACTGGGTTATGATATTAATATGCACGTTTTATTGATTGGCTGTTGGTAGGCTGTTAAATGCTCATTTAATTTAGTGCTAACACCACCATAAAGGGAAAATGCTTCCGTTTATAGCTCAACTCTAGAGGCCTAAATCCTGAGCTCGCTATGATAATAAACTTTTACGAATTTAAAAGCACAACAATTCCCCAATAATATTGATTATGACATATAACAGCCAGTGAGCCTCTCTAGTCTACCTGTTATAGTCTGATTTTAATGTAGGCCCATGTTTTTTTAATATAGCCTATAGGAGGCCTGTGTTTATGTCCCTGGCTGTCTGTTCCTCGTCCTGTTGATTGACACGCGGATGTATTTGAATCAATTGGTCTCGTGCCCAACAGTGGTCTCAACCGGATTAGGGCTTGCCCCCCCGCGTGCACATGAGAGGGGCGGGAGAACGTGACAGAAATGAGAAATAGCTCGGTGTTTATGGATGGCCTGCTGGTCCTCCCCCTGCGCCTCATTTCAGCTGCTCCCTCACGGTAAAAATAGGATGGAAAAAAATAAAAACAACTCATAATGTTCTTCCTTCCCCCCTTTCTGTTTTTTTTTTTTTTTTTTTACCTTTAAGGACAATAAATAGATAACCTAAGATGTGAGCAACTAAAGATCAATAAACCCTCTATTTGCGTCTATTTCAACGTCAAATAATAATAATAATAAAAAAACATATTTCTTGAACGGTACCGACGTGAAAAATGGTTGCTAAGCGACACGTACGCATCCGGTTGATTGGGCGTTGCTGCTTGAAATATTTAGTCCACTGACGTAAGGGCAGCGCGTGTGGGGCCGGGCCAATCAGAACCGAGGACACGGCGTTCGAACAGCGTCGACGCGTGCCCTTACCCGGTGCTCTGAATATACACAGAGGTTGTAAATGAGACTGATTTCTCAAAGGGAGATGAGGACGAGGAGACTTACAAATGGCCTTTCATTGTAAAAAATATAAATCCATTATGTTTTATGGATATTTTTAGTGCAGAGTGTAATTAAGAAAAAAAAAAGACCAGCAATATTTTACTTATATTTCAATGCGCGATGTCACAAAGCTATATTATGTTAATGACACCACATATTCAGTTCAGATGAAATAATTATGAGGGAGCTGCTATATATAAAATGCTATTATTTAAAAATACATCTCATCATTTTCAGGGTATTTGGTGCAGCCATTGTCCTGACCTCGACTCTCAACATGTTCATTCCCTCGGCAGCCCGAGTCCATTATGGGTGTGTCATTTTTGTGAGGATATTACAAGGGCTGGTGGAGGTAAGAAAACGATATGAAATTTAAAAATAAATAAATCTTTCTTGTAGTGTGTCTGATGCACTGAATGTAGTCTCACTATTAATATAACATAAAGGTTACAAATGTCTGTTTATGTGATTATGGCTATCAATAACTGGGGATTTGCAAAAATACACTATACAGTGGGGCTTCCTGCAAATTCTCCTCCACAAGAAAGCAAAGGAAAGACTGGAGAAGAAATGTGAGATGAGTTGTATTGATCCAGTCCACTACAGCTGAGTGTTTGTGGGATAGTCCAGCTCCTTTTTTTGTTTTGTTGCTGTCACACTTTGTATCCTGGAAACACAACAGCAAAGTGTTGGCAAACAGATGGATGAAAAGGAAAATGCTGATAGGCGAAAGCTTCATAGTGAAACACGACACACAGATATCTGCTTGCTGCATAGTAGTTTTTTTTTAGGCCTGGCATTGTATGAGCTTGCATATTTGTCTGGTTCCCATTCTAGTAAATCTTGGCATGTTGAGGAAATTGGTCTGTTGATTGTTGAGTGAGAAATACAGAAAGCTGATACTACAGTTCTTACTATGTACATTTTTAAAAGGATACAGTTGTTTGTAGGCATTGTTTGAACATGTAGGAGATCATTGGGAATGTCTGGATGAGGGTTCTCCGTGTTATTTCAGTTCTTTTGGACAAATGGTATCAAACACTCGTCATGATGGTAGATATTTCTTTTGTCAGTAGCCCAGCATCATATTACATGTTGCCACGCATCTTTATTGAAGACTAAATAATCATTTTGTGGAGAATGAATGGAATCAATCTAATATTTCATCCCTTAAAAACTGGAGGCACTGCACTGCTCTCCTAAGAAAGTCCATTGCAGATGGTATTTTACATCAACACAGTTTGTTCAAATTAGCTGCTGATGAACATTTAATAGCTGCAGGGCTGCTTTGCTCCATGAACAGCTCATCAAGTCCTCTTTGCTCATGGCTCTGTGCAATTTGTTCATGTTAATTACAGGGGTGAAAATGTTAATTCTTGTTAATATTATATCAGATATCTGTTGGTTCATGTTCATATCCAAAAGGGTATTCCCTCATAGATTGTTGGTACATCCTAAACCCCCAGAAATAACCATGTGAATGTGAAGCATTATAATGGCTTTATAATGTTTGAAATGGATGTGTAAAATGGGTTTTGTTTTTATTTACATGCTGATTATTTACTGGAACGACACTGTGCTGGATCCAGCTAAAATGGACGCAAACACACACTGCACACAGCCTATAATCTGGTCACTGTAGAAACCTATATATTAATTTTAACACATCGATATTTATTGATATCGGATTTAAATCATTGTGTTGGAGGGGACTAATCTCCCACTGGCTCCTGGAATGCCAAAAATTGGCCGACATTGGGGCATCAACAACCTCATTATACATTTCCACATATATACTATATATCCACTGAGTGCAATAGGCGACTAAAGAACATGGAGTTCCTGCTAACTGTTTCTTCACCATGCTGTGTGGTGTGTGTAGGGAGTGACCTACCCAGCCTGTCATGGTATCTGGAGTAAGTGGGCTCCTCCGCTGGAAAGGAGTCGTCTGGCTACAATCTCATTCTGTGGTAAATTTCTTATTTTCTCCTATTAGCATTTATAAATTGAGAATTGATGTGTTGCATATAATGTTTAAGAAGTCTGAGCTTTAACTCCCCTGTCTCGCTGCCTGTCAGGCTCTTACGCTGGTGCTGTGATAGCGATGCCTCTGGCTGGGATCTTGGTTCAGTACTCAGGCTGGTCCTCAGTCTTCTACGTCTATGGTAAGATTGATTGATGAGGGCTTACATGTTGTATATGTGTGTGTGTTTGTACAGTAGGAATGGGAGACGAGGTAAAATTCTGTGGTGAAAAATTACATGTTGAAAAATGGTTGGCTAAAGTGTTTTTAAGCTTGGTAGAAACCTTAAGAGTTTGACACTCAGAGTCCAGTGAAAGTCAAATGGATTTATCCAGGCAGACTGTGTATTGATTTCCTCCCTCCGATGTTTGGGTGTGTCAATAAATAACCCCCCATCTCTCTCTCTCTGGACTGAATACAGTTAGCTTTCCTGTCTGGGTTTTATTCTCTCAGGCATTTTGGAAAGATCAGACTGCCAAACACTCTTTGTGCACTCACTGCTGGGGTCAAAATAAGCTGCAGTATTTCATCTGTACTCATCTAACGTTCTGACATGTAATCTGTCTGTGATATGCAGGATGCGTCGGCATCTTCTGGTATATGTTCTGGATCCTTGTGTCTTATGAGAGCCCTGCTGAACATCCTACCATCACTCATGAGGAACGCTGCTACATTGAGGAAAGCATTGGAGAGAGTGCCAAGCTAATGGGTCCTTCCGAGGTGAGGGGATACCCTCCAGATAAGACAATAAATATAATTTACTCCACTCGATATCTTTGTTTTCAGTCATTTGTGTTATAAAGGCTACAGTTGCATCAACCATTTATCTTTTGTCAGAGACACTATCAAACACATCGTGTATATTTGTGTATAAAATTTAATCTTTGAGGTCATTTATTCCAGAAATACAAGACTCCCTGGAAAAAGTTCTTCACCTCTATGCCTGTCTATGCAATCATCGTGGCCAACTTCTGCAGGAGCTGGACCTTCTACCTGCTGCTGATTAGCCAGCCTGCATACTTTGAGGAAGTGTTTGGATTTGAGATAAGCAAGGTGAGCTTACAATACTAGTCAGTGGACAAGTGACAAACATGGAGCATGAATTGTGGGATCAATAAATGATGCAACGCCAGTGTTTTAGAGCGGAGCATGTGAGGCTTTGCTCTTGGAATGAATCATTATCAGAATCGATGTCACTGCAACTGGTGGGTTCGTTCTCATGAACTGATATATTACATAACTAGGCAGCATCAGTTCACAAAAGATACAACATATTTTCAAAGTGACTGCTGTCACAAATTATATGACACTGATGTTTTGTTTTGTTTTTCAGTCAAGTGGTGTTGGTTGCATGTAGAACAAATAATCATAGAATAAGTGATTCATATGGGGAAATGCAATTATAATTCTAACTGTAACATTGGGTGTAACTTTATTCCAACAATTCATCAAATTGCAATTTTAATATTGTAGGCAATATCTTAAAGCCCATAGAAACTCGCTTTTATACCTTCAGTATGTATGATATTAAATATTCATGACTAAATAAGCAACGATCCAAGTTGAAGTTCAAGAAAAACAACTTTAGTTATTATTAATTAAGAGATTAACACTTAGAAAACTCAATCATAATGCACTATACACATGGCATGTGCCACATTTTATAGATGCAAAAATGAGTAGTTGAGGGGACACTGTAGTTGTCAGTGATTATACTCACAGTATGATGTTGTATTTCATAAGAAATTAGTAACGAGTGTGCTATTTTGCCATCTCATACTGCAGCTGATTGCTTGATTTTCTGTCTGTGGTTGTAGGTTGGCATACTGTCTGCCCTGCCCCATTTGGTGATGACCATCATTGTGCCCATTGGCGGCCAGCTGGCCGACTACCTACGCAGCAACAACATTATGACAACTACCACTGTCAGGAAAATCATGAACTGTGGAGGTGAGAAGTCTGAACCGCGGATGAAATATCATTTTCCACACCTTTCTCTGCACAGCTACAAGGTGTTACTTTCACTGTGGTAGATCCATAGTGCTCACTTTTCGGTTGCTCTTCGCTGCCAGATGGATTTAAGAGCTGGTTGTGTTTATGTTTTTATAAAAATCTATTTGTTCAATACTTACACAAGTTGACTCACTGATTGTGACTGTGCATTGATTTCATATCTGTCACTTATGTAATTGGGTGCAGGCCGTGTATCATGCTTAATTCAATTGGCACTGCGATGACCAACAGCCCGTGGGCTTTGTGTGTTTCTGTGTGTGTGTGACCTGCTGTCTGTCTCTGTTAGGATTTGGCATGGAGGCCACATTGCTGCTGGTGGTAGGATATTCCCACAGCAAAGGGATGGCCATCTCCTTCCTGGTGCTGGCAGTGGGCTTCAGTGGATTTGCTATATCAGGTTAGTACAAATTAAACAATTTAAGATATAATATTACCGGATTTATTGTAGTGTGGCTTTGTAGTTTTCAGTGGAATTCCAAGGGATTTGGGGAATGCAGAGAAGGATAATTAACCATATTTGAACGGGATAAATGTGTGAATATGCAGAAAGAACCACAAAAACAGTTTTCTTAACCAGTACTTCAAAGAAAATGAACAATGACATTCAAAAGTCTAGTGAAAGGAAGAATTGGTCATGTTTGTAAAATACATTTATTTGCTTTCTTGCTGAGTGTTAGATTAGAGGATCAGTTACCCTTTCATACGTGGCTAAATATGAAGCTACAGCCAGGAGAGTGTTTTGTGAGAGACTAAATGTCCCTACTCTGAATATCACTAACTAACATGTTATGTCCTGATTGTTTAATTGACACAAAAACAAAGTGTAAAAACAACCAGCTGTGGTTTTATGGGGGGTTATTTATGGACTTCCAAGATGACAGAGCCATGCTAGCCGTTTCCCTCTGCTCCCAGTCTTAATGCTAAGCTAAGCTAATCGTCTCCTGGCAGTAGGTTCATACTCACCGTACAGATATGAGAGTGGTATTGATCTTCTCATCTAACTCTTGGCAAGAAAGAGAACAAGTGCATTTCCAAAATGTCAAACTATTCGTTTAATTTAGTGGTTGTTAGCAGCTCGTACTTCCTGCAGTAAATTTAAGCAAGTTTAACTGAAATTGAGAGATTTCTTTTTATCCCTTTTAATATAATTTAGCTAAAAGGGTAATAGTAATGAAGTTTTCTACGCTTTGTGGAAGTGGAAAACATTATATATAAACTAGATTTCCTCTGATGGTAAGATTGAATAGTCTAGGTTTGTATTTTCTGTACTTCCCTAATTCTTTACTGTAATTTTCTAACACTTTGACATGCAGTTGTGAGTGCTTAGATTATAAAATATTATAAGAAAAACATTGTTGTGTTTAAAATGACATGCAGTACACACAGTTACAAACCTCCCAGCAGTGTTATGTTTGTTGTTATTTGTTGTTGCAGATGCATGATGTAAATACCAACACTGAGCATGATGCAATATCAATATCGCATAGCGAAAGACTCAGATTTCAGATATTATTTGTAACATGAAGCCATTCAATTCAATTTTTTGTTTATGTTTAGTTACAGAGGATGCAGAGGTCGCTTACTGTGTACAAAATCAGCTTCTTGCCAGTTGTTCTTGAGCTTTCCTGGAGTGTTTAATAATTCAGTGCTAGCTATCCCGGGGGATTTGCCAGGCAGGCAGCTCACAAGGACACTTACTCATTCAGCCAGTCAGAGTGGGGGAGGAGGAGGATGTGTGGCGAGTTGCTTCCTATGTCTGCAACAAGATGGTCACCATTTGTGCAGCTTTTATCTACAGCTGTGTCCTGCTTCTGTGGCTTTTATTACTTCATACTGTCACAGTGTTTCCCTCCATGTGGCATTTAAGTCTGACTACTTTGCCTTAAAATGTTTAAAAAATATTTTAATTGTATGTTTTTCTCTCCATCAGGCTTTAATGTCAATCACCTGGATATTGCTCCACGCTATGCCAGTATCCTAATGGGCATCTCTAATGGTGTGGGTACCCTGTCTGGGATGGTGTGCCCACTGATTGTTGGTACTATGACAAAGAACAAGGTAAGAGCTTTGTTCTCTGGGCACCAAACATTACAGTAACAAAGATCCTCTCATTTCATGAGTCTTAAAGGAGAGCATGGCAACATTTTAAGTCCCCCTAATTGATATTTATAAGCAGTAAACATTTAATAAATGCACAATTCAGAATTAAGGCTGCACAGGGTCACAATTACAAAGATAATGTTATTTTTTTTTTAAACTGAACAATTTCTTAAAACAACTGGCTACTTACATACATAACATAGTATGTATTGTAAATCATGCAATACCGGTACTTCCAGCGCCGAATTTCACCCACTAGTGAATACTTCTATGTTGATGGTATTGAAGAAACATGTAACTCATTTTCTGTTTTTGTGTAACAATGTCTTGTTAGTTAGGATCTAATTATTGTTCATTCCTTCATATTCTTCATTAGTTTTAGGTGTTTCTGTGGGATTTGTTGACAGTAAGAAAAATGTCCTGGCATTTCCTTTAAGGGGTTAAAAACAACTTTTTGTTTTCCTTCCCTCTTTCTTCCTCTTCAGACTCGAGAGGAGTGGCAGTCTGTGTTCCTGATCGCCTCCATGGTGCATTATGGAGGTGTGATCTTCTATGGGCTCTTTGCATCGGGAGAAAAACAGCCATGGGCTGACCCAGAACTGACCAGCGAGGAGAAGTGTGGCTTCATTGACGAGGATGAGTTGGCAGAGGAGACGGGCGACATCACTCAAAATTATGGTGCCTTAGGAGGTCCGGCTAAGTCTTATGGTGCAACCACACAGGTGAACGGAGGCTGGGCTTCAGGCTGGGAGAAGACGGAGGAGTATGTCCAGGAAGAAGCACAGGGAGCAGGCTATGGATACAGGCAGGATGAGGGATACTCCTAGACCAAACACACATCACAGAAACATGAGTAGACTTATTTTCCTGAGTGTGCATCAGTTAAGTCATAAAAAATATCAAACAACAAATGAGAAACAAGAAAAAGTACAATCCATTGTTGTATTGTTTGCACAAATCCTAAAAATAAATCTAAAAAAGTGTCAACTTAATGTAACTATTACGAAAATGTATAAAAAATTTAAAGATATTCGATTAATAGAGGTGTAACTCATATCAAATTGGCAGTCTGTAAATGTCTTATTATGCATATTGATAATAGATATATTTATTTGGAGTGCAATTGTGTATAAATGTGAACATTTTCATCCCATCAGCTGAGGCTTCCTGACTACACTGAAGCCTGTAGGGTTACATAGAAGCTGCCCATCAGAATCGACCCCCTATTTATCAAAGTTACAGTACAATGTCCTACAAGCCAGCCATTACAGTGTATAGATGTCAATGCACAGCATTGTAAACAGAAACTAGACACTCTGTTGATATAGATTGTACTGTATCTCTCCTGAATGCACTCAGAGTAGTGTGTCCTTTTAATGCACAATATGATGACTTTTGTTCTCTTGTCACCGGCTTCTGTGTGTGTAAAAGTTCTTCACATGTTAAGTGACCTGGTGTTGAGATTTGACGAGTGATATATTGACTTGTGGTGACTGTTTGGTTACACTTGCATAAAAGGTAAAAATGTCAGTCAAATGTTTGCTACACGTGATCCATTTTGTAACTCAGTACCTCGTTTAATTTTAGCCTTTGCAAGCCGTCACATCTTAGCAGTGTAGTGCAGGACTCAAGTCATTTTCATTATTATAATCACCATTACTGAAAGTCTAGTTGTACCAATGCTTTGCTGAAAGATCTGTCTTAAATAAAACATATATCTATGACAGAGATAACTAGAGAGTAAATATGTAGCAGAGTTTATAGATTCAATTTAGACATTGTTAGATCAAGAGATTAATGGTTGTTCACAACCTTATAGGATTTGTGCAATGTAAAGACTTGACTGAAATTACAGAATAGCCTAAATCAGTATGAGAGTCTTACTCTATTAGAGCAGCAAACCTAATAATTAATGAGGGGGGGGATATCAAAGAGATGAGAGAGTAAATTCTCTAAAACATAAGATATTTATGACATAAAGTAAACAACAATCAAAATTTTTATGTATTATTTATTAAGAGTTTTAACACTCAAAACATTCATCTGCTTCATCCTGACTGTGTGAGCGTGATTTGATCAGCCAACAGTGGTTTGACCAACAGTTACCAAACAACTGTCATCAGATTCTGATTCCAGTGTTGCTAAGCTCTGATTGGTGCATAGAAATAAGTAATATCCCCTTTTTGTAGCTGAGCCCCACTCACTTAAAAACAGCGACAAGAAAAATAAAAATACAAGAATCTGTTGTGTCAAATAATCAAAACGGTTCTAACTTTCGCTGAAATTTGAGTATTCATGTGTCATCCCATCAGAATCTTATTGAGAAAATATGTTTTCAGAGAGTTTAAATGTCAAAAGACATTATAGAGGTTGTAGTGAACATTCCTGAACAAGTATTTGGATGTTTACGTATATCTATACTTTGCATAAAGCTCACCAAAACAGGAGATTTCTCTTTACAGTTATAGAGACAATATAGCAGCAGGGCAATCACAAAGGTGGCAATTTGGATAAACTGCCAATAGTCCATTTCCATTACAGAATGGAGGTGCGATTAGACGTTTTATGAATTAATGCATAATGTAATGACCTGTCTTTTCCTACAGAAGCCTGGTAATGAAAAGTGTTTTAGGCTCCTGAATAGAAAGAATGAGCAAACACAAACAAGCCTCCAGCATCTGTTTTGTCCTCATGTCCTCATGTGCACTTACACTGACAAGGTCTGAAGGGAGGCAATTTTGTTTAATTTGTCACTTGTCTGTGGAGACCTTAAGTCAGCACTTCACAATATAGATGTGTGTGGATGTGTATTTATGCATGGAACAACGTGAAATTTGTAGTATGTCTTTTTTGTTTTTTGTTTCCTTTTTTTTCAGAACTTATTTGTCTTTGTCTCAGAAACTGTTACTGATGCTTCAATTTCTTTGCACAATTAACCAAAAGTGAAGAGCAGAGCTGGGATTTAGCTGGAACTCAAACATTTTTAAAGGAGAACAGACCATTAGCAGCAAGGTTCCAGCATATGGACCCCCAAGTGTGCAGGTGGCACCAAACATTACTCAGTGTACAAAGCAATAAATCCATAGTAACAGTTCTGGTCAAAAGTCATGAACAGTCATTATGTAACTGTTTTTATGCATTTGTTTAAAAGTCGTGTTTTTTGTGATAACAAATGTAGAAAATAAACACTTGTAAAGAAAAAAATATAGAAATATATGTATGAAAATATAGTAATAGAGTCCAGCACAAACGTCTTTGAACACAAGAAAGTGCAAGGAGTTTGTGACGGGGCTGCTCACCAGATGAGAATGATAAAACGAGCTCTGTCTGAGAAGCAGACGCTCATCTTCTTCATGTTTCTGTTTTTGTTTTGATGTGGTCCACATGGACTGTGTGCTGTTGTTTCTTCCCTCTCCCTCTCTCTGTCTCTCTTTCCTCAGTTTTTTGTTTGATAAATGTTCTTCATTCAGTGGCTGGACCCCCGTAACCACATGTACCTCCTTCTTTCCCCTTACAAACATGATTTCATTGTTACAATATTCATTGACATTATGGATAAAACCTAAACAGGCGATTCTACATTTTCAAAAATGACAAATGTGCAACCTGAAGTAGTTAAAAGTTTCCTGTTTTGTGCCTCTGAAGTTACAGTGTGATTCTATGGCTTCTGTTGCTGTGTAAATTTAGAGGTTTGTTGATGTCAAAATGAAATACTCTATATCCTTTTTTGATAAAAAAAAAAAGCAAACAAATCTGTGTTTGTCCGAGTATTTGTAAAGGAGAACAAATAGTGAAACAAATCAGACGGCGTGGAGGGAATAACATAAAAAACAACTTCTACTTGACCGTTACTACACTTTCTACTTAATCCTATAGGGGCATTTGACTTTATTATGTTTTGCATCTTTAAGGGGGGCAAGAAAAGACCACTCCAGCACAAAAGAACAGCTCACACTCATATAAAGAAAATTAGAGTATTTTTACAATGGAGATTAATAACACTGTTAGATGACCAGTGCCTTCTGCCACTTTTTTAACACAAGTTAACACAAATGCACAGCATCCATGACAATGGGTGGGATTCACACCAGTCAAACCCAGAGAACTAGTGGAGATAATCTGTATTAAGTTTTTGTAAATGTTTTATTTTATGTTGATAGACGGCAGAAGCGTCTGACTAGCTTTAGTCACTTGGTGTACCTGTTGGAATGGAGTTAATTGACACTATAGGGAAATGTTGGAAGCACCATGAAACTATTGCATGCTGAAGAAGGAATAGCCAAAACGTTCACAATGAAAATGAATAAAAGTAACAACTGATTTGTGTGTTACTTTTAGGAGGTTTAATTTAACCACTATAACCTTCATGTTCACATAAATGCCTTGTTTCCCATTATAGGTGTCTATATTACATGATTGAGGTTCAGATAAATAAACTGTGTTTTGGGGTAAACATGATTTAATAAGGTACCTCATGGCCTAAGGACATATTTTGTTAGATCTTTGTTGCAGTATGTGATTGGTTAATTTACTGTTATAGACTGTGTATGTCAGACGAACTCACAACATACCATGTAGATTTTTCTGCATCATCTGTCTCACTGCTTGCTAATCAAGACACAATAATATGAACATACATAGTAGGTTTACTGATGTTGAATGAATGATCAATTAAACAAAATCCAGTTTACTTAAAGAAAAAAGAAGCATGGGATCAGTCGGTAATACAGTCGGGTTTTCAGTGAGTTTTAGCTGTTCCACCAAGGCCACAGGAAGTGCACAGTTAATGGCTGCCCTCCTTCCCCTGTTGGTGAAATCAATAAGGTCAGTCCCCAGTGTTCGGCTGGACCTATTGACTGTTCTAACCTCTTAATGGAGATGAGAGGGAGGAGGAGCACTTATTGAGCCATTTGGAGGTGTTATTTCGATTTAGGAGCCAACCTCTTCCTCCACTGACAAAGCTTCGGCACACAGTTCTCACAGATGGAGATACTATACAACAAAACAAAACAGTACATCTGCGCCTCAGTAGAGATACATGCCCTTTGTTTCTTTCTGGTAAATGTCTCATTGATTCAAGTCTTCTTTTAAAGGTCCAGTGTGTAACATTTAGGAGGATCAATTGGCAGAAATGGAATATAATATTACATTTAAAAGGTATAGGTATATATGTGTTCATTAGTGTGTAATCACCTGAAAACTGTTGTGTTTATGTTATGTTACCTTAGAATGAGATGTTTTTATCTACGGATGTTCTCTTCCATGTTGAACTGCCGTTTCTACAATAACCCAGAATGGACAAAGCAAACGCTGGCTCTAGATAGGGCCTTGCCTGGAATCTGAATTTCAAGGCCACTGCAGTTTCTCCTACATGGGAGGCTAAGCTGTATTCAAATCGCTGTAATCTCCAACTTCACCAATAGATGGCGCTGAATCCTACACACTGGTCCTTTAATGCCTGATTGAGAATGACTTTAACCTAAAAAGAAGTGCTGGCATCGTGCTAGAACCGGTGCCTGGCAAGTGGCCTATGCAACCAGGCTCAGCAGCTTCTGCAGGAATAGCTAATGGAAGAGGAAAAGATAGATAGAGGACGATGGAGGATGCTAAGAAGAGAAATAGTAGAGTGACCCAGCAAGAGTAAAACTCGGACTGGCTTTTAGTCGTTGGTCAGAGCTTTGTGAAATAAAAGGCTGCAGATAGACGCTGGCCTTCTTGCTGTTGGACTTGTAAGTAATGTGAGCTGGTTTGCTATGTCTTGTATTGTTGCGGTTGCCTGTGTGTTCACTAGTGTTTGATAATCGTAAATAATGAAATCATAACAGATGGACGTGTACAGCTGTCCATATTAAAGACAGTATTGCACTTTGAAACTGGGGTCACCAAATCGCAGCAAATATTTTTTAATTCTGTGTACGAGCTCTGTCTGAGAACATATCTGTGTATCTCATCATCTCTATCCTACGTACTTTAACGTACTTAAAGTAATTTTGTATGGATCCCTGCACTTTGTAGAGCAGAACTAGTGAAATAAAATTCACACCACATTCGCTTTCCTAACACCACTGACGTCAAACAACTCTGCAGGGGCTCTGAAAAGCCCAAGGTGACACAGAGATCAGTGTTTGATTGATGCACAACTTCTGGATCAGGCGATATTAAAAGCTCTTTTTTCCTCTACCTCTGTCCATGTATGTGTGTGTGTTACTGTGACCCTTCTCCCGGCTCAGCTCATTGCTTTTGTTAATTTGACAGGCTCAATAAACGTGTCACCAGCCATTCCTAAATGGTATTTTCTCACAGTCAACCAGCCAGAACCGTCACCCTGTCCCGGTGCAAGTGAGGGAGGTGACCCATAACCCTTTGAGAACATCAATCTGCCTATTAACACAAAACTCGACACTGCCTTTCCCCACTGGTAAAAAAAAAATAAAAAATCAAGGTAACATCAGCCTTGGTGTCTGCGTATTGATGCAAAAGTCTTTGTGCAGAAACACGTCATCCAGCTGCTCTTGAAATGTTCTCTTGAGTTTAAATGTTTTCATTTGCATCACATATACAAATATAGCATGTGGGCGTGTGTGTCTGACAGCATGGATGCTAAATTGAGAGAATGCGTGCACATATGTTTGGCATCTTAAATGACTGTTCAAATGTGGGTGGGGGGCAGGTGCTGCTCAAGCCTCAAGGGAGGTGAGAGGGGGTTGTGAGAGGAGTGGAAGTGCATGCCAAAATCACTCTTTAATGACTCGGGGGCTGTGCTCATGTTGTGCTCGGGCCCCTGAGATCCTATGTCGCTCATAAATAAGCTCCTGATTTGCACAATGTGCCTCAAGCAGCTCTGAGAGAATCACAGGATAATGAGAAAGTATGTGTCTTTGGATAGAATATCAACTTAAGATCAAGCAGGACACAATATGATCACTTTAGGTATGACTGATAGGAATTATTATCCTCAACGTATCACATTAGCACAAGCATTACTCTTCTTTTTTCAAACCTCATGAATATTTAAAGATTTCCCAAATCACTCATGAGCATTTTCAAAAGTTGCGTCATTAAAAATAACTGGAAACAGAGATATATCTTTGTTTTGGGTTGAAAAAAAAGTTGTAACTTTATGGAGCCTCTTCTGCTTTCTGCAGTCACATATATCCACACGTGAGCTGTCCATGGTGCTCAATGAAAGATCACTGCGTAACACGACCATGGGCGTGTTCACTGAGCTATACATAGATGTGCAGAATGCAGATACAGTACAGCACAGCACCATGGTATTCAAGACCTTAAATTATCTTCTATATGTTGTTCTTCTACCTGAATGCTGGGTTACAAACCCCCCCACAACAGGCTTTGGACCGGCTGCCATTGGCTCAGAAAACAGCAGCAGGATCCTCCTCTTGCACAAGTCAGGAAGCATGATTGGTTGCACATGCCAGCCTTCAGCACTATCACCACAGCTGGTGTATATTTAGCTGGTCCTCACCCCTTTCTCCTCCCCGCCTCCTTATCTTCTCCTCAGACAGAGCCTCCTACCACCTTGTCAGGAAGTGCGTCATAGGCTTGTCAAGGGGGAGCCTCTGGGGCGAGGCACTTTAATATTACAAAGTCAGAAACTCTCCTTCATAAGGCCTCCTTCAAGATCACACACATACACACACACACATACAGAAAAACACTTAAAACATGACAGTGGGATGCAAGATTATCTGCATGGAGCTCAGACATCTGCAAACATATTCATTGCAGACAGACATAATAATATTTCTTTGTTCTTTGCCTTTCTTTCAAAAGGCAAGTAATTCCAGGGCAAAATAGGCAGAACAAGATAAACAAAAACATAAAGAAATAAATAATTTTTCAAGAGGATGACTCACAAGCATACATCCTAAAATACTTTGCTGCTGGTTTGATCACAAATTCCTCCAGTAAAACATACATGTGAATTCTTGACATTAATAGTACACTCACATTCACAGAAGCTCAAAGAAAAAAATTACCTGTTATAAATGGTTATTTAAAGGACCAGTGTGTAGAATTTAGTGGCGTGTAGAGGTTAGGTTGCAGATTGCAACTAAGTGAACGCAGCTTGCATCAGTATTTGACAACCTGGGAATGTGAAACTACAGTGGCTGCGAAACTTGCAAAAAAACCTTGGGCTACAATAGAAACATGGTGGTTCAACATGGTGGCCTCCATGGAAGGTCACCCGCAGAGCCTGTAGATAGAAAACGACTCATTCTAATGTAACAAAAACACAAAGATTCCTATTCAGGTGATTACACACAAATGAAAACATACCTATGAATATTATATAACATTTCTGCCGATAGATCCTCCTGAATTTTACACACTGGACCTTTAAGGGCAGCGCAAGGTTTCTTGTTTGGTTTATAGACAAACAAAAAAGACTTGTTGCTTTATTTTCTTGTCAACAGCTAAAAATTCTCCCTGTAGTGTCCAATTGTTGGATATTTGGACACAGACAAGAAACAAAAGAGCGCAGTTTTGCAGTGCAAATCGATGCTGAATAGAAGATCTGAACATGGGGGAGGAGGATTTTTTCTTTTTCAATTAATTCAGCTAAAGCACCTGGATTGAAGCGCGTGTATGTGTGTCTGTGCATGGACATGCATGCATGTGTGCCAATAGTTCCTTATTCAGCCTCGCCTCTTAATGCCCTATCACCAGATGGGAGCTAGCAGTAGATGTGTACGTGTAAGTGTGTGTGTATGAATGTGTGTGTGTCTGTTTTAGGAGGGGGGTATTTCCCAAAACCCCAGCATCAAGCCTCCTTTTGTCCTCTTGCCTGTCACCGATGGCTTCACAGTGGGGTGACACACACACTCCAAATCTCATTAAAAAGTGAGAGATGGGGGGAGGGCTTTCATGTCTAATGGGACTGAAAGAAACATAAAATATAATAGTTTAACTTGGTAAAAGCAACGTTGTGTTATATGATCATTTAAAACACACAATAATCATTATGACTACATTCACCTTTTGTACTTGTGAGATTGTTACAGTTACAACATGGTATTAATATTAATAAAATAAGGAAAAATGTCTTCATAGACTCATGAGGAACATTACACACACTCACAAACAGCTTTGATGCTTTATTGATTTCATGCTGTCACCGATACTTGTCCATCTGATTTCATTTGTTACAGTGATAAGACACATCTGATAGAGAGTTCTCGAGGCGGACGGGTAACACAAGGACGACACTATCAGCGTCTGCCCTTTTGTTCCGGGCTTAGAGAGACAGCTCAGTGCACACCGCCAGGGCTGACCATGATGAATCAATTCTCTGCAACATTCACCCATAACAACCCTGACAAAAACACATGTTAAACCATCTTAATCTTAAAAATCATCTCATGTTAAACCTATTGTTGTAATTGCCAGTAAGAATGACACAACACCAAGCCCCCTTTTATACCCTGCAATTTACCCATTAGGGTCAGCAATTGCTTTGCAATTGCAGGCAATTACTCCCCATCCACATCAGCAACCACACACTAAAGCTCCTCAGTTGAAAACAATTGCTGAATCCAAGCAGTCGCTCACTTCATTCATTCACTTCAGTTATTGACTTCCTGCATCCATTTTTTTAACGAGAACTTAACAGCACATATTTGCATTCAGCTAATGGATTTTGTTATTGTGTCATGGCAGTGATAAAATATTGATGCACGGTGCCTTTAAGAGTGGAGCCTGTGAGAGGCGACACCTTGGGACGAGTGTGTGGGAAGGAAGGGACAGACAATAAACAAATAGGATAAACACACAAGAGACATTGCCTCTGACATTTGCTTTGGAAAGATGATGGAAAAATGAGCAGCTTGATTTTTTATATGTGCTAAAGCTACAACTCCCATTAGTTTTACATCATAACTGGTTAAAACAACATCAAGACTGGTTACATTTTATTGTTATTTTATTGTTTTTTTTTATCTAATTTATTATTATATTGAGAGTTTGAGTGATAGAGTTATGAGTGGAGACCACCAGAAAATTATTGTAAGTCATATAAACTTGTGAAATACTCATGAGCAAAAGAAAAACATTATTGGCATTATACTATAGTAATATTTAATCGTTTACTGCATTATCCATTTGTCTCATATTCTCCACAAACGTATAGTATTATTTAAACCAGGTGTTGGCCATTCTGATAAAACTTAAAACATCCACATGCTCCAGTCAGCTCCAGACTGACACAATATCAATCCTATGACGATAACAGTGCTGACAGACTAAAGTAAGCTAAGTGAAGGCTGCAGAAAAGAGTCACATGAAAAGGATAAGATAATGTCATGATCTTTCTTTCATCATATCAGCTTGCTTTGTTATCTGCTCCCCCCCCCCCGCCCTTGCTCTCCCTCCCTGGTGCTCTTCCTCACTCTGTCACTGCTGCATGGTGACTCAGACACTGCAGAGATGCTACATCTGAATGATATATCGGATGAGTCACCGATCGGACACTGTCCATCTGTGGAAAGTTTTTTTTTCCAACACGAACACTGCACAAGCACACATTGGCAAGACAGGCTCTGAAAGACCGTACACACTCGTATCCACTCAAACTCTGGCAGATTTGGCTCTACAGACAGTGAGCTGCCATGATTGACGTATCAAACACAGCTTATTTCACTCCTCTGCACCTACGCTCCTGACTTAACAAACAAGCTGATTTTAATGGTGTTCCCATCACACCGCCCTGACCGCTGCTACACAACAAACGTATACACACACACACACACACACACACACACACACACACACACACACACACACACAGAAAATCTGTCAATCCACTGCTACACAGAGGGGCAAGGTTTTTCTTCATTTCCTTGTTTTCTCTGTCCATCTGTCAGTCTTTCTCCCCTCTGCTCAGACGGAGACTGAGTTCCTCGACTTGGTATTTAAGTTTTAAACCACTTACACACCCTACTGTCTGCCCTGACACACAGACAAACACATGCAAAGTCTTTGTTTCAGGGGCTTTGACAAGTCAGTCAAGCCCAACAACTCCCTGCAAGCAGTGGTGGAAACATAGTACATTTTCTCTAGCACTGCACAATTTTTAGGCACTTCAATTAAGGATTTCCATTTTATGCTACTTTAAACTTCTTCTCCACCACATTTCAGAGGGAAATATTGTACTTTTTATTCTACTGTATTTATCTAATGACAGTAACTTTTCAGATTAAGATTAAACCATAGGATCAATTTATAAAATATGATGCATTCTTCTAGATTTAACCACCCAATAGTTAAAATTCAATATACAACATTAAAGAGCAACACTTTAACATTTACAAGCAGTACATTTAATAAATGGTTTAGAACACACTTGTTGTATACATATTGCTGTAAGCAGATACACAGTAAGTGTGTATCAACTATTACTCCTAAATAATATGAATAAATAATAAAATAAATGGAGGCTAATAGTTCAACACCTAATAGGAATAAAATCTTTGGAGTAAATGACCTCAATACTTTTTCCACCACTGTCTGCAAGTGAACCCAATATTCCTTGCTGTTTTGTGAATAAAGGCACAGACTGAAGGTGAAAGATATCTTAGAAGTTGATAGTTTGTTCACATGCATGATGTCTGATCATGTGGCTCCGTACCGTAGAGAAATGACTCAGTAAAAGTTTATCTGAAATATGAGACTCGACTTGGAAACATTCACAGAAATGAACAAAGAGAGATGTGGAACAATGTCATTGTATCAAGGCACTTAAGTGATGTGATTATGACAAACAAATGTTGATATTAAATCCCTCTGTGACTAAGGAAATAAAATTAATAAAATAAAATGATTCCTTTCTCAATGGTGAAAGGAGGAGGTGGATGAAGGTGATATTTGTGTGCCTCTGCATTGCTACTTATGCACATCTGTGTGTGTCTGCCAGTGTACGTGTGCATGTTCTATTGATTAATGTCTACATGTATTACTTGTGTATGTCCTTGCCCATTTTTCTTTTTTTCTCTGTGTCTTTTGTCCATGTTTCCAAAACTGAGAAGAGTTGCTATGGAGACTGGAATACTTGTGTAAAAAGGTGGCAAAAGAGAGAAATGTGGTTGTCAGGGGACACTCTAGGACCATGAGGTTGAGGCTGAAAGAGCGAGCCTCAGTGTATGGGTGTGTGTGGACTTTTATATTCAGGTTTTCTCCACAATGAAGTGCATTAATATTTTTATTTTAATCATTTTTAAAACTTCACACAAACCCCCAAAAAATATAGACATAAAGACAGTTTATCAGTTTACAAAAACATTCACCCACAAATACTCATAAATGTTGATGAACCTTTGTTCCTCATCACACAGGGAGTGAGGATGCTATCCTTTACGTGTTGACATGGGTTAAGCGACTGGCCAGTGATAATACAGCTGTTTCAGGCACTCCATCACTTGATAATTACATTACACTGGTACTCCATTGCTTCCACTCGCTCCCGGTAATCTTATTAAAATCCCAGTGATTGGAATCACAGTGACAGAAAGACAAATGACAGCAAGGCAGCCGCCCGTAGAGCCGAGCCCTTTCTAGACTGACTGAATGTTTTGAAGTGCATTAAGCTTTTGTCAGGTTACCATGGAGCTGCATAGGCACACAGGTACTGAAATGCACTTTTAAATGGTATTCCCTTTTGGTTCCTATAAAAAAATCTGTCCATTTGCTGTTTGCAGTTTCAGGATGAAGTGAAGGACCTGCACAATGTATTTCTTTTTTTTTTTTTTGCATTTTACTCAAAAGCAGAACGCATGAAATCACTACACAATAGCTGCAACCCACTCCATTAAAAGTAAAGATGGCTCCTCTTTTTCCTTTTTAGTGTAGCATCAAGGGCTGGTGATTAAGTTACTATGCTGCCCTCTGGTGGCCATTTCTTAATACTCCATGGAAATCATTTTGCTCTCTCAGGATATTGCATCTTGGTTTGCTTTATATACTGTAGATAACTGTAAAACTGTACAGAACGTTTATGTAAATAAATCTGTTTTTAGGTGTTTTTATTTCTTCATTGCTGCTGTAGACTCAAAGGTAAAGTACAGTAATTTCCTGGCCATAATTCCACACTGGCTCCTCATTCAGACGCTCAGTGTGACAGGTAGTTTAATTAAAGTAAAGGTCTGCCCTGCAGCTACTGACCCCCTTGGTCCGCCAGCCTGAGCCAAGGTAACCAGTGTTCATTTGTCATGTGCAGGACTGGCTGACATATTATTTATTAGTCATTTATATGAGCGTCTCAGAGCCACACAGCCGCCGACAGACTGCGACAGTTCGACAGGTTTAATACTTTGTAGGAATAATCAGTGGTAATTAAAACGATGCAATGACATGATTGAAATCACAATAAATTTCTCTGAGATGAGCAGAGGGGAGTGTTTCCTCACAATACGTGATATGATGATGGTGGCACATTTTATGAGATACAAGGTAGCCTACAAATGTTTCTGTTTTTAAATCACATTTTATGGATTTGTATAAAAAAAGTCACATGTGATTTGAAAACCAATGTGAGTTCAGGAGATTTTTAGGAATTTAGGAATTTTTTGTGCCCAAAAAAAGACTGGTTACATACTTCTGAATTGACACCAACATCTCGGATTTGTTCAACCATTGAAATAAAAGTCTAATGAAGTTGCAATCCAGTCTGATTATCAGGATAATATAAAAACTTTAGTATTGCACTTTGGGGGACTCAAAAGAGACACATTGAAAGTTCCAGTGTGTAACATTAAGGAGGATCTATTGTCAGAAATTGAATATAATATTCATCAGTATGTTTTCTTTAGTGTATAATCACCCAAATATAGGAATCATTGTGTTTTTGTTACCTTAGAATGAGCTGTTTCTATCTACAGGAGGTAGCAGGTCCTCCTTCATGGAGGCCGCCATGTTGAATCACCATGTGTCTACACTAACATAGAAATGGTGAATCTTGATGCAGCAAAAGCCAAGATATCTTGGATTTTAGTCCCTGGTATTAACCAAGCGTCAACAATATTGGATCATACATTTCCTAATCGAACCATCAGCATCTTTTTGTTACACCCTCCCTGCCTGGTACCCACGTCTTTTAAAGGGACATTGTGTAGGAATTTCTCCCATCTAGTGGTGAAATTGTATTTTGCATTCAAACGAATAGTGCTCTCTAGTGCCTCGCGTTTTCAAATGCGTATTGCAACTACGGTAGCCGTTATGTACCAAGAAGCCTACCTGTCGAGGAGAAAGCAGGCAACTTCAGCGTCCCTTTTCTCCTTCATTAGCTCTTTCCACCTGGGAAAAGCTACCCAGATGTTTACCCTCTTTTTTTTAATTCGCCGGTCACGTTGCCTTTTTAATTCCCTTTTCGCTTTTTTGGCGACGAGGATTCCTTCTCCTGGGGCTCGGCATAAGTATGATCCTCCATTATTAACTAAAGTGCAGTGCAGACTTTCAAATGTGCCGGGGCAGTAACAAGCGCCTCTCACTGATCTCCTTCTCCGTTATAGCTGGTTTCAGTCACGTGACGCTGGCTCTGAACGAAAACGCATTGTGGATTAGCGAGACAGGTAGGCTAGGGCTTTATGTCCCTCTCGGCGATTATAGTTTTTCAAAATGGCGGAACGACATGGAAGCCTCCATGGACTCCAATGTATATACAGATAAGAAATTCTTCGCTTACGAGGATAAGTCAGATCATTGGCAGAGGTAATTTTACACCAATGAGGACACATTTAAGAATGAAGACATTGATTTTAGCTAATAAAATACTTAAAACACTACACAATGTCCCTTTAAACTTCATACCTTTTCTTTGTAATACAGGCATTGTGTAATAAATGTGTTGTCTCTTGACTCTGGTGAAAAATCCCTCACAGCCACAGAAGACTTTATACAACTCTTTCACTGGCTGAGTAGCTCTTCATGATGAGTAACCTGATCTGTTTGTGTAAACTTGGTGGAATCACTCTTTAAATGTATACATAAAACAAGTATTGTCAAGTAAAAATGTATGATGTGCATGCGGGTGAGTCAAAATCCAGCTTCGTACTAAAACATTCACATCTGAACTGAATGTAAAGTCAACATGAAGGGATGTTAATGTACTGTGTGGAGGTGTGTCCCAGTTTTCACATTCTTATAAGAGATAACTAGAAAGTGTTTGAAAGCTGGACAGAAAACAGACACATGCACATATCTGGCTAAAAGCAGCAAACACAGAAAATATTCACGTTCATCAACGCAGCTCATTCCACCTCAAAATGAGATCTGCTTTAATCTGACAGAATGATAAAACACTTGTGAGTCCCTAATAAGTGTGTCCCCATCTGATGGGCCTCAGGTCCTCTTAACCCAGGGGACCAATTTGAGTGGTACACAGCACATGGTGCCCTGTGCTGAGTTATCGACCCCCCCCCACCATCACCACCACCGCCATTGCAGTGGGGATAAAAGGGAGGTGGATTAGGGTTCAGTTGTCTTGGCAACCTGAGATGCCATCTGTCGTGTGTGCTGATCCACATCGTGTAGCTTAGACATTGTTTTAATTCAATCATTTTCTCACCGCCAGACAGACCGCCTGTTAAGAACTCTTGTCAGCATGTATTTAACAAGAAGGGTGGAGAGTTATAAACACACAACCCAGAGACTGTAGTTGAATCCTGCAGCCAGTTAGATTTTCTTATCATAAAGAAATCACAAATGAGCAAAAACTAAAGTGTAAAAATTACAATTTTGTTCCTGTGATCTTTACTGGTTGTCTGACAAAAGCTGTTTTCACACTTTGGTTTTTCATAGATTGAATAAACAAGATATAACGTGTTAATTAATGAGCTTTAGGAGTAATAATAACAGATTTTGTTACCTTTAGACAGAGCCAGACTGTCCGTTTCCTCCCATTTCCAGTCTTTGTGCTAAGCTAAGCTCACCAGCTGCTGGCTGAATTTTTAATATACAGATTTGAGAGTTGTATCAGTCTGCTCATCTACCTTTCTGCCCGAAAATAAAAAGATATTGCAAAATGCCAAATTGTTCCTTTAATGGATCAGAATGCTGTTATATTGCAAAGACATCTAATGAAAATACCAAAATAAAATTAAAAAAAAAACAATGAATTAGCTCTCAATCAATCTTAGTACATTTTGAATTCCCCACCCCACATGTGGATCTCAGCCTACTAAAGAGGTATATCGTTAAATATGGGTAAGAAATATTAAGTTTCTTTTTAAGAAAGGCTAAATAATTTCATAAAACAGCTGGTCACTGTAGTTTTTAGCAAACATTACTCATACATGAGTAAATAGCAAATTTGTTTGGGACAGTTTTCACAGATCCGCAGTAGCGACCACTTCCAGCAAAACTACAGTGCCTATATTCTCAATAAAGACAAACCTAGTGCAACAGTGTGATTCACTTATGTGTTTTACATAGGTTTTAGACAACAATGGAGGTCTATTGCACAAAGGAATAAGCTATATCAGGCTATACAGAAAATAGTTGTTGGTAGGTTAAACTCATTGTTGCTTTTGGATTTGTTGACATTGAGAAAAATATATAACATCACCAGTCTTTTTATCCTTTAAGTTGTGCCTTGTGAAAAGGATATAAAAGTGTACCTGACTGTGTTGTCTGGCTTCCTTTTACAATCCAGGCTGCGTTCCAAACACTGAGGGACTATTTATTATCTCTGTGGGTGCTTCTGAGTCATTATTAAATTGGTTTAACAGGTCTTTAAAACATCATCAGCATGTCCGCTATACCATACCTGCTCAAAGGCACATTGCCTCTATAACAGAGACAGGATGTGATTCACACTCAGTTTAGCACTCACGGTCTCAGAAGCTTCTCTGAATAAGCAAGTCACTCAAGTGGCTCATTTTGTATTTCAGTGGGGAATTCAGAAATTAGAAAATGTTTTGATGACATCTAATCTTATATGCATGTTGCATGAAGTGAGACTAATACACCAACACACACACACACACACACTCATTAATATTCACAATAGCGTAGGTCAGATGAATGCTAACCAGTGCAAATGAGCAGGAGGGCAGCAGGGAAGTGTACTGAAGGAGGAAGAGGGGAGTGTCTGATAGACGCAGTGACATGAGGGACTCGTCCCCTGGGAGAGGGCTGCAAATGAACCAGCAGCCACACCTGGGACTACACCACACACACACACACACACACACACACACACACACACACACACAGGAGGCAATATTTGAGTTAGCTTGTGGCCTGATTGATAGAGGCCCTGAAGCTGCTTTCTGCTACTATTAACAAAGGAAAAAAAACTTTTGAGAAAGTGTAATTAACACCCACATCTTCCTGGCAGTAGTAATCAAAATATAGAGTCTGGGGCATTTCTTTTGCATGTCACCCCCCGTAACTGCATGGGTTCTCTTCAGGTGCTCCGGCTTCTTCCCGCAGTCCAAATACATGCAGGTTAGGTCAACTGGTGACTCTAAATTGCTAGGTGTGAATGTGAGCGTGAATAGCTGTTTTTGTCTCTTTGTTTCAGCCCTGTGATGAACTGGTGATCTGTCCAAGGTGTAGCCCTTCTGCTGATACTGCAAACATAAATGTACTAATAACAAAGAAACTCATATTTACACTCAGATAAACAAGTGCTGCCAGTGGAGAGCCTGCGGTCTGCTGCAGGTAGTGCAAAGGGCACTCACTCAATCCTACAAGCTCAAACCAGCCTCCTCCTACTTCCTGCTCCTCTTCAGTCAGCTCCTCCTCTGGACTTGCTCTTCACAACAACAGTGTGTGTTTGCTGGTAAGCAGATAAGACGTGGGGACAAGAATCTGCACAAACAGCCTTATTACTGGGTAAGTCAAGACCTCTACAGAGTTCCTAATAGAGAGCATAGAGTCACCAGATGAAGTTCAACATTTTTATCCAGCTGAAAGAAAACTGTAACATAAGCAGTTGTATAAATATGCATAAAGCAGTATATCATCTGCTCTGCATATATGCAACCTCCTGTGCACAAGTGGTACGCTTAATTAAGGTTATTAGTAAGAATGCCACTGAGGCTTGTGATGCAACGATTATATAATTCACTTGTGTAACTGGCATAGTAACTATAAAAATCATACTCTGCAGTCTCTAAGTTAAAGGCAGAATGAGTAGGATTTGTTGGTTGCGGTTTGGAAACATAATATTCAGAGTTGGCCCCTCCTCCCCGGTTCAGCGGCTTCTCTTGGATCTTCGATCTGGCACCTGCTTCCCACGTCTTCATAGAGTTCCAACCTCACACCTTTTGAGCTGTTTGGGCTGAAGGACTAGACACCCACTGCCCAAAGGTTGACACCCAGAAATGCTTGAATACAGCTAAATAAGAAAATACAGACAGAGGGCAGGATCTCTCTGCAGATACAGACACTTCTAGTGGGTCATAAGTGATGCTTGAGAGGAGCAGAGAGAATTATTATTAAGAGTCTATATATTGTTGTTTAGGGAAATCCTACTCATTCGGACTTTAAAAGCACTATGTACAGTATGATTATATGTCTCACTTTGGTACCATCCAGTGGTAGTGATAGTAATGACACTGTAGCAGACAACAATGCATGCCAGCAAAGTCCGCCCCCTTCAGGTGGACCAGAAAAGGAGCTTTTTGTGTAAAAATAATGTACGGTACTTAACAAGATGAGATCTCATTTGGATTGTGCCATGAATTACAGATACGATGTTTGTAAATGTAAAAGATGACTTTGCAAGTCAAGAAAGTGAGAAAGTCAAAATGTTGACCTGAAAATTCGTAATTTGAAAGACACCCAAAAGTCACATTAGCGATATCGTGACTTTCTCTCCCACGCTGAAGCTACAATGCCTGTGTTTCAGCATGCAGTCAAACTTCCTGGCTGATAAAAAGACCAGTAGTTGCTGAATAAAACACATCAGTTAAGATAAAGTCACAAGGGACAGCCATGTTGGTGTTGGTCAAACCTGCGACAAACTGCGGCTCTAGTAAATTGCAATAGTATCTTTTAAATTGATGAACGTAGTGTGTAATTCATGGCACAATCCAAATAGGATAAAAATTGTCTCTTGCTGTTGACCACCGTACATATATTTTCCAAAATAAGATCCCATAGGGGACACCGGAAGAGGAACTTCACCTCTCTATAATCCCTGAAATTAATGAATTAATGTGCTTGATATGCTCCTATTTTATTCTTTTAACCTGGTAAATATTGTGGACATATTCCAAGACTTCATAAAATCTACATGGAAAAGTAATAAAAAATCCTTGTAATGTAATTTACCTTCTTTCTAAGCCCTTTTTTTAGAATTTAAAGGTGCACCTCATCCCCATTTGAAAAATAACTTGAGTAATAAAATGTCAGATAACTGAGAACTTGATATAATATCAACCATGGTATTTTAATTGAACAATTATCAACAAAAACAACATCAAACACATCCAGTCATAAATTACAGTGCACAAGAGTAGTCTGCACTGTAATTTATGAATACAGTAAATTCAGTGTATTAATGAGCAGTTTTTATACTGTTTCACTTGCTTCGGAAACCAAGTTTACTTCGTGTTTGCTGTCCACAGCATTTAACTACAAAAAGAAACACATCAGTAAACTTCGACTTAGGCCGGATTTGAATGGTTTTATTACTCGTAGTTTTCTTATTATATGTTGGATAAAGTTTTCAAGCAGAACTTTATCAAAAGAAAAAAAAAAACTACAACAACCGCTAAGATGTTTTTTTTCTTGTCCTCAGTCAGCTACATTGTAAGGTGACACCACAAACCTGCAGGCGTGTAGAGGAGAGTTAGTTTGAAAAGCGACGGCAGCCTCCACTTGTTACATCGTTGTGTCCTTATACAACATGTGGAGAACCTGAAGGAAACATCTGGCTGTAAGAGATATGTGCGCGTGTGTGAGAGGAGAAATATAGACGAGAAGATACCGTGAAGAAACTTTTATGAAACAGAAAATCTTTTGAAGAATCCTGCCGTTCCTGTTCCTGTTTGTAAGTATACAGCTGCTATGGATTTTATTATATGTAACAGTTAGGAATGTGATGTTATAATTGCAATTACATGGATTATTCATCATTACAATCTCCTTCATTAATGTGGGTTACTTCACTGTTTCTACCAAAGTTAAAGTTATGTTGTTTGAAAAAAAAACACTTAACGTGTTTGTTATAATGTAGAATATTATTATCCTTTTTCTTTAAAACGGGGATAATAACTTATTATAACGAATTTTGCTTTGGGATTTAACTCTCATCAATGAGTTGTGTTTTTATGTAATTGTACAATTGTTTGTTTGTTCAATGTGTTGTGTTTTTCTCCAATTGTACAATTTAAAGGTCTCAAAATGTTTGTTTGTGTGTACAGTGAAAATGTATAATATATATTTTTTCTAGAATAAGCTGTTCTTAAAACAGAAAGAAACTTTGCCATGCAGGTAGTCAGAAAAATAAATGTGTTTGAATCGGGGGGTACCTAGAGGGGTGGTAAAAATTGCCTCTCTACCCCAGTGTTGCTGTCATTTAAATTTAATTGAATAATAAAAAGAAAACACATTAAAAAACAGAAATCAGCACATAATGTAATGATCTTTTATGGCCATATTTTAGACTAAGGCTTAAGTTAAATGAATGGATGTATTTGGCAAGGTGCTGCAAGTAAAATTTGTATTATGACTTTCTGATGTCACCTTTAGATATTTCTATTCAATGCTTTACTAATGTGCCTCAATAATCTCATGTTTTTGAGTTAAAATGTCTTTATTTGGGGCTTTTCCAAGCAAATATTGACATACGTGATTGTTTGCGATTAAATCAGTATATATTTCTGTCTTCATTCCACCCTCTTGCCACCAGATATGTCTTTAGATCTGCCCCTTGTTTGAATGTGAGTTTTGAAACATGAGCGCTCAGTAGGCTACATCCCTGCAGAAGTGAATCCTCCAACATGTTCATAGTGTCTGACACTTCAAGGCCTCACTTGCTAAAAGTTGAGTCAGAACTCAGTCAGTGAACAGACTGTTCATGTGAACGTTGTTTATTTTATTTCATTAACACTAAAACAATCAATGGGAGATTATTTTTTAAATCTTGGTGCCAAAATTGTATTTTATTGTGCTTCACTGGAGCACACTGAGTCTCCACTGTTCAGGGTGCGTAAACAGCAGCAGGCAGCGGACCTTTCCATCCTGTGTTGATATGAGGTTTATTTAGTCTAGGAGCAGCTGAAGGAAAGCCATGGGGTGAGAAGACCACTATATAGCTGAAGCCTATACCTCAACTATGCAGTTGTATTCATTCAATACCTGATATCCATTCACTAGTTTTACATTACTGACACTGAGACCTGAGACAGCAGATCATTGACTCGATGCTACTGCTGCCAGCAGTGCTGTTGGACATCCACTTGAAGTTATTAATCTTGATATTTTATGAATAGTTTTTTCAAACAGAGTGGATGCTGATAAGATTCAAAGGACAATGCACAAGCCTGCAGGTTATAGAGTAACAGCAAACAGCAAATACTGAAATTCATGAAACACATGTTCCCGACACGATTCTTTCAGTGACAGATTTGTTGCTTCAACCCCCCCCAAAGTAAACACAAGAGCAGCGCCTGTCATGTAAGGAAACAGGATTTTGTTAACTAGTTGTGAAGTTAGTTGTTTACCAGACAGGCGCTTTGGTTTCATTCTCTGGAGACACCAGTGTTAGGCCAACACTAAATCATCAATCACTCTGTCATCTTACGTACATACAGTGCAGGTACAGGTATTTAAGCCAATGCGTCAGCTCAGATCCGTCATTTTACACACATTTTTCAGGGTGGCTGGTGTGTAATTTTAGCTGTTTCCCCCTAACAGCCGGTTAGACAGTGAGGATGTTTGCTTTTATTGAGAAGAACACAATTAAAGGCTGTGAAATACCACTGAAGCAGAACTTACTTTGGAAACATTAAAGGTTGTGCAGAGTTAATGAGGTGGAATAGAAACACTGATACATGCATGGACCTGTGTGTGTATGTATGTGTGTGTGTGTGTGTCGAGAGAGAGAGTGAGGTGTGTTTACAGACATGGACCCTCAGCTGTGCAGGAGTATAAAGGCTGCTAGTGTCTGAGAGCTAGGCCAGTATAGGTGACCTTTGCCTTCCCTTCCCAGCAGAGCCATCCTGTAGCAGAGGTGTGAATATTGCACCTGGATGTTTTGTTATAGAGACAGAGGCTCTCATGCCCTGCTGGTCAACCTGTAAACCAGCCTCAAACTTGGCAGGCTGTCCCACGTCCACATGATGTGTTCACAAAAGACCCTTTTCACTATATCTAGTCAGAAACGTATGTCTATAACATCTTCACATTTGTCTCACACAGCCTAAGCCCAGAATTCACTGACATGCACACTGTGTGTAAGGCTTTGCCCTACATCCTCTGTAATCTTGTGCGAGGGATTTGTCATCTTTTTTTCTGAAGTTTTTGCTGACGTAAGGCAACTTCACGACAAACTACACTAATGATGAGCTGCAACACCGAGCCACAGGTACTTTAGTGCAGAAACACAGGTGGTATACAACTAGAAATGAACGGCTGCGATGCTGCCTGTCTGGGACCCAAACATCTGCCCTCCAGATGTGATGTGCTTGTTGACTATTCTACTAAAGATAAAGTCTTTGTTAGATGAGATGAGGTTTTTATTAGCCATAGTAGAGTCTGTGTGTCTGTGATTTGGTCCACCACTTTGGTCCAGACAGAAATATCTTAACAACTTCTGATTTCCTTAAATTTGACTCTTGTTCCCCTCAGCATGAATTATAGTAGTTTTGGTGATCTCTTCATCTAGCGCCATCATGAGGTCAAAATGTGAATTTGTCCTATACTTTGGTTTTGACCACAAAACTAATTACATTCTCATCAGCTGTACATATCGTTCAGTGCTAATTAGTAAATGTTAGAATGCTTATATACTAAACTAAGATGCTGAACAACAATATACTCTCTAGACATAAGCATGCTATGTTGTCGCAACAAAGGATACGATATATTGTCGCCATTGATAACTTCCCCTAGTATTCTGTGCATCTGAATACAAGGAGACTGTTATTCAGACTGGTCTTCCTAGATTGTATTTCATGTCTCACCGGTACCTTAAACAACACGCCATCGCCAACGCAGGCCCTTGCATTGTTTTTAAGCAGGACTGTTCTCTGTCTGAATGCCCGCTTACTCTTGTTACTTTACAATTAAACTTTAAAGTCAGTCATCTGGCACAAACCAAGCCTCTGTCTCTACTGTATATTACCCAGCAGACCCAGTGACCCACTCCATGCGTTGTTGTCTTAATTCGAGCTGATTAGCAGTGAGTATTACTGGCAGTCAGAGCATGTCTCTGCATGGGGCTGAGCTTTATGATGGAGGCTGCTCTGGGAACAAGGCAAATGAGCCATGTAGCGGAACCAAGAGACTGGCTCAGGGCTGTAGCTGTACATCTTATTAAACCTCCAGTCAGTCTGTTTAATCCCTTTGATTAATGATTATATTGTTTGGTTGTGTGTATAAGGTCTATGCATGGAAGCCAGTGTGGTTTCAACTTGTACTGTTGCTTTTGTACATGTGCAGGACAGCTCTGTGTTTGCAGAACTCACCATTATTATTCTAAGAAACCAATTATGTTTTAATTATTTATTGCTTTCTTAAAGGATAGCTTCACATTTTTTCAAGTCTAACAACACTGGCACGCCCAAACATTTTGCCAAATAGTATGAAGCTTCAACAGTCAGACTGTTGAGTGTTTTTAGTGCGGAATTATGATAATCCTCCATTACATCTCAACAAAGCAACATGTCTGAAACAGAAAGAGGGAATTTTGCACTAAAATTACTTTGGAAAATAGCTACTACTGCTGTAGGATTACATTTCTCTAACATTGGTTTACACATCAGTAACACTGATTAGCACTGATCCTCAGTAACACAGTATGTTGGTGGTTAACCAGTTATACATTTGTCAAACCAACCAGTTAGTGTTCATGCTTGAATAGAAATACATGTGATAAGCCTTTGTGTCGCTTGTTTAAGTTTTTTTAGTGTGGCATCGTACTTTATCTGAAGTATTTTCAGTCTTTTCTTTTCAGTTTTACTAGAAAAAGACTTCAACGTGAAGACTAATTATTTGTTTTGGCAAATGTACCTCTGGTGCTTCAATTAGCTTTTCTATGGAGCCATCTGGAACTGTCTCCCACACAGTGGATGAGACAGTCCTGAACAAGGCTCAGACTAATATAAGATGTCAAAATCAAAACCTTACCTGTTACTTGGTCCACCAGGGTCAGTCAAAGACCGATTGGAGCTGAAGCATGGACAGTGAAGTGGGAACGATGAACACCAGCCTTGACAGTCCCCTGAGCCCGAGACACCTAACTGGTTTGGGGATGAACTGTCTTTTTGGACAAAAGAACAGACACTCTGGGCCTGGCCTCACCAGTCCTCAGGAGTACAACCAGTGGCTGCCTTACCGCCATGATGCCAGCCTGCTGCCCATGAAAGAAGACCTGGCCTTCTGGCTCAACACACTCTTGGGTGAGACAATTTTCCTCCATTGATCCTCATGCCACACTCATGTTAACTACACTACAAATTCAGGAAGTTACTTTATTGTAAAAGTCTGTAAAACTGAAATGGAAACATGATTTTTCTTTCACAAACACCCACTGGTGTTTTGGGCTGAATTAAAAGAGATAATGTCAGTTCAAAACTTAATTTAATGAATATTAACAAGATCTGATGAATGACCCGTGAGTTTGGAATTGGGGCTTTTACTTTGAAGAAAAGGTAAAAAGGCTGCAGTCACATTAAACACAAAGGCATTAACCTACTTAGAGAGGGGAGCTGTGGCTGGGACTCCAGGGAAAGGGATGTTTCATCCCACTTTACTGCATTGTGGGGGAAAACATAAAGGGTCTGCACATGTCACAACCTGTTGGAGGGTGTCTGGAAGATGACAAGACTTCAACAGGATGAGTTTCTGACTGCTGCTGCTACAAAAAATGAAAATGTGTTTGGACTGATATGTTAAAGTCATACTTTTGGTATTTTGTAAATCCATAAACCAGGACAAAATTTAAACAGTAAACAATTGTCTTTCTCGTGATATTAAACTTTCCTATACAACAGGATTATATTGTAACATATTTGTGAACACTGCAATATGCCTGTAGATTATATGTGTATTTAGGAGGGTTTACCAGTTCATCAACCAAGGTGTTGCCATTGGACAAATAAATACAGTAATAAGGCTAATTATTTTTCAGCTCATTTGCATTTTCACCTACTTTTTGTTTTATATTTCTTCTGTCTTTCCTCAAGTTTAGAAGATCCCGCCTACTAAAAACTGTAGTGGACAGTGTTTTATCTTTCTGAAAGAAGTACAACATATTTTTGATGCATTTGCGCTGATATGTATTTAAATACATATATATATATACACATATAAATATTACATATTTTAGGTAGTGTGCACTCAAGTTATATAAAGTCTTGTCTTTCTGTGACAATTGGCAACAAGAAAAACATTGAGCCTTGAGTAGAAACTATGAATTATTACTGTAAATAATTCAATGTTTGTGTGTGGATCCTCAGGTGTGGACCTCACAGCAGATGGTCTGATGGAGAGGTTGGATAATGGCGTTATCCTCTGTCAGCTGGCACAGCTGCTGCAGGAGAAAATGATCCACACCAACAATGGCAAGGTGCTGCAAGTCATGTGCACTTTCACACACACAAAGATGCAATCAGAAAAACAGAAAACCGCACCACGCACATACTTTTATTCCACCAAAAGAAATGGTGAACTTACGACTCTACAAAGTAGTTCAAGTCATGATGAGGATGTCAGTTTTTTAGACTTATAGGGTTTTAAAAACACCTTTTTCGGCTCAGTTATATGCTGTTACAGTTATGTTTAAGCCTGTGGATGGACACAGAGACAATAGTCGTCCATGTCTGTTCATGTTAACTATTACTCAGCATCACCTTGCACAAGATGGTGTTCCTGATCTTTCCTTCATAGACACATATAGACACATATTTGGTAGAAGGGCTGAGCAAGAGGAAGCCTCCTCTGTCTCCTCACCTGTAGCTTTCACTGTATTCATATTTAAACAAGCTGCAATATTAAAGATGGCATGTGCATAATTGTTTGTCATTAAAGCACTGTAAAGACTGTAATGCATGACCCAATATTAATCAATTATTGTGTTTTTGCAGAAAACATGTTTCTAATGCAAACTCATTTCCTCTGTGTGTGTCTGTGCACATATATTTGTGTGTTTGTGTATGTGTGTTGAAAACAATTACAGCCGTTCACGAGAAGAGTGATCCACTGGCGAGCTGATGCAACATCTGGATCATTTTTCGCCCGAGACAACACTGCCAACTTCCTCTACTGGTGTCGAAAGATTGGCGTTGATGAGGCTTACCTGTTTGAGTCAGAGGATTTGGGTGAGTTAAATCAGAGATTTAGCCCAACATCATGGAGTTTTTCTTTCCGTTTACCAATAAAGGCCTCAAGTGAATCATGTCACGCTTCACTTGTGGTATGTCGGTGATTAAACTAAAATATTTAGACTTTGACCTCATTGAGACATTTCAGACATAATAAAAAAACAACTCTTTCTAGACTTTTGTATTTGTGTGTATCTGGCATCAGTCTATTTGTTGTGCTACAACAACACATAGTTATAGAACTTCTACTTCAGTCTTTCCATTTCTCCTCAATCTCTAGGTCTATATATATATGATACACTCATAACATGTCTCATTTATCCAAATACATTACATCTACTACATCTACTATCTTATTTATAAAAAATAAAATAACACATTTACTTGCAATTAGTTTTAAATTATATTATTTCTGTGCTGTTGTTTTACTTTCTGTTTAATAGATATTTTTGGTGATTTACAATGTCTTAACCTGTAATACTTAAATAACTCAATGCTTTTAAAAAGAGAAGCAAATGAAGAATTTAGAGCAGGGGGAATTTAACTTGGGTATGAGATGTGCGGTATCATTCCTGGACAATTTTACTTCAATCTAAAATTTAAATGTGGTGTTAATGAAAATTAAAATGTTATTCTTTAACTGAAAGCAATAATCATTAAAATAAACCAGCCAGAAGAAAATGGGAATACAGAAAATTAAGATTTCAAGATGAGTCATAACGATCACGCTGAATGTGACTGAATCAATGTATAATTTCTCACTTACACCTTCTGCATGTATGGTGCTCTGTGTGCCAGAGGAGAAGACAGCTTGCAGTCAACATACTAAAATGGTTCTGTATCATTAAACATACTCTTCTCTATGCACTTCTTACTCGGGCATGTCTATGCAAGGCAGGCAGATGCGTGCAAATGATAATGTGCAGGTTAATCCCCACCAACAATAAGCCCCCCCCTGCAGGCAGACTAACCTACTTCACTTGACTAATTGAGTGATGGGGAGAGTGAACTTATACTTTGACAGACTTCAGTTTACTGCCTCAGTGACATGAAGGCACAGATGATTATTCTTTTTCTTTTCTCTCATCTCCTTTTCTTGCTGCAGCCATGATGTAATGGTGGATCTCAAATACAGGTGAATGAAAATAAAATACCATTATTGACAGTGACTTTTCTCTCTGCTCATTACATTTTTCTTTTTTGTTCTGTAGTTGTACATGAAGTTGTGCATGCTCAACCAATTGTTATCTTAGCAAATGAACTAACTTCTGGTCCATACTGAGTGCACAGAGCCCCTTTATTTAACGTATAGACTGTGTACTGGAAGGAAGAGGCTGACTTTTTCATGAAGATTTCATGCCCTTATGCCCCCAGCTGCACATCCAGAGCCCACAGGAATTCCTGCTTCAAAGATAGAGATGCACAATAGAAACAGAGTACCTCCTGAAATCTCCGGTTTTCTTTTGACACAGACAAAAGTTTATCTCCGGAAACATCTTTCCTTTCAGATGATTGACTTTCTTTTTTTTTTTCATTTCCACCCCTCCGCCGTCTTTGTTTGTCCCCTTGTGCGTGTGCTGTGTGAAGTCCTGCACAAGCAACCTCGGGAGGTGTGCCTGTGTCTGATGGAGCTGGGACGGATTGCAGCCAGGTAACTAGAAACAAATACAACTGCCCCACCCCTGGTACAGCTCCTGAAACGATAATCACAATTGAATCACACTGAGCTGAAAACTCTTGATGATTTTCTTAAGAGCAGTGGAAAAGCAACCTTTCATTGACACCACTCACTGTTAATTACATAAAAGTTTTTTGTTACAGTATTTTTTTATACAATGAACAGTCAATGTTTACGTTATTTGGTCATGTTGCTTCTGAATGTTTCAAGCATTTAGCAATTACCATTAGCTTACTATTTTAAATGTATCAGTTACTTTCAGCTATTTCAGTCTATGCATTATCTATCTAGCTATCTATTTCAACTGTTTATCTATCTACTTCAATCATGTATTTATTAGGCTACTTTTAATTAACTATATGAACTATACTTGGTGTCACGTTATAAATGACTCAACATGTAAACAGTAATAAAATAATAGTATAAATAGAAGGCCCTAATTGTTGATTTTTCAAATTAGTTGAGCTATTTCAAAATCTTGTCCCCTGGTAACTGCAGAAGTATCCCCTGAGGTTCAAATACCCCTGCTTGTGAATCACTATCCTTTACTGTGTGATTTAGTGTTGATTCATCCTGTACGGTTGCTGATATATTTTGTTGAACCTCTCTTTCAGGTATGGAGTGGAGCCTCCAGGGCTGGTGAAGTTAGAGAGAGAGATAGAGAGGGAGGAGGCAGGGTGCTTATCTCCATCATCCTGTCTCTCCTTTTTTCCTCCTACATCATTGTATTCGCCATCACAATCTTCCCTGCCCCCAGCCCCCTCTCCTCCTCCTTCTCCTCCTCCTCCACCCGTGCCCCTCACTCCAAGCACAACCTGTCTGTCTGAAACCCTTGCCGCCTCCCTCGCCTCTGATCTTCCATCAGCCACAACAAACCCAGTACCTACATGTTTATCCCCTCCTCAGTCGTCCCTCTCAGCCTCTAACCCTTGTACAACCACAGCCTCAACACAAACACCTTTGTTCTCTTCATCCTGCACCACTAACACATCTGCCTCAACTCCACTGTCGGCACCCTCACCAGGCCGAACCCTGGTATCCCCTGCCAGAGTCTCATGTACCACAATAAACAACCACACTCCCACAGCTACACCTCCCATCACCTCCCCACCTGTAGCCTCGACTCCTCGTTCCTCTAGCAAATCCACAAGCCGGAGGAGCAGAGGCACCACCGACATTTTGGATGATATTGTGAGTATTTTATTTCCAGTTAAATGAATCTTATTTCAGCTTACACATGTTAAAGGTGTAAACTGTTTGTATTTACTTTGCCCTCTCTCTGTCTAACTTGTTCCAGGTGAGAAACATTATTGAAAATCCCCCCTGCAGCTGCCCCACCAGGTTCCTCGTCGAGAAACAACCTAAAGGCTGCTACCGCGTTGGGGATAAAGTTCTGTATATAAGGGTAAGCATGTTCCGACCATTGCGTACATTTTAATCAACATAATAAGGAAAGCTTAATGAACATAACTCCCAAGTCACAAGATCTCAATTCGGGGTGTATCTGCAAAATGTTCACTGACAACATATTTAAAGGTCCAGTGTGTAACCTAAAATATAATATTTATAGGTATGTTTTCATTAGTGTATAATCATCTGAATGTATGAATTGTTGTGTTTTCATTTCCTTAGAATAAGGGAAACTGAGACAGGAAGTGTTTATTTCATTGAAATTTACAAAGAAAACCCCACAATCCTTTCCTAAATTTGACCAAGACTCAGGGTGTGAACCACATTCTCCTGTGTCAAAGTCCTGCATTTTGTATGTCCACCATCCACCCTGTATGCAAAAATATATGTAAATCCATGTAAATAATAAATATACCCTGAACATAATCCAGGCAGCAACAATGTTTCACAACAAAACATGTCAGGCAAAATAAATGAGTGTATAAATGTATTTTTCCTCCACTAGTATGATGATAATATTTCTCATATGTGGGTTTTATAAAATAAAGCTTATCGGTTTAATTATAACTTGATACTTTGATACCATAAAGTGTAAATTATGAGCCAAATCTAATGGCTCACCCAATAAAGATGAGTCATAAATGCTACAGCACATAATAAGATGTGAGGTGCGAAGGCTTTCAGGTTATTAATCAACAGCTGAGTCAGCAACAAGTGCAGCGTGTCAGAACAACTGATTTGCAATCATTTGGGATGGAGACGTAGGTGCCTTTCAGCCTCCTGGAGTCGTGCACCACCCATATGCGCCTGTACAAAGGCTCGAGGAATGGCCTTCTGGGAGGCAGGGTTGCTTGGCAACCAATGGTCAGGATAAGACTAGGCTGACAATGATTTTATTCAGCACATAGACCTTCAGCAAAGAGTTCAAACCCGAAGGAAAAACAAACACGTCTCTTTCAGGATGA
Source organism: Dicentrarchus labrax (assembly GCF_905237075.1). Lineage (NCBI taxonomy): Eukaryota > Metazoa > Chordata > Actinopteri > Moronidae > Dicentrarchus > Dicentrarchus labrax. Next base: position 14,960,749 of record NW_026136719.1, on the reverse strand, counting down.
TTTTGAGAAAGATATGACCGTGGTGTGCGGTTCAAATGGCAGCCCACTGGGGAGTTCAAGTCCACATATGTGGAGAGGGTTTTGAATATAAGATGAAGGTTTCACTTCACTATCTCTATACAGCCATGAATCCATACAAATAGAACAACAGCTTCAGTGTATGTTCAGTGCCCACTGCCTGAAGTATATTGTCTAAGGAATGCATTATTCATGAATCCATGAATTGTACATGCTGTAAATTTAAAATCAATTTTCCAACACCATATCATTGGGAATATCTTAAGGATTAGAGCTAAAATGGTTTCCTGAAATTGTTCTTCAAACAGACAGACAGACAGGATCTGATCTTGCAGCGTTATCTTCTACATTAAACACAGAGGTGTATCACAGCTTTGGTGGCTAATTGGTCACTAGTTGAAACCCATTTAAGGCTCTGGTAATTGTATTGACCCAACACTCTGAAAACTGGTAATCAATGCTGCCAGCGACAGTTTGCTTAAAACAGAGTTACAGCTACATTTTGACTGGTTGACAGACAACATATTTTTACTGCCCATTTAGAAAATAATGCTACCTTTCAAGTCACAGAGAACACCTGTTTCTTCACAACAGACCTGTCAATAACACAAGAGGATGTGTTTGAACAGCACTTCAAAGAGAGGCTATAAAGATGTGATAACTAAAGCATGTTATTCGTTTATGGCCAGGTCAGCAGAATGTGTTTCTGTAAAGAAAATTAAATGTAAAGTAAAGAGAAAAATCACCTTTAATCTGTTTTATATTGAAATATCGGATATAGGATCTGTTTTTCTACACTATCTCGACTGTTGACTTTTTGTGCTCACCTTCTCTATACAGCTTTGCAGATACAACGTTTCACCATAACTCCGTGTCCATCTGTCAGTTTCAACCTATAATTGCTAGTTTGTAGACGCTACTTGCACTGCTCCCTTTCCTTTTCTCCTTGGCGCTGACAAGCAAACACACCTCAGCTGTGTGAATAGAGCGCTGCAGCCCATCAACCCTGACTCCATCCATTACCTTGAAGCTCACAGCTGCCTACATGTGTGCAGGGAAACGCACCATAATCCTCAATTACCATATACCATGATAACCCCTGTTCAGCTCCTAGGAGAGCGTGCCATTCAATGTGTACAGACCTTTTTAAAGAGCAGATACTATTGATTACCGAGACACAGTCATTAGTGAGGGGTTTAATCAGACAGCTTGTTAATGAGCGGCTGAGCATGACCGCCCCTCCTCACATGTAAACTTTCTACCCCCCCCTCTCCCTCCTCTCTCTCCTCTCTCTCCTCTCTATTCCCTCTGGAGGCTATTCAGTCATGCTGGCCCTGGAGTGCTCCGCCATTCTTTGGTGTTAAAAAAGAGGAAGGCTTTTCTTTCTTCTCTGTGCCCAATTAGGCTCTCCTTCAGCTTTGTAGCAGGGACACTGTCTGACTGTGTCAATGGAAGGAAAAGACATTCAAACACCACACAATATCATGCCACATTAATTCTTTGCTTATCATGCTATCTACATAAGACACAAACCATTTTGTTTTGAACACTAGTTTTACCTGAGCAAAATCAGGACCAAAGAGAGCATTTGGCAGACAGCCCTTTCAGCTTTCTCCTTTCTCAAGTGTCCTTGAGACATTGACTCCATAGAAGCTCCAGGGTCTTTGTTCTCTAGGTGACCCTGACCTTTGACCATACAGAAGTAGAAAAGATCATTCCCAAATGTCATCAGTTTGTAAGTAAGTTGAACATAGAGGAAGCTATGTTATTTGAATCGTCAAAATGAAACACTGTGTGATGTTAATAAACAAAACTAAGATATGTGAGGCTGTACAGTGGTGCTCTGAGCAAAATGCTAATGGAGGCAGTGATGATGCTAAAATGTTGATGCTAAGCAGGCATAATGTCTCCCGTTTTGACCATCTTAGTTTGGTGTAAGCAGTCTAAGTTATGCATTACTTTAATTTAATCAGGGAGTCGTATTTAGTCTCAAAAATCGTCTTTTTTTTTCAACACAGACACACATGTGCCTCCATCAGCTCGTATATTGTAGTGTTTTCTCTTAACTGTAAATTTTTACAAGGACTGTACTCAAAAACAGCATCAAAAGCAGCAGATGTGGCTAAAGCCTGCCTCCTACTGGCGGGTGTTTAAATGACTCCTCTTCCCTGAGTACACTCATGCATCTTTCAGCAGGAACGGAAAGAGAGAGAGAATCAATGTAGCTGCCAGGGAGGACACAGGGGAATCCAGCCGGTGGGTTATGGGCTGCAGACGTAGCACACTTTGTACGGAGACCTGAAGGGGGGAGGGGGTAGTTGTAGAGACAGAAATAAAGGAGTCTGTCTGACAAAGAGGGCTTGTGTTGAATATTACAGTACAGAAAGATGCTGACTCTGTTTTTCATTGAACGATTAGTTTGGTATGCTAATGACAACACATCCTTGCTTTAGTTAGTTCGGAAGTATAAATGTGCATTTAAAAGACATATATGAGTTAATGTTGTAACTCTATGTATTCAAGTAACTGAGCATGCAAAACACAGCACATTTAAAGCCATATAACCAGCAATCAAGTGACACAGGATTGATAAAAAAAAACAACAGGAAAACATCATATAAAAGCTTGTACAAAGTTCTAGCTTGTATAAAAAACTGACTGAAAATCAACTTTGGATGATGACAGATTTTTTGAGAATGAAGATCAGTCAGAATTACATTCCCTCCATGTCTGGCAGGAGAGTGGTTTATTCAGGATGTCAGACTTGACCCCTGTCAACCTCAACATTTTAATCTGCAGATTGACAGCTGAGACGGACCACGTCTGGGCTTTCCTCTATCGCCGTCTGTGTCGCCTGCCTGTGCGCGTGTGTCTGTGCTTGTACCATTGATTTTTTTTCCATCCCATACACGTGACACACACACACCTCCCCACATAAGAAGAGTGGATCTGCTTGTATTATCACATTCTTAATGGCTCCATAATGAAGGGTTTATTGGCGATAAGGCAAGAGGGGGTGGGCCGTTGCTGACAGGACAACGGATGGCTTTGCAAGGCCTCCTGGGAATGTTAATGTCTACTGGGAGTTGAGGGTCTGCGCTCAACTCATCTCAATTCCTCCTTTCATTTTTTTTTAATTCCCAGGCTTTATATTGTGGCTGCCGTTGCCATGGCAGCAGTTGGTTTTCAGCTGTAAGGACGGCTGTCTGTAAAGGATGTGTCGATTCAGATACAGCTGACCTCTCTGCAACTACTGCTAACAGATAGACTGGCTATACAGTCATCTTTTTTATGTAAAATACTGTTTATTAGGTGGTTCTGTGTAGCAGATCTGTGTGGGTGTGCCTTTGTGCGTCACTGCATGTGCGTGTGTATGCATGTTCATATGTGGATTAGTCCTGCATGTGTGCTCAGCTGGTGCCACGAGGTGTTGTTTCATTTGGTTTAATGAGATTTTGACAAAGCTATCCGAGAGATCATTTCCCTTTCATAGCCAGAGCTACACATGCATAAGAAGCTTGTAAATATTAGATTGGTGTGTGTGTGTGTGCGCGTGTGTGTGTGGAGGGGAGAGGGTGGGACTGCTTTTCATATAATTGAGAATTCATAAACATCCTGGCAATATATCAGCCGGAAAATATATGCACTGTTCATTTCCCAGCATTCCCTCCTTGACTGGTGCTGTCTTGTGTCACCTTTGCAGATGCTGAATGAGCGCCATGTGATGGTGCGCGTAGGCGGAGGTTGGGAGACCTTTATAAGTTACCTGCAGAAACACGACCCCTGCAGAGGAGGAGGACCGGTCAGCAGATCTGAGGTCAGGGTCTGTAGGGACAAAGCGAAGCCGCCCAGTTTGAACATCTCATCTGACAGCTACATGGTGGTCGGTGCCCATTACCGTGGCAAGAAGTAGACTCTCAAACTGCTCACTTTTGCTTCTGACTCTGGGCAGCAGCGTTGAACATTTCACTTAATCAGACCAAACTGTACAAGGTAAATGATATAACATATAGCTCAAATCCCTTTTACCTCAAGTTTAAAAGGAAATTCACCTTTTTTTTTTATTCCCAACCGTTTTGTTAGCTGATTGTTGTGTATGAATCAACCAACTGTCACATGTTGTCAGTGAAGCCACATGACTGTATGTTTGCAATCATTAGTAAATTAGCATAAAATTAATTATGAATTAATCCTCACTTCCCAAGAACAAATGCCAAACATTCGCTGGTTCCAGCTCCTTCAATTTGAGGATCTGCTGCTTTTCTTTGTCATACATGATAGTCAAATGAATATCTTTGGCTTTTAGATTGTTGAATAATCTGCAGAATAATAAACAATGACAATGATTGTTAGTTGCAGCACTACTTGTTATCTAATGTTATATCATAACTTTCATATAATCATCTTGATCATCAAATATCCTTAGGTTTTGTAGTACTGTTTGCAGTAATGTCATTATAGTCATACATGTGTACTGTTGTAGTTTAGTTAGTAAACATACAGCTACGTGTTTATATATAATATCACGGCACTATAGTTTAAATATGTATGTTTAAGCTTTTGTATTTTGGATGTTCTAGCAGCAGTTTGAGTAGTAGTTTTAAAGATTTACGCATACTGACTTTTAATGTATGGAGTTATTTTTCTTATTTTACTGGACAAAACTTTTCTGTTTAGAATAAACTTGTTTCAAAAATGCTGTTTGGATTAAGAGAAAATCTTGCACATGCTGCCTAAATTACAGCTCCTGTTTTAAGAGTATATATCATAATTGATCATTTATTTAGTATTCTGTATCACACAATGAATGCAAAACAGGATTATTTCTTGTTTCTCATTTACTTTTACATTATTTGCCTGTGGCAGTGATTTTATCACCTCAGCCTTAAAAAGGCAAAGACACAAAACATCAAGTCCCCCCTCTAGATGGCACCATGTCCTAAGTGACAAAAGGCCAAGCCTCGCCTCCATGCTTGTTGGAGGAGGGTGCTGTCAACACTGCTGTTAAGATCGTGTCTCGCCTCTCTTGGACATTCATCTCTTAGTTGGACTGGAAATCTGTTTTTCAGTCTCAATTCCATAAACTACCTCATGCCTACAGATACAACAGTGCAAAACACATTGCTGCCTCGTCAGCAGGATCCGGATAGTCACTTATTCAATGTTTCGAATCAAAAAAACATTAATGGGAAAGATTCTCAGACAACTGAGCAACTTTGGAGAGCAAAACTGTAGAATTCAGACACAAACACAAACACTGAAGGTCACCAGACATTAGTAATTACATATTTTATTTCAGTAAAATAAATTAATTAAAAATGGACACAAGTTTTAATATATTGAAAGAAACTAACTGTAATGAGATCATGCAAGACTGTAATGTCTTTTTAGTCCCCACATAACATCTGCAGTGGATTGAACCAGTAAAAATGACTTGTAGAAAATAATAGCTGTGCTACTAAAACAAGTGCCACTCTAAACGGTGGCGTTTTCACAGGGCATCCCTCATTGCACAGAGTACATTTCTAAGTTCCTCATGAAACACAGGAAGTTGCCACTTGAGAGGGTTTTTACAACAATTTCAAATTCATTGTTACACTCTGCTGACCTCATTCGTTCTGTAAAGTACATTGTTCTTAATGTTTTGTAAATCTTGCTACTGTGTGCTACTGTTCTTCTGTATTGAAACTCAATCCAATCAATGACAAAATCTTAGCTTTGAAAGACAGACGTTGTTATGTGTTGGCGTGCTTGGAATTTACTGTTTGAGATGTCGGGGGGTAAATATGTGCTTTAAAGTTTTTGCTTGTAATACTGTTTTGACAGTCCTGCAGATGTGCAGTGGTGGCACATCAGCACTGGAAAAGTCAGATTTTCCCACCTATAATACACAAAAAACTTGTAAGAGTCGTGTGCAATTGTGCTTCAGTCCTAACAACACATTATACTTGCACCATGTACTTATACATTACTGCTTACAGTAATACTTACATTACTGCGTATCAGTTTGGGTGTGAAATTAAAACTTTATAAAACCAAAACACCAAACAGCATTCTGTGAGTCGCAGGACATCAGAGAATACACTGACTCATTTTCAGTGTAATGACCATAGATATAAATGTTTTTATATTTATGGCATGTCCTTGTTTGTTTCTGGCATAAATATTTTCACAATAAGAGCCTAGACTGACAGACCCTAAACACACAACATGGTATAAACCCAAACTCTTTGTAAGACACAACAGGGTGCTTATTACATGCTCTGATCATCTTTTGCTCCCATATGTGGCCTTGCAAACATATAATGTATAACTCCACCTGTTCAGACTTCAGGTTCACAGACTTTTATGAGACCCAGCAAAGTGCAAAGATTCAACAAGACACTGAAGATACAGTTTTCAATCATGCCTCAGTTAATTTCCTCAACTTCTGAAAAGTGGTAGCCTCATGAGGAGGTTAATGGTGATGGTGAAAGGACTGAACATCACACACAGTGTTATCAATACACATTATAACACCTTTTTTTTCTAAGAAAGTTATTTGACATAGCTGAATATCTCATGACTCATCTCCTCCAATCAACATTTATAAAAACTTCATCACACATGGCTGTTATATTCTCGTATCATGACGTTGTAGTAAGCTGAAATTTTAAAATAAATTAGTTGTAATGACTGGGGAAAGCAATTATATTTGTGTAACGGAAAACTGGCTGCTGTGTTATTATCAGTGTCACCAAGAAAATTGTTTCTCCTTTTCCATTGAACAAGCTTAAGTCCTACCTGCAACACACTGTTTTCAAAACCTTTCACGTGGCACCATCCCATACTACATACTGATGTATAATGTGTACAACTTTAGTACAAAGAAATGGTATTTTACTGATTTGTACTAATGACACAATTCAAGGTGTCACATAAATCCAACTATTCCCATTCCTTGATTTGAACTATCACGCCAATGTTAAATCAAAAACATTATTCAAATAATTTATTACTTTATTTCTTCTTCAGTTTTCTTTTTTTCTTTTTTTTTGTTTTAATGCAATGCATTTTAATGTAAGTACTGTAGTATGGAGTATATTTCATTTTGTAATTTTCCATGTGTGAATGCATCAAGATTAAAACACAATATGAGCGTACAGCGTGTATTTGGAATACGGCTTTTAACATACATCTCTGCAGTCTAGAGCCTTTATAAATTACTATTTGTGCTTTTTTCAACACCAGAGTTTTTTTTTAATCCAATGATTAAATCACAAAGGTGACTAATGAAAAATGGAATCATTCCCACGTTGCTATTGCATACTACATAATATACGATGTACCATTTTGTAAGTCAGAAAACAACAAATTAGTATTTTATTTATCGATACAAGATGTGTTCCACAATGTAACTTTCAATCTGAAACTTTAAAATCAATCATGTGTTATGCATTTATTACTACATTTGTTTAGTTTTTATTTTTGGCTTTGTTTTGCCACTGCACCCATGTTCATATATTTTAGGAATAATTATCAGGGAGAACAGCTCCTCCATTTCCATTGTGAACTGCATTGTGGGACTATGATGTCCTTTACGTAAATTATCATCCATATTCTGCGTATTTCATTGTTTCAGCTGTTAAGGAGCCAGATTTTAGTCAAGACATGATTGCCCTCTAACAATGTGTAATGTCACTATGTTACTGTATTAGGTGAAGATTTGGAAGGCAGCTTGTGCTTTTGTGTTCAGCAGGCTCACTGAAATTTGTTTTGCTTAAATTGCTTAATTTGCTTGCGCAAAAATTACGCAAAAAGGCTGACCGATATTGAGGGTAAACAATGAAGCAATCAAATACTTCCTCCACAGTTTGGTTTCTTGTTAGGTTATGACAACCGGGTTGGGTCTGTCAGTTTGGTACCACAAAATACCTTTATATGTTGCTGAATCCAGTAATGGATTTATGCTCCCAGCACCATCCTGTAAATCTTTATCCACTCCATACTGTCAGCCACCATTACCTCTAAACAAACAGAAAACAAACATTCTTATTCAAAATCTACTTTACACAAACAATGATTTGGATCTACATAGAGACGCATTTGTACATACAGAATCTTTAAAGAAGCATCAAACAATTTGCTTTTTCGATGCAAATTTACTTCTGTGTATTTTATCGTACTGACCACACTGCTAGATGCATTTTGTGCTCTGCAGAGGCTGCAGACGTTACCCCGGGGCTCATGTTTGATATCAGTTAGTGTGCTACACTAAAGATAAGCAATGGGCAGTCAACGCCAGATATTTTTTTTTTTTTCATTACGAACAATAACACAGCACACATCACTCGACTGAAAGAGGAATGCTGACGTGATGCTCTGACTTGATGTTTGCTCCTTTTGGAGGATTTCTCCCATGATTCATCCGGAGTAATCGAGCGTGTGTGGGAAAGCATGTGCTGGTGTGTGTGTCTGTGCTGTGTGGGAGTGTTTTGTGGCTTTATGTATTTAGGAGAGCACCATTTTAAGACAAATTCTCTTCAGAGAAAACAGTCACCAAAAATCGCCATAAAGTCAGCATGTCAAACATCTGAACCAAAAAAAATGTCTTATTTGTGCTATGAGAGCCATGCCCCAGACATACTGTGGGTTTACTCTTGGTGTTCCTGGAGGTCCCTCAGGGATTTTCGAGATTAGGTGTGTGAAGTTTGTCATTACTTTGCTCCTTCTCAGGCACACTGAACACTGAAAGGGGATGGAGATGTCGAGGGTGGTGTGTGATGGTGATTAGACAAAAACTTTTTCAGAGTTAAACATCAAGGAAGGGTGTGGTTTGTGCATCCACTGGGTCAGTCGCTTCACGACGCCTCTGTCACACGGTTCCATTCTCCTGCCTCGGCTTGTGGGTTGTTGTGCGAGCGGGTGTGCTCAGGGAGGGGGCCAAGGTGCAGAGGAAACCAGCCAGCAATGTGAGACCGAGGCCCCCCCAGGCACAAAACATGGACCAGCCATAGCCATGGCTAATGTCCTCAGGGAGGCCGTACATGTAGCGGGGGTAGCGGGATAACTCAAAGTTGATTCCTGCCACACATGTGCACAAAGAGATGATGCAGCATGTTCCTGTGTGAGCAGAAGAGACAAGCAGTGATTTAAAATGGTTCCAGTTTGATCATGAAATTCCTACATGTGCTGTGCATCTTACTGCAGGACAGGAATCGTGTTACTGCAGGACATTGATCTACTATCACATGTTAACCCAAATATGCTTTCAGCTGTCACCAAATAAATATGGAAATGGAATAAAATTGGATTTTGTTGTAAGTGTGTGGATGGGGACATATGTGCTCTCACAGTACCTCCCATGAGAAAGAGTAGCCCAGCTACATATTGCATGAGGTCATGCTGCTGGCAGCATCCCAGCACTCCGATGATCCAGCCAAAAAGGATGATGGACACGGCCATGCCCACAAAGCCAGCCGTCATTCTCCTTAAATCTGCAAACAGAGGTGAAAACGTCACCAAGTTAACAGTGAAAATGAAGACTGTTGTTTAAACTGGTAATTAATGATCACAGTATGCTTAAAACACTTAGAGGAAAATAAAAAATACTGTCTTTACTTTACTTTAAATAAAGGCAATCATTCAATTGACAACAATCAATGTTTTCGATCAACTAGGTAATTTGAAAATGATTGTATTATTATTTTAACTGTATTGTCAATCAGAAAAAGTGTGATCCAACAAATCAACAAATAACCAAAAAGTAATAAATATTATTCTAATTTCATGACGTGTCCATACTGTAACTGGTAAGTGAAAATACGAGGAAATAGGAGCAACTTTGAAAGAAAATCTCTAGTTAAACCCAAGTTAATATTCAATCTCTTTTTTTTTTTTTATTAGAATGCTGAAATGTTTGCATATTCAGCTGACCTACTGGTCACTTATTAAAAGACTGTCTATATTATGATAACCATTAAATGAATTAATCAGAAGTGTACTAGTTGTTTCTATTCAGCCTATAGTTAGTATCAAATAACAGTTCATAGGAAAAAAAATAAAATAAAATAAAAGCCCTGTAATTAAAAGCTTCACCTCGACAAGCTACAATAGAGGATACACTAATGGATGCTAATTATATGACCAGTAATAAGTATAGAGATATCTAGAGTATAAAGTATAGGTATGTATAAATAAGAATAAGAACATCTAATATAATAATACATAATCTAATAGTTTAGATAATGGTTTGGTATATCATGTTCAAAGCAATACTGATGCAATCAAAGGTCAAACAGCTCCTTCTCGCTCTCTCTCTTTGAACAAGGATATCATGTAAGAAATACAACTGTTTTAAGGAGAGATTTAAAAGAAGACACAGATCTGTCTGACCTAATGTCCTCAGATAAGCCAGTCTACAACCAGTGGCTCCCTAATAGTGATGGCCTGATAACCTCTGGTCATGAGACTTATAGGGCTTATAAGGTCAGAAATATATTCAGGACTGAGGGGCAGCTGTGCCTTGAAAATGATGAGTAAAATCTTATAACAATTCAGAATTTAACAAGTAAGTAAGCGGTTAGCATTATGGTAAAATTAACTCTTGTGCTAGATTAGGATTAAAACGTGACTGCTGCAACTGTAGATGAAAGACAGATTTGTAACGGTTTAAAGAGAATGACAGCGCAGGGACATAATGACATGAGTTTACTTCACTAGTCCGGGCTGTGAAGACTGCATTTTATAAATATCTTTGAAATGGTCAAATCAAGACAGAAAAACTGCTTTGACTTATCCTAAACTTTCCAAAATATCTCAGAATCTCTGTGGTAGAGCAAGAAATGTGACCTAGGAGAAACATGTACAATGAAAATAAGACAGGGCCCAGAATTGTGCTTTGAGGCACGCCCATCAAGTCCGAACAACTCCACAAAGACAGACAAACACGTTTAGACTTACGGAGTGCATGCCACTCATCCTGTCGTATGGTCTTTGTGATGTTGATGGGTAAATTTCGTGGTAGGATGGACGAAGAGTAGTGATACTTGACCGGGGTACATCTTTGAATCATTCCTGGCAAAAAGAAAATGATGGAGACAATTAAAACTGGAGCACAAATATCTTTAACACAAGTAGAGAGAGGTGACAAAAAAGAAAATGAAGTAAAAATCTCATTCTGAACCACTGCCCCACTTGTGGGATTATGAAATAATATACATGATAGAAAAGCCTCATATTTATTTTATACCCTCACTGAGTTTTAATTTACTGAGATGGTCTTATTAACCTTGTGTTCCCAACCACTCCTACATTGTTATTAAGGGGGAATAGGAAACAATATGGAATATGGTATAATTCTACTGACGGCTGCATAAAGAACCTTAATTGCTCCCATTTTAAGTGAATCTCTTCACATTGACTTGATGGTCAGTGCAATAAATTGCATTCAAAATAAGCATTCACAGTCCGGTGAATTCTGAACTTTAAGACGTTTGAAACACAACAAATAATGGAGTCCAGCTCCTACTTGATATGTAAAGACATACAGCAACAAATCATCCCTTAATGTCACATCTTATGGAAGAACAAGGTTATTTCTACAGCACTTTGCATATGCGTACTTTGCACAGGTTAGAAACACAGCCTTCTTTTCGTAATGGGAGTTCAATACAATTATACACAATTCCCATAACTTTTGTCAAACTTGGTTAAAATGATTTTGACTCTTTCCTTTTGAGAATCAGAGTTAGTGATCTTCTTGATTTGAATGTTCTTTATAGAGGCACCTTTTGAAGAAAGATGTCCCTATATCAAAGTGGCATTTTAGTCCAAATATCTAATGTTTTCCAGATGGAAAGATGTGGTATGTATAAACCAAATCACAGCTTGCTACCTGGTTAAGGCATTTGTAGTATTTTGTTGTACATCTAAAACTCACACATTACACAGATGTGTGAAACATAACTTTTACTGTTAACACGGCATCAGTATATCACATCTAAAAAGCATCACTGTTTTTATTAAGACTTTAGCTTCCGATACCAAGATGCAAGGCAAGCAGAAAGAAGCACAACTTTACATCTCACGTGAAGGAAAACATAACTTCCACTTTCATAAGAAACTGTGTTTTAACTGACAAAATTGTGGCTACCTAGTAAAACTTTAAATGTCCTGCACACCGAATCCACACAGGAGAATTTGATTATTTTGCCTGATTAGATATCTTCTCAGAACTGTGCTTGATTGACATCTGCCTGGAGAGTCAGGGAGATGTCAATCAAGCACAGATGTGTTGTTCCTACAGCTTTATAATTCTTATTGGTACATTGAGTTTGGTGACTTCATGTAATTCCCAGCGTTCACCTTTATACAGAGTGGCAGTCTTATTAGCCAAGATGATTGAAAACACCTGTGTGGGCGTGAAAGGCCTTTAAGTGTTAAACTGACTGCTAGAATTAAAGTCCAAACTTCACCAGCATTATGAACAATCAAAGATCAACACTCACACACATTTGTGTATAGTTCAGAGTGTTAATTTAACACGATATATGAGCTTGAGTATACACAAGCAAAATTTGTTCAACACAGAAACGATTATTTTCCTGACATCGCTGCTGTCACAACACTGTGATCATCGAGCTTCAGAAACCTTTATATCTGTGCACTATCAAAGTTCACAATTAGCAGTAATTAGGTTACTTTCTGAACACAGTTTTGTAAGGATGTGTACTAACTATTATTTTGCCTGTGAAAAGTAACGAATCCCACAAAAACTGCCTGGTTGTTGACATCTGAAATCTCTCTTACGTGTTAAAACTTCACCCTTCACCTTTCAAACTGATGAGCATGATTACAACTAGGATGCATCATTATAGTTCTGGAGCTATTTTTATCAGAAAAAAATATTATGTTGTTCAATTTATGTGTGTTTTAACAGGTGTACCAGTTCGTGTGTTATGCAAATGTATCTTCTATGACAGAGGAAAGCTGTTTTTTTTTGTTTGTCTTAAACTTCTACAACACATTTATTAGTTATGTGTTGTGCCCTTTAACCCCTGTGGCAGATTATAAATAATATGTGATAACAGTGTTAATATATGATATCAAATTGTAAACATATCAACGCCAATATTATCCCTAAACATAATTATTGAAAAGGAATACATATGATCTTAAATTGATAAATATCATGTGTTCAGGAGATTAGATACAGTCTTTACTTCAGTGGCTACCAGAAAATAGATCCATTTCCTTGAGTTTGAGCCAGATCTTAACCTGTACCTCCATTCTGGCTGCTTGGAGCTCAGTATGTTGAATAAACCAGAGGTGCAGGAACTAGTAGTAGCAAGTTTAAGAAATCGTAGTCATGTGACCACAATTATTTTTGAGTAGTTCAACATGAACATATTGAGTATAAGGTGTGGACATAATATCAAATACTGTATTACTCAACAGATATGACACTCATGAAGCCTGTAATATATTTTTATGTTTTAGTCTGTATGCAATCCAGTTAAATAACATCACAGCTTCAAAATGACCAAATGAGTAAATCAACACCCTTCCCAGACAATGTCAACAAACACAACAAAAAGATAACAGCCTTCATAAAGGTAGTATGTGTTGCAGAGGTATTGCATCAGAGTAATGTGTCCATGCCAAATCTAACCCTGTAGGACCGAGAGGTACAGTCAGTTAAACAAAAACATTACTGTGTTGCCATTGCATACACTGTGTGTGTGGTTATAATCTGATTTTATACACATTAAAAAGCAGAACTTAAAGTGTTATAGTGTAGATGATTTTAACCCGGAGCCCTATCTCATGTTATTCATTTTATTTAATGTTTTAAATGAACCATAAATTGCAGATTTCACCAAAAATGCAGCATTATTTATTATTTCTAAGTAGATTAAGGGGTGCAGGTCTGACATAGTTGGATTTCAAATCATGTTGTAGTTTTTCAGAGTCAATGCTTGGAGGATAAAATGGTCAATATTGTATAATTTGGGCTGTTTTTAGGTATACTGATGTATGAAGGCTCATCTACTTTCACTGATTTAATCTCAAGAACTTGTGACCCCCCATGTTTTCTACACAGGGAGGTTCCCCTCTTTGTGGATCTGATCAGGTTTAGGACCTTGTTCTGGACTGGGTAGGCTAATGCATAAATGAGTGAGGCCTGAAATACAGCTTCTCATTGTTGTTCAATGAGGAGATCTATACAATGTGTTTCTCGGCTGTGGCTCAAAATTCTAACAATTTAACCAATGATCCAGCTTCTTTTGCAGCATGAAACCCTTCTTCTTCTTTTTTTAAATGACATTAACCTTTACAAGACGTTATTTAATCTCTTATAGATGCAGGAGACCGGCCATTATCTCTCAGAGAGGGACTCAACCAGAGGAGGGTTCACTCAGCACCATGGACAGCGAAATTCACCATTAAAGAAACGAGAGCTTCTACCGAACAACCCAATAAATATCTAGTTTTATAACATTAAAATGTAACAAAACGCAGACACACATGAATATGAGGAGGAGGAGGATGAGGAGGAGTGTGGGCCTCGGTACCATCCTGTGTTTGTGTCGGGGCTAGGTGTGAGCTCATCGCTGAGCCTCACGGCTTAGTGCACACGGGAAAAAGGCAGCCTCCAGACTGTTTACCTTTGTAAATAAGGTCCTCGGTCTCCAGGTCGAAGCCTTCCCGGTGACACTTCCTCCAAAGCCCGGAGATGGTGGAGTTAAACTGCCGACTGCAATGAGACTCCATGGCGGACGCTGCGGCCAGAAAGTGCCGCTTCCCCCTGATGAGAGCAGCAGCATCTGGGCCGTTGTTACCTTTCCTCTCCAGGCTCTTTGGAGGCATCTGGAGGGGGAGGTTGTGGTTTGAAATGTAAATGTACCCCGGGTCGTTCCGCTTGTTGGCATAGTTTTTACACCTCTCTCGATGTCTCCTCGCGTCGGTCTCGTACCAATAATCGGTGCAAATCGCCATGGCGAGCAGCCCCAGCGCACAAAACGCCAAGAAGAGCCCCGTGCCTGTTAATATTTTCATAGCGGCCATCTTCCCCCGCTCGATGGAGAGCCCAAACAGTCGCAAGAAGGTTCCTCCGTGGCCGTGGTTGGTGGTGGCGGTACCGCGTGAAATGAATCACGACGGCACTCAAAGCCTCACGCAGTCCTGCACAAGGAGCATGATGGTGCAAGGCCAGCGTCGTCTGGACTGGATGCTGCGGTCTATTGTTGTGGTACCCGGTGGATGCAATGTTGTTCCCACCATCTGTTATGGTACAGGAGGAGGAGAGGGGATGGATGGCGACCAACGCTGTGAGGAGGGAGGCAGGGGCAGTGATGTAGTTGCGCTCTCTCTCCTCCAGGTTTGCAGCGGGATGGGGAGGACAGGAGTGTGTGTTTGTGGGTGGCGGGGGGGGAGTGGTCATTTGTAATGCTTGAATGGTCACCTTTTTGGATTTGGTAAACATGTAAAAACACAGGTGCAGAGGAGGGAGGATTGAATCATGTGCTCGTGTTAATCTTTTAAATCAATAATCATTTATTTGTTCTGCCTAGAGAGGTGAGTTATTGAACAGCTGCAGAACGAAAAAAGGGTGCTTCTAATATTACTGGTGATTTTTATTGTGGATTTGATGACTTAGCCAGCTCACCAAATGGATATGAGATGAGCACCAGCTTATTACCTATTTGTAAAATGTCAGATTTCATTTCACTGAATGAAAATCAAATATTATTGTAGGAATTAAGAAAAAATGACATGTGATTATTAAAACTCACATATTTACCCTTTCTTAGCACTACAATTTACACACGGTGGTCCAATGAGAGCAGTTCACCCTCTTTAGCAAGAGGACCCTATGGGTCAGTAAAAGAAAAAGTGCTATAGAGAGTGAAAAACAAACATAAAACTATAAACACAAAACTATAGCTAAAGGAGGAGAATGGTAAAAATAAAATAAGGACATAAAACAGTAAATACATTTGAATACAACAGTAAGGGGCAGTAAAAGTAACTAAGTTTCTTTTGCCTTATAACGTGTAGGCGATATATAGTTGTGTACAGTAGGCTTTATCTATACACTATATTCATATTGTGTAACATATAATTATGTATATGTTTTATCTTATTATATTCTGAGTTGCTATAACAAGATTGTAAACCTTATAATCATGTCAATAAAGCAAATTTAAATAGAATTAAATATGTTTTAATGAAGCACAGAAGCAAGTGCACTTTTAATTCCTCATTTCTACTGGATTCACACTTATGAGACTCAGCCACTGGAAATGATAAGACCATCTGTTAGCAAGCTTATTGGAACCGATTCCTCCATAGCACATGATCACGTTGCAGCATACAGCATATATCAGCACACGGATATGAATGATTTTTTTTTTTTCATTGTAAAGTCTGAGTTTATGTTGGAGATAACTTTTGACTTTTGGTGCATGTATGACATCTTGCTACGACTTCAGCACAGGCATGAAATTAGAAAGCTGATAAAAAATGTCAGGGTTTTGTGAGTAGTAAGTCAGTAAAGTTCACTCTAAGAATGGCCACTGATAAAAGTTAACTTCTCACTACATTTTAATTGAAGGTTGTCTCACAAACAACTGAGAGGACATTCCGATCCTCAGCAAACGGTTGTATTTGCCCTACACAAGATCAATCAGACTCCAGGAATCAAATACTATGAAGTTATGGTAACTCTGAGTATCAATGAAAGATTTGTCACTCGTGTGTTTGCAGCTTTTTCCGCTGAATGTCTTCCACCACAATGTACATAGTGGTTGTTTGTTGTCCTTCTGTGCTGTGACTGAGGAAGACTCCCACAGACAATAGGCTGCTCACAGGCTGATGACTAAGGAAGGCAACCCGCGGCGGAGTCGTTATGGCAACAGAAGCTTGCCAAACAGACTGTGTTGAAATTGGACAAGTGTGAACATACAATCAATACCCCTCCTCCCTACACTCCCATATGACATTTTAGGCATAGGCCCTTTGCAGTAAAAATATGCTCGTGTTGTACAGGTTTTTGTGCGGCAAGGTCAGTACAACACACTGCGCCGCCTCAGCACCTTAACACACGTCTACTGATCAATATCAGGATATCCTAATCCCACTGAGATCATTATAATGCCCGTATAACTTCTTTTTATCTGCTAGCATGTGGGGTCTATGTGTCATGAAGCTGAAAATAAACGCCAGTCGTGTTTTTTTTTTATTTTTTATATAGATATATATTTATTTCTTCAGGGGTGGAAACTTTCACCAAGAGGTGCATCAACAACATAGTGATAAGAATAATCCTGCATGGTTAACGTTCTCAGAGTTTTATCCCTGTAGTCTTGGCCAGAAGTTTAAGTCATAACTGAACATTAACAAACATCTTTTTCTTCAATTCATTTAAGAAAATTTCACAATTATTTACTCAGGCAGAGTTTTGTGTAAGCACCAACTCGTGCCAAAAAAAAAAAAAGGTGCAGACCGTAGTGTGTTGAGGAAGACACAAACAGAGGAACAAATTTGGTTTAGACTAGACACTATTGTAACAGACCATCCTGATTTCTTGGCACTTATTTCTTAACAAGACAAAATGATGGCGTGGTGACGCACATCTAATAAAGCTGTATGTTGCTCGTCTCATTTTCAATAAATATTAAGCAGCTACATCAGAAAGAAGAAGATGCAACAACAGTAACAATACATACAATGTCTAAACTATTTATGGTTGAATACATTTTAAAGAAGGAAGGTCCTTGTAGAGGTCCAATAATACCTGTTGTTGTTGAGCAGGTGCATCAGGTGTACCTGTGTAAATGTATGTGCAAAAAAAACGTGATTGTCTGATCAACAATTTAAGACAATTTGGCGACAGATATCTATATAAACCCTCTGAATTCCCTCAATATTTTAAACCTGGCACATAATAAGTGTCCACACAAATGTCCAGTCAGCAGATCAAGAAGGTCTTCCTTTCAGTTATCCATCCATAAAGTGCTGTTCTTCTGTCAGATATTTGTTAGTGTAACAAGACCAAGATGAACTTTCCATGAATGAGAGGTACCAGATATGGGGGGGGTGGAGAACAGGATTTCTCTCCAGTGCTGCGTTTTAGTGTTTTGGTAAGGCGAGACGAGGGGAGTTTCCTCCATGTTCAGTCAACAATGGCAGAGAGCAGAGCCATGACGGCCACACCACAGAAAATGAGCAGGATCTGCAGTAGGGACTGCCTGAAAATAAATAAATAAAACAAAAACCCAGAAGGTTACAGTTACAGACAGATTCAAGGACATTTTGTTATCATGGAACTCATTTCACACAAGATATGCCAAAGTTTTGTTTTACAGTAAATGGCCTTCTTACACTGTCACAGTGCTTCAGCTCCAAAAAAAAAAAAAAAACGGGTTAAAGGTAACCTATGGAGTTTTTTGCCCACTAGTAGTGCTATGGAGCCATGTTTTTACAATTGGGTCCCTGTTTAGTTTGTAAAGCAAACATGCAGAAGTATGCACATGTGCAATAATGTAGGTGGTGTGATTCAAATCCTGCCGTTCGTTTCACGCTATTCAAATGATCCAGTTGGTGGCGGTACAACACGTACTAGTAACGCACCAACAAAGGCAGTGAAGAAGAAGATCACAAGCTAGTAAACATGGATGTAAACAATGTTGGGTTTAACATATTTGAACTATTTTGACACATAATGTCTTTTAACGAGCACTGTGACACCAAATGTAAACATAAAAACACTTAACAGGGCACCATTAAGAGCATGAGCATTTAAAAACATCCAAGATACCTTAAACTGGACTCCTCCAGCAGGTCAGGCACCACATTCACCAAGGCTATGTAGAGGAAGCCTCCAGAGGTGAAAGGCAATATCCAGGCAGTGGCATTTTCTAGAAATGGTAGGAAAGACTGATTCTGGCACCTGCCAAATGATCTCCAGTTAACAATAATGTACGATTGTACGTATACTGAGAATCGGTCCCATCTTACCTGTGCCTTGTGGTGACTGAGCGCACAGAGCGAAGCAAGCTCCCAGGACCCCGACCAGTGCTGTGGACAGCTGCATGCGAGCAGCACTCCACCGGTCAAACCCAGCCCTCAGCAGAATGGCAAAGTCTCCCACCTGCAGACGATGACACAGCAGAGAAAAGGCTAAACATTCAGCAAGTTTACAAGTGCTGTAGCAGTGGGATTCTTCCTATGTACTCTCGGCTATGTAAACATGAAAACTTCCAGTAAAGCTTATAAATTTAGAAATTATACTGTACAATTTATCCAAGAATCCTGTAATCTCACCTCATGGGGGATTTCATGGAGCAGGATGGCGAAGGTGGTGAGGAACCCAACCTGGAAGACAAGTCTCATTAACACTGCTTCGTCTTACTTGGTAAAGAAATGTGCTGTGTAGTATCCAAGGGACAATGGATGACAAATGCATCCTTATTAGGGACTTTGGAGCACCTAAGTTGATTGCTAAGCTCCAGTTGTTCAGCTTGACAAAGTAGAAACTTTAAAGCTGCTTAAAGAGCTGTAACACTTTAATTCTTTAGGTTTTTATCCTCCTACATGCAGAACATGATGAGACTTATGTAAATTATAATGAATTTAGGAGTGTAGTTATGCACATGCAAATGCTATTGGATATTGGCATGTGTTGTCAGAATAAAGTTAACAGAATCAAAGGAGAAGGTCTAACAAGCCAAAAGCCAACTCAAAGATCAAACTGGTTATATTTAAGGTGATTATATTAATGAATAACAATTATAGCTAGAGCTATATACATTCTCATATGTTTTATATGAGACATAATTTAGCTTAATTGTTTTTTTCCAAATAGTTTCCTTACAATTTTCTTGAAAGTTATTTTCTTTAAAGCTAAAAAAGCATTTAAAAATCAAATTAAGTTGAAAAGACCAAGTGCATAATGTAGCCTAATGAAGTAATGATAAAATCAACCTGTCCAAGAAGCATGTAAAAAGCTAAAAACATTTTTTTTAAAACATAACAGTAAAAAAAACAGTGTAACTGAATGAGGTGATGTGGTTTAAGCCACATATGGATAATATCATACTGACAATGACCAGCTCCCTTTAAGATAAGACTTAATTAAACTGAATTCACAATTTTACAATACCCTGATATCCCTTAAGTGCTATTCACTAATAAAAGACCTAAGTATATTTATCAGCCATTCAGAACGAAATACTGTGAACCATAACTTATTCATGTTTAATCAACGTTGTGTTGATGCAGCGTTTTTTTTGTGGCAAAATCACATCGTGATAAATATGCATCAGAGAGAACAGAAAACACCGGTGAGATTTCTTGTATGTGTATGTTTGAGACATCTATTGAACTTCCTCTCTGGCACACTGATCCATAGTTCATGCTGCTAGCCTTATGTCTCTCCAGCTGGACTCTCTCCTTCCCACAGCCACAAATATACAGTAACCTACTGAAGCGACACAAATACATGTTACTGCAGTTTAAAGTGCAGCTTTTTCAACAAGCCTGAAAGATAACACGATAAGTTTCAAACTGAAAAAGGTTGCCGTATCATGTAATGAATGTCAACTGAGCGGTCCACTTTCAGACTGTGGGAATGTTACAACAGGTCTATTGCTCTGCCAGTGAGCCTGTATACGGTGCCAAACACTGTACTCACAGGGAAGGCGGTATAAGTCCAAATTCCCCAGATACATTTTAGTCTTTTATCTTCATTAAGTATTATAGCACTCCTCTTTGGTCATTTCGTAGCTCTCCTGCCTAAACTCGACCTTTTAAATGGAAGCAACTATATCTGAACTAGTAATAAAGCAGATGTAACCTAACATTTACACTGAATGGACATTTAACAACAAGTCTTTTATCCAGTCTGACACTGCCCTCTTATTAGTCTCTTTGGGATCAGCATTTCAGTTCCCCCAAATCAATTATTTGTATCTTGTGGGTTCACATATCTGAACTACATGTTCAAGTGAATTGAGTGAAGTTTTTGTCTGGTGGTGGTGAATAAGACATAATAATTATGGAGTCAATCGGTTATGCCAGTAACGGCTACTTGTTGTATATCTAAACTGTCTTAATTGTTCTACATGTTGAATCTTGAAGGACATTTCAATTCCTAAATTGTACATGGGAGAAGAAAGGAGGGAGGAGAGAGGATGCTCGGTGGAGGAGCTGAGTGAGGATTCACAGATGTATCCTTTATGGAAGTCTTTTTAATGTTTTTGGCACCTGTGACGTATAAAAGAAACGAGGAAGAGCTGGAATATTCAAACCATGGCGAGAGCACTCTACAGATGTATTGAGAAGTTGCATTAGTTACTGAAGATGATCAAACTTTCTAACCTTCGCTGTTTGTGTAGCGCCTCGTGAACCACATTCCTTAATGACATTTCACCTTCATACAGGCAGTTACTATGGTAACAGCAAAATATACTCCTTAAATTACCGACACACACATAATTGTAGACGGTGAATTAACAGCGTTATGAGTCAGTGTTTAATTCGGCATATATTTAATCCACCAGTCAGCACTTATTTTTGTGAGAAAAAATAATTATTAAAGCCTCTCATTCTTCTCTCACTTACAACGGATGGATTATATATATGCAGAATTGACGAGAAGACTGTGGACATATGGCACACTTTATCTTGTGTTTCTAGAGTTAAGGAGACATAAAGCATTGTTAAAATGTCATATATCTTAAAGGGTGTTTGGCCCAATATATTCCCTGAAAGTACAGAACAAATATTTTTATATACAATAGAGCAATAAACGAAGATTTATAGTGAAAGAGCAGCATTATTAGTCACAATAAAAATAATAATAAAAAAAGAAATTATATATATATATATATATATATATATATATATATGTGACATCTGTTGTCAACTGAATTAAAAGAAAATATATAATAATTGTTCTGAACTGTGTTTATCTGACAGAGATAATAAAATAGCGATGCTCTATAAGAAAACAACGGGCAGCTGTTCACTCTGAAGCAACGACATCTCATTCTGTTAAATGCCTGTTGCTTTGCCTCGCCTCCTCCGCTCGCATCTCTAGTGCGAGGAGAGGAATCGAAGAAGTACAAACTGGGAAATGAGAAAGGCCTCTAGTGTCAGTTTATGCACTGAATTTATTATAAATGATGGTCAGTTCATGATTGTGTGCTAATTTGGTCTGCAGCCATTTCACCTGAAATCATACTTCATGAAAACCCGGAGTTCATGTATAAATATGCATGCTGAGGACTAACTAAGTAATCATATTCTCACACAAGCAATTTGCTAAACCAGTGGAGTTACAGACCTTTTCAGCACATAGTTGATAATTGAAGCCCCAGATCCATAAGTGCAAAACACAATTTCCTTACTGGTGGTTTTGTTTTTAAATGCAGGCAGTACTTTAAAGACATTTTCTTCACTGTGAAATGTACTGTTAGAACTTCTGCTTCAAGGACTGAATGCATGAAATAACTAAAACATGAATTAGTTATCCTGCATTCAGAAATTGTCAAAATGTTATTTTAATATTCACTGACTGGTGTATATTTTGACCTACTATAGGCCAGAAATCTCAAACTCTAGACTGTAAATGTGTATAATCCACGTATATCTTGCATTTTACTCTAAAAAGTAACACAGGGTGAAGAAATGTAGGTATTCTCATTCATATCTGTTATGTGTACATATATTTTTAGTCTTTTTAGACTTTGTTGAAGTTACTGTATCACAGCTTCTTACCTTTTTGCTAACCAGGAAACTCCCTGCAACGGCCAGTCCATGAGTGAAGTTGTCAATGCAGTTGGCCAGTAGGTTTAGGTATCCACTTGTCTGTGACAAATCAAACAATGAAACACACTGTTACTCACATTACAATTGATCAACTACAAGGAGTATGGTCAACTGGAATGTAATCAGCTATCAGTCACAACATCATCTCTTTTAAAAAGATATAATTCTGGTTAAATGGCATCAGTTGCACTTCAATATCCAGTATGTAAGCTTTTATAGATTGAATTTCCTAAATATGTCTTGTGATGCCAGCTAAAGTTACTACCAGTTTTGTAGTCTGACCCCATTAAAATAAGACTGTAAATGATCCATTCCTCTGAGGAAACCTGGAACCTCAATCCAGTGTAAGAACACAAAGAAACTGAAAAACAGTAAAAAAAAAAAAAAAAAAAAAAAAGCAGCTGCTGGTGATGTGCCATGAATTCCTTGGAATTTTGTTGTTGAAGTCCCCTTAATACACCATTGAATTGTGCGGGGAGTTTTAGTAGGCTGTCTGGCATTATGGTGTGCAGTTGATCCTGCTGATCTCAAATGACGCATTTATTCCCTTTTGTCTGGTAATCTAGAAGTTGATTCATGATTGTTACCTGGGTAGACTTGACTGTCAAATTTAGTGTTAACTGCATGTTATATATACACACACACACCACTAAAACGTTCCTTTATTTTTCTTATTAACCACTTATTTTACTTTTAGATTTTGGAAAGTTTTTATTTAAATAAATAAAACCTTCCAGTGGATCTGTAAGTGGTAATATTATTTCATCAGTTCCTCTTTCCTGACTGGCCATTTTGAGTCCATTATTATGTAAAAGTACTAAAACCACACTGAGATGTGCTACTTGAGTGGACTTAAGTGCGATGTCTATCTTCACATTATTCTTCTCCCTCTCTGCTCTCTTACTGGCTGGGTTTTATGTCTCTGAAGACTAAGCTGTGGGATGGCTTATCAGACTCAGAATTAAATGTCCTAATAATCTGTGATGTCACTTATAACACACACATTTTTCTGTTGGTGGCTGGTGTTTCTTTTTCATAAATGAATCCCCAAGTGGCATGTATGTTTATTGAGACAAATCCAGTATAAAGGATTGTTCCCTGAGGTTGTGTAAAAAAATAAGATTATAAATAAAGAAAAAAAATAAAATGTTAAAAATGGTGATAAAAAGGCTAAATATAAGTAAAAAGGTGAAATGTACATATGCCATAAGTGTAAATATGCAGTATAGAAGGCAGTGCTGGACAAGGTCACAGGGGGTCACAGTCTAACAGTAAGACCCTTCAGTAATAAAAACAATGTTGTGTTGTATTAAATGTTTAGGAGCAAGATGAATATAATTTAAAATGACCAATAAACTGTGTCAAGTTCAGCTTTCTGGTTTCATTGAGCCAACTAAATTGATAGTTTAACAAACCACATTAATGAGTTGAGAGGATTTGAAGAAGCAAAAAATGCCTCTTATGTAAGCATCCCATATCAAAGAGTTTGTCTCTCTTTTTTTAAATCATTTTCTTTTCTGTTAACTGGAAGATGTTTTGGTTGTCAGCATTACCTTAATTTTCTCTGATCTTTCCTGCAGACTCTGTTGCTTGGAGGATTTCCATGACTCAGCATGGAGCCCATTTCTGAGTGATACCACTGCTTTTCCACTGAAAACTGAATTAGACTGTGTCTGTGGAGAAAAAAAGGAAGAAAAACAAGGCACAAGTGAACATGCTGTCCTCACATGCACCATAACCCCATGCTTTTTCTTTTCTAAAACTTTGTAAATGTTTTATATGAATAATTGTTATGTTCCCATAGATAGATAGATACTTTATTTATCCTGAGGGAAATTCAAGTATCCAGTAGCATACAAAATACAAAACATACATTGAACTAAAATTAAAAACCCTAACCTTAAGAATAGTTAAGAGTTATATAAAGTATTATGTATATAAAATATATCAAATTAACAGTAGCTACAGTAAACAGTGCAAACAGTAAACAGTGCAAATGGAGTGGAGTGCAAATGGAAGTAAAACAGTGCAAATGGATGTGCAAATACAGGTAGAAACTGTCCATTGTCTATTATCTATTGTCCTCTCTGCCTTTACTGAGAGCTGTTGTACAGTCTAATGGCCAGGGGGACGAAAGAGTTTTTGAGTTAACTTGTGTCCCGTAAGGACACCACCTGCCCACTAACACCAGTCTTGCTAAAAACAGTGAGTTAATGGTAGCCTGATTTCCACAGTACAATAAACAGCCATTTTATTGTTGCTCCCACTGTGTGTCAAAGGGTTCACCCACCGCCAGCAGAACAGCTGTTAAAAAAGTCCCTCATTATTTTTCCAACTTCCTACATATTCAGCAATAAGCTGAAAAAAATCTGTACTTCTGCTTATTTTCCAGACATAACAGATGACCCATAAATTCCAACACTCTTCAGCATGTTTATATTTTAAATATAAAAGAAGAGACCGATTCATCTCAGGAAAGAGAGGCTATAGCCTCTGTTTTCCGAGAATAGTCAACTTCCTTGTTCCCTCAATCAGAAACCACTTACGTTGCCATTTAGACTGATAGTCAAATTAAGTGAGAGGGAAATAGCCTGCTGTCTTCAGGCCGCGGCAAAGAAATGTTTGCTCCATGTCTATGATTGAAGCATGAGGAAGTAATAAAGTGTGATGAATTTTCATGGCTATCAATCTCCTCCTGCTGTAAAAATAGATTGGAGTTAAATCGTCTTTGCAAAACACCTCATGAGTATTGTTTAATGAGGAATTTTAAAATGACCTAAAATAGGAAAAGTGGTGAAATCTCTCATCACATATGATGTATCCATCAAAAACACTATCCAATTCAAGTAAAAAGAAGCTTGTTACAGGTAAGATTAGCCTAAACTCACAGTATTTTAAAAGAACATAATACGAATAACCTCTCTCTCGGTTTCTAAAACACACTGTTACACTCTGTCCCTGTCTATTGTTGCCTCTGTCTAAAAGCTGAGTGCTCTCCTGTGGACGCTAAAATGGCTAAAGCAGCTGCTTCACCCCGGCACTATAAATAGACACTAGTGGAGGAGCTGAGCCGTGGATTCCAATCTTCTCCCTCACTGGCACAACAAAGACAGGAGGGAGGATGAGACGGCCTCTACAAACATACTGGAACCAGCCGTTCGTTGTCTACAAAGAAGTGATGCGTTAAAAAGTTGTCTCTGTTTATCCTGCAGTCAACACCCGGTGTTATTTATGATATAATTTCTAAACAATAAACTTCAACTTTGACGCTGATACAGCAAGCATCTCATTTTAACACTTGTTAACACTAATTAAATAATAAATATGAACAGCTGTTGCAAACCAGTACAGTGTAGACACAATATCTCATATAGTTTAGTTTGCTAATTGATAAACATCCATTTCATAATCATTTATAGCGAGAGGATCTTAAATTAACAGTTTGATATTTTAGGAAAACACTTATCTGCTTTATGCAGACAGTTAGATGAGAAGACTAAGATATTACTACTTCATCTGTATGTAATGCTGGATAATATATACAAGATGATACCAGTATACCGGTTTTAATTTCCCATACAATATGAATTTCTCATATGCCACCATAACGGCGCAAAGCTGAAACAACTGCAGTTTGTTTCTTGTAAACATTTGAGAAATATCTCTTTGAATACTTTGTATTTTATGTCAGTTTATAGTGTTTATACAACTATTTAAAAATATTTTGCTTTGAAAAGGAAGCAATGTTCAAGTTGTTGGCATATCTTCTTTTTTTAAGGTTTGTTTTTACTTTGTTGCAGTTTGCACAATACAAATTGTTGACATCCTGCAGCTGTTTCATGCATTCTGATTCCTTCATACATTTTATCATTTTGTGGGGTAAAAAAAAATCTTAAAGTTACCAAAGTCTTCAGTATATACACATGATGGCATTTAAAATATTTGTATATTCTATGTACTCCTGACAGTAGAATAAGCCACTGTAAACCTACACAAATGCTCCATCATGGAAAAAACAACGTGATATACCACAAACCCAACTATAATAAGTGACACATTGTGGTTAAATGGAGGGTAATGTGCCGGACTGTTTATTGGCCAGGAGCAGTAACATCCCAGAGTCCCCACTGTGATGACAATATGTTAGAGTAGTATTGATCTTCTTTCATCGAGATAGAAAATACGTGCATTTTCCAAAATGTCAAACTATTCTTTTAAACTCGACCCCGTTAGACCGGTTGTACAGTGGGTCATCTGATGCTACAGTCACAAAAACACTGATACCACTGACAGAAATATGCAGACGAAGCACAAACAGGAGTCTGTACTAAGCATACCCATGAAAATATGTAAAGGCTTGTATTGACATGTCTGAGTGCAGTGAGACTCCGATGAGCAGCAAATGAGCAGATTCTTCTAAAAATATACTATTTCGGCCGAAATACTCACAGCAGAGTTAGAATTCAGGTCTGAGTCTGAAGTGGGCTCCTCTTGACTGTCTGGGTCTGGAAACATCTTCTCCAGGAGGAGGAAGGCCAACAGGCCAACGATTACCCACAGGCCCTGGGTCATGTAGTGGTTATGTCTACCAGCTAAGGTGTAAGCAAAGAGATTCACTGAGCATATGCAGTGACAACTGTGCTAAAACATGGGTGAGTAGTAGTAGTAGTGCAGTCAACAATGTTTCTAATAACTATAACAGATAAATACAAATCTGTGAAAAATAATATTTACATTTTGAAAGCAATGTAAAGCATAATTAATATATTTTGAAAATATATGTGATTTACTGTTCCCAAATGAGGTTTACTGACATTACACTGGCCTGCTTTCAGGTATTAAGCAGACTATTAGTACGGCAAGGCAATGGCCCAGTAATAATAAATAGTTTTACATTATAGTAGTAAACATCATTGGCTAAATTCTAGTAGAACTATCTTGACAGGGAAGAATAGGTCGAAGAAATAAATAAATATTTCAAATACAAAGGAGGTCTTGGTGGAAAGGAAACCCACCTGGAGAGTCAGAGACAGCCCACGCCTCAGGAAGTAGATGCAGGAATACGTCGCCAAGGAGACCACCAATAGCAAAACTCAAGAGTTGCTTCAGCTTCTGGCATCCAGCTGAGAAAAGACGGAGAAAGAGTGAAGAAAAACAAGGTAGCATTTACTGTATAGTTTGTTTACTAAAGAACTGTTTGTTGATTTATGTGATCTTCTTTCATTTTGACTTAAGATCACTCCTCCTCCTTTTCTAATGATTAATTCATATATTTATGACAAGTAAAACATGACACACACACCCACAAATCCACAGAAGTGTCTCTGGCTCAGGCTGCTAATATACACAGCGATTACTCTTGTGTTCCACAAAAAAAATGTCATGCTTTAGGAGTTCCCTCAGTAATGACTAACGCTCCAGTCAGGACGGCACTTGAAAACCCACGGCCTAAAATACATCTGGATTGCCACGTTCCTGAGGGTGGGGTCACTCAAGAGGCCTCAGGCTGACCCACAGTAACTCAGGCGTGGTTATTGAAGCGTTTCCGAGGGTTTTCTCTTATGTGCAAACTGAAAATGCACATAAAAAACAGGTGGATTGAAAAGCAATTTATGTGTTCAAACATAAGTTAAGGAACAAACATCAACCAAATGAAACTGCTATGAAAGTGCACATTACTGTCTGCTACAGTATTAGCTAGCAGCGTGGCTCTATGAATGGCACGGTCTGTCTGACCACCACTTTAGTGCAGACTATAATAACATCAACTATTGGACAGACAGCCAGGAAATCTTGTACATTCATGGTTTCCAAAAGGAAGAATCCTACCAACTTATGTGGCCGCCTGGCTTCTCATCGACCAGCTCTCATTTTTAAATTTTCACGTATTCAGTGGTATTTCAACATCTACCACATGGGTTGGCACAAACATCTGTACAAACACTCAGGGTTCCCTAACAGACAACCTATCCCAATGATTGCTCCTAATGATCACTTCCCTAGCAGCATTTTGTAGTTTTGAGGGAAGTGTCTCAGACTTCCATCAAACTGGTTCACACACTCATGTTCCCATCAGGATGAATTGTTATAACTTAACTTTTCATCTACCACCATTATCATGTCAAGATTTCATTCTATCCTACACTCAAAGCACCACTGTGCCTCTGTACAGCCTTACAGAGCTGCTAGCATGGTTGCATACAACATCCATGTAGTGTCTTTAATTTACAGCAATAAGCCTTTTTCCCCCCACTGTATATTCTTCCATTCAATTTATTTTGGTGTGGAACGTGAAATTACATCACTTAGTGGGCAGCCTGCTTTCCAATTCTTCAGTCTCATTTATACTTTAAAAACAGAAAAACCTGCAATGGAGCTCATGAGCTCACCCCTGAAGATGTTCTGCTATCCTGCAAGCTGAAGTTTTCCAGGAAGTTCAAATGCCCATTTCATTGAATCGTTAAAAGTTTTCCGTAATCTAACATTTTAAAACCATGAAGAAGTTGCAGCTGTGTTTAGCTGTTTTCAGCCAGTCGAGCTGACAAAGGGTCAGCAGAACTACTTGCTGATCCCACTGAGGTTGTTTTCTCTTGTCATGGGGTGTGAAGAGCTGAGATTTATTACCAAGTCACTAAAGAGATGGAATTGTATGTGTATGGTTGTGAGAAGTGCGAGAATTGTGGATGCCAGGACAGATTGATGGGCTGTCTGTAGTTCATGCAACGCATTAGGAATGAACCAAGAACACGATACATTCTGTCGGGTTAATGAGGCTGCTTTTAACACTTACTGTCAGTTTATAGCTGTCTCACATTTAGATGGAGCCATTTGTGTTCATGCTGGCATGTATGTGTTAGGAAAAGTAGACCTTTTTTTTTTTTAAATACAGAAGTAAAAATAGTATAGTAATATATTTCTTTGATGACTAGTTCTTTGTAATGCATTACAGAGATGCAGAACTTTTCTAAAAAATATATATTACCATTTAGAGGTCATCTTTTCTCTTCAAGTACACAGATACCGTGATGTATCATTCATGACTCTCTTGAAAAATATTGCAAATGACAGAATTGTCTATGTGTCATCATTATCGTTCATTCGTAATTCACCAGCATGTTTAGGTTACATTTCTCTTTTACCTTCTGTTTTGAGGGCTGCTCCAGCCTCGATGGGAATGACAAGCAGGGGGAAAATCCCACTGAGGCCCACAGCAACAGAGCTCACCAGGGACAAGAGCCAAACATGAGCATGTTCACTGGCTAAGAAGTCTGCTACTGCCCGGAGGCCTGGGAGGTCATCTGTCAGGCTGGGTCCTGTTCCTGCAGCCGTGGCTGTTGCATGAGCCATAGAGGCTTGTGACATCTTCTGGCTGCTTGATGCCCCCCTGGAGGTCAGCATCAGCAGGGTAACTGGGATAAATAGAGCAGCTACAGCCCAGCTGGGCTTCACACAGCTTCCACCTTTCATCCGTCCCACGGTCCAAAATGCACTTGCAACCAATAATTCTGCAAGAAGAGCACACATTAAGACAAACAGGCCTTTCGTGTACCTTTTCAATTTCTGCGGGTAATGAGTATTTTTATTATCGATGAATCTGGTCTGTTATTTGGTAAACTAAATGTCAGGAAACTGTGAGCCCATAGTGATCTTGTCTGACTGACAGTCCAAGACCAGAACATATTCAGTTTCTAACACGTAAGATAAAATAAAGCTGCACATTCTTGCAACTGTAGGTTGGAAACAATTAACGTTTTGTTAAAATTTGCTGATATTTATTTATTTATTATTTTACATAAACACATGATAATGATGAGAATTGTTACTGTCTTGACATTGTGTACTGACAAAACAGCATTATATTGAAGCGTTGTAGTGCTTGTAGAGATTCCCTGGTCTACAAATCTTGTTCTCCAGATTTAACAAATCATGATTGTCTGGTACAGACCCCCAAAAATTTCACAACACCATGATATGTGTACCATATTGTGCTGCCTTGCAATTGCCATCGTATTGTCCAGTAGGGATTTCCATACTTTCATGGGGGTTTGCGAGGCCTTCTTGTTGTTGTTATTTTGTTATTTTTAGACTTTTAGACGAAGAAAACTTTAAATATGTTTATTTTTAAAGCATTTGGTTCACTTCCATGAAGAAAAGTACATTTTAAGTAAATTAGTAAGGAAACTGTCAGCGCCAGAGACAAGAACACTCTGAATTTGTCAAAAAAGTAGCCCATTAAGTATGTATAATTGTTAAAAATTATTAAAAAAACAGAATATAGACAGAATTGTTCCCTAAACAGGAAATAATGTGCTCAAAATTCATCCAAATCCCTTGTTTTACACAAACTTTTTGCAGTTATGTTCACTATTTGGGTTCATGGCACAGTTTTTTATATAAATTTACATAATTTAGTCATTAAATGATAGAAAAGGGGTCCCTTAAGGAAAAAGGTTGGGCACCACTGACATAGGCCAATACACTGATACAGCTGTTTTACCACATTACTCAACAACCATAAAATAAAAACAAAATAGTTCATTAGATGATGAAACCAGGTGCAAACTGTTGCTACTGTTGTGTTATAAGTTAGGTTGAGCCAGGGGGGGTCTGCAGAGTTTTCCTCCCTTTGAGCTGCTGCCTCTGGATATTTATGAGCAGCGTTAACCTTCATGCAACGGAGTAATTCATCTTTAACAGGTTGCAACATTTTTTATTAACATTTGAAAGCTAATGAGTTAAGTAGCACATGCTGCTCGTTGCTTTCCTGTCTGAGTTAGCAGGAACTCACAACAGTTGCACTGCGACAAAAAAAAATAAAAAATAAAATACAATAAAAATACACAGACAATAAAACCACCATAGTGCTAAACCGAGAAACAACGCGGCGAATTAACGTTAGCACAAATAAACCGTGTGTTTACTTACAAACAACGCAGTGAGCTGACTAAAAAGTTAGCAAGCTAACGTTAGCCACACACACACACACACACACACACACACACACACACACACACACACACACAGACACCCGTTGCTAACGGATTAGCTCGAACGCACGCAATCACTGCAAATCAACGGTCAACGGTCGCACCGTTACAACTAGAACGTCAGTTAGTGTAAGTTGGTGCTAACGTTCGCCAACATCCCAGCAACGAAATCGCAACACGAATTTTGGCGTTTTATGTTTTAAAAAAAATAATAAATAAATAAAAATACCTTGTGGTTTCGACAGTCTTTGCACCAGTGTGTCCCTGCCATCCAGGCCGACTTGATGAAGGGAGGCCGGCGCCGCTGAGTTTCTCCTGACTCCCAGCTGCTGAAGCACTGGAGTAACTGTCGGTCATCCACGGCTTTCCCAAAACAGCCACGTATCAGGATCCTGGAAGAGGGGGAAGAAATAAACAGAGAGGATCCCGCCCCATCCAAAATGTATCAGGAAGTAACTTTTTCCACATCAAGGAGCAGCCTCCAGGGGAGACACTGGAGCTTATTCTCTGTTGTGTTTAATCAAAATACAGATAATCAACCAAATGTTCTACAATGTTCACATTCAGACACAGTTAACATACAGAAAGGATCCTAGAGCCAAAGTGTTTATACTACAAGGTCAGTTTAGGACAGTGGGTCCCAGTCTTTTTACTTTTCTGTGGTTTAGTAAACCGACTCAGTGGCATATTTTAATGGATATTTCATATTATATTCAAAACTGTGCAATGAACGCAAAAAGTGAATGCAATAACTGCAAGAAGTTTGTGTAAAATGAGGATTTGGATTACATTTGGAGCAGATTATGTCCTGTTTAGGGAACTTTTTATTCAATTCTCTGTCTGTGTTATGTATTTCTTATTATTTTTAAGCTACTTAATAGGCTTCTTTCTTCACATAAGTGAATCAAATGCTGAGATATAGGCCTACTGTGTGTGTGTATATATCTGGACACAGACAAATTAGTTTTATTTGATTATAGGGATTGAAAGTGTAGCCATTAAACCAGGATATTTCCTAGGAGCTGTTCCAAATATGGGTTTTCCTTTAATACTCTGTATTTCTGTGCTTGTAATATAGTAACACTGAATCACCTTTCAGCTTTCTTTCTTATTCATATCAGGTAGACTGCAGATTGAACAGCATCGTACTCAGGCCCCTGAGGATATGTACATTTCCATTTTTGTATTATTGCTATTTCCACAAAGGCTATATTTTATGCAGACTGAATGTCCTTTCAGATAAATGTAATTTGATCTCATCTTTTTTAGGCTTCTTTCACAAAAGACATTTTAACATGTCACACTAGGAAAAACACAGGTGTAAAGTTAATGATGGTCAAATTCTAATTAGCTTCTTTAGTTTCAGGGTGCTGGTATTGTGCATGCAGGATCACTGTCGCACTGTCACTGGTTTACTGGGACACATCTATAATACTATTTTTTTTATCTTTTACACACCAAAATATAGGGTTAACCATCTGAGCAGTTTGGGTTTCACTACCTGACTGCCACCTTGCAGGAGCACAGCGAGGGACAGAGGAACCGACTTATTCAATACACCATCAGCCAAAGTGGGTGCAGTCAGTGCCAAAACTAGATTTTTATATCAATGACCCCTGAAAATGATTTTGTGTCGGACTGCATTACAGAGCTCTTAATTTGTTATACAATATGTTACTGACTCCTTGTGGACTCCTCTTTGGTACAGAGCAACGCTGGCCTAACTACAACGTGGTGTAATGTAACAATAATACTTTGTTGTAGTATTTTTTGGGGGAATATCTGAGATTTCATGTTTTTGTCAACTTTCACTTTCACTCTGCATTTCCTAAATGAAATGTACTTTTCCTGTAAGCGTCTTTGTTACTATAAAACAAAATAGGAAGGACATTTTTTAGCTTAAGCAGATTTGGTGAATCAGAGTGGTTCTGATCATAGACAGGCAGGTCGGCTTATTACAAGCCTGTGACTGCTAGAGATACCACTCTTCCTCCCCCAGAGCATTTGATTTAATGATTTCTGTCGGGATATAAAAAGAATTTCAGCAGATATAACAAAAAATGCTTCTGAAATACATTAACTACCCTAGCTTTAAGGACAGTAAATGTGAGATGCTTTAAGTCTTTTACTTAAAAATAATATTCTAATAGGTGACTTTAGTCCCATTCTGGTTAGATATCTCTGTACTGTACTTCATCCACCACCGAGAGCAACTAAATATTCCCAAAACATAAATAACAACTGTCAGTGTCGTCCTCAAGGGCCACATTAGAGTACACTGCAGTTGTTGTAGATTATTACTTTAGACAGAATTATGCATTGTCTGTATTATTATAAGCTGTGTCAGGGAACATAAAGATGGAGGGTGAAACATACAGTGATATTATGCATCCTTATGCTCACTGTCATTGTACATTACAGGAAATAACTCCTGTTAAATACGGCCTGTTGGTAAGGATGCAGTGGGCATTGAATCAGTGCGTGTAAGCAGAGCTAAGGTGGCAAGTTTTGACCGAATTATGTGGAAATGGTGGGATCAACCTACAACTGAACCCTAAAAACTGAGAAAAAAAACTGTTTAACTAAGAATGTGTTGCAGTGATGAACTGTATTACTCTTTGCTTGGTACCAGAAACTCAGATTTTGAAATAGACAAACAATAAGTAGTGAGGAAAACCAATATACATACATACAAAATACATGAATTGTCTCTCTCTATCTCACCACACACACACACACACACATATATATATATATATATATATATATAGTATAAATGGTATAGCTGGTATGAGGCACGCCATCCTCCCAGCATCCTCTGGTATAAATAGAAAGATCAGTTGAGATGGCGAAAATGGGCTTTATTAATACACTCAACAAGCCACAGGATATATCTGGAGTTGATAGAAATCAGGCAGGAGTCTTGCAGTGAAAGTACAGAGCCTGCAATGAGAGACGACTGTGGAGGCCTCCTCTGCTTTCCCCCACACATCCACAACTCAATTAAATCTTCTCACATTGAGTCATACAGTGATCAGTTATTATACATACATGGCTGACTCAAAGTGCAGAAAAATGGGAAAAGTAACTAAGTACATTTACCCAAGTTCTGTACTTATAATTATGTATAACTTTGAGGTATGTATACTTGTACATGTGTATCATTCAGTGCTACTTTGTACTTCTACTCCACTACAAAGGGAAATATTGTACATTTTACTCCAAAACATACAACTCTAGTTACTAGTTACTTTGCAGATTCATATTTTATATATAAACAAAACATGACCAATTTATATAAAACATGTTGTTGAAGATTACAATTAGTTCCTCCAAAGAGACATGTCCAACCTTTTCACATAGTTTAATTTATATAGAACTGATCATGGCTCAAAGATGTAAAATGATCTAATATTTCAGAAAAAAAGCAAAGCTCAGAAACAATATATAATTTTAATAGCAGAACTTTTTATCCTTGTTTGGGAGTCATTGAGTGAATCTACAAACTGTAGTAGTTCAAACCAGCTCCACCTTGAACAGCTGTGCATGAGTTTCAGTATCAACAATCCAGTCATATCATATGTTATATTAGTACCATTGTTCTGAAGAACGACTTTATTTAGCTCATAAAACTTCCGTACTTTAACTTTAAGTCGGCTTTGGAATGCAGGACTTTTAACATATTTTAACAATTCATATATCAGTAGTTTTATTTGGTAAAGGATCTGAATGCTTCATTTTAATGCCCACTTTGTGAGGGTTGCACCCATGGCTGGGTCCTATAGGTGACCCCTATCCCTACTTCACCACTAGGAGAGCAGCCAGGTCCAACTGTACAAGAAGTTCCCTTAAACTGCCTGACCACCAGGTGGTGCATGTGACAGGGGT
The DNA here is from genome assembly GCF_905237075.1 of Dicentrarchus labrax. Classification (NCBI taxonomy): domain Eukaryota; kingdom Metazoa; phylum Chordata; class Actinopteri; family Moronidae; genus Dicentrarchus; species Dicentrarchus labrax. Next base: position 14,925,041 of record NW_026136719.1, on the reverse strand, counting down.
TGAGTGAATAAATTACTGTATGACATTTGCCCTGATGACAGCCAAGAAAACAAAAATCTCATTATATTATTACAGCAAATATGTTTAATCTTCTGCCTCAGCATTATCTGCTTCTTAAACTTGTTTTGCACTTGAAGTTATAAGCACACAGGTACATCAGCAGTCTCAGGACCCTTGCCCCTTTCCATTCATTTACTTTGACATTAACTTTCTCACAGCCTGAGATGTTTAAAGAGAGTTTGAAGGAGTTGCAAAATGAATAGGAAAACTTGCCACCATTGTGATAATTAGCACAAAATGTACGAATGTACAAACATATGATGCTGAACAGTCTTATCTCCCGCCACCAATATTTTATCGGAGTAAAACCGATGTTCTTTTGGGACCTCGGTTTTAACATTTAAAAATGTTAACCAATCTTTAAGTTCTCACATTTTTAAAAATAGACTAACTGCAGCTCTGACAGGCAGACTTAGCAAAGTGAGATGTGAAGATAACAAAAAACATGATTAATATCTGCACTGAGTCATCCTTGTCTGACTTGAGCAATACATAAAGAAAGAGGAACTTAGTTGTTTGGTGGGATAGGGCCCGAAGCCTTATATGGGTGTATATGGGTAAATGTGCGTGTTTGTGTGTGCGCAGTTTGGGAATGAACATATTCACAAAAGTTAAACTTTTGTAAATTATTACAGAGACTGAGACAGCACGCCTTCTCCTGCAGAGTTGTACTCTAATGTGTCATGTATAAAAGAGGAGAAAAAAGTTCCTTACCACTGCAAATGGTTTCGTGTGTGTGTGTGAGTTTGTGAGTTTGAGTGTATGCGCGTGTCCATGTGCCTTGTGATTCACCCTTGTCTAATAATACCCACACAGCCTTGTCTGATAGTTGAATCTTGTGGAGTCCAGAGAAAATGAGGAATCAGGAATAAGAAGTGAGAGGGCTGGATGTCCCCTTGCATGCATGTCAAGCGACCGTTCCATGTCATTGTGAAACACATGATGGCCACTGAAACCTCTGCTGACTATCAGCCAGGAAACATAGGCCTTCTCTGCGGACTGTCCACCCACAGAACTGAAATTTTCGATGTAATATCCTCCTGTTCTTTCAGAAGACTTCAGAAGAAACAGAATGTATTTTGTTAAAAACCCACACTTGCGGATCCAACACATAAACTGGGCCCCACGTTTGGAGGCGAATACCACCCTGTATATGCTTCCTGGCTTGCCCTTCGACCCCACTGATGATGTTCCAACTGTTGAAAGCTCAGATCAGGCTGTACAAAACTGTGACAATTTTGTCAGTCCGCTCGGCATTTGCGGCTCACAGTGTCATGAGGCCTGTAAAGGTGTCAACACAATAAATCATCTAACACATGTACTTCTGTTTTAAAAAAAACAACTAAAAACTAAATTTGCTGTCATTTGTGTGCTTGGACTTTGCTTATTTTCTAGCTGGCCAACATTTATATGCATATGCAGTAGAGCTTTTTTCAAATAAACAAATAAGATATAATTGCAAGATGCAGTATCTTCTAAAAACGCAATTTAACATAAAACTGACTTAAAAACTGTATTTGCAGGTTGTAACTCTGTACCTCCTGCAGCTGGGAGGTGGCTTTCCTATAATGTAAGGTCTGGATACTCTTCACCATGGTAGCAGCTGCTCTGTTTTTTAAATGAGCTCCTCTCATTCATTCATTGAGAACAAATGAAAACAAATGAGCTGAGTTGAATGCTTGTTATTTATTCCAGCTCTGCATGTCCCAGGGCTGCCAGCACTAACACTCACTGCTCACAAATTATTAAAAAATAAAATAAAATTTGCATCCAAATGCATTCCTTGTTTCACAGCAATAGTTCTATAAAAACATACAGATCTTTTTAAATATTCTAACACTCTGCTTTTCGAAATATAGTTGGTCTTAGTGTTTTTCATTGAAATGAGTTAAATAAAGGGGAAGCATTTATTTTTACAGATAAAAAAGCGCATGTTGAATTCTAATTATTTCAAACTTCTCTAAAACCTCTAATATGTTAACACGCAACTCGGATCACTTCAAACTGTAAATATATTTTAAGCATTGATGGAAGTACAACAGCTTATCCTCTTTACCAAAACCGTGAAAACTAAAGACAAAGATGGCACTAAAAATAGATTCTTAGTGCAGTGTTAACAAAACGGGGTCTCTTTCATTGTGTCATTGTGTGCTGGTAATTAATCTAAATTGCAAAATAACAATAAAGTTTAGTCACTAATGGAGGCTTCAAACTCGAGATGTCAAGATTTGATTGAATGAACTGAATGTATCGGTAGGAGTTCACATTGGATTCACAGCTGTAAAAACTTGTTTAGTAGGAAGAGTTTGTCACCTTCTTGTTTTAATAAGGAAGAAGAAGAAGGAGAAGAAGAAGAAGAAGAAGAAGCCTTATGGCACAAACCTAAATTGGTAGAATTAAGGAAGTTTTTAGTTCCCCTGCTAATTCACAGATATATAGAAAGCCTGCATTTTTCAACCACCTTTGGCAATTTGCTTCCAGTAGTTCAACAACTCCCCTGTGGACACCTTTACAGCTCATCGCTGGATGTTGTACAGAGGGCGACGGTAAGATGTCTGTGGGCGTATCCTGACTTTTCCTTATACGAGCATTCTGATATGAGATGGGGTTTTAGTAGTACTTTGTGTATTGTTGGTATAGCATAATGTGTCGAGTTTATGAGCTGATAAATCTGTTAAACTGTATCTTACCTCCAGTATTTACTCATATTTTATTATTTCCAGAATTTTTGTGTTGTGTTTTTTGTTTTAATTTTTGAAAGAATTCATGCAAGTTTTGAATTACTTTAGTTTATTACTTATGTACTGCTCAAACAATGTTTGACCTTACAGATGGGAATTTAAATGCTTTACATTTGTGGATGGCTGAAACATAAAATTAACAAATCAACAAGAGATATAGTTAAGTTTGTTTCAGTTAATTACTGGTGATTTTTAATGTATTAAATTATTATATATTATTTTTTGTGTTTTTATAAAAATGTACTAAATACTAACAAAATGCTGTCTTGGATGATTCACTGTTTTTTGCCATACACAATTTACAAAAGTACATATTTTCATGCATCCAATATAAAGAATAGTACAGCCTGCCTGGGTTTTTTCTTTCTTTCTTTCTTTCTTTCTTTTTTTGGACAAAACCCTTTTTTTTTATTAAACTGAATTACTCAACTAGCTCAGAAGAAATGGTGAGCGAAGACGATTACGAAATCTGAATACTGCCACAGGAGTTACAGAGTGTGGACATCAACCTGCAGTCATTCTGGTCAAACTGATGTTCGGCAGAGGAGGAGTGCAACACTTCCTGTTGCGACGTACTCTGTATCCTGTTTTCCACAGTCAGTGGTCATGCGTGTCATTCCCCTTCTGCAAGGCTGTGAGGGCACAATCTCATGACCTTAGGCTACGAATCTTCTGAGACTGAATAGAGGGAGACTCCAAAAAAACTCTGAATGTCAGCAAAACAATATGTAAAATAGCAAAATAAATGCATCAAGGTCTGTTGGGAAATGTCTATGACTTCAGTTGAGCTTGCTAAAAGTTAATTGGACCAAACTACAGTGAAGAATGAATGTATTTCACTGTGTAATCCCTGTGTTTTGAAGTGTTGAGTAAGCTGTCACAGTACCAGTAACAGTACAATTTGATAACTATCAGGCTGCTTCCTTCAAAATATATCTGGCCTCTTAAAATAAGTAAATACAAAGATAGTGATGAGAACATTGACACCTCCACACGACAAGGCCAAAAACTCCAGGGGCCAAACTATGTGACTGAGAATTAAGAGGTGCCAATGTAACTGTTTGTGTGCTTGTGTGAGCTTTAACCATCAGAGATATGTATCTTGTGACTGCATTCAGACGGAAAACTGTGAAGTACTCAGTTACACCCTACAAACCAGAAAGCAGCATTCGGTCAGAGCTACTGCAGGTCACAAGTATGTAACTTCACAGTCACTTACACTAGAAAATAAATATGACAATGTTCTCAACTTTAGTTTATACAGTACCTATATCTCACTGGACAGGTTTATATAGAGTGAAAGTAGCCCATTCACTTACAACTGGTGGACACAATAACATAACAGAACACGTGTGCAGTGTAAGGAAATCCAATGCATTTGCCCTTTAATAGTTTGTCAGGCCATAGTTTGTGTTTTTTTGTATTGGCTTATTATTATTTTGCATTGGTTAGCTTAGCTTAGCACAAAGACTTGAAATAGGGGAAACAGCTTGCCTGTTCAAAGGTGACAAAATTTGTCCACCAGCACCTCCAAACCTCACTATATCTTGTTTTGTGCCTGGCCAAGAAATAGTCTTGCACATAACCCCCTGTAAAACCACAATGGGCTGTTTTTACACTTCAAATTGAACAAATGAGATATAACATGTTGATTAGTGAGCTTCAGAGGTGTTGGTAGGTGGATTTTTTCTACCTTTAGACAGAGCCAGGCTCGCTATTTCCTCCCTGTGTCCAGTCTTTGTGCTAATCTAAGCTAACCATCTGCTAACTGTAGCTTCTGTACTGAAATGAGATTGGTATCAGTCTTCCCATCTCAACTCTTGGCAAGAAAGTGGAGTATATTTTCAGAAATGTCAAACTATTCCTTTAAAGGTCCAAATCCTACACGCTGGTCCTTAAGGAAATGTACCGTATGTATTATTAGCAAAATGTAGTTAAATTATCAAAACTAAAAGTACTCAAAGCAGAAAAATGGCCATTACTGATTACTAATGCTTTAATGTGTACAGTGACTAGCATTGTAGTTGATCAAAGCAGAGCCAGTAATAATCAGTATTCTATATATTCTTGTTATCTATATTGCAATGCATCATATTTTACAAGCTCATTTTGTTTCTAAAATGTTAATTTGTAAAGAACCCTGTAAAACTGAAGACTAAATGTAGAGTACAGTATTACCCTCTGAATTGTTGTGAAGTACAAAGACATCTAATGGAAAATATGCAAGTAGCTAAGTAAGTAAAGTACCTCAGACTTGTATCTAAGTGCAGTGCTAGAGTAAATGTACCTAGACTTAATGTTAAAACTGCACAGCTTATTTTATATTGTGAGCTGTGAACCACTGAGGGTGAACAAATAACAGAGTTGATATGAATCAGCACATTTCTGACAAAGACTTAGCTAAAACTGGACAATGAGTAAGTGTCACATGCTCTGAATGGCTTTTGTATGGGCATTCAATACATTTGACATGTTTTTATTATGTCCACCACTGTATTATGAATGCAAAAGTGTAGTCCTTCTTCCATGGCTGAAGGAGTCTGAAAATCTGCCAGTGGTGCTTACATTACACTCCCAGGCCAATTCCTTGGGTCCACCTATAAACTCTAATACGAGCCAACCTATCAGCCAGAATTTCTTCCTTTATGATGTTATAATGCTGTTTTATTTCTCAGAAAGGTGTTAACTCAATCATATGTTTATGACTGAGATCCCAGTTTGCAGTGGCATCGGATTGGACTGTATTATGTTAAAATGTGTCTTTAGAAACACCTCTCATGGGGCGCCCTATAGCTCCCCTAAAGCTGGCGCCCCTCATTGAATACCAGTATGTTGGTACTGAATGGCAGATCTGCTGAACTCAGATCAGTTTGAGATTTTTATCTAAAAAAGGCAAAAAGCTCAAAGAAATATTTTTAAAAAAGACCACTGCCAGCTACAATCTCAATAATAAACATAAAGTTGAACATTATCTTTGTCAAAATAGATTGCATTAGGTTTTAGAGAAATAACAGTAATATAGTCACTGTAAAATTATACACATGACTAATGGAAAACTTTGGGAAAAACAATGAAGGGCATGTGATCATGGTAATGGTGTTTATGGTCTTTTTACAATGTTGCAATCTGCCTGCAGAATGTGAAAAAAGTCAAAGGCTTAACTAAACATACTTCTGGGTTAAAGTGAACCAGTTGCATTTATTTAATTATTTGTCAATAAGAAATAAAAAAACAAGATGGTTAATGAGTTTGTAGTACTTGTAGTTGATTTGTATTCTAGAACTGTTTGAGGAAATGATTTTGGTGTAAGTTTTATTACGTCAAGTGAATACACAACTATGTTTTATATTGTACAGTTAAACTAACAATATCTCTTTATCTTCTTCTTGTATGATCTAGTTGGTTGTTCTTTCCCTAAGACGATGACACACTACAGCATCTGGAGGTGGTACAGAGTCAACGTCTGGCTAAAGGCCATTTCAGTAGGCTATATATATAGATAGTAGGAGAAAGGCTTGGCATGGAGATTGAAGAGCAGTGGATTAAACCACTAGGTCATTATGTCACACACAAATGAAAAGAAAATGCGCTAACAAGGTAACCAACACTTACAGAGTTCTGGATCATCCTTACCATATAACACGTAAATGGATTCATTTAAAGGCAGCATTCAAGGAACTGAATCTGAAAGACAAGTTCCCATTTCCTCATTTGATAATATGTCACTTTTGGTGAGCATGTATGCTGCATGTTTAACTCCCAGGCCACAAGGAAGACAAAGAGACCAGTACAATTCTGTGTATAAAAACAGACTTCATGGCATCTTAAAAGTCCATCACAGAAACAAGGTAGAGGACAAAACCAGACATCATTGTTATTTTGGATTAAAATAGTCAGTGTCAATGGTGGGGAGAGAGAGCGAGAAAGAGAGGGAGAGAGGGTGATGCACAAAGGGCCACAGGTCAGATTCAAACCCAATGCCCCTGCAGCAAGGACTCAGTCTTGGTACATGAGGCAGCGGCCCTACCAGGTGAGCAATAGGGTGCCCCAAAAACATTCTGATTAGTGAACAACCTGCTCTACCTCCTGAGCTACAGCCGCCCCACAGTAACTACTACAACACAACTGGACATCACTTGAATTAAATACACTTTTAACTTACACTTATAAATAAAATCAATATTTTAAATCCATTTTATTTTGGCAATCTCTGGAGTCAATACTTCTACTGACACACATCAGGTAAACTAATGCATTTTATCAAACAAATCATTATTTTAAGCTCTTGTGAAAGATTTATTGCTTTTCTCAAATAAAGTATGACACACAATGATGTTATGGTTCTTCTAGACAGATTCTGATTAAAATGAATAAACCAACACCAGTTTTATTGATATTCCTACAGTGCACACAGTAACCCCGAATGAACCTAGTACTGCTGTTACTGACACTGATTTTAAGAGTGAAAACAGGTCCATTCTTGTGATATGATAGTATTGTTTGATTAATTAATTTGTTTGTTTTATTTTAGTTTAGTTAGTTCTTGCACTCCTTAAGGACTGGTGAGTTGGATCATAAACTCTGACTGTGAAAGAACCCAAAAGTCCTGCACACTTGTGCCAGTGCTGTTTGTCTGTATGAAGTTTACCTGCAAAAATGTTAAACATAATTAATAAAATGAATACAAATGATCAGGACTGTGCAGGGTTGCAGAACGGGAAGTGACAGAACATAAACAACAAAACACCGGAGAAAAATATTAACTAACCACAACATTTGTCTTAACTCTTGACTCATCAGACGGCTTTACGTAATTACTTTTCTTTAATATAAAGGGTTTCATATAAAAAATGATGAGTGGAAAGACTAGTAGAAAACTAAAGTACTATACTAAAGTACAGTATTGAGGTATATGTATTTAACTTGAGTATTTCGATTGTATGTAACTTAATATGTCTATTCCACTTTTTTCTCCATTTATTTTAAAGATTCAGTCACTGGTTACATTGCACATTTGAATTATTAACACAAAACATAATCAACAAATAAACTGTATGTGTCTGGCAGTATATAGAATAATTCAACTTAACTAACTGCAACATTAACGTGATGCTTATACCCAAATAAATGTGTTTTAAACAGTCACTTTTCACTCATTTTCCTGCTCAAATGAACAAAAAGTCACCATAAAAAAGGTAAAAAAACCATTATCTTTTGGTTTCACTGAAAATAGTTGCGATAGAAATAGTGCCTGGCTTGCTGCAGCTCACTCTGTGTATTAATACTCTCGGAAAATGCTACTGTATATGTCATCAGTTCACCCAGCTGTGATTAAGATGGGGCCAGTCGGGGCTGGCCACAGTCTGTGTGGTTTTAACAGCTTCTGAAACAGACACTGTTATGGTCCTCCATCAGTTAACAAGGAAAACATTGATCGAAAAAGCCCTTGAAATGACAACAGACATGAAGAAAGAATGATCTCAATTATCCGTTTTACAGTTTAACCCAACGTGTAAAAGTAGATAAATGTTATAGCTAAATCTGCAATCACAGTACAACTATTTTATTTATATGAATATTTCTAGTGACAATCACAATCTGCTACAGCTTCATCTTCCTGTAGATTAATGTGCCTGACCATGTTGCTTAAGCATGAAAGCAGTATTTTGATGTTTTTCATGTGTAGCTGAGATCCCAGCACCCATAGAAATTGACCGCTGTTAGAAGTTAAACATAACCTCAGTATTTTGATCGTACAGAAAGTAATATTTTCAGCACATTGCCTTATCACAAGGCTGCAGTCTTCCTCTTAAACAGGCAGTGCTAACAATATACACTCAGATTTGTGCTACACAGTTACTGTACTATTCAACTGTTATCTCGGCATCTGAGAAATATCTTCAATTGTTACAGTTGCCATGATATGTTCTGGTAACCAACACATTTAACATATTCATTAGCATACAGTAGACCAAATTATTAGCCACAGTATATTGCATAACAGTGCATTACTGAATTGAACAAACTTTTGTAGTTATTTTGCAGCTTAAGGACTCAAACCCCCCCCAGGAACTGGTCTAACAGTATCTCCTCTTTGTGATAATCATAATCTCCATTTACCTCCAGTGACAATAGATGCTGTACCTTCATCTTATCTTCCAGCTGTGTGTGTGTGTGTGTGTGTGTGTGTGTGTGTGTGTGTGTGTGTGTGTGTGTGTGTGTGTGTGTGTGTGTGTGTGTGTGCGCGTGTGTGTGCGTGTGTGCGTGCGTGCTTGTGTGGGTGGGTGTGGGCATGCTCGTGTGTCGACATTTTTTCCTCAACAAACTTCTGTTTACATCACCAAACAACATGTTTTAGTCATTTAGCTACAAGCGTAAACTTTCAGTCCATCAGTTTCAGGTCTTCAGAACCAGACACATGGTTGTTTACAATGTGACACTTTGACTTCACACAAAGAGGACTGACAACTAAAAATAATATACATTATCATCACAGCAAATGCCGTCTTTGTTTTGCATGTGAACTGTAAACAGTAGCGTACCTTTCGAATGAACATGTTTAAAAAATAAGAACTTATAGGGTCATCTTAATGCTTCATAATGCGTTTTATTTATGTGGATGTACATTAAAAGTTACTGGAAATAAGAGTCAATATTATATATTATATATATATATATATTATATGATTAAACATACACAGTCAATTAAGCTTACTTTGATTCTGATTCCTATTATTACTGGTTTTAAAGCACAGTGAGTTATACATTTACAACATCAGTTTTTTAATTAACACACTTGAAACTTGTCAATTTGTAACTTATAAACCTTATACAACCATAACATAAATGATTGATTACACAATGTAATGTAGTTGTATGCATACATAAAGTGCTTATTAATATGCAATATTTTTCAACAATTATAACTTCCTCCAATGAAAACATATTTATATAATATATATCATGTTTTACTGTAATGTCATGCTTTATATTTATGCACCAGCTCTGCAGAAATACATTCATAAACACTTCAATATTTCCTTATTCCTGTGCACAGCTAGTATGTAATAAACCATTCATATGCTGGTTATAAATGCTACCCATTATGGCCACAATATGAATCCACTGCTGTTGAGACCAACGCATGCCATAATTCAAATGAAAAATATCTTAAAAGCCCAGGCAAAGAATAAAATCCTCCAAACTTTAAATATTAAATATTAAACACTCCACTGGACCCTGTGTTTATCACATTTTTGAGGGGGGGAAACAGAGAGTGAGGAAAAACCTTCATGGTGATTGGCTGATAAGAGGAGGGGACAGTATATAGACCCTGATAAATGTGGAGTTTCATGGTCTCCCCTGACAAATCATCAATGGCCAGGAACCTTTAGCAGACACACTCTATTGCTCCCACCCACAGACATTTTACAGAAGCCAAAAGTTCCTTTTTCATTTTACAGTCAAACAGCGGGCCTTGTTTATTTCATTTTATTTGACACAGTGGAAGGCCTTCGAGAGTAGCTAAGTTCATTTGACTGTGCTATACAATAAGAGAGAGAGAGAGAGACATTTTTTGGGCTTCGTTGAGTGAGAGGAAATTTTGAAACATTGTGCAATGGTGCCGCAAAAGTTTTGAAAGGTTGTGAGAGTGTTTTGCCAGCAAAGTGTCTGAGAGCCGGTCCGTTGGAGAAGAGGTCTCCATGTTGCATCCATACAGAATGGAGAGCTACCTCATCCCGCCTGTAAGTATCATTTATTTTATTATTATCTAAACTCTCAGGAGACTCTCCAGCATCTGAGACCTAAAAAGAGCTCTGTTTGCTTTCATCGTAGCATGAAAGAGAAACACATTTCATTGGATGGACATTTATTATTTTAAATTAGATTACTTAATGTGAGTCTACTTCAATTTGAATACAGTACAAAAACTCTAAGAGTCTTTTATACTACAGGCGACATGAAAATGAAACTCAAAAGTTCTTGAGAGTTTCAGAACAGCAGTGGTAAGAAGAAAGAAAAAAAAAAAGCATTATTATAACACAAACATTACTAATGCCTCTTCTGATTTACAAAGTTAATCATACTCAGAGATAATGTGAACATTTTATAAAAGGTAGATGGTGATTATTATTATATCCTTTTAAGAATTAGATGAGTAATGATATAATGTATGTTTGTCTGCATCATATCCATCATCCAAAAGATTTTCCTCTCACAGTATTTTGTGGCTGAAACTGTTTCTATTTGCTCTTGCAGCACTCAGAAGAAATGTACGATCCTGAGATCTACAGACATCAAATTGCAGAATATTATAATAATCCGTATGTCCTAGATTCAGATATCCAGGCAGGTGAGTTTTACATCAACATCCTTTTTTAATCTCATGTGAACAGTGTTTGAATTTAAATTGCCACCTGTTCTATATTATTCTACATTACAGTGACTGATATTTAATTAAAAAAACTTTTTTGAAAAAAGCTAAATCAATGATGAGGTTCTTAGGGCTGAATGTTAATGACCTGAACTAAAACCACTGACATGAATCTTGTTGTCCTCTCAGTTTTCATTGAAAAAAATAAATCAAATAAATACTTCCATTTTAGTACTTTATCATTTTATTCTTTAAATTAATCACCATGACCTGATGTGGTGACACTGACATTTCTGGTCTAGCTATTGTACATAAAAAGCCTGCAGCTTGTGCAGCTGGAGCGCACCACATTAGGGTGTATGGAACACAGGAAACAGATGCCTTTTCTTTCGGCTGCTTCAACTACAGACATAGAACAACTTTCGCCCCATGGGGTTTTGTTGATACAAGAAAGGTGCTTTACTTTCTCTTGTAATCAACTGTTTTGAATATTGCACCAACATAATCTAAATCGGGGAGGTGGGGGGATGCTTTTCCTGACCTTATAGCCCACTGAGAAAGCTTCAGTTTGTCGTTGTGATAAAAATATCTAATGCCCAATATTTAAATATCTATATCTACAATCCTTTAAAAATAAAAATTAAGACACTGTAGAAATAATGATGTTCCAGTGTTAAAGTGTTTTTTTATCCTGTTGCATTTATGCTTTTTTAAGAATATACACTGTTCTTTGCAATAGTTTGCATGTGAAATACTTCTATTTGGCTCTCCTCTATTTCCATGGTTACACTTAAAAGATGTCAAACTTGCACTTAAGAGCTGGATTGTTTAACTTTCCTGCTTGAGTCTTAAATACATTCTGAAAGAAACAGTCAAGGACAACATGAGAAAGAATGAAAATTCAAAGCCAACGGCTGTGGCGACACTGCAAATGTGGCAACAAACAGGAAAGAGCTTCATGCTGAACTCTCTATTATTCTCCTCATTTCACCAGCTTCATGCAAACTCAAGCAATATGAGTAAGCGGCCCGCTTCAGTTGCATGTGACTTTGTAGTTTTAGATGATTTTTCATTGACAGTTTGGCTTTTTCCATGAGTCATCTCTAACCATTTAAATGTGCATTTTCTGCTATATGAAATCATTTTAAAGACACGTTCGTTACTTTTGCATCAAACTGTGTGTTCGAGTTAACCTTACAGGGGTTCATTGTCTTAGTAACAACAAAACGCTGTGGCCATTATGCTGTTTCTCACCTTCTCTATTTAGATCACTGGGACTATCACCCTCACGCTCACGTACACCCTGTAGAGTTTGAAAACCTCCAAGAGACCAACTTCACAGAGTTGCAGAGTGTGCAGGCTCTCCACCCGCCCGGCCTCATACGACACGAGCCCATACGATACGATGCAGAAAATCTGCTTGATCCAAATCTCGGGGCACATCAACATGTGTTACAGCAACCAGTAAGTCCTTCTGTCACCCAACAAAAAAATACATTTATTAGCCAACTAAATGCAGTACATCAACACACACACACACACACACACACACACACACACACACACACACACACACACACACAGCTTAATGTATTCAAATATACTGAAAATATAAATCTAATTAAAATGCAAACAATTTATAACAAAAACTAGCTGTTGTGTTATAATAATATCTAGTATTAAGTTTTTACTACCTTAGAGTTACTGGTGAGTTATGTAATACAGTGATGGCTGTGATGATGACCGAAAGCTTTCCTGAACGTAGTATTAATTCCTACTAACAGTACAGCTAGCTAGCTCACTGCAGTTGCCTTCAAACTAAACATAATTCACAGTTTTGTTTCAAATCAGAGAGGACATTCAGGGAGCTGGAGGCCTTTTGTGTTCCAGTGACAAAAATCAGGAAGTGAATCTTTGAGCTACAAGAAAAACTTTAATTTTAGGGTTATTCTTTTTTTCCCCTGTTTTTTTTTTTTAATTTTCAGTGTTAAAAGAACATTTTCTTTGAATAGGATCTGAAGACTCAGCTAAGCTCTCTCAGTGTCACAACTGCATGCTTCACCCCTTCAGTTGTTAACCAGTGAACTAGAACAGAGATCTCATTAAAGTACAGCATGTTTAACCAAGTTCCACGTACCATTTGTTGTCATTACAAGCTTGTGTGGCCAAGCAGAGACGGAAATATATTTATATAGCACAATCTATATATTTAATATTTAAGTGTGTAGGATTCAGTGGCATCTAGCAATGAAGTTGCAGATACATATATATTGGGCTGCTGTAGAAGAAGAACTTGAATCAGCAACCCCCCGGCTCCCAAGCAAAGAAATATGGCGGTTCAACATGGCGGACTCCATGGAAGGTGACCTGCTCCCTTGTAGATAAAAACAACAAATTTTTAGGTAATGAAAACACAACAGTTCTTATATTCAGATGATTAAACACAGGACACTGAACACAATATCAAACAACTTAACATGTATTTGAAATAAAAAACAAATGGACTTCAAAAGGGTGAATCTAAAAGAAAATGTATATACATATTTTATTGATTGTTCTATTATTTATTATGTGAGACTGTAGTCTAGATCACAGGCTGAATGTCCATACACTTCCTCTATTTGAGGTAATTGTGAGGCCAAAGGTGTGATGGATTTACATTTTTAACTGTGTGTGATGTGGTGTCAGTAAAGTGGTCAAATATTACACATAAAGTATATTCCATATGGTAAAAAAAATAATATTTTAAAAGATTTTAAACATTGGCAATACTGGGGAACCTTTGTGTTTGTACCAAAATAAACCCGTTGCTGTTTCCGGGAATAGATGACTTTTAAATAATAATGTCAAACAAAACTGAATTTGTCATTTTCTTATGTGCATCTAGCACTGCTCATATCCATTTTCAATATATAGTTATTATCCTTTCTCAAAGCATGGGACACTGATATATACATTAGCATAAACAACAACCCACTAAAACACAAGAAATGTTTCATTTCAGCTACACAGCTTGTGTTTTTGCTGTTGCATCCTTTACAAAGAAGCCACAAGGCACGCATGCTTTTAGGTCACATGAAGGTTTTCACTTGTGAGCCATTGAAATTTCTCTTTTAGAAAATAGAACTGCAATTTTTTTACAATTGGAGAATGTGTTTGTATGTGAAAAAAGGTGTTAATGCGTCAATTCAAATGTGGTACCAGAATACAATGTGAAAAACCACTGTTCGACACAGAATTCACATGTAGGTTTCCACCAGAGACTGTTTTTTGTAAAAAGGATGCTATGAATACGTTGACAAGTGTTGCCCACCCAGGCATACAGCTTAAACAGCATCCACACATCACAGCTCATGCAGAGAGAGATGTTGTCTTACTCTTTCACTTGCAGTGAAAAGATTTCACTGCAAAGCTACACGTCAGAATATGTGTCTGATGTTAGGTACAGTATAAGTAAGCAACATTATCTCTCTAACTATGGTTTAAAAGTGTAGTTTTAAAAATGCCTAAAAAGATATTTGTTTGAAAATGCAAGTTGGTGGATGACATATAAATAGCATCACTGTTATAAGTAGTATTCAGTGGATTCACCTAAAGGATCAATTGGCAGAGATGGAATATAATATGTGTAACTATGGTTTCAGTAGTGAATAATCACCTGAAAATAAGAATATTTATTTTGTTATCTTAGAATCAGCCTTTTACATTTACAGATACTGTGGGTCACCTTCCGTGGAGGTTGCCATGTTGAATTGACATGTTTCTCCCATTACACAGTTTATTTAAGGTTTCTACAGTAATCCCACCCAGTGGCAGGCATTAGGAATTACTCTATAGAAATAACCAGTCTTCTTGCTGATGGTCTTGTTTGTTTATATATGTCATATAGAGGCAGTATCATTGCCTCTGAAGCTCAAGGGAAGTTTTTGAAAACAACAACTGCACTCTTTATCCATTCAGTCCTACAAGAAATACATGTCCATCCATCATGACAAGTGCATGTTTTACAGCCAAACACTGTTTGCTTTATATTCCAAATCATATCCCAAAATTTCCAAACATTTTATTTTTTTTTGCTTTTTGTGTAATTGTGTAACGAAAAAGAATAAAGGCATATTGACTTCACAAAACAAATATATTCTCATGTGGAAAAGTAAATTTTTTGTTAAAAACATGGAGCGACGTCAGCAAGCTCCAAGCCAAATCAATCGCAAATGTTTAGAATTTTAATTAATTTTGACTTCTGTGTTGTAGGTAGCGTTCTTCTCTCGCCCTGTGTATCCAACGCACATGTCCCAACGCAGCTCTGATGATGAGGAACACGGAGGGCGAAGTCCCCCGCTGGAGGTGTCTGATGAGGAATGTCTGAGAGATCGAGTCCCTTATGTTACACCAGGAGATCTGGGTAAGGAACCAGATTTACAAGCCCTTTTATACTGTACTATACATGCAGTGAGCACTGTAGTGCTCAGCTGAGCAGTTAACACAGATACTTTAAGACACACCAACTATGCTGATAATGTAAAGACTCTTAGTAATCCAGGTCATGATATATCTGGAAATGCTAAGTCACTGGACTTGCTTTAGATTCTTGAATGTCAAGATGTGTGCAGTTGCTGTGAAATTATCTGCTAAGTGGTGTAATGTGTAAGTTTCCATTCCTTAGAATGAGAAATATGGGCTGGTGTTTTCCTTGCAGTGGGATCGGGTAGATGGAGTCATGTCAGCTTTGTGTTCTGCTGACAATTTAAGATGCACTTGTAGGGTGAGTTACAAGTTGCACAATTAGGTTTTATATTGCTGGTCATGCGTCTTCAAGGGAAGTGAGCTGACTAAAAGAGTGATTGTTTGTTATAAACTATAATGTCCTTGGTCTCAAAGGCTGGACATTTACATTGGATTGTTGAAATAAGCCAGTGGGTGTATGAGGAGAATGGCAGACTATCCCCCAGTTGGCTACCATTTGGGTCTTCTGATGAAGATCTGTTGTGTGATCTTTTGGTCCTCTCCGTCTACTTTAACCAAGTTCAGCTGCATAAATCAGCATGTCAATCATGTGTCAGTGGCTTTGTAGGTAACTGTAGTTTGCTGGCTTACTAAAGACCCTCTACACAAAGGGTGAACTCTTTAGTCAGACATTGTAGGATGGAGATTGGTGGAGATAAGCGCTAATGGCTAATGGTTAATGGTTAATGCTCTTTAGTATTAACTCATTAACTCAGCAGCTACATGTTGAATGTTTAGTAAGACACAGAACACACACATCGCATCAGTGGTAAGGCCTGTGCACCACGGACAATGCACACCCTGTGTGCAACGAAATACATGCGCCTGCTCTACTTCCTCTTTTGCGCAGCTTAGGATCTGACAGGACCAGCGGAGCCTAAGAAGTGTCTAGTATACAGTGCATGTATAACAGACTGTATCGAGGCGAGCACTTTTCAGTGGCGGGGAAGTTACATGTGCAAGAACTGGCTAAGCACCAATATTAAAAAAAAATAATAAAATTGTTGTTATTAGGTATATTTACAGTACATTTTGTTTTTGCTATTTATATTACGTAACAGGTTTCTTTCTGAAGTTCAGCACTCAACCATTGAGCTTGATCTATTCTGCTGTATTGGTACAGGCAATGTGTGAAGTGCGTGAAAACACGTAGATAGCCTACCATTAAACCAATTGATATTACTATTTCAACAGTTTAACAGTTAATATGTCACCATCTACGTTTATCACATAGCACCATGACAATGTGGAAAACACTAAAAAGATGACTCACGGAGGATTACTATACATGTACTTCTTTTGGTTACTACTCTGATGTCTAATCTAACGTCTAGATTAGACCATTTATAGTGATCCAAGACTAATAAACTGGTTAGAGTGAGATATAATTACAATTACATGTTAGTTAAAAAATTTTAATTGTGCAACTCTCTGATGTTTCCAAAAGGCAATAAAAAGAAGATCCGCTTGTACCAGTTCCTGTTGGACCTTTTAAGAAACGGCGATATGAAGGACAGTATCTGGTGGGTGGACAGAGACAAAGGGACATTTCAGTTTTCTTCCAAACACAAGGAGGCTCTTGCACATCGCTGGGGAATCCAGAAGGGAAACCGTAAAAAAATGACCTATCAGAAGATGGCTCGTGCGTTGCGCAACTATGGCAAAACTGGAGAGGTGAAAAAGATAAAGAAGAAGCTGACCTACCAGTTCAGTGACGAGGTGCTGGGGAAGACTCATCTGGAGAGAAAATCATATGCATAGGCAGGAAGGATACTGAAATGTCAAGTGTTGGCAGTGGAGGTGCAGTTTCTACTGTTAGATGCTTTATCAACCTTGCTGATCTGGTAAATAGCATTTTTTGTGAATAGCCATGTAACTGTAGAGTGGGATCAATCCTTTGAAGATACTAGCTAATGCAGCATAGAAGAAACGAGAGACACAATCCCTGAAAACAGATGTCTGAATGTCGAAATGATAATTTGCAAATGTGTACAGAGAATTGTGAATGGATGCTCAGATTTAAAAAAAGGTTATACGTCTCCTCTGTTTGTCCCTTTTGGCTGTCTCAGATTTGCCCTGAGAAATGTAAAATCTGCCCCGAAAACCTGCCCACTATGAGGTTGGTGGTGGTGAGCTGCTTTTTAATGCAGCAATTTTGCCGTGGTGACCGAAGTTGTTTACTGCGAGTCATGTGATGGTAAAGAGAATGCAGAAAATAAAATAAGAACAGCATTAAAGCTATAAAGAATACTCACACACATATAAACACATCAAATCCTTAGGTCAAACACACTTCAATTGCCAGTTTTTTTAGTACACTGAGTTTAAAGAAGAACAGTCTAATAAATTCAGTCTAATTTATATCAATGAGCACCGATCACGTGAGTGCTCCCACCGTAAAGGCTGACCACCCATATGTGTAGGTGTTTTTTGCTTAGTTATGTATTGCAATTGTTTGTACAATGTTATGTTTTGGTGTAGCCTGTCTGTCGTCTGTCTACGTCCGACAGACGACAGTATCCTACATCACAGTAATTACAAAAGCGAGCGCAGTAAAAGTGATTTTGTGACGATCATCACCTCGGTGGTATTCACTTAATTTGGACACCCATGGGCAAAACATGAATCAGCGCCTTTGTCAATGAGGGTAAACATTGTACAATGCAATTGAGTTCAACAGCAAAAACTACATCATCCAAAATGAACATTATTATTTTTTTATTCCTTTTAATTCTGTTTATGTTAGTACATGAATGTATAATAATGTATGTATATATGGATAGTTATAGATATACACACTTTGTTTAGCTGCAACTGTATTGGTACTTACCTTATTGTTTATGTATGTGCTGTATAAAGGAAAAAGCAAAAAGGTTAATAATTGTGTCAAGATGTTTAAAAAACTGGAAATGTATCATTATCATGTATTGACACAATAAAATATATAAAAATAACATAAAGCTTAATCAACACCTCTCAAAAACAGTTTCAACATGGAGGTATGTTTTATTGCTGTATGACTGCTGTATTAGACTGCATTAGTTTTAGGTGGGTGTACCTAATAAATTGGCCACTAAAAGCAGCTGGCCTCAGCAAGAGAAAAACACTTTCATTGAAATGAATTAGCCATATCCTTTAGAATACCTCATCTGAAGTTTGATGTATACAAGGTGCTAATCTATTAATGCATACAGTGCAGCTTTAAAACAGCAATGCTTGTGTAAACTAAATAAGATCATATTATTGTATTGGAATCAAATACAGTTAATAATTAGATCAACATTTTACAAATCAGGAAAATTAGACTCCAGTTTTCAAATCTATTTGATGTTAAATGTTAATCACATAACATTTTGGGGAAGTACATAAACTGGCTTTATCAAGATGAGAAGATTGATACCAGTCGGTACAGTAAATATGCAGCTATTGCCAGCAGGGGTTTTATCTTAGCTTAGCATTAAGACTGGAAGTCAGCCAGGCTCCAAATTTAAACCTAAATGTAAAGACAAGGGTTGGTGGTTTATCTGTTGGACTGCTAAATGTCTGGGAGCATTGGGTTCCCGCACTCTTGCTGTCACTGTGAGGTTCCCAGTACACCATCTTCTCATTTAACTCCTGGCATGAATGTGAATAACTGTACTTCCCAAAGAGTGTCGAACTATTCCTTTAATAATTGACTATAAGTGATACAGTCAAAAGGCAAAAGGGGAAAGAGAGGGGTGATGCAGTTACATGGCATTTATCTTAGACCCTGGGTCACTGAGACGGCTAGTACGCTATGCATTTTTTAAATGTGGGCGCACACACACATATGAGTGCATATTTTATTTGGAAATGTCTTTTTACACATTTTCAATGTTAAAGTCCAAACATGTAACAACAATATGCCCTGCATTGAAATGTCTTTCTTCCTACTGTGTTTGAAGCTCTATGGACGTGCTTAAGTTCTCTTTAATTGTGTATATATATATATCAAGATTATTTACATGACAAGAAATTATTTTTTTTTACAAATACATGAAAATGAATATGTTATGATCAACAATTGCTTGTAAAGGAAAATAAATTATCGTGTACTTGTATCGTGTACTTGTAAGTGTTAGTAAAGATCTTTGGTAAGTGATAACATCTCACATCAGAGGTGAAACACAACACAAGAAGAAGAAAAAATGAGGAATAAGAGTTAAATATTGTATAAAGTTGTATAGTGTGTTAGGTTTTCAGATGAGGTCTCTCACCTTTCATCACGGCTATAAAGATAACTAGTAAGTTTGAGGAACTATGAGGTTAATACAAGGCGGAGGGGTGAAGTGGCTTGTCACCCACTTCTTACATATATCTGCCTGTGTATCCTGACATACTGCAGGCACCAGCTCTCTACTTATAGAGTCTGCAACCAAGCCAAAAGAGACACATCTGGGATTTTCAGGTCTATACAAGTATGCAATGCTGTTGTGTATCCAGATGTTCTTCTCTGCATTGAATACTGCAGATTTTCTTGAATGCCTTTATCGTGTAATAACAGCGTATCTCTGTGTTTTTGTGCAGTGATCATAGTTTGTTTCCTGCTGATGAAGTATTTAATTCATCCTTTTTAGCTGTGTAATATACAGAGATGCTTTGGTCAACTTCAGTACCATCACACCTCCCTTTTAGAAGACTAGAAAGTACAGTACCAATGACCATTTACCATTTTAATAGAATAAGAATTAAACAAGGAAGTAAGTCATTTATTTTCTACATTAACCCTTAGATGCATGAGTGACTGGACCCTACACTCTTCCATAAGTGGGTCAAAAATTACCCGTATTAGAATCAATGGGTTTTTATGCCATTTTTGTCATTTTAGTTAAGAATAATCATTTGTATTATACTTTGTATTATATTTTGGTCCACACAAAAATGATTACACGTGTGAAATATTTTCATTTTTCACTTTTTCAAAATTTTTTACATTTTGAAAACATTTTGAAAATTGGAAAAGAATCAACATTACAAAATTACACAACAGCAATAGACCAATGTCAATATCCATTTTGTGTGTGTGTGTGTGCACGCGTGTGCGGGCATGTGTGTGTGTGTGTGTGTGTGTGTGTGTATTTCAGGTTCACGCACAGACACGTAACATAGAGTAATGTTAGTTAGCTTGGTTAGATAGCTAGTTTCGCAAACAATAAAAGAGACATATTTGATGATAGATGATAAGAAACACATACTCTTTCACACAGTAGTCATGAATGACACGCACACACATTTCTGAGGTAAAAAAAGAAGACAATACTTACCTGTATCAGATCTTGCTGTGTAAAATAATCTTCTTAAGGGGTGACACTTATGATATAGTCTGTGTGGTCCACAAAATACATATTCCTGACAGTCACAGTTGATAAGAATCAAAGATTCCCATGAAATCCCATAAGAAATGAATGCGGGTCATTTTTGACCCACTTATGGAGGCTTGGGGTAGTAATACAAAAACTACAATTTCGAAAAATGTATAAAAGGTAAGTTAAAAATTTAAAGGGCATTTTATCAATAACATGTTTTTTGAGCTATACCTGGAATATGAAACGATAACAACTTTTCATTGGTAAATGGTAAATGGACCTGTACTTGTATAGCGCCTTTCTAGTCTTCCGACCACTCAAAGCGCTTTTACACTATGTGCCCTTTCACACACATTCACTCAGTGATGGCAAAGTCCATCAAACAGAAACTAACATTCATACACATTCACACACTAATGCCCCGCATCAGGAGCAATTTGGGGTTCAGTATCTTGCTCAAGGATACTTCGACATGTGGCACCAGGAGCTGGGGATCGATCCCACAACATTCCGATTAAGGAACAACCTGCTCTGCCTCTGAGCCACAGCCACCATTACAAAGATATTGCAAGAAAACGACCTCACCGGTTCATTTTAGACCCACTTATGCATTTGAGGGTTAAAAAAACCTTATCAGATGAAATTCGGTTCAATAAAATATAGAAAAAACACTAAAAACCTCAAATGCAATGAAATAACAAATATAATTAAGAAAAAACTGTAATGCAAAGGAGTAATAACTTGTATGTAATGCAGTGCTGTGTGTAAATATACAAACTGCACCTGGTGTCCCAAGAGCCAACAGCTCCCCTCAATGGTCAAGCTGTAATTGATATCCATAACTAACAGGTGAGAAGATGAAATAAAGTGGCCTTGAACAGAATGGAACAGAATAAAATACAATACAATCTGTG
Organism: Dicentrarchus labrax; assembly: GCF_905237075.1. Taxonomy (NCBI): domain Eukaryota; kingdom Metazoa; phylum Chordata; class Actinopteri; family Moronidae; genus Dicentrarchus; species Dicentrarchus labrax. Next base: position 14,903,119 of record NW_026136719.1, on the reverse strand, counting down.
ATGTGAAAAATAATTTTGAATTTGTTTTATTGTTATTACTTTTATTACATTTTCTGCTGTATTTATGTGTACAAACAGTGAATTTTTTTTTTTTAACCTTGAGCTGAGGTAATATTCTGAGTGATTATCACTGATTATTTGTTTTGTACATTTGTTTAAGCAACCCTGTCATTTGACTTGTATTTGAAGTTCCTGGCAGCTTTTATACATTGTTAGAAGTACAATATGTGGTTGTGGCTATAGGGGCGTCTCTCACATCAGAGAAACAACAAAAGAAAAAGACTAATGTTGTGAAATAGCGTGGGATCAGTTGAGTGGTTGTCTTCATCTTCATTGTTGTCATTACAGTCAGTTAGGATTCCTGCATTGTTAATTGATCATGGGGTTTTTACTGGAAGCCAAATTATCCACAAAAGTCTCCGACCGATGACTAAAATCCTTCATCTATTTGCATCTAAAAAGTGTATCGTAAATATGTGAACTTCTGACAGACACCCACAACACTTACAAAAGGAACATGACAGTCAGTCCATTGACAGTCAACTAGTGTAATCCACCTTTACCTGAATAAAATTATAGATTTCTCTGGGTTTGAACACTGTTGGAAACATTTAATCACAGATCAGCAAAAATATAAAATAGGTCTCGTGTTTATAGACATTTTAATGTGAAAATGTTACATATTATATCTTTAAATTGAAACAATTATAAGTCAGTCTTAGTGAGTGATGTAAAAAAAAAGGATACGATGTGACAGACGGACAGTTTTTAAAGGTGCTGTACGAAAACAAGCAAAAACGTATTAAAATTAACCTGGACTCCAGAGGGTTAGTAAGTCTGCAAAGGAGGTTTCCTTTAAGACCCTGTCCATCAAGACACATTCATCCCTGACAACAGACAGAACAAAGCCGTGTGGCTCTCTTATCCTCAACCATGCTCTCATATTAACTCTTAAATTTACAGGGTGACTGGGTGCAGCACAGATGTGAAGAGAGCAAACTTTTTTTTGGATTCAAAGTTCTAAATTTAGCCCTACATCCTTTCCCCTCCCTCCCAAAGCCTATCAGTCAGCCGAGGTGTTGGAGGAAAGGATGGTTGAAATAGACTTAACTGGGGGTGGGCTGGGGGCAGAGTTGCTGCTGGAATGGAATGAACTTTGATGAGGAGTACAAGGGGGTGGTTGTTGTTTTTTGGGCATTGCATTGGACCTGGAAAAAAAAAAGTGGCAGGAGTGGTGGGATGGTTCATGAAAGGAGGGGGCGCACCACTATTAAAGGCATTGGGGGTTGAGATAGACAGCAGACTGTTTAGGAACAGTGATTCACGCTGTGGAGGATAGAGGAGACCATTCAGGATGCCAGAGCCAGTCAAAAAAGCAGGTAAGTGCGCTCATTCAGCTGCTTTTGACAATTGACGTTGTAACATTTCCTTAAAACATGGAACTGTACATTGTCATTACAGTAGATTGTCTAAAAACCTAAACTTTTTGATGTTAGCATAAGTCATTTGTTAAACCATGTATGTGAAAAAGCTGACTGTACATATGCCCTATGCACACTCATTATTGTGTAGGCATGCAATGTAAGATCTTGTGGTATATTTTACTTCCTTTGTGCAATATTCTCCTTGAACAGAAACTTTAACATTTAACCAAATGTGTGAGAACATACTCTTAAGCAACTATAAACCACAACCATACTGCTTACTAGAAACCCGTACTTGCATTCAGTGATACACTGTTTGACATCATAATTGCTTAAAAAAAATGTAAGTTTGTATCATGTTTTTGGTTTAATTATGCAACGTCAGCAGTTCTTTGCCATTTTGTCACAATTAAAAGCAAATATTTTATATAAAATGTATGCAACAATGGTATAAAACTGTCGTAAATGTACAGGTTAATTATTTCCAGAAAATAACATCTGTAAAAAAAAAAGATAAATTATCATTTTTATAACAAAATAAAATAATAAGTAAGAATGCTATATACATGTATAACATTTACAATGTTATACATGTATATAACAAATGTAATATAAAAGGTGAAAAATGTTATAAATACCAATGTATTGTAAATATTAACTATGAATGAAGTGAATTGAGACAAAAATAAAACTGGGTGGTGGGTCTGCAGATAGTAGTAGCTTAAAATAAAGTCAGTGCAGTCCGGTAAAGTAACTACCTCTGCTCCCAACATATATAAATAAAATATATTCCATGGCTTAATAAGGCGGCACAAGTTGATGGGTAATGTGACGTGCCGATACTCAAGTAGCCAGTAGCCAAAAATCACAACATACTACGTGCTATTATCCATCCTTAGTTCAAAGTGTTTCCAGTGGTGTGACAGTTAGTCTAATCCCTTTTGGCTATGTCAGGATGTCAGTTAGGCGTCACACGGTCCAGGTGGAAAACATCGTCTGACGTGAAATCGACACTGTCGCATTTCCAGCATCACTGCATTCACAAAGTACACCACTGATCCAAAAATGCCCTGTGGGATTTCATCTGGACAAATTACTTTCCACTGTTTTATTTTGTCCTCCATTCGGTGGGAATGGATTGTTGTTTGCGGAGTGAGAAGCCTGACACAGCGCGTATCAGATGTCCCAGTGCAACCCAAATGGCCAGCCTGTGTGCGCCAAGACAGTTAGTGTCATTTGTTGAGGATAATAACAGTTATGATCATCTTAAGCTTGTAGCATTACTATTAATTAATATCAGTACGCTGCAATTAACAGGATGTTTTTTAGAGTTTTTGAGTGTTTCAATAAACACGGTCGCTTTGTCAACTTGCTAGTTAATAAAAATATGTATATTAAAGGGTCTTTAATCGATATTTTTATGTTAACAATGTATCAAATGACAATATGAAAACTATGTGACAATGTGAAAGGGTCCCTTGATGAAACCACAGAGAATTATCACTTGAATCTGCAGTTCCCCCTCGGCTCTACAGAGCTTCAGGGTGATTTTCAGCTCATCGTTTGTCCGGCCCTCAACTTAACTGCTGGATGTGTGAATAAACAGCTGCTCGCTAAGAAGTTCATAAAGAGGATGATATGTCCATGTTGTGTTCAGACCCTGTTTCCGCTGCCAGATGGCCAAAAAAAAAAATCAGTTGGGGTTTAAGCAGATAAAAGATAAATTGTAATAAAAGGTGCTTTCAGGTGTGCATTATACAAACAATAGGGACCTACTAAGGAAAGTACCCTATAGTGCTAATAATGGTCACAGGGCATCTTTAAAACAAGCAACTAACTAAAATTCTCCAATAAGAAATGATTATATTCAAATGAAAAATGTGTGCATAAATCAAATTAAATAGTAGAAAAAAAAACCATTACATATGAGAAAGTCTAAAACTCCACCTAACAAACAAAAAAAATAATATGAACAGTAATTTTTTAATACAAATTGATGAAGAATTTATGTTTTCATCAATTAGAGAACATCTGTTCTGTCTGCCATGTTTATTTTATGGCTATAATAAACTTTACCAAAACAAACCTTTACAAATGCTAATTTCTATGTTCTTAAATTAACCTTACATTACCATGTAGATTATTTGTATTGTTTACCACCATGTCGTTACTACCAACAATTCATGCATTTTATATAATAACTCATATCAGGAGAGTCATTTTACTTTAAGAGTGATCAAGGTGTATAGATAAAGCAGCATGAATGACTGACAACTTGACATGAGATTGTCGTAACAGAACGCCGGCTGCAGACAGACAGAGGACACATCAATCTTTCTGTGCCTCCAGAGTCACAAAAATAGAGTCAACTTAATCCCCCAACTATGATACCTGGGTCCCTGTTGCAGCTGAAGCCTGCCAGTCTCATTTATTCGGCCAGTACATATGTATCCTATATTTAAACCCATAAGGTCATCTTGTAACACATGTAAGTTTTTGGTTCTGTGTGTTTTTTTAATGCTACGCTGAACCTGGAAACCTGGAAACCTGGAAATAATGTGAATTACGCCTACATACATTTCATGATTGCAAACACCTGGTGTTACTGTGAAACACATGTCTACTCTCAGGGCTATCAGTTGCAATCCCTATTTTTAGGTTCCTTTTTTAAAGATGACAAGTGTTTGAGAATCACATTGCTGTACACATTTTATAACTTTTCCAACAAATAAAAAAAAAGACCCCACACAGCAACAAAGACAACAGCTGGCGTTTTTCACAATGAGTGTAAAACTTACTATAAATAGTTTTTGGACAGATGGCAGACATCATGTATTGATTTCCCCCCACATTTAGGATTACTACCCATGCCTGTTACTGAGCTATGGTGTGCTGATGTTCAGTTTGTTATAGATGTTCCAGATGTATCTTTTACCATATTTGGTTTGGCTTTAGGCTGATGCATTCATTTTTATCAGACACTACAATCAAAAATGATATGTTTTTATTGAATTAATGAGATTAAATGGACTTTAATTTGACACCAGATTAACAGGACAGGAGTGACGGATATAATGTGTACTGCAGATTTTCTTATCTTTTTTGTACTTCACTCCATTTATCTGACAGCTGTAGTTAATAGTTAGTTCACAGAATAATATTTAACATACATATTCAACATATGATCAGGTTGTGAGGTATAAACTGTTAATGATTACAACTGCCCTGTAATATATAAATTACTTTAGTTCCACACCAGTTCATATTTGCATGTACAATAATAATATAATATTAAAATAGAAAGACAGTGTTTTTGTACTCTTTTGATACTTAAAGTTCATTTAGCTGCTACTTCTCTACTTACTGAAGTAAAAGTAAAGTAAGTGTTTTACTTTATTTTTACATTGTGGTATTACTAAATTTAGTTATGTGAATACATAATCCACGGCTGTTCTCAAGTATCTCAATAGCCTTTTAACACAATTACAATTTGAATGGGTTCCAGAGGCCACATTATCATCACAAGGACAGTATTGTTGAGTTGCCATTCAAATTTAGTTTTTCATGACTCTAATAAATTGGTGTTTATGTTGAATAACCCTCTGTGTTTCCAGTGCTTTTAACTTCTGTTCTTTTGAACGAGGCCATCTATTAACTCATGTAATGTTTATATTTACTCATCTGTCATCACTCCCAGTATTCTTTTGTAAACACAAAAACAATGCAAAGACAATACCAAGACAACACAAATATGACTCGTTACAAAGCCAGATGTTCATGCTTTCACATTCTGCGTTGAGTGAAAAAAAAAAAAGGCAAATTCACTGGTTTTCAGTTAGCCCCACCCAGTGTGCTGGAGACTGTACAACACTGTATTTTTTCAACATGAGTAGCTCCACTCAGGGCATGAGCTTTCTACCTCTTCTTCTTTTGCTGAAATATGAATTGCCCCACCCCACTTCCTCTCTCTCTCTCTCTCTCTCTCTCTCTCTCTCTCTCTCTCTCCTTTTTTATCTTTCTATTTTTCTGCAAGTTGTGACAGTATATGTGTTGTTCTTTCTTCCAAGATTAGGTTTCAATAAAACAAAGACAACACAAACAGTATTTTGGGTCTGTTTATTTCATTCAACAAAACCTGTTATTAGTTTTTGTCACAATGTAACATCAGTGGCCACTCATCCAGACCATTATAGTACCTGTGTTTCCTCCTCTTGGCAATTTTATTATACCCGACACCCTCGAATTTACACTCCAAAAAACTTACTTTTTATTATGAACTCACCCTCCCTCTTCAGTTTCAGCATTTTCCAAGAAACCAAAGACTCAGGAGGCTGAAGAGGGGTCCTCTGTGGTATTTGAAGCAGAGACAGAGAAGCCTGATGCTAAAGTAAAATGGCAGTGCAACTCAAAGGACATTGCCAGTGGCAACAAATACGCGATCACAGCTGACGGAAACAAGCACTCCCTCGCTATAAAAGCTATTACCAAGGAAGATGCCAATGTCTATGCAGTGATTGCTGGGGGGTCAAAGGTCAAGTTTGAGCTGAAGGTCACATCAAAGCCAGGTGGGAGACTTTGATGCTGCAGCTGTACATTTGAGGTCTCTGCTTGCTCACCTGAAGGCTGTGTAGTCGACACAGAGCACAAAGCATAATGGAGCACTCAATGCAAAAAAAACACTGAGGCTGTAAATACTTGATGCACTTGCATGCACTTGATGTTTCTGCACATGGACTCACATTCTGCACCGTCTGACAGCTGCTCACAAACACGTCTCTGAAACAGGTTTGTGTGGCCTGTCTTTAAAAATGGAATAGTTTGACTTTATGGGAAATACGCCTATTAGCTTTCTTGCAGAGAGTTAGATGAGAAGATCAATACCACTCTTATTGTCGCCCCTTAAATGTAAAGGTGAGCCACCCTTTAAAGGTCACTAATTAACACCTTATATCTCGAATCAAGCTCGTCACTTTGACCAGAAGAGACTCTAGAAAGCCACTGTCAGGAAATAGTCCAATACATAATCTGTGGATGTATTAAAGCTCCAGTTTGACATATTTAGGAAGATCTATTGGCATAAATTGGATATAACATTCATAGGTGTGTTCTCATAAGTGTATAATCACCTGAATATAAGAATAAGAGAAGAATAAGATTACCTTTTTTTTTATCTACAGAGGGAGCGGCTCCTCTTCTATGGAAACGACCATGTTAAACTGCCATGTTTCTACAGTAGCCCAAACCAAACACTGGCTCTAGATAGGACCTTCTGTGCTTTTCAAGATTTTTGCGGCATCCATAGTTTCTCCTTCGCACTTGGTTGAGTGAAGGGGTTTCAGTTGGTTGCACTCTGTCATCTCACCACTAGATGCCACTAAATCCTACACACAGGTCACAACTGGATACAGGTGCTTATGGCTTTTTTCATTCAAAGGAATGGGTGCCACAATCGAGTCTTGTATACAGTTTTTAATAATATATCCATGACAACCAGGACTTGACATTTTACACTAAACAAACAAGATATAACAAGTTAATTTAATACTCAGTTTCCTCATGCTTCCAGTCTTTATGCTTCATATTTACTGTACAGACATGAAAGTGGTATCAATCTTTTCTTTTGACTGTCAGAAAAAGAGTGAATTAGCCTATTCTCCAAAATGTCAAACTATTCCTTTAAGGATCTGGATATATGCAATCATTGGCTCAATCAAAGTCATTTTGATCAAATCTCTACGGCACTGCACTGTATGCTGGAATGACTAAGTGTGCTAAGCGTGTCACAGAGCAACATTTGTGCCATTAGTCTGTCAGCTTGATCCCCTGAGGTCGTTTGTTTGGATTTGATAAGGTGGAAACAAATCTCAAAGAAAAGCAGCAGACTAATGGGCCCAGTGTGCTACAAGAGAGTCTGTGGCTCGTATCATAGCCAGCCTTACTCCGTCTGTATGCCGACCTTGACCCTCACACCAACACATTATTTCCTCATGAGTAACCACCACTTGTCTGGCGCTTAGGATAGGCATGAGAGGCAGCTGATAACACATGGAAAACCAGTTGGCCATTTGAAGATGATAAGACATAAGAAATATTTGGGTGATAAATGTTCGCCGGAGAATATTTTCACTCTGTCAGAACAGAGTTTAAAAGAATATTAACTTTTTACTGATTATGTGTCTTGGTACACAAAATATAGGCTCTGTTTTTCACAATATGTGTTAAGTCTTTCTTAAAATGTCACTTAAACAAACAAAAAAATCTGCCTTTTACACATATTTTACTAGACAAATACTGACACAGACACTGGCTGTTTGGAGCAGATTACTTGTTAATAGCAGTACAGTGTATGGACCCAGTGTTTTTCTATTGTACGTCTTACTTGTGACTTTCATTATCTCTGTGGGGACGGTAACACAGAAGTTCCAGTTGAGGCCCCTGCTGATGGACCCAAGGAGTCCATTGTGGAACCAGAAGCCCCCCCTCTGCCTGTAGCAGCACCCACAGAGGCTCAGACTGCTGCCCCAGCACCTGATGCTCCTCCAGCTGAGGGTGAGTTACTCAGTTCCCACATTCATTCATTCAGTGAGTCACTCATTCACTCATTAACGTACATAATACTGTCCAGTCTATCAAGATCTTTGAGCGTTTCCTGAAAATGTCTGAAATGCTACATGCACAGTACATGCTTACATACAATGTGTTGGGACTAGCGGCCATTAATCTGCCAAAGCATTGCATTTTTACACCAACTAAAATAAACAAATCACCTAACAGTTCAGTAAATATTATATATGCAATATTCTGCTTTTAATACTTTGATTGAGCTCCACATATTTTGGAATGTCCTGCTGATGATCTGCTTGAAAAAATTATTGGCAGTAAATGCAATTTTTTAATCCATGTTCAGAAGATCAAATGATTTTTATACTGTACCCAAAGTGTCTTGAAATATCTTAAAATGTCACTGGTGTAGCTGAAACCTTTATACGCGATATGCTTCAACAACAGAATGAAGATGATTTCATTTCCTGCTCTGACTTTTTTTACTTTTGAAATAAACATTGTTTCATTTTGATCCCTCAACTTCATGTTGTGGCATTCGGCTCTGATCCTGTTGGATTTTCAGACGGTCAGCCTCCTGACACTAGACAGGACCTTACTGGACTATTCACAGAGAAACCGCAGAGTGGAGAGGTCACTGTCGGTGAGTGGTTCAAATACAGGAATTCTTCTAATATATGGGAAATTATCTAAAATATGAGTCAGTTGCCCCCTTAGAGGAAGTCGCACTGAGTTGGGCAAGGTATTGGGAAATCTATGGAAATAATAATAAGCTGGTGCTTTTAATTGAAAACTGTCATTTTTAACAAATTATACATTTTAGTCTTATTTTTAACTTTGCCAAACAGATAATGTACATCCTAGATCTATGTGATGAAATAATGTATACTGATGTTTATATGCACAGAGATATAACATGACATCGTAGTATGCTGATCATTTGAGTAAGACACAACCAAAAAGCTGCACTGGATGTCAGAACCTGGAGCATAATGTGTTGTGATCACATGACAAACTATTCCTTTGCATAGGTGAAAACATCACGTTTGTGGCTAAAGTGAATGCTGAGTCATTGCTGAAGAAACCCACCGTCAAATGGTTCAAAGGGAAGTGGATGGACCTCGCCAGCAAGTCTGGGAAACACCTGCAGCTGAAGGAATCGTATGACCGCAACAATAAGGTAGCCTAATACTGCAGACATGAAGACTAAAATGTAGACATTAGCAGACAAAAACCGTCACACTTTGATTTCATACACATCCCAACACGTATCTGTAGGATTGTGAGCTCTTAAAAACGGCTCATCATATGTCATTTTATTATTATTAGTTAAAAACTGCAATATGTATCATTTTACTTTGAGGTAACAGAGGTGTTTCGCAAGTCTTAAACTTCTCACCCTCAGTTTTGCAAGCTCTTGCCTCAGTCACTCATCCTGATAACGTGATGAACCGCATGCACGCTATCTTAAAGGTAATGTTATTGGGAGACTGGAGGACATGTTGGCCCCAACAGATTTCATTTCAGATGGTGAGGGAAACATTTACAAGGAAAAGAAAGTATAGCAGTATAATCAGTGGCACGAAGATCCCAAATCTGAAACTAACTAATAATAAAATGCTATAGAATCAAAATCAGAATCACTTTCATTAGCGGTATTTACACGTACAAGGAATTTGACTGGTTTTATGTTCAATTCAATTCAATTCAATTTTATTTGTATAGCGCCAATTCATAACAGAAGTTATCTCAGGACACTTTTCAAATAGAGCAGGTCTAGACCGAACTCTTTAAAACATTAATTACAGAGACCCAACAGTATCACCATGAGCAAGCACTTGGCGACAAGGGCAAGGAAAAACTGCCTGTTAAAAGGCAGAAACCTAGGACAGATCCTCCGGCTCTAGGTGGGTGGTCGTCTGTCTCGACCAGTTGGGGTGAGAGAGAGAGAGAGAGAGAGAGAGAGAGAGAGCGAGAGACAGACAGACAGACAGGTGCACTGCAACAACAGTATTGGCAATGGCAATCTAGCAGGACCATGGCAGGAGGCTCCACCAGGATCGACAAGAACCTGCGAGACGAGACAGCACAAGAACTCCAGGGAAGAAGTGAAGTTAGTAACATGCATTAATGGAACATGAATGAGTGCAGAAAGAGAGAGGAAGGGAGGAGCTCAGTGCACCATGGGAAATCCCCTGATAGTCTAGGCCTATAGCAGCATAACTAAGGGATGGTTCAGGACTCACCTGATCCAGCCCTAACTATAAGCTTTATCAAAGAGGAATGTCTTAAGCCTACTCTCGATGTTGCTCTCAATGTTCATACACAGAATAGGCAGAAATAAACAGGACAAGAAGCTCAACAAAATAGACATAAGCTTTTCACATCTCTCCTCATGTATGTGGTTGCAGATCTATACGTTTGAGATGCAAATCATCTCAGCCAAGCCTAACTTTGCCGGAGGTTACAGATGTGAGGTTTCATCTAGGGACAAGTTTGACAGCTGTAACTTTGAATTGGCTGTACATGGTGAGTGGGCTTATTGTTGGAATATTGTTTTACTTTTGTATGTGCTAGTTTGTTTGTTGCACTCATTAATGTTTGTAATACCATCATTTCAGTCACTAATTGGATTCTCTTGTATCACAACGACTTTGGTGCTTGCTCTATGTTTCAGAGGCTCGTGCTGTTGAAGGTTTTGACATAAGAGCCGCTTTTCGGCGCACGTAAGTTTCATGAGACTTTTTTACTTTGTACAAAACACAAAAATGCCATTGGTCACATCATATTTGTTTACATGCTGATCAATTAGTTTCCTTTTTTCCATGTCAGTTTCTCATTGAAGGTTTGACTGGTGGTCCCCTGACACATTTCATTAATAGAGTTACACGACTATAAAAGTCAGTCTGTATTTATTTTCTTTGCAGGGCTTCAGAAAAGTTACATTAGATACTGAAATCAGTTACAAAGATAACTCACTTTTAACTAATACAATAATATAAATGTTGATTCACATTCATACATATACATTCATTCAGTCAGTTAAATGCTCATTTCATATATTGTTAAAAACTCTAAGTAAAAAAAAAACCTATTATCTTTTTTAAACAAAGAATAATATTGCAAAGGACGATTCCAGCTTGAATTGTTTCTGAAAGCAATATAGTTTATACTGGACATTTTTAACATCATGTTTTCTTATGATAGAAAAACCACAAAGCTTTAAGTAACATTAAATAAATTACACAAATCACTCAATCGAGAATAAAACTAAACTGATACAATTATGCATTAAATTAATGTCAATGTTTCCATTTCAGTGTTTTTTATTTTATTTTAAATTCTGCCAAATCTAAAGTTAATTTAAAAAATAAGTTTATTTTTCCATGAGACAGTTATCATGTGATAAAGTTACAGTAAAACATATTCACTGCAGTGATCTATTTATGGTTTGTTCCAGGTCAGGTGTATTTAATATTTAACATATAAATACATATATTTATAAATATGAATATGAATATTTTATGCACCCTCCAGTGCACTTTACTCTGAAAAGGCATTCTGACAGTAATTAGTGTCCAAAAGAGCTTGAGTACTGAAAACTCATTAGTTTCAATAGTCTAACTAGAAACCAAAAATGTATACCATCAGTTGATCAGGAGCAAAACTGTAGCCATTTATATGTTGCCAGAATTAATTAACCCAGATTTTATATGAATCATTATATTGACTAAATGAGGAGGTTAAAAGGAGTTTAGAGACACAGTTGCCAAACTTCAGTGGAGTATTTTCTGTGTAACAATAACTGTGGAAATGCTAACCTATTAGGAGTGAAGCCGGTAAGAAGAGAAGTGGACCACAAACAAGGTAGTAAAGGGGTTTGTTGCAACAACGGAGGCTCGTATTCAAACTCTGAGGACTTGTTTAAAGAACAGAGAAATCAGGACCAGGATCAGAGACTCTTTCTCTCTCCTGTGGCCTGTTTCTTCTCTGCCTTCAAGTCAAACAGAACCAGTGTTGTGGATGGTGCACCCTCCAATCTGCTGAATTTTAAGTGAACGACCACAGAACGAAGACCACGAGAGAGCTGACAGGATTCAAATTCTAAATCCTGGATGTTGTCGCCAGTAGCCAGGTCTTGATTTGGTGAGATTTGGTTATTAAACTATTAGGTAACAGGCGCTGGTTGCAGTCATGAGCTCTCTCTGATCTACTCCTGGGTCTCACTCAAAACAGCAGAGCCAGCTGCACAAACAGCTACCCGGCAGAGTGAGCTTTGACGGTGGTTTGATCATGCTGAAAGTGCAGGATGTGCTAAGACACACAGGCTTTTCAGTTGTTCGTGCTCTTCCACAGGGTTGCCACATAGAGGAAGCGCAGCTATGGTGTGTTGTAACTCACCGCATAAACCAGATACTCAGCTTCTAATCCTACTGTTGGATCAGACGCAGGAGACAAGCACACAGTCAAACCTATGCCCTTGTCTTTATCTTTCATCCCACTGATTAGAGACAAGCGGACCCTGTGGTGACCATTGTTTTCCTTTAACCTTGAGTGTTTTGTATTGTCCTTGCTTGGATGACTGTCGCTGCTCATGGCTTTAAAGGAATAGTTCGACATTTTGGGAAATGTGCTGGGTTTTTTTGAGAGTTACATAAGAATATTGCGGCCACTCTTATTTCTGTATGTTTGAAGCTATAAAGCCAGGAGGTAATTAGCTTAGCTTGGCAGGAGTGGAAGCAGGGAAGCAGCTACCTCCTGGGCTGAAGTGGCAAAAACTGCAGTTTCTTGCTGCTAAATCTAATTAGCTTTTCTAATTGTAGTTAGCAGTGCACTTTTGCACTTATTGTGGACAAGACGTGTTCATATTTGTAAGAAAGATAAGACGTATACTATAGCATGAAAGCTAATGTAGGCTGTTGTCTGGCTGTTAGTTCATGTAAAGTTTCTGGTTTTATTTTACGTTTTTAATCAGAAGGAAACACAGGTCATGAGATTTGCACAGCAGCATGATGTAGAAAAAAATTTGATTCGACTTGGAGTTAAACAAAAGTTCAGACACCTCTGAAGTAGTATAAGTACTGTAAATAGGTGAATTTCCCAAAATGTCAAACTGTTCCTTTAAACATGGCAACACCTTTCTCTCCAACAAACCATCTGCTTGTACATTCACTTCTTTAAAGGTCTTGTGTGTAATATTTAGGAGACTCTATTGGCAGACATTTAATATTATAATAGTATGTTTTCATTAGTGGATAATCACCTAAAAATAAGACATTTTTATTGCGTTCGTTTCATTAGAATGAGCTGAAGCAGCGGGTCCTCTTCTAGAGAGGCCGCCATGTCGAACCACCATGTTTCAACAGAAGCACAGTATGGACAAACCCAACACTGGATGTAGATAGGCCCTTTTCACAAGATTTCACATGGACTTTAGTTTCTCCTACTCCGCTTCCCGTTCCGGGAGGTTGAGGCAAGGGTGGTGCAATCACCAACTACACAGCTAGATGCCACTAAATCCTACGCACTTAGACCTTTAAATGCACTTATTTCCTTTCAGTCTTAAAGAGTGATACTGTGCAATCCAATTTCTCTTCTTTGTGTTGAGCAGTATCATACTATTATATATATATATATATAGTATTATATTATATATAGTATAGTACTCTAGCATATTGGAGCAAGGGTAAACAGGATTGTGTCAAGGCCTAGAAATGTGCATTGTTTTATTTAAAACAAACCATGTCTTTGAAGCATTTATCTTTGCTTTTGGAGAAATCAAGTAGCGTACTGTGCTGTTAATGTTGATGTTTTGTTGCTGGTGACTGATATTTTTGCAGTAGCACAGATGGAAAAGATGACTCAGGAGAGCTGGACTTCAGTACCTTATTAAAAAAGAGGTGGGCAATTACAAATAATTTAGACAATAATTTAGTTTCTTTACTTTCAGGATAATACTTTTTTTTTTGTCACTTTGTATAATCTAACTGTGTCTCATTTTCACTTTTTCTGGACCGCCCTGCATCTTCAGAGAGTAAGCTACTTCTAAGTTTGCACACTAAAAGCTGGAATAACCTTATAACACTTACCTGCATGAAAACAGGCCTAAACATTAACTCACGAGACACAATTATAAATTAGCACAACATGATGTGTCCAATGTCTCAGGATTTTAACTTTTGAGTTTGCAAAATCTTCTTCAAATCATTAAATTTGTATGCCAGTAGAAATACCATGTACAATCATATTGAAACAGAACAAAGTCCTGGTTTCCACCCATATGTGATCCTGATAATATAGTTTCCCTACCTTATCTCACTTTTATCATCACACTCATCATATTCTACATTAATCCTGTGATCACTAATATTGTATTTTCTGTCTTGAAGGCCTTCTCACTCATACTAGAAGAATAACACATATTGTTTATGGTCAATGAGATTCTCTATGCGAGCCCTCTTTGAGTAAAGAAAGACTTTTACTCAAAAACAAAAGTCCCTTTCCCAACACATGGAAAATCTCTTCTGTGTATCATAAACTGTTACCAGATATTTATTGTCCCCTGTGCTCAAGAAGATTGGACACCATGTCAAATTCCAAACAAATAATTATGTTAACATGTGATTTTAACTGACTGGTGTTGTTGATATTGTGCAGGCTTGCTTCACTGATTAACTACTGGTATAATATTTAAGGTGTGATTCGTTTTAAAGGCATATTTCTAATATGCTGATTGCGTTGCTTTTGAAATGCTGTGTTTTAACTTGTCTGGTTTGTTTTGCCATATTTGCCTCTTGGGTTCAACCTCTGAATGAGCAGCAGTTTCTTAAAATCCTCCAATCGGTAAGAAACTGCTGACGTGCTGTCTGGGTATTGCTGGAAAACATTGTTGTGCATGCTTTGTCGTCTGTCAGCATTCAGTTTTTTAAAGACTTGCATTTATTTATTAGATAACAATTAACATTTTACTGTATTATCACATTATAATGATAATAGGTATGGTAATTATTGTTTAATAATGAATCTATATAATGAGAATACAAAGAAATACAATGTTAACTAATCTATATCATAAATTATATAGTGTAAATTATTTAATCATACGTGCACAATCAACCCTGAGTGTTAATCACAGTAGTTTCAACAGTGGTGGAAAGTATTTAAGTACATTTACTCTTTACTTTCTAATTCTGAGGGACTCGTACTTTACCTAGGTTTATGCTACTTCGTACTATAATTCCAGCTCATACACAGGTTGTACTTTTTACTTGTTACTTTGCATTAAAAGATTCTCCATCCAAAATATCATCTTATAAAATATGATACATTGTTGTAGATTAAACTATCCAAAATTATTTAAAGTAGTTAAATTTAGCTCCAACTTGATCAGCTGGCAACAGCAAAAAGTTACTCACACATTAATAATAATTATCACAATTAAATCCGTGACACTAAGCAGGCCATTTCCTGGATAATGAGTACTTTTACTTTTTATACTTTAAGTTTTTTATGTACTTTACTTATTTAAGATTTTAATATGAAAAGTATTTTTGTACTGAGGTATTGCTGTAGTACATTGAATACTTCCACTACTGATAAACAGTTAAGAAATACTTACACATGCAGTGATACACAGATAATAGACTCAGAAGACTGAACAAGGCAGGTGATGTGGAAAAGCCTTTTACCCACTTGGTCAATCAAGCTTAGAGCGAGCAACAACAACAACAAAGAGACACAGACAGCTTGAACACGAGGCAGCTTAGGCAGGATGATCTGAACACTGCTGCCTGTGTACACTGCACTGGTGAAGTGATGAGTTGATGGAAGGAAGCTGCACACAAAGCCTGTCAGGTGATTGGCGGAGGTAGATAAGTTGCTGGGGGCACCTAGTGGACAGGTGTGGTAAAAACAGACAGAGGGAGGGAGATGTAGAGAGAGAGAGGAGAGAGGAGGAGGGGGAAGACAGTGCAGCTATCACTAGCTATCACAAAGCATTTAAGACTAAATGGGGATGATACTGACTAGTAAAATCTAAGTCATTTACCTTAAACCTTAAATTTATCTCATTGTTTTATCAGAGAAGTTATTCACATCAGATGTGGTGAGGGAGGTGGGCTGTTTACAGCTGGGCAGTACAAAAATCTTTAATATAATATTTGTTTAAATTAATTAACACAAGGCCTTAAACATACATAAACATTATCTTGTGTATATTTGGGCACACAAAACAACAAATGGTTGTGAAAGGGAAGTGGTATAATAATTAGCAATATCAAATCAAACAAACACTTTGTGATCATGGAGGAAATTATCATTTTTGTATAGAAACCACTGTAATACAATGTAATATATACCATTATCAAACCACTGATCATTTTATATGTTATCAGTTAGTAAACAATGTATGACTAATCATCTGCTGCTTGTTAGTTTTCATTAATAGTGAATTTTGAATAGTAATAGTAATCTGTGAGGTATTACAGTAGCTCTGTTACATCCCTGTAATCTCTGTGCTTAGTGACTGGTTTTAACATCTTCCTTCCTCTGGTTGGCTTACGTGTATTAGAAACGTGCAGATGAGCTCAGAGCCGGATGTGGACGTGTGGGAGATTCTCAGAGATGCTCCTTCCTCAGAATATCAGAAGATTGCTTTTCAGTATGGCATTACTGACCTGAGAGGCATGCTTAAGAGACTCAAGAAGATGAAGAAAGAAGAGAAGAAAAGTGCAGGTTTGTGCAGAGTTTTATAATAGGACGATTCTGACGAGATGTTATATATAGACCTAATTGTAAATGATTATTTATGTCTAACTTCTCCAAAACTTAGCTTTCCTCAAAAAGTTGGATCCTGCTTACCAAGTGACAAAGGGACATAAAATAAAACTGGCCATTGAGGTCGCCAATCCAGATGTTGACGTGAAATGGCTGAAGAACGGACAGGAAATCCATCCAACTGGAAGGTTAGAATTTAGAGGGGAGAAGGAAACTATTCACCTCAGCTCTATAAAACATGCGGTGCCTGTACATCGTTAAAGCATTCAACAAATATCCATGATTTTACATTTCTCTATTTCTCTATTTTTCCTCTGCTTTCATCAACATGTGGATGAATTCCATACCTTGTTCTTTCATTACGTCCCTAGCAAGTAAGTGTCCAA
This sequence comes from Dicentrarchus labrax, assembly GCF_905237075.1. Lineage (NCBI taxonomy): Eukaryota > Metazoa > Chordata > Actinopteri > Moronidae > Dicentrarchus > Dicentrarchus labrax. The sequence goes on along the minus strand of NW_026136719.1, from coordinate 14,885,973 downwards.
GAGTATATAAAAAGCTCTTTCCACAACACATTTACGTTTCATCATCAATTTTATGTCTTCAACTTAATTTGCTTTGTAAAATGTTGTCAGCAAATACTGCATTAAAAAGTTTTATCCCTTAAAAAAGTATTTACAGTGTATAAAAACTCTTCCCCTCTTTTGTCAAGGTACATCTTTGAGAGCGTTGGCAACATGCGCTACCTCACCATCAACCACTGCTCCTTGTCAGATGATGCAGCGTATTGCTGTGTGGTGGGAGATGAGAAATGCACCACTGAGCTCTTTGTAAAAGGTATTTAAGTTTTAGAGTAAAAACTACAACATAACAAATCCAGAAAAAATACACATTTGCAAGAGCTTTAAGTTCTCATTCTTGTCTGTTACCTTTCAGAGCCTCCTGTCATGATTGTGAAGAATCTGGAGGATCAGATGGTCATGAAGGGTGAGCGGGTGGAGTTAGAGTGTGAAGTCTCAGAGGAAGGAGCCAATGTTAAATGGTGAGATATTCTTCTTTACACTCACAAATCTACTCACTGTTAGGAGTTACATTTTTATGATGTTGGATCATAATTCCCAAATGTCGGATTGCCAGGTCACTAAATCAAATCAAAACAGGTGCAATTAATCCTTTCTTTGAATTAAAAGCTAATTTTCAGTCCCTCTTACACATTGTTCATTGCTGAGACACCCAGCAGATGGCATTTGAGTTTGTCATGTCCACAGACAGAGCAATGTCTCTGTGACAGACTGAAGTATCGCTGCAAGCCATAAATTATCACCTCAGCGGAAAGGTCACGTCAGCATTTTAGTATGCCCCATGTGACCTTTATCTGAAGGAGAAAGTTACTGCAAATGCATAAAGGGCTTTTATTTTAGTCCAAAATAATTATCTTGGAAAAGAGGCCAAAGATCAATATCTGGGGGGGAAAGTCACGTGATTAATGGTAAAGACAAATTTAACATTACAAAAGGTAAGACGTATCATGATCTAAAGTCGACAAACATCAGTGATAAATAATAATGTACTAACCTTCAAATTATGTTTCTAGTCTGGTTTCCCGAACTTTCAATTAAATCTCACTATCTTCATTCAATAAATGGAGCTAGCTTAGTTGTCATCACAAGACCTAGACGCCTTACGTCTTATAAAAACCAGTCATATACTGTAGGAGCAGGAGAGATTATAACGTGTGGTTAAGAGCTCCAAATACAGCAAGAAGTCCTTTGAGCACATATTCACTTCATCATATGATATGTTTGATATTTACTGAATTATTAATCAAGTGTTCACTCTTAAAGACCTGCCCATAAGTTTTAATTATGACATGTTTTAATCATGAATTTTGGTTGCTGCAGGGAGAAAGACGGTGTGGAATTGACAAGAGACGAGTCTTTCAAGTATCGCTTCAAGAAAGATGGCTGCAAACATGTCCTGATCATTAATGAGGCCACGAAGGAAGACTGCGGCCACTACACGGTTAAAACGAATGGCGGCGAGTCTATGGCTGAACTCCTGGTGCAGGGTGAGTGCCTGTCATGCTCAGTACAGTATGAACCACTTTTGTCGCTCCAAGTGCACATTCTCATACCCTCGCAAGAGTTGTGCGGCCTTGCCACTCCCGGCATGCTGTCTATCTTTGGGATATAGTGCCATTGCCTGCATCATTCTGCCAAGGTTACCGCGGCGACGTAAGTCCACATACCAGCTAAAGTTAGAAGACGTGGACCATATTTCACCTGAAGGGCACAGGTGTGCACAAGTGACCTGGTTTGTCTCTCTACTCTTTGTTTCCCTTGTCTCAGTCGCCTGTGTTGTTGTTGTTTTGTTGTATCTTTTACATTCAATAGTTGGCATCATATGTAACTAAAAGCAGAATAAAGCCTGACATTTTAATAGTTTATAACAAAAGCAATACTATAAACTCACTCTTGACACTCACACTTGAGAGTAAAAAAATCAAGTCTTTACAAAAAATAAGTTGTTTGAAAGTATTTTTTTTTATTATAGATGATTCCTCTACTGAGGTGAGATTTTTAGATATAAGATCATTCAGTTATCTTTGCTTTAATATGGTGTTTTGAGTATATTTAAACCTACTACAAGGAGTTTTTAACTGGTTATGAAACAGTCTCAATTAAATACTAATGCCTCTATATGACCTACATAAGCACACCAGACGATCTACAAGGAGACTGGTTATTTCTATATAGTTATTCTTAATGCCTGCCTGTCATATTCTCCTTGAAATCAATTAAATGAGGCGGTGGAAACACTACCACTTTTGTCCACAGGGGCCGCCAGAATCAACAACATGAAAGTTCCTTGGTGCTGCTTTAAGACATGCCATGTTTTGCAGTTTAAGGTGGTTAAATATGCTTAGAAGTCTTAATTTCAATCCACAGGTGATCTAAAAGCGATGGATGGGGACGATTCAAACTCATCCGCACATGGACGTAGGCACAATAAAAACCCCAGCTAGTTTGACCCTCTTTATCACCCAGTAACCATTTCATCTCAGTACCATTAGTATCAAGTATTCATTAAGATCCCAAAAAAACTTGAAACCATCACATGACAGCCATCAATGTTTATAATTTGACCTTTCCTTCCTGTGTTTTCCTGTAGAGGCTATACTTTAGTCCTGGCTAAATACTGAATATATACCTTCACTTTTGCATGTATGTGGGATATGGAAATAGGTGTGTGTGTGTGTGTGTGTGTGTGTGTGTGTGTGTGTGTGTGTGTGTGTGTGTCTCTGTGTGTGTTCTAGGGGTTGTTGTGTCTAGATTTATACCCAATGTTTGTTCCTGCTCTTAGTCCAGTTAAGTTTATCTGGCCTGTTAATCGAACACCGAGCCTGCCAAGAATTACCAGCTGCCATCGTGCAGCAGGGATCAACACCTCGGTCCACAGCAGAACTCCCATTATAATGCCATTCCCACCTTATTTGCCCTCCCTGGCAATGAGCTGAAACTCCTGTAACCTTTACAGGGAGCGTAGTGTGAGTTATCTCATCCAGACAACAATTTCTTTGGGATAACTTTAATAACTCCCAAGTACATTATTTTCTTGTGATATACAGTAATAGCCTTAAGCTCCTGCATCTGGTCTTAATATCCTCCCACTTTATTTTCTACCATAAATCCAATTAACTATTCCCCTTGTGTCTGTTGCTAAGATACAACACACAAAGGCCGCACAAAGATAATGAACACCTCATGCTCAAACAGATTATTACCATATTATCCTCACATACAATAGCTGCATCTAATTTTTTATCATATTATCCTCACACATCATCATCTTATTGCATCTTATTCCACCGTCTCCCGCAGTAGCACCTCCTCTTAAGTCTGAAGGCCTCGAGAGTTTCTATTATCTGCACTCTGAGCCTATGTTTTTCTGACTGTGTAGAGAAAGAACTGGAGGTCTACCAGAGCATCGCAGACCTCACAGTGAAGGCAAAGGATCAGGCGGTTTTTAAGTGTGAGGTGTCGGATGAGACCGTGAGGGGAACCTGGTACAAGAATGGCGTAGAAGTCAAGTCTGACGCCAGAGTAAACATCACACACATTGGCCGGTGAGGACACTTTTACACTAAATATGCTGCATATATCCACCATGACACTATGAACTTCACCTAAAATTTTGACCGTTTTAGGATCCACAAACTGACCATTGATGAAGTCAAACCTGAGGATGAAGGAGACTACACTTTTGTTCCAGATGGACACGCTTTTAACCTTTCTGCCAAACTCAATTTCTTGGGTAATATTGATGCTTTTAGTTTTAACACATCAAAATTAACCTCACTCATAGCCTCACAAGCCACATTTTACTATTACTATTTCTCACTCTTTTCTTTATTTGTTTTCCTAGAGGTGAAGATTGATTATGTGCCGCGTCAAGGTACCACAAACTTACTCTCTTGTAGCATAGAGCAGTATAAATGAAACTGTTTGTTCATTTTAACTGTTTCTCTCACTTCCTAAGATCCTCCAAAGATCCACCTGGACTGTATGGGTCGCACTCCTGAGTCAACCATCGTGGTGGTGGCCGGCAACAAACTGCGTCTGGATGTCCCTATCACTGGAGACCCTGCTCCCACAGTGGTCTGGACCAAAGGAGAGAAGGTAAAACAGACAAACAGACTTCTGTTAATAATCAGCCTCTCACCCATCGACTGACATCCACCATCTGTCCAGAGCACCGTCGGTAAGGTCTGAAATCTGAAACTTGCTTCGTTCACTATCAAACATATACTTAAAAGCCTTACTAATGTTGTTAAATCCCCCAAAATGTTGGCACATTTAAACAATATTTAGTAAATTTCTAATATAACACAAGCTGAGGAGATTACACTCTTACCAACTAACTATTTTGAGCCTGAAAATAACTGAATTAAGTAGAAAAGATTTGCTCTGTAGACACACTGATGTTCTCTCTCTGGTAATAAACTTGGCTGGGATACTGAGGTCTTTTAACCAAGCTGAATAAGTACAATGCTACTTACAGCTTAATTCAATGATGCTTACTAGCGTGCTGATCCTTGAGTTGATGAGAAAGAGAGGTTACATGCCCTCTCTGTTCTCTTCAGCTTTTACCGCTTTGCTCTGCTCAAATGTAGGCTAGTTCTGTAAAACCCGATGGAGAGGAGAAAGGAGGGCCGGCGTCCTCTTGGACCCTGAAGGATGGGGAAGTAAGTGTGCATGGCCCGTACGAATATATATGCCTGTTTGTAGTTAATTGACTCTGAAAGCCAAGTCAGTATGTTGACAACATTGCCATCATGTTTTTCAATGAAGACTGAAAACACTAAGCTCACCTGTAGTGCATTGGATGTACAAATACAGCCAGTGGAGAAGCTGCAATTTACATGCATTTGACCCATTGTAAACTTGGAATTGTGTTACTGCTTGAGTTGTGAAAAGATAATTCATGCAGCCATCAAAACACAAAAAGAATTGATCTTGTAAATACTTGACTGAAAAGGTAGTGTGTGTTTGTATTGATTTACTGCTTCACAACCCCAGAGAAAGAACAGGCTGCAGCAGTAACAAGAGATACAGACAAATACATGAATATCAGCTTCTCCAGTGGCTGTCACTCTAACCGTGTGTTTTGCTTATATGTCTCAGTTTTTACAAAGAGCAAGGTGAAAAAAATAAAATACTGCATGTGGTGTTCGTCAATGTCGATAAGGTAAGAGCATGTTCCATGTTTCTTCCTGCAGACAACAGACACAGTTCAGAGGAAACTGGGCAGTAAGTATGTTTTTGTACGGTAACTCTATAAAGTGGGGAATCTTGGAATCAATGCTTAAATACAATAAAGTAATGTGAATGTATATTCTGAAGTTGTGCTGAAATGCTTCACATTTTCAGATGGTAAAGTCGGACTAAACTCAAACTAAGGCCCTTGGAACTATCTGCCTTTTTACTACACTGAAACAAAAGTCCACCATTTCTTTATTGTCATATTCAATAGAAGACACCTCTTTAAGTAAGTAGTAAGAGGACCTTGAGTTAAGTTTTTTTTTTTGTCAAACTTCTAGGTATTTTATGTTCCCCTTACATACTTTTCTCTTGAGGTTATTTTAGTTATTGTCAACCAGATCAATATATGTCAAAATAACCATACTTGCATAACTACAAGAAATCAATACATGGACTCAACTGCCTTGGTGTCTTTTCAGAAGCTGTCCAGCACCAGTCCTGCATTTTGCATGCTGACATCTTGGGTTGTGTGTTCAATTCAAACATGTAAAAATGCATGAGTTGCTCAAATACTTCAAGAAACTTTATGTTGGTGTTAACCTTTGTCATCTCTCCAAAAGTTGCATGATATTAATATGCCTCGATTAAATCTACTGTACCGCTGTCTTTGTCTAAGGTTTGTGCAACAGAACCATCGATCAGACTTCACTCAGGCACAGTCCAGTAACTCATTTTCTAATTGTATAGGTCATCACCGAGGGAGACGGTAGGGTCCACGTCGAAACCAGCAAAGGACACTGTGTCTTCACCATCGAGGGCGCAGATAGACAGGACGAGGGAATCTACTCTGTTGTGGTTCGAAACCCTGCTGGGGAGGACACTGCAGACATCAATGTGAAAGTTGTCGGTGAGACAGAGCTCCCCTGTTAATTTTATTTGTTTATTTTTGGGGGGAGGCTTTTTATGTCTTTGTTGGATAGTGAAAGACGAAGTTAGACAGGAAAGGAAGGAGAGAGAGAGGAGTGATGACATGCAGCGAAAGGCCACAGGCTGGACTCTAAGTTCACTACCTGTAAATGTAAATTTACATGTTTTTTTATTTTCCCCCAGATGTTCCAGATCCTCCCCAGGCAATCAAAATCCTCAGCGTGGGAGAGGACTCCTGTGTTGTCCAGTGGGATCCCCCTCAGTTTGATGGTGGACAGCCAATTATTGGTAAAAAAAACAAACATATTAATCTTATTGTTTATATTATTTTGAAACTACTCAGGCATCCTGCTTTATTCTGCTGATGAGCCCAAGTTTGTAACAACAACATAATTTGCTCCCATTTTATTTCTCAGGTTATGTGCTGGAGAGAAAGAAGACAAAGAGCTACAGGTGGATGAGACTGAACTTTGACCCTTACCCTGACACAACTTATGAAGCCAAGCGGATGATCGAAGGAATGGCGTACGAGATGAGAGTCTATGCAGTCAACAGCATTGGCATGTCTCGTCACAGTCCGGCCTCACAGCCTTTCGTGCCAGTCGGTGAGTCTTTACCAACAGGTTTAAATCACCTCCTCTCCCACTTGTTGTGTTCAATTAATCATTTTCAGAAATGTGCTCTACGGCATATTCATGTGACAGTTGATGGTGAGGAAGTTGACGTGTCCGTCTTTGGATGACTCTGAGGTTGTGTAATGTTTACATTGGTTGGTCTAAGGTTTCACTTGGGTCATGTGGTCTGGTTGAGAAATGTGGGACAGGGTCATGTTTGCGGTATGTTTGTTGTAATCCAAAGTGTTTGTGGATTGTGTGTAACAAAAATACAGGTTGCACATACATGATCCACAGGTCATTTGTGAGTAATGTCAGTGAGGGTGTGTGTGTGTGCCTGTTACACCACTACATGGACCAGATAGATTAGCACTGTACAGTACAATGCTAAATTATGTTTTGTTTTGTTATGTTACTTGTTAAAGAAGGGCCACACTGGCTCAGGTAGAGCATGGTTGGGGATTCCTCTTGTCTATATATCAAAGTGTCCTTGAGCAAGACACTGAACCCTAATAGGCCCTGATGGTTAAAATAGAACTCCACCAATTTAGTATTGCTCCCAACATTGTTGGACTCTCAATGACATTTTTTTTTTAAAGCAGCACAACCAGAGATATAGTTTTTTTTCATCTTAGTACAGGCTAATGTAATCTTGAGCCTCCAGCCTCAAGCAGAGGTGAGAAGTGGGCTACAGAGCTCATATATACTGTCAATGCTACAGAGCTCACTTTTTCCAACTTCAGACCCAAAGATTTTTCTCTTTTTTGAACTTGTAGTCTTCAGACCCAGCTGATGCTGACATCACTTGTGACAGAATTGTTTTTCACAAATGCAGTAGGACTCCCAAAGACCAAACCACACCCACACAGTCCTAAAGAAGTAATTTTCGAAGAGGAGTTTACGTATTTGTCCTGTCTTGATTACTTACTTAAGCCCTACTGCACTTCCCTAAGGAGTTTACTTTCTTGTTTAGGATGCTCTTTTGTAAATTCCTTGTGTAAATCTTTACTTTAGATACAGTACGTCAAGGAAATGCAGCAGGCCCTGATAAATATACAACAACACCTGGACATTCTGGTGTTTGGCAGTCAGTTTATAATATAGAAACATGAGGGGAAAAAGTTAGCTTGATAATCAGACTGAACTTTCTTCTGTGTGAACTGATCAAATCAGAGATGTGTGAGGTAGTCCAAAGGTCCAGAACAATATCCAATAAGGCAGGGGCTCAAGTTTGGATTGTCTCTTAGTCTATCACTCTTTTTTTTTTACTACCATCTCATGCTCCACTTGTTGATTTAAGAGGGAACATCATTGTATCCAGATGGCCAATGGCTTGTAAGACAGCTGATTAGGAAACTATCCATGGCATCCCTCTCTATAAATAATTGCATGGAAGCGCTCGGCCCTACTGGGACCAGCTGCTTAACACAGAGGGTTTCACGCTACTGTGGAGGCTGCTCCAGAGGAAGCATTGTTGTCACCACAGCAAAGACAAGAGTAAAGACAACGAGAGACTGTATGTGTGTGCAAGAGACAATGAGAGCATAGGTTAGAGCAAGGCATTTGTCAAAAGAGGCGGACACGTGCAACCACCAGCTTTAATCAGCAGCAGCAGGACTGCTATTCACTGAGAAAGGATGACAAAGCCTAAACTTCCAAAGACAGCCGAGAAGAAGCCAGTGGAAGAGGATAAACCTGTGGAAACAGCAGAAGAGACACCAGTTGATACTCCAGTGGAGGCACCAGCAGAGGTGCAAGACAACAAGCCTGATACTGAGACAGCTCCACCTCCTGAGGCAGAACAGGAACCAGAAGCCAGTAGTGAACCGCCAGCAGATGCCCCTGCAGAGGCAGGCCCCAGCGGGGAAGTGGGAGCTGCTCCAGCTGAGAATGAGACACCACCAGCAGAGGGTGTCCCCTCAACTGAAAGCAGTCCCCCTGCAGAGGAAACCTCTGTGGAGCCTGTTCCTGCTGCTGAACCAGAACCAGAGCCGCAACCTGTTTGTAGTAGGCATTATTCATTTTGAGATGTTGGATTGCCATGTCGGTTTTAGAGATAGAGATTAAACTTAATTTTGTTTATATGCAAATTACTTTAATGGGAAAATTGGCTGCATATTCCAGCCCCTCATTTTTCACTGGTGTACATGTTTGAAAGTGTTAAGCATGGTAAGGTAATCGTACTGTTGATGTTGCAAGTGAAAGCACATTTCTAGTTTTAACCTTAAAAACACATCTGAATGAGATTTTTTTTGTCCTGACTACCCTGAGCTACTTTTTATACAATCTAAGCAGCGATGACACAAGGAAACCCTTGACCTCTGGCAGGCATTCCTATCATTTGCCTGCACTGTATACATAGCCTGTGTCCTATGACACAGAGTCTTGGCCTTAGTGACAAAGCCAGACTAAAACTCAACACCTCTTAGTCTATTCTCATGTTGTCAGCAAGTCGTTGCAGCAACATGATAATATATGGTTGACTTAATATTACCTCAGAACAATGATGAGATGTTCTTTTCTCAGAAAGCAGTAGTATTTCACTGAATGATTTAGTGTGTGTAAATCCATCACCACGCTGGCTGCAGTTTCCACCATACTTCACTTGTTTTAAGCCAAGCTAAGCTGATTGCTCAACTATTAAGACATACAAATGTTTGAATGTACCTGCTTAAACTTTTCAAAATGAAAAATGAATCATTAGTGCTCTATTAAGTAATCCATGACCATTATTACTATTAGCAGTCATTTAAACCTCTCTTCTCCCCTCCATAATTCCTCCTGACCCCTTCAGTTTTACAGTAGACACAAGTAAGCTTGTAAATGAGAGTAGAGGTCTTAAATCATAACACTAAATGCTGTAATAATAAAAAATGCTCCATCATTTTTTTTTACTTGAAAACCTTTTAGTGTATGCAGTTAAAATGTGTTTGTTCTGACATTGCTTGTTTGCTTTTGGCCCTTCTGTGGTGAAAGCAATGCGTGGGAAGAAGCTGACGAACCAAACTCTTTTAATGCAAACTTAAATCGTGTCATTTCATCCCTGCGGGGCAGAAAGTACAGCAGGCACTTAGACTTCAGTCCAGCTGTGAACTCCAGGTCAGTCAGACAGCTCATCTTTCCTGGGATGACATAAGCAGGTTTACAACAGGCTAATAGATTGTTTTGATAACTGATAACACAACCACAAATATTTGATATCGCTAGGATCAGCTGTTGTTATTACATTCACAATCACATCTGCATCACTCTTAGTAAATTAAATGTTAACTTTGACTGGTTTCTTGGATGGTTAACATTGTTATATGTTAAACATTGAGCATAGCGTTAGTTCAGGCAGGGCACGAAGTCAGGCTTAGCTTTCAGTTACAGCTATATCGTACGAGCACAGCTAGTCATAAACATACATCAGCTGATTTCTCTAAGCTTCCCATTGGATACCATACACAGTCAGCTGACAGCTCACCTGATTTTCTCAAGCATCCAATTGGCAAACATCATGCAGGGCGCCTTATTTAAGCTGCTTTAGCCTGCCTGCCTATCTCTGCTGCTCCCTCTACAAGCCTTTTGCACCCACCTCCACCCCAGCTCCTCCTTTTTATGTTGTTTCTAATTAATCAATGTCATTTTCTGATTGCCATTGATGCTTGCTCTGTTCTGTACCCTGGGGTCTCTGCTGCCGCTCTCCTTGTCTTAAACTTTTCCATGTATGCACATGGAAGGGCAGGGAGGTGTGCTCTCCCTGCCTTAAGGTTTTCCACGTAGGCACGCGGAAGGACAAGGAGGTCCCAGAACAGAGCCATACCGCCAAATGTAATTCTGCTTGGAATATAAGATATTTTGACGAAAGTGGTCCTGACTGAAATACAGTTACACCAGCTGTGGTTGATGTTTTTCCTTAACATTAAATATGATACTTCACAACATACATACATACATACATATATATATATATATATATTTGGACAAGACAACAGGCCAATATGGCCACATCAACAAGCTTTTGTGCAGCACTGACATTTCACTTTGACTGGCTAAAAGAACAGACAAATTAACAAACTCACTGCCTTGGTAGCCTGGTTAATTTGTCTTGATAGCGTTTCTGTTGTCTGTAGGTCAGAAAAAATGTAAAAAAAAATGCACGTTTATACTGCTCATTTTACCTTAAAACATCGTTCTAATCGTTGTGTATTATATGAAAGAGTAGCCTGGTCCTCACTATCGACAAAAAGAGAACCACACAGTCAGTTTATAAAGGTCCATGTCTGCCTCAGTTTATCACTTCTTTTAAAACTAACTCATCAGAACAGATCCCAGGACTGACTAACTAACTCTTAATGCACCACCAGTAAATACTGAATTTGAGCAGTACTTTGCACCATATGACTTTAAAAACTCACAATAACTTGACTTTTAGTCCAAATGTCTGTGATTGTTTCTGATGCTGTTTGTATGTGCATGTTATTTTGTTTTATTTCTGTTTTATGTCTTCTGCTGTACACGCTCATTCGTCATTTGATGGTGGTTTATGAAGATACTGTACGTATGAAATGAAACGTTGTGAATAGATAATACTGCTGCTATGGAACAGGGGATAACAAAAGTAATAGCACTGAAGCACTGTTTGCTGTTACAAAGCTCTGGGAGGCTTTTTGTTACATTACATAATTTGTTAATTCCCGATCAGGTTCATCCACTAGTCCATTAATTAATTCTGAATTTATTTCGGTAATGCTTTAACTGACTAACAGAGCCCATTTATCTGCCCTCTGCCTCACTCTCAGCTCCCACAAGTGCGCCCATCGGACTGTGCGTCGACGACATCAGTGACACTTCGATCTCACTGAAGTGGCGGCGGCCTGAGAGGATCGGCGCAGCTGAACTCGAGGGTTATGGGGTTGAGTACTGCAAGGAGGGCAGTAAGTGTTGGAGCCACATGCCTGCATGCTTTTGATAAGGAAGGTTTTTTATAGCATATACCATCAAAGACATCAGTTAATCGCAGTGAAGCACAGCAACTCATTTAGGCACACGGGGGCAGTCAGATTACTAAAAGTTATTGTTAGTTGGGAAGAGAATGAAAACATTTCTACCCAGGTAGCTGAATGGTTAAAATACCATGTAAACACAACATCCCTGGCTGCATATGTCACACACGTCTTTCCCACTCTATCCAATAAAGTCAAATCAAAATACAGTATATGCCCCAAATATGTGTGCCACACTCACTATGTGGTCACTCTGTGTTTTATTAATACAAAATGAACATGAACAATAGGACATACATCGATTTCACAATGAATCTTTAACCCCAGAGGCTATCAGCTATGCAGGTCAGGGCAAAATAAATACAAGAAGCATAAAAGTTTAGTGTTTTCATGGTTCTTTCAACATGTCAGTTTAGATAAATACCTGAGCCATCTTTCCTGTATTCTTTTGCTCTAGGGGTGCGTCTGGGCCATCAGTATGATCACATTAACCTTTGTAATTATCTACTTCAGATATCTTAACTTGCTGATCTGCTAACAAAATAGAGGCTCAGATGAACTTCTATCTCTATATTTAACTTTTGTTCCAATTGCAGTCAAGTGAATTATGTTATTGTAATTTGTTGCTGTGTGTTTTCTGGTCGCAGCAGATGAATGGATACCAGCCATTGAGGGTCTGACTGACAGGACATCGTTGATCATCAGAGATCTCACCACCGGAGACAAGCTGCAGTTCCGTGTCCGAGCTTACAACATGGCAGGACCCAGTGCTCCCACCACTCTGGCTCAACATGTCACCATCAGAGAGATAATGCGTTAGTATTTATTCATCTGCTCCTGCTCCCTAAGTTTCAACATCTGCAACTGGGCCTTATTGTCTCATTTAAACTCCCTTCTCTTTTTCATAACCTGTCATGCCTTTTATTTTGTGCTTTTTCTTTCACAGAACGACCTAAAATTTGGGTCCCAAGAAATCTCCGCCAGACTCTGATGAAGAAAGTTGGAGACACTGTCAACCTTGTGATCCCATTCCAGGTGCAGTAACCATTAGGATAAATCAATCAGACACCTTCTTGAAATCATCATAAAACACCATGGTGCTTTATTCTGAATACAGTATAAACACCAGAGACTGAGTTACTATTCCCACACAAAACATTAAAATCAACCAGTAACTTGGGTAAAGCTGAGAAATGCAGAAAGGTACGAGGTAATTTGTTTTGTCATTATACAACACAAGGTTCCACAATGAAGAGAAGGTTGTAGACCCTTCATGGTACACAAACATAGAAGACAACAGACAATTAAGTTCGAATAACATCAATTAGAATTTGCGTCTGTTGTAATGTAAAGAGCAGCAACCACATACCGAAGAAATTGTGTCCATCCACTTTGACTGCGTTTGAGCACCAACCATCATCAATGTAAACATAGTCTGCCTCCCCTTGTCCTGCTGAAGATTGACTTCAAAGTCATCAAAAATGGACAGTAAGATTGTCTTTTTAAAGTTATGAAACAGTGACAGAGAGAGGCTCTGACAGCAAACCATAAAACAAAATGTGGGTGCTTAATCCAGCTCGATACCGAAAATGTGAAGTTTGTTGAAGGTGGTGGCAGAGGAAAGACCATGTTTTTACCTAGAATGCTAACATAATCATACATACCTTTATTTTGACATAACATAACTTTCAATAATTAAGTCAAATGTTCAGGGGAAATCTTGACCTGTTGGTGGCATCAGGTCATGCGGGTTCATCCTTTGAGGACCATGAATGTTTGTTGTTTTACACTCTGGAGCAAAGTGGTGTAGTGACAGACTGACCAACATACTACAGCCAGATTTGGCAAGGTTTCCTTAAAAAAAGAATAATGTTTTTGAAGATAGATTATCAGTGGATTTTGTTTAAAGCTCACTTTTGTTCATGTATTATTTGTAAATGGAAACATAGCATTTTTAATGAATATCTTTGTCGTCTTGTCTTTACTTGTCACACAGGGTAAGCCCAGGCCAAAGGTTACATGGAGCAAAGATGGGGAGCCCCTACTCCCCACATTCGCATGTGTCCGGAACAGCGATGTGGATACGATCCTCTTCATCCGCAAGACAGACAGAAAACACTCGGGGAAATATGATCTTCAGGTGCAGATTGAGAATGTGGAAGACACAGCAAGTGTCACACTGCAGGTTGTTGGTAAGCAGGAGCGAACACACATAGCATATTAGCTGTGGGTATTAACAACAACGAAAACAATCTCTAGCATTCATCGACCATGCAGTGGTTTTGCCAGTGGAAAGTTCAAATCATATTTCTCCACTGTAGATCTCCCAGGGCCCCCTGAGGCTCTAAAGATCATTGATGTCTGGGGTTTCAATGTGGCACTCGAGTGGAAGCCGCCAAAGGACAACGGTAACTGTGAAATAACTGGTTACACCATTCAGAAAGCTGACAAGAAGACCATGGTGAGACTCTACACCCTTGAGGGCCTTGCAACAAAGCTTACATCTGTTTTAATATTACATTCAATTGAAGCTTAAAACAAGATTCTTATGTTGATGGTGGGCAATTATCTTCAAATTAAATCACTTTTACCGCAATTAGCCAGATGTAAACCTTCTTGAACCAAATGTAGATAAACTAATTTTCCAAGAAAAGAGACCAAATCTGAATGGGCCCAGAAGACTGTCAGACAGATTCAAACACTGGCTGCCACTGTTGGTGGTAACATCTGGTCTTGATTATTTGGTACCACTATGATCCATCTTGGGTCCGAATCTGAATACATTTCAGCATCTTCTTTCCAAGTTAATTTGTTGACTTTGTCTCCATCCTTCTGGTGGTCACATACTAAATCTTTTTAGTTTACTTTTTGACCACCTGCTCTCGCCCGCAACAAAGTTAAAACCACTCTGCTCCCGCGAGATTTGCCCTGGGTCTTGTGGGAACTGATCCCAGTGCAGTCCTCTACTACCCATACCAATGAAATTGAAAGTCATTTGGGCCAGGCCGAACTCCGGTCTCGAGTCCAGAGGTCTTCTTAGAGGACAGCGATGGTCGCCATGTCATTATAGCTCATAGCTTCTTGTTCACTGAAACTGATCCATTGCAGGCATTTAGTCTCTATTAGCATGAATGAGTGTCTGGGTACATGTGGTAGGATGAATGCTGCATGGACACAGAGGGATATTTTAGCGTCCCTTGTGACACATATATGCTGTAATCAGCCAATGCTGAGCACGCAGTCTCTTCTGTGGGCCAGGAGTGATGCATTATGGGCCTGTTGGCAAGAACTCCAACTGGCACCATCCTCCACCTCGAGCTGCCAGGAACAATGTCGGCCAGGAATGTCCTAATCTGATCCTCGTAGCCTTGACCTGGTCCGGATTGTCTGCACAGTGACGCAGGGCCATTGTTCTCCTGCCCAGCTCGGCTGATGGTTCATGTTTCACTGTAGTCATTATTAGATCAAATTAATTTCACATGCATCTCTTTATAGCAAGCACGGGGATGTTGATTATCATGTTACCAATAACAATATACTGTGTACCTGATAGATGTCAGACATAAAAGTGGATAAATATAAAAGTGCTGAGGGCACATGTAGTTTAAATCTACCCATATCCTATTTCATTCTTGTACCTTGATAAATACATTTAACCTAAGAGCAATCACACACACAGCTCCTTTAGTTTCACGTGGATTACGATGGTATTTTGAAATCAAATCAGTTATATCTCATTATTGTAGGAATTTATTTGCCATATTTGAATGAATAAATATAATTTTTCTGAGTACAAACAATATCAATTTATCAGGGTGTCCACAGTTCAATAAACTGAATTTCAGGCCTTTAATTGTTTTAAATATGAAGTTAAACATGTATTGGATTAATTAGGTTAAAAATACATGTATAAAGTAGCATTTTCCAGTCTCGCTTTAAATGTGTTTTTGGAATTTTTTTAAAAATGTTGTATTGATCATTTCTGAAACTCTACCGGAGGGATGAACACGAAAATATTCCCTCATTTGGTGTTTTGATGACACAGAGTGCTGCTAAACACATCAATATAAAATCTATTACTTACAGACAGACCCTTTGACAACATCTGGAAGCCTATCTGGATAAGGCTACCATCCATTTAGAGGACATGGGAATGTGGGTGGGAGGGGTTAATGGATGTGGGATTGGCTAGGAGTTAAGAGAAGCGAAGGTGGGTTTGTGTTCTTGTTCTAGTTCAGGTGTCAGGTTTCTTCAGGTCTGTCAAATCAGAGACCAGTCCAATCCGATATCCTAGATATTGCCACTGTTTACTGCTCACAATACTGGTGTAAAACCAATAAAACGATTTATAAAGAAAGACAAAAATAAGTTGGGTTGAGATCAACTTTGAAGACCACAGCACAGGATTCACATCAAGTCATTGAGTGACCCCCTCATGTCCTGTATGGAAGCATTCATTATGTATTTTGTTTTAATTTAACTGTCTACTTGTACAACATAAATTATATATTGAATTGGAAAAACTAAATCTGAAACATTTTTGTGTGATTCATGTGAAGGAGTGGTATACAGTCTACGAACAGTACAGGCGAACCCACAGCGTCGTGTCTGACCTCATCATGGGGAATGAGTACATCTTCAGAGTCTTTGCCATCAATCTGGTGGGCCTCAGCCCCGAGCCCTGCACCACGAAAGACAGCGCTTACATCCAGAAAACAGGTGGGTCCCGACTGCACATACACATTTAGTACCACACAGTTATGATGTCCTGCAAGTATAGATGTTGGATGTGAAATTGGAGTAGTCGTCATAAATGCAGAAGAAAATTGTGCCTGTCTCCTCAGGTATTGCGTACAAGCCGCCCTCCCACAAGGAACATGACTTCTCAGAGGCTCCGAAGTTCACGCATCCTTTGGTGAACCGGTCGGTCATAGCGGGATACAACGCCACCTTGAGCTGCTCAGTCAGAGGAATACCGAAGGTCAGTTTAGGTCATTACATGAAAATGTGCATGAGAAGGTATTTGTGATCAAATTCAATCACAGAAACAAAAAAAATGGATGTGATCAATTGTCAATTTATTATTTTTTTTAATCATTTTTATTGTAAAAAAATTTATTTAGGGGGAGATATTTTGACCAAGCTACTCAAGGTCCATCTTATAGTTTTTTTCCAGAGCTTTCAACCATAAATAAACTTCACTCTTGACATTTGGAATAGCAGAACAATCCAAACTAAAGATCCACTCACTGAGTTTTCAACCATACAGTTTCATGCAGACATTTGGGAGATTAGTAGCAAGTAATAAACTCTCCATCCTCAGTGAAACAGCATCCACTGCATAAATCTAGGGATTATTATTATTGCAGATTGTGTAAAATATCACCTGACATACTGTAACACTCTGTCCCGCCTTGTTAGCCCAAAGTGACCTGGTACAAAAACAAGATGGACATCTCAAATGAAGCAAAGTACCGTATGCTCAGTAAGCAAGGTGTTCTGACGCTGGAGATCCGTAAGCCTTGTCTGTTCGATGGGGGAGTGTATACGTGCAAAGCAGTCAACGACAGCGGAGAAGACGTAGTAGAGTGTAAACTGGAGGTTCGCCGTAAGTATCCGAGAGGGTGTCTTTTAGGTCATTGTTTTGTTTTTTGAGTGTTTTGATTCACTGTCACTGCTCTCATAGCTCAGCACCAAACGGCAGACACAGTTAACAACTAGCTGATGAACATAATGGAGCATTTAGCAGCTAAAGAGCCAGATATTCCCCTCAGGAGTTGGAGGAGACCCAAAACAGAGCTGAAAGAGAGTGAATATTGCTCTATGGCAGCTGGATGTGTAAATAGGTTTGCTAACGTGTTTTAGAAAAGCAGATGATAATATGTCACACCTTGTTTCTGCTGCCCCCAAGTGGAAAAAAAATCAGTTCTATCTGTTGCAGGTTTAAGTCAAAATACAAAATAGTGACACTATGTAGTTTGTATTTGCTTTTGAAAAATGTTAAACTAATTTAATTCTTATCTTCCTGGCTTACAGCTCAGATTTTTAAAGAAGAAAAGAAAGAGGAAAAGAAAGAAAAGAAGTGAGAAGTTCGAGCTGCTGACCGAAGAGAAGATCGATTTCTCTCCAGTGGCTCCTGCATGTTGACTGTTTGTGTCATGATAAACTCTTCACCTGCATCACAAACTGTGTTTAGCTTTTTTTCTCTTTTGTTTTTGCACCTCTCTCCTCTCCTGCAACCATCTTACATCTGTTCATCCTCACTGCTACGTTTAGTATCATGTAACACCGATTACTGAACCGACTGGGTCTCATGCTTGCATTTGCTGTTATGTGTTATTTAATATGTAATAATTCATGGTTTGTCTCTCTATTCTACAGTCAAAAGAAAGTAGCAATATTTATGAAAATGACTTACCTCTCCTAATCAGCCGATAGACAGGAAATGGGTTAAAGTGTTTGGATTTGTTTGAGTGCTTACAAAGTTCAATATAAATGCTTCAACAACACAAGAGTGAGTGATTTCATTCATTTATATTATCAAGTAATGCCATTATGCCAAAGTAAAAGTAATGGCGCGCAGGTGGAGGCCAGTTTCCCAAATTGCCATCATGGTAGCTATAACTGTCGTGGTATTCAGAAAACGCAAAAAGCATGCCACTGATACTGAGAAGTCCAGTGGAATGGACAAGAGTTGTCGGGGGCTTAGTTTTATTGTAACAAAGCCTCGCTAAAGCCAGAGGTGTAAGGCATGTGCCTAATGTGCACGCCACAGAGGGATGTGTATGAAGGGCTGGAATAGCTGAGATGTCCTTTTACACTGAGGACAAGTGTCAGTGAAGTGGAACACATGGCGGGGTTCGTCAAGTGGGAGCTGCTGTAACATCACTCGACAGTTATTCCTTTGATGCCTCGAATGTAAATTCCGTGTTTGCCAGGTGTTTTGACGTGGGGTTTTCACCAAAATCCACAAATTACAAGTGAAAAGGCTACACGGTTCAAAGCCAAACAGGACGCATCAAATTTCACGTCTGTTTCTTTATACAGTCCCAGAGGTTATTTTTCGCTCATCACCAAGTAACAGCTCACTACTCGAGTGACGGGAGCCAGCAGTGGTGGACAACGTGACTTGTAGCTGGAGGCGAAGGGAAAGTCCACTGAATGGCAGAAATTGCCTCATACATGTTGACTGACTCGGAAATGTCTACATTTAGACAATTTCACCCCTAAATTGTGTTTGCATGGGCAACTTCAACTGGTAAACAAGACCAAGTCTATAGCTAGCTCTGTGAGCAATGGTGGGGGAAGTACTCGGATCTTTTACTTAAGTAACAATGTAGAAATACTCTGTTACGAGTTAAAGTCATGTAGTCGTAATGTTACTTATACATTACACTTTATTATTTTCAATAGTGTTCAATTAGCACTGAACACAAAGTGCAGCTGAGGCTGTTGGGAATGTCATTAGTTTTGTAGCTATTTTATCATCCACCCAAGTGTTTTGTCCTTATGATGGCGCTAGATGCAAAGTTAAGGAATCACCAACGTTATTAGAATTTCTCCTGGAGGTGGCATGAAGGTGTGTACCAAATTTCATGGCAACCAACCCAATTGTTGAGATAGTTAATTCAAAACCACGAATGTCAACTTCCTGATGGTGCAAAAGGAAAAGTTATGGGTTCACCAAAGTCATTAGGATACATCGTCTGGGAACCATGAATGTCTGTGCCAATTTTCCGCCCAATCTCTCTGGTGTATGTTGAGATATTTCATGGGATAATGTTAAACTTTGACTTCATGGTGGCGCTAGAGGGAAAGCCAGGATTATTGGTTCATCCTCTGGGGACCATAATGTCTGTGCAAAGGTTTATAGCAATTCATCCAATAGTTGTTGAGATATTCAGTTTGGACCAAAGTAATGGGCCGACCGACATTGATATCTGTTATGCCTAAAAATTACTTCTTGGGACATTTTTCTGAGCAGAAATGAGACATTTTGTTGTCTTTACTGCCAACTGAGTTCGCACAATCTCTCTTTAGTGGCTGGACTACTTGATGGTACTTAGTTTGGAGTATGAATCACACATTTGGCAAGAAGACTGTTAGTCGTGACGGAGTTCAAACGAGGATTCAAACAGTGCTGGAAGACACTTCCAGCACTGTGCAAACATGATCACATAGGGTCTGTCAGACTGATCCGTCAGAGTTCAATGAGGAACCCGTCTGGGAGAAAAAAATGTAGGATTAGAGTCGATATTTCCATTTTCAGGGGATCTTACCTTTCTATGACACATTGCACTGAACATCATTTTCTTTAGTCTCAAAAATCAATCTACGCAGCAACTTAAAACAAAGCAAAGCTGCATTTGAAAGACAGGTGTGGTATACAATGGTCACTGCAGTGTTTTAATTTTTAACACAAAGGTAAATAAAAAGGCTTGTGTTCTTCCAATTTTATTCATTCACAATTTATAGAATTATTTTTCTACTTGAACAGAATAAAACAACTTGGGGAGATCTCACATAAGAAAAACAAAAAGCAAACTACAAATAAGATTTAATCTGAACTGAAATTAAGTGAGATTCTTTTATTATCTGTATTATTTTGCAAGTTTGTATCTATAAAAGATAGAACAAAAATTTCATAGTTTATAGTTTGGTTAAAAATAAAAAATAAAAATCACAGTATACAGTACATAGATTCCTCCCACAAATTTGCACGTATCTAAAATGATATACAACCACGTGTGTCAACATGAAGCCAAGAAGGCAAAGAATAACAAACGAAAACAGACTTTTCTTTTACAAAGCACTGCTGGCAGCCACTACAGTCGAGGAGGTAGCTTCCTTAGTTAGCATTCCATTCTTGATTACTTGTTTACTTTTCAAATAATTTACATACAAATACAAAAAACCAATAACCAAACTACTAAAAGATTTGTACATTTTCACCAGATGGGACATTAGACACCTCAAACAATCAACGGACATTTTGGTTAGTGTAAAAATGTTCACACCCGGTCAAGACGACGTCTACATGAAAACAGAAAATATAGTCCAGAAGATTAAAATTAAATGGCGCATTATTATAAAGGACACGAGTGTTTTGTTGGTGGAAGAAAACATTTCCCTACATTGCCTAAATTCCTGAGCACTCACATGACGTGCACTTGTGGATACATGCTCCGAGGGTGTATCCACCTTAATGTGTACAGTCATGCTCCAGCACACCAAACATCAGTCAATCCCTCGTCACACTCAGTCTCACTCGGGTCAGCTCTCAGGGTGAAACGAGATCTACGTTAATATACTTTACAATATAATAATGCTCTGATTACCTTTTACAACAGGACTGGGTTGTACAGACTGAAGTGAGTGTTTGAGTCACTGGCTGATAATGTAACTGGATTGAAAAGACACTGGAGGCAGTGAATTAGTTTAAAGATAATTCCTCTTATTTTCAACACAGGACTTATTTTCCGACTTTTTGTACCATCACGTCCATTTATATTCTGGTCAAAACTTTGCCAATGACTTCGCTGTAGAGCTCCAAGTACCTCAACAGGTACACAGACTGCTCATGTGCATGCACACGTACACACACAGAGAAAAAGAAAATCCTTTAATTTCAAAAACACACTGCAGATACTTGTCTTTAAGTATCTGTTGTTGAATAATGATCACCCACATTTCAATTACAATGGTCCATTTCATACATTTTGGCACCGCTTATACAAGTTCTTGTTGACTCAGCTGGCTGCCAGTCTTGTGCTGCGTTTACATCATGTTGGAATAAGTGGAAGAGTGGGATTACGTTCACGTGTTTAACTTGGACGGTATTCATGTGTTTAACCTGTTGCTCACAAGCCAAATTATGTTTAATGGCGATTAAATCAACCGGAAACGTACGTCGGCCATCACTCTAGTCCTCAAGTCCAAATAGTGTGAATATAATTGATTTACAGTTTTTGTATTTCCAGTTATTAAAACTACAGTTATTTACATTTGTGGGGCAAAATAGAACCAAAGTTTACCGCTGTCATATCTGTACGCAGATTATGGTGCTACAGCCAGCAGCCACTTAACGTAGCTTAGCATGAGGTCTGGAAACATGAAACAGCCTTACTTTGTCCGAGGGTCCGAACATAATCCATACATATATATATACACATATATACATATATATATACATACAACTAGCTGCTGACTGTAACTTCATAGTAAGTGTACTGAAATGTGATAAGTGGTATTGCAAATAAGCATATTCCATATTCCCAAAATGTTGAATTATGCTTTTGATCGAAACTTTTACAGGATGCACTCATTTTAAACAGTTTATGCTAAAAACACAATATATTCAACAAAGACATTAGTCAACAAATGTTCTGTCAGCCAAAAATAATCTAAACTTCAGATAAAAGCGGTTCTCATTTAAGTGTTGTTGTACTGAAAAGGAAATGTCTGTAATTTTGTTAAGTTTGATGTGTCTTTTGGCCCACTGACAAACAGAATATGTAGCTCTGCAGTTCAGAAAAGACGTTTGATCCAAATAAAACAGC
Organism: Dicentrarchus labrax; assembly: GCF_905237075.1. Lineage (NCBI taxonomy): Eukaryota > Metazoa > Chordata > Actinopteri > Moronidae > Dicentrarchus > Dicentrarchus labrax. The sequence continues at coordinate 14,863,668 of NW_026136719.1, read as the reverse complement.
ATGATGGCAAAAACTCAGAAAAAGGGGCCCAGATTTAAAAATAACTGGAATTATCTTTCAGACTAATGAAAATAATGACCTAGACCTAAAGTACGTGTGTACTAGTATTGTGAAGAATTAAAAGAGGTGCTGTTGTTGTAGTGAATGCTTGGGCTGTATTGTATATTCATCATTCAAAGGCCACCGTTCATACAGCTGAAATAGTCTCCACCCCGACACTCCTGCTGCTCAAACAATAAATAACATCTTTACCACCACCAAGCATAGTTGTTGCTAAAACAGTGACATCTGCTACTTTTATCACATTCTTAGTCTTAGTAACTTAAATCGAAGTGTTTTTTTCATTATAGACTGGCATTTACTTATACCGTTCTCACACTGATAGATTATGATCACAGGCGGGTAGGGCAGAAGTTATTGCTGACGATATATTATTCCCCTCTGGTGTGTGAAGACCACCTGAAAGTTACATTCACACAGAAAAGTCTAGGATGATTATTACATTTGCTACATTTATGTAAAAAAAAAAAAAAAAAAAAAAATCAACAGTATAAAATCAACAGTTTCTGTGGCGAAGCTTTAAACATTGACAAGATAATTAAAAATTAAAAAGCTTATAAGTACAGGTGAAACAGAGAAATCACAACATTTCTGACATGTACACCAATCAAAAGCAAGAGGCAGGCACTGGTGGCAAGACTTATTTTTGCAAGCTCCTTTGTCAACCAGTTTCTAACAGGATGTGCTCAGTTCAGCTCACTTGGAAATGGTCTCTAAGTTCAAAAAGCATACCAAGTTCCCTTTAAATGATTGGTTGCATCTCTGTTTACACAGTAATTACAAACATAAGTGCTTGCTGAATAGTCATTTACCAGGGTAGTTGGCACATTTTGTTTTATATAAAAATGTTTACATATTCTCGTAGCATCTAAATTCACATGACAGAGAGATCTGTGCACACAGACGTACTGGCGCTCTGAAGCGTCCTTAGTCCTTGACTCGAGGTATGTTGTATGAGTAGTGTACCAGAGGAAGGCCTCTGCTCTGACAGAAGCAGGCTCTGCCACAGGCCTGAACCTGGTCTGAGCTGTCCGACACAAACGAGTCCCCCTCGTCTGCGTACTCAGACTGAGCCGACGGTGTGCCGCTGTCTGCCCAAAACCCCTCGGCGCGCTGGCAAACTGCAGCGCCCGCCAGGAGGGTGGGACAGCTGTGAGACTTCACCAAGTGTCTACAGACTGTGGAGGACGAGGGAGAAGAGCAGGTCCTGGCATGCAGCGCTGCCTCGCACTGCTCGCATACAACTGTCTCTCCACAAAGCTGTGAGTACACCCCACAGTCAAAGCCCAGGTGAGTGGAAGAACCTCCGTCCGTGAGCTCCGACCCTCCGCCACCATCGTCCCTGTGACTTTCGGCGCCGGCCTTCACCTCCCTGGTCAAACCTCCGCGGCCGCGCAGTCTGAGCCAGTCCTCCCTGAAGGCCGGGCTGAAGAACACATACAGCACTGGGTTCAGGCACGCAGGCAGCGGGAAGAAAATGAGGGTGACAGATTTGGCAATCTCTGGGCCACCGGCCGTAGAGCCAGTCAACAGAGGGGCGAAGGAGAAAGCTGCCACAGGGCAGAAGAAGATGCAGTTGGTGAAGATGAGCCAGGCTACGTGTCGCAGGGCACCCGTCTGCTCTGGATCTGCCAGTTCCACCCGGCCCAGGTGGCAGTACAGCTGGGTGTACACGGCTGCAGTGAACAAGTAAGCCAGAGCGTTGAGCAGCACCAGAACAACCGTAACACTCAAAGCTGGACTCTCACCACCGGCAAAGGGCAGGCAGAGAGGGGAGGTGGACTGGTCGCTGGAGGTCAGGAGAGGCAGGCAGGCTCCAGCAGCAGCCAGCAGCCCCAGCAGTCCTGCGGCCAGGGTGAAACGCCGATCTCCTCTCCAGCATCCACGATGGCTGCCGCCGTTCCTCCTGGGTGACATCATGACCTTCCCGAGAATCGCCCGCACGGCCACGCTGCGCTCCACCGCCGCCAGTGAGAGTAACAAGACGGCCCACTCTGACGAGAAGACGGCTAGAGCTCCTGTGATCTGACAGCCAGGTCCCATCTCCCACCACACACCAAACTCGGCGAAAGAGCCCCAGGTAGCGATGTCGAGCACGGTCAGCACGCCAACATACAGGCCTGTGAGCAGGTTGGCCAGGGCCAGTAGCCCCATGAGCAGCCTGGCTGGAGACAGAGACGGGGTGAGGGAGTGGAAATGGCCTGCTGCTCGGTGTGTGGGGGAGAAGGTGGCCACCAGCACCAGGCTGTTAAAGACCAGCGACACCAGGCAGATGAACCAGACTGTCAGACGAATCATCCAGTTACCCAGCAGGTGCTCACAAGGCTTGAAGGCTCCTGAAGACAGAAACAATGGTGATTAAGTTAACACTCAATTTAGCAGTTTAGTTTTTAGATGATCTGAAAGCTCTTCAACATCGATTGGGAAAAGTAAACACAGACACATTATGAAAATGTAACTGTTTGACGCTCACCTGGTGAAGGAGAGCAATGCATAATCATTGAGATTCTTTCCACATCCTCTCCGCCTAAAATTCAACATATAATGTAAGAAACACAAATGTTAAAAAGGCAGTCTTAATCCAATATAGTAGCCTTGCTAAAGAAAGTAGTCAGATGTATACAGTTGGAAATATGTTAACAACTGCTTCTGTTTTACTTTCCAAATTGTTGTTTCTGCTGTATAATAATCACCAATGGTTAAAGTAAATTACTACAAACTTAACTGTCTAAGAAAATAAATATCATCGCCCAGAACCTGAAATTCATTTTCTGTTACTATGCCATGGTGTTAAACTAAAATGTTATTTAAATATCATACAGTAAAAACACATATAGTAAAGTAGTTTTATTTAAGTACCGACTGAAGCATCTGAATCACATAAATGTGCACAGACGTGCACACAAAATACACACCTTTTCTAAATGTAGGTCAGTATTTAATAATAGTCATTTTGTCAAAGTTATTTTAATGTTGATGTCTGATGCACAAAGAGATACATCTGCGCCACACAATGTGCAAACTGTTTAAAAAACTTCTAATCTAATGCCAGAGTGAGTTAAATTTAAAAAAGCAAAACCTTTATATCTTACATCTACATCTGGTGGTCTGGAAATAAAGAACGCTGTTAGTATGCACACGTAGCTGGAGGCTTATGTATAACAATCTCTGTCAATATTTTTAGTTACTTGTATGTAAATAAAACAAAAAAGTTTAGCCAACATGTCAACTGTTCCAAGGAAAGGGTTCTGACTGCGGGATTCCCACCTGTAGATTTCTTTACGTCGTTTTCCTCAGAAGAACTCGTCATTGAGTCACATCCAACAAATGCACAGCACTGGTAGGCATAAGGGACAGAGATGGACCTACAAACAAACAATAATCATTGAGAAAGGTTGTCAACATCCTGCTTGTGTTAATGATAATAATAATAATAATAATAATACAGATGGTCCAGAATCATAATACCATATTAGGAAAAGTATAAATAATGTGTTTGTCCGCAAATATTTGGCCCTTCTGATTTTTTTCAATAATATTTGGATGTTTCCATAGTGTGTCGACAATTGTGGAGAAAACAGATTCAGCTGGCTTTCTCATTCAACGCACGAGAGGAGGTGCAGTTTGTTTCAGTTTTTCCGTCAGTCTGTCACAGACGCGTAATCATAACAGATGGAGAAAGACGTAATAAGAGAGTATATATTATAAATTGTGTTATAACACTTTCTGTTCTCCACAGGATGATTCCAATTTAACACTGCACTCTTAGCCATTGTTAACATCCTAAGAAACTTCCCAGGAAAGTATTTTCTGACTGACTGTATCCCTGCCTTTACAATTTAGGTGGTAAAATTATAAGACGCAATAAGTAAGTAAGTAATACATTTAAAATCAGTATATTTATAAAATGCAGACATGTTTTTCCCCTTTTTCACAAACAAAAGGTGCGGAAAATAATAATACACCAGTACCAGAGAGGACCCTTTTCCAGAAAATGTATCTTTAGATATTGGCAGTATCTGTGTCTACTTTAATAAGGCATGTAACATGTTACAAAGGTTCCTGGCTAGAATCGAACATGGGACGTTGCACTTACATAGTCGGCACCAGCAGCCACAAAACCGCCTGTTGTTAAATGTTTCTACCTTGTCGTCTCAACTTCAAAAAACATAACTTGACAGGAGACCACAGAAGTTTTTTCTCACCTGAGTTTAGGCAGGTTTTTCGCAGTCAGCACATTTTTCATCTGCGGGTTCCCTGAGAGCTTCAACTGACTGAGCACGCTCAGCCCCGTTGTTGGAATCACAGTCAGGGAGTTCATACTGAGATCTCTGCAAACAATGATCACACGTAGTTTAATCCTGTACATTGCAGACAGTCAAACCAAAGGCTGATGTGTAGCTTGAGGTCTGTGCTCACTACGATGTAAGCTGGTAAAATAATACACAGGTCATACTCACAGGTTGGTGAGTGCGGTGAGGGTGAGGAAAGCGTCTCTGTGGATAACTCGGATTTCATTTCTACTCAGGTCTCTGTGTCAAATCACAACACAATCAACTCACAATCGGGCATAAAACATTTATTTTGATAGCGTCCAGTGTGTGTTACTGTGGGTGTTTCTGAGCGAACTTACAGTAAACGGAGAGAAGAGAGACCTTGGAAAGTGTCCCTGTCGATTTGTTGAATATGGTTGTGCTGAAAGCTTCTGCAGATTTAAAAGGATAATTTAACAGATTAAGAAGCAAATAATTACCTTTATTGTCTTAATTATTTATTATTACATAAATCTTAAGACAGAATCTATTGTTTGGGCTTTGCTATACTTAAATTATTTGAGAACTGATTTCTCAATGTTCAACACTCACATCTCCTGCAGTTGGACGCAGCCCTGGAAGGATGGTAGCTCCTTGATCTCATTGTAAGACAGGTCTCTGATGGAGGAAAACAAACAGCAACAATTAGACAACTGGGATCATTTAAAATCAAAGAATTAAGAGTGAATGAAAGTTGGATTTTTAGTCATATACCATTCAAGAATTGGTCTATAAACAATTTCTCTATACCTCAGTGTGTAGACTTTTCTAAAATGCCACAGTTTTAGCATGAATGGGAATCCAAATTCTGTCTGTAACTGTTAAAAACCATCAAACTATACTGGGACAATTTCTGATTATTTGTAGAAGACATGTTTTAAGTGCTACTGCAGGTAACAGGAAAGGAAAGGTCTCTCACAGCGTCCGAAGCAACTTCAGATCCTCACAAAGATCAGCGGGGATAGATGATATCTTGGTTCCCGACAGGGTCCTGGAAATGGAAAAACCTCATCTGTCACTTCTGAGACACACAAAAGCTCAAGCAAGAACAGATGCTTCATCCAAGTTCACTCACAGACTCTCAAGGTTGTTAGTCCATGTAAGGATGGGAAAGTCCTGCATCATGCTGGCCCCGCGCAACATCCTGAAACACACATGGTGAGGAATAGTGAAATAATACACATCAAAGCATGTTGGTATGGATGAAACAAGGACTCTTCAAAACACACTTAAATTGCTTTTTTGTCAGGAGTCATGCCTGACAGCGGGACTTACAGGGAGTGCAGGTCAGACAGATTCTGGAAAGCTGAAGCACCCACGAAGGACAGGGGGTTGTCATAAAGATGTCTGGGAGGGCAGCGAGAGCAGAGGGGGAGAGTTCAAAGCGAAATTATTTACTATGCGAGAATGGCACCATCTTCTGGACATTCATCTACTGAAGACTCACTCGTATCACGTATCAGCTAATGCTGTATGCATGCTTCTCAGAAAGCATACTGTACATTGTGCATTGTGCAAATTTGAATTATTAGTGTACTATGTCTGCTTCTTAGTAGTGTCAGTGAATCAGAGTTTGACTTTACATGGTTCGCAGCAGAGGGTTGTTATGGAAGGCCCCTTCAGGTATGGAAGCAATATCGTTGCTGTGAAACCCCCTGCAGGAAGAATGTCAGGGAGACAGCGTAAAGACACTTTGCTATGTGAAATCCAACATATGTTAAGTTGAAATAAAAATGACAAATGAAATAACATACAAAAAGGCATTGACAGTTCCAGTTCAGTTCCTTTAAATGATTAATCATCAGGAAATAAGACTATTCAATAAAGCACGTCGCAACATGTTGCAAAAGATTTAAACTAATTTGTTTCACTTTAATCAATCATCACATCTACTAGATAAGAGCCCAGACAGATAATTATGTAATAATAATACTATAATAAATAGGATATGTGTCCTTTTTTTACCTGAGGTGTCTGTATGAAAATAGGAATTTTAAAACCACTCAAGATTTGTATTCAAACAATTCACTGAGACTTATGAAAAATTAGGGCAGGTTACTAATGTTTTTCTACTTTGCATGTGTGCTCTAGTTTTCCTCTTATTTAGTTCATAGTGACGTTGTTGGGTCCTTGAATTTAGTGCCGGTACAAAATGTTTCCCTCATGGAGCAGACACAGGACGATGTACTCACAGTTCCTTGAGTTTGGGCAGGGCTTCTATTGCTTTGGGAAAAACCATCAGGTTGTTGAAGTTAAGATCTCTAGGATGAGACAGAGAGAGACACACAGGAAGTCAGCACTGTATTATCCTTCCACTTTGCAGTAACAAATCCATCTCTCTAAAACACATTCATTTACATTAAAAGTACAGTCAAACAAAAATGTTTACAGTTAAACATTCTCTCTGTGACTGCTGTCAGTACCAAGTCACACACTAATTATTAATACCTAGGATTACTAGTATTTTTATAGTCTATGTAGTATGATTAACTACATACAAAACAGAGTAAAACAGCAAATCCTCACATTTGAGAAACCAGAATAGGCAAATGTTTGGCATTTTTGCTTGATAAATGACATAAATGATAATCCATCATAGTGATATTAAGATTTCTGGCAGTTTACCAGTATTTTTTCCTTTTGCATGACTCGGCCTTATAGTTTTATAGTGGCTTATTCTACTGTCAGGAGGGTTACACAGAATATAAAAACATTTTAATGCCATTGTGGGTGTGCAGAAAGTAAAACATTTATATTGTGGAAACTGCAAAAAATAAAAAAGGATTCCCAACAACATTGCTTTCTTTTCAAGACAAAATATTTAAAAATAGTTGCATAAACTGACATAAAATGCTGACATATACAGTATAAGAGATATTTCTCAAATGTTCTATTGCACAAGTAAGAAACAAATCAAATATCACTTAGCACCAATCCATCACTAATCAAAAAGGGGTTGTCGTTGTAGCAAAACATGAAGCAACACAAGCAGGCCGGCAAATTTAATTATACAGTACCCACACTGACAGCAAAATAGGTTTTTAACCTGTTTTGTGTTAAATGCCTCTGGAGTGCTGCTGTAAAACTGCATTTGACCGCCAGTATTTTGTTCATGTTAGCAACGTTTGGAGCCTAAATCTTTACCAAACCTTCCTGTCACAGCAACTCAACCTCCTCTCTCCACAGATTTGATACAAAACACAACAGAACGCCATAGGCTATAAAACACCATTGTAAACCATTGCAGAAAAGCCATAATACAGGACTGTATCCCTGCCTTTACTAATTTGTGGCTACATGTGCAGTGTGCTTTGTTATTACATTAGAAAATGTAAATACTGGCTCAACCTGAGTACCTGCAGATATTTTAAATGTTTCAGATTGAGATTCAGAACAAAAAAGTACCAGGACATCCCTAGTACCCTGTAAAGGTCTGTGTGTTGCATAGTAGCGGTTTGCCATTAGGTAAGGCTTGTCACTAAAATATTTTTCATAGCTGTGTGGCAGGAGGAAGTGAACAGTGGGAGGGCAGATTTGATAACCATCATGTACTTTGCTCTATTTATCCTAGAGCAATTAAAGGAGGAAGTGGACACAATGATGTCTGGAGGACTGGAGCAGAGGTGGGTGGGGGAGCTGTTAGCACACACAAACACGAGCACAAACACACTCAAACTGACACACACACACACACACACACACACACACACACACACACACACGTCAACTACTGTATGACTATGCACTTACAGTGTCTCCAGGTTCACAAGTCCAGCAAAACAGTTATCTCCTATCTCCTTAATTCTGTTGTTATGGAGATGCCTGGAAAATCAAAAGCCGTTTTAAACAGACATATATATTCATATATTTTAAACCATGACTACAGAAAATAATCTTTCACATTCATCCAGTGTCGTTGTGCAGCTTTTGTTAAAATTACCATAAATAATTTAAAGACAGAGTGCGTTTTCAGAATCAGGTGTCGGTACTGTATGTGTATATGCAGAAGGCTTTCCTTGCCTAATAGATTCAAGGTCTTTTCTTCCTGTTTATCCTGACGTGTTTATACTAACCCTGCAGCAATACCACTCAGTGTGTGTGTCTGTGTGTGTGTGCGCGCTTGTGTGAATGTATAACAGCAACATGTTTGCAACAATCCCTCAGATTCGTAATGCACAGCATATTGGTAAGTTCCTCTTGTTGAAGGTTTTAGCATTTTCCACAATGCATAAAACAACAGGATAATCTTGATTTTAGCAGTGCCATTAACATTCAAATTCAAACCCCAAAGGCACAGTTCACTGCAAAAGTGCTTGCATGCAAAAAAAAAAAAAGCAGAGCATGAGCAGCAACCCATTTTGTTGACTTATTAACTGTAAGCAGTGGAAATAAATACTACAGTATGTTTGTGTTTGGAATCTGATTTGCAGTCGCTCGGAGGAAACATTCAGAGCTCAAGCAGAACATAAGGAGAGGTACTTTGCATTGATTTGTTGTGACAGAATAATGTAGATGATGTATGAAAAACTAAACAGGAATTACAGCTTTTTTAATTTAGAGGGGAGCACTAGCAGTACAGTGATATTTTACCAGCTGGATGGTAATTACACAGTCAGGTAGTTAGGAGATTTTCAAGTTAGTTAATTTGAGAAATTACCCCAAAAATTCCTAAACATGAATTTGAAAAACTCATTATACACCATGGCTCAGGAAGAGACATGAAAACTATTACTGTATAGTCACACTGCACAGAATTTGCATGTGTTGGCTTTCAACTTGAGAAATATCCTCATCTACTTCACACCCAGTGACTGTCACTCTTCAGCTACTCCCTCAGGTCATTTTAGTAAACATCATGTTCTCAGTCAGTGTGCCCTGGTTAATTATGGCTTTTAAAAAAGTAGACCAGCAGGTTGTTCCTGCTGACCTATTTAGTGTATAGGTCTATAAAGACTACATGCAAAGTTACCCTGGCTGTTGGTGACGTTTAAGGACTCTGAAACAGTTTATTTCTAAGATGTTGTAGCTTTTAAGAGACGTCTCACTAAAGCATTGATTGATAAAATGCCATGGTGTTTAATTGTCTAAATATGTTTCTAATGAATCCAGTCCCTGATGGTTTCTCAACATGGCAACCTATCCTTTTATAAATTTTGTCCTTCTGGGTATTTCTCAGTTTTGTTTAGTGGTGGGGTAAACCACCATACTGTATTTGATTCAGGTTTATATTGACTATGAATATATTATTTTTAGTGCACCTGAATTCAGCTCAGCATACACAGCTGAATACACTGGAGAGTTTGGTGCCTATGGTTTTTTTCATCCACCTTGCACATTGCGGCAAAACCTGATTGGTGAAGTATTGTGAAACAAATACAAACATTTTTACACTACTGCGTTGATTATTATCCTTAACCACAATATGAACAGTAGCTTAATATAACTTACAGCACAACTAGACTGGTGAGGTTTGCAAAGGCGTTGTCTGGTATGTATGAGATACGGTTGAGCGCCAACGTCAGAGCCTGAAGGTTCGCCTGGTGTCTCAGGGAACCGATGGGGACCTCCGTCAGGTTGTTATCGTCCAACCAGAGGTGGCGCAGCTGCTGAAGGCCTTCAAAACTGTCGTCTGGAACTGTAGTAATGTGGTTCGCATCCAGGCGACTGCACAACAGACACAAGGAAAATTATGTGTTAAATCAATGTAAGACAAAAACTAAGAAAAATCATACTAAATGTATTTTACAGATACCATATGAAGAACTTTTTAACTCAACTCCATCAATTTTATTGTCACTGTTCCAGGTCATGGTGGATTTGGGGTGAGCAAAGAAGCAAACAGCCTGTACCAGAAAGTTCTTCTTGGAGCCCCAAATCTATTGGTTGGATATGTGGAAGTTATTTACTTTTGGTCTCTACCTAAAAAGCAGGTAACCGCACACTAAGCTCCAATTATTTTATTTTATCAGCAATGTTTCAACCACCACTTGGTCTTTTTCATGGCATTGAAAGGAAGTTTTCTTCCTTCTTTCTTCTTTCTATGCACAGACCAGCACCTAATTTTGATGCACTCACCGGACAACTTGTGCTAACTCTTCCCAAATCAGCCACACACAGTGTACCACCAAAAACAGGAAGAAGCAGGAGTGCATTGAATTGCATTGAATCAGTCTTTTCATTGCAGAAGGGCAGAAGCTTGACTTCTAGATTCTGCTGGACTGCAAACTCTCCAGGACTCATCTGATTCTTTGGTCATTACCAACATCTTGTGACTTTAAGGTTTGAAAAAAGGCAGATTGGTAAAAATTAAAAAGGGCTTTACTCTGTGGCTCCACTCCCTGTTTGCAAGCACTGTCCAGTACAATGGCTGCATTATTGAAACCACTGCAATGGTCTAACTCACGGTCTTCTTTTACCCTCACTTCTGAGAAATACGGAAATACCTGAAAGGTCAACTCTCCATTCTTCAAATGAACGACACACATCATACTTCTAATTACCCCTAGGAGGATGACACAAAATGTTTATTTGGTTGCTGTGGTAAATCTGATATATATATAGTACTAGAGATCAGCGATCCTGCAAACTGATGTAATTCTAATCAGAAGCCAATAATTTTGTGGTAAAAACTGTAATATTATTTATTTAAGCAGTATTATGAATGCACAAGTGTTCTTTTCACCATCACCACACTGTTTTCTCCAGCTATCCTCCCTCACTGAGTGTCTCGCCCTCCCTCAAAATTCCTCAAGTGTCTGGGCTGGAAGGAAAACAGTCTTGATTGACATTTAGCTCTCTAAGGCTTTAAACAAACCAAGTCCTGGCTCTGCCAAAGCATATTACTTCAGCTACAGACCTTAAAATCCTCACAGAGAAAAGACATCTGTTAAATAGAAAGAAGAGAGGAAGGAAAAAAGAAGAGGGGAAGGAAGGGACAAGGGGAGGGATATAGAGGGGTGATAATAGCTGAAAGCTGGATTTTCAGCACGTTTCTCCAGCTGGATCCATTCCTCCATTAGTCCCTGTCAAACTCAAAGGCACAGTGCTGGAGGGGGGTGGCACAAATAGAGCTGTGTACATATTATGGTCTCAATGAAACTGACATTCAGTAGTTGCAAAAAACAATGCTAAGACTGAGGGCGAGAGAAGCAGGAAATTGCGAGAGGGCTGATAGTTACGAGTAAACACGTAGAAACACATAAGCTCCTGGAAAACCCAACAATCCAACATAAAAACAGAAATGTTAGCTACAGATCTGCTGAATAAGATTGACCTACATTTGCACAGGGCTATTGCTGGGCTTAGTGCACAACAAACACTGCAGCAGGAATAAAGTATGTGATATGAGTGGAACCGCCCCTAAATGACATCAACAAGGTCTCAACTGTTATGCAGTCACATATTAAACAGGAACATTTAAACAATCTTGGTGAACGACAGCTATCTGCCTGAATTTGGTACAGTTGAAGAGATTTGATGCTCAATGTGACTGGGTCTTTACCAGGAACTGTGGTGTAAGATGATGAGTACCAGTTTGACAAATTGTAACACAAAATATTTTTGCATTTCTAGTGTGATCTTTTGTTTTAAAAGTTCCAGTGTGTAACATTTAGGATGACAGAAATAGGACATACTGGTCCTTTAAATATAGCACAAATGAAATGTTTGCGTCAAGTGTATTTGTCATAAAGTCAGGATTTTTTTTAACAAGACAAAGAGTCAACAGACATTTTAGCAGCTCAGTGCACAGCGGTGTTTGAGCTAAATGCTTCTAGCATACATGCTGAAGTTTAGCATGTTAGTATGCTATCGTTTACTAATTTGCACGAAACACAAAGTACATTTTAAGTACTGAAACAATTAAAGGGCAGTCCATCCAATAGTTGTTCAGATGTTTCACTCAAAACCACAAATGTGAACCGCATGGTGGTGGCACTGGAGCCATCCTCTGGGCACGAATAAAAAATTCTATGGCAAACCAAAGTACTGATCTCAATTCTACACAAACCTTTAGTGCATCTAGTCCGTCGTTTCATTTTTGCATAAATTTGTTTGACAAATTTTCAGCACCAAACGTTTAGATCTTTACATACATTAATAGATAAACTTCTGCCGTACTCTTTATACTATCTTTTTGATGAACCGTCTAGAATGTGGTTGTTAGTTTGGCACAAACACTATGAATTCCACTTTGGATAGTCGGCTGTGTAAATACACTGCAGTGCTTTCTCTGACAACCGCACTGATGACTGCAGCGTATCTTCCTGTCCAGGAATTCAGGACAAAATAGGTTTCCCATCAACTGCAACTTCTTGAGAAAACAGCAGCTATTCATAAAACTCACTAATAGGGCTGGTGTGACATTTTGGTTTGAGACTAGCAGAGAGATTTCTTACATGTACCAGCACCACCTCTTCATCCAACAGCAGAAGAGACAACTCAAAAGAGACTGCTGCTGTACGTCCTCTCTCCCATGTTTGGCAGTTTAAAACTAATTGAAACTACATTAATCCAACAAAATATCTGACCAGTGCGGGGACACTGACAAAGTATCATTATAGTCTCTGCTGAGTGTTTCCCTAATACAATGAATAAAAGGAATACAGAAAGGCACACTTGAAATTCAAAGGCTCTCTGAGTAGACAATACCGCACACATGCGTATGCATGCATATAAGCGTATGCATATAAGTGTGTGTGTGTGTGTGTGTGTGTGTGTGTGTGAGAGAGACTTACAGAGACTGTAGAGAATGAAGGTTCTTCAGGGCTGCACTGGGCACAGTCTTGAGTTGATTATTCTGGAGCATGCTGAAGGTAAAATGGTAAAATTATGATTTCAACTTAACTCACAACACTTCTACATTCAGTGCTAACTATGTGACTGAGCTTTCTGAAGGTCTTCTCTGTGTTGTTGTTAATGTGGATCCATGCTGGTTACGGTCATTCCCTTTGGAAGAGAAACATGCTTCATGGAGTTTAATTCTTCCTGTCTTAATGTTTGCAAACGGAAACAAATACAGACAGACTCACAAACAACACATCACTTTATTTAGACTTAATTCTGTGAGTCTTTGGTTCATTAGAAGCATGTAAATGTGTGTATGCTTGTATAGTTACAGTATTTGTAAAAACGGACCCAAATCTGATGTGAATAGGGGTTTGTTAGAGCTACATGTAGTAAAAAAGTGTTTTCACTGGAGTAGTTTTAAGTACTGGAACAATGTGAATGAATCACTTGATATAATAAGTGTATTTAATGCCGCCATCTGTTTGTGTTTTCAGTCCTGTAACCAAGACCTCACCTGTAGATCAACAGAACTTTGAACTTTTGGCCTGGTGCAGGATTGACAGTGCAGCGCTTTGTGTGTCGCTTAATGTGTTCGAGTTTGTGCAAGCGCACTAGGGTGTGCTGCCCAATGTAAATTAAGCAGAACTAATTTTTACTCAGGGCTTGAATGCAATGCTCTGTTAGGGGTTTTCACAGCCACTGATACTGTTGAGGCAGGGTTGGAAAAGAGCATTTTGTCTATTCGAAGGAAATGTAAATTCTACAACTATGCTTAGAGTGGCAATAACTGACAGCACAAAAATGTTAGCAAAAACAATAATGCAATATTCACTCTGTCCCCCAGTGTGTGGAAAACTTCACACTGTCACAGGCATGTGTGTGTGTGTTTGTGTGTGTTGACAGTGGTGGTGGGGACAGGGTGGGTGTATGCTTACAGGACTTTGAGCTGATGGAGTCCAGACAGGGCTTCGGGGTGGATGAATGACAGGTCATTCCCCGCAAGTCGTCTGTGGTGAGAGAAAGAGCCAAACATTTATTTTTGAAATTTTTTATAAATGTTAAAAAGCTGCAGGAGCTATTTCTGCATATAAAGAACACACCATAACAATACCACTGAGTATATTTTATTTCTGAATAAAGCAATGCATGTCGAGAACGTCTTCACACCCAGCACCACAGTAGATTAGGTTCCAGCTCTGATACTGAACATGGGGCCTCGGGTGTCAAAGACATGAGTCTGTGCCATGGCCTGTTGTCACTTCGTCAGTCACCCACAAGAGATTAGAACTGTTCCTGGATATCCCCTCCTCAGATCCTTTTCTGAGCCCCCCAACCATCACTCCTCTTTGCTCCCTTTAGAAAGAGTGAAAAATTAATTCACCCCTCTGGGGTTGATACAAGCTATATTGCCTTGTAACATTTATCACTGGACATCTATTTTAGTCCCTACATTAATTACTTGAGGCTGAGGGGACACCTCCCTTTCCTGTTAGGAACAGGAAGTGTATAGGAAATAGGGGTGTAAATAAGCATGGGACAGGCGGACTGGGACACACAGCCCTAGTATACTATCTGGCCAGAGAGATTAGCAACACATTTATCACTCTGCAACGTGAGTCAGGCCAAGCTGAATTCCCTGCAACGAGAGCAGCTGGGTGTGAGCATGAGAATCAAGGCTGTGTTAGAAGACCACGTACCTTTCATGTAGACTCAAAACTGGTCTTTTGTTTGTATGCCATAAATTTCAAGGAATTTTCATCAGAACTTTGAGTTGACAGACATGGATAGCTGTGAGTTCCTGATGAGACTGATAGAGCTTAAGCTGAAGTGAATAACCTGTTCCATGAGTTACTGTATGCCAGTTGTAGGCAAACTAGGGGTGCAAAGATACCACATTTTTTCAGACCGAATACAGTATTTATATTTGGGTACTTGCAGATACTGTGTGCCGAAATGAGTCCTTAATAATACCATTACAGTTATTACAATGACTTTAAAAACATGTTTTATTTTCATCAGATGTTTCTCACTTTCTTTAACAAATGAAATGTTGCTAATGTAAAAATTGCTTAAAATATCTCCAAACTGCTGACATTGATTCTCTTCCGTCTACCTTCAAAACTAAGGAAAGGTTACGTAACATCATGCTGCTGTAAATTGGTATTGGGTGGGGTTTTATGATTCCATATGCTCAGTATCAGACCTGATACTAGTATCGGTATTAGTGAATCACTAAGGCAAACAGGAGTTATGAGGAGGCTTTAACCTTCCTCAAATTAATGCAAGAAAAAGCAAATGCTGTGATCCACGTTTTCTACATTTTTGTTTTACCATTTTCTGGTTTGACTGGTACTTTTTTAATTATCTAATTCTGTTGTGCCCTCTTCTTCTGCAATGGTTTAATGGCATAATGATGAGCCAAACAATGAATCAACTCAAGATATTCCTATAACAGAAGTGGTGACGCTACATTTAGATGGAAACCAGGTTACAGTCTCAACAAACTGCTAATAAATTTCTATGGTCTCCATCTACCACAGAAATGGAAGTGACAGAGTCAACTGTCAAGCAGCCAAGAAACCTGGTGTCACAGAAGATAGTTAGCCCAAATAGACTGCTTTAAATGCTTGAATTTGAATACAAATCTTTCTATGCTTCTAAATAATTGAAAGCTTCCAAGAGCTTGACAGGAGAACATGTAAGTAAAGATTACTGTGCTGTATTTCTATTCAAATTTGAACATAAATTTAGAAGATGCTGAATGTGAAATGTGAAAAAAATATGTCTTAATTACGGGCCTCTACCAACAGTAGACCAACTACTCCACATTAAATGAAAATGTCGGCCCAACACAGGCCATTTACTGTTTGATTGATTGTGGCTGACCAAAGCTGTCATATTTAAATGTGAATGCTCACCAGCTTTATAGAAAGGCTGTCAATTCAGGTTGACTTGGCTTTGAGACAAACCCAATGAACAACCTCCAAAGCTGAAGTCCACAATTCACAATACCACCACATCAACCAATCCATGTGAACATTCATATCTATACTGAGCCACAATTTGTCAAGAGGACGTTTTAATTCCAAGACATAATGTACAGTTATAGCCATGACTGCAGTACAAGTTGTCACACGCATATGTACGCCTACAAATTAAAAATGACACGAATCTTGTCTGTGGCTGTTGAGTCATTCTTTTTCTTTTTCAACAGATCGTGACCAATGTGGCTAATTCAATATGACTCCTTGAGAACTCGCACAACCCTGACCCTGCAGTCACTGACACAAGCCTTTAACCACCACATGCATGCGTGGTTTGACAAATCATTCAGATATCCTTCACATTTCACAACATAAAGAGCTTCTCCTCCTCTTGCATCTTTCAGCAAATTCACTACATGTCCCCCCAGGCTTCAACGAGGACAGAAGTATGTGCTAAATCTCGCTGAGGAAAGGCTAAATCCTCTTCTTGTGCAACACCACTCCCACAGGTCTACCTTTGTCAATAGCAAAATCACAAAGAGCACTGCAGTGCACTCTGATAGCAGTAAAGGTCTAGTTTACCTCTGGAAAAGAAAAAAAAAAAAAGCATTTGGGCCTCAATTTTGCTGTAACAACACAGGCAACCCCAAACAAGCTCCCCTCCCCCACGGCATGCTCTCACATGTACCATACACACCTTTTTGCACTGTTGGTATAGGTAGTTGTGATGATAAGGCTGTTACTTCATTTCCTATGTTCACGTTGGCAATGAAAATGCCGAGATAAAAAAATTCAACAATCATGTAACTATAATAGACTTGTGAAGTGGGAGGAGCTATTTCAGGCGCCTCTGGTTCAAGAAGTAAAAGTCGCATTTTCCCACATACAGCGTTGCATAGCTTACTGTTGGAGCTCTTTTAAAGCTTGGATCAGTATGAAACTTAACAATTAACTAATTAACTGTGTTGCAAAAATAATTCTTTGATAAACAGTAGACTTAAATATAACTACTGTTACAATTACTGTTATCAAATAAATTATATCTATATGGATTTCATGGAATGTCATTCTAAATAGCAAGAAATAGAATAATCTTTATTGTGTACATTTCCTACAAATGGAAATACCATGTGCTTCACAAAACATTGAAAATAGACAAGAAAATACTAAAACTTAAAAAATGATCTAAAAAAGATAAAAAATAACACTTAATAAATTACAATAAATGTTTTTAATCATTCGGTCAACAAAATACAACATATGGACAACAGAAGACTGACCCAGGTGTCATTACCATACTTCACTGTAGATATATAAAGAGCCTATCAATCACAGGTATTTTCACGAATAAAAACACACTGCAAAGAAGACAGAATACCTGTCATCACGTCTGCTGAGCTTTGTAGTGCCTTTGGCAAGAGAGAAAGAGAGTGGAGGTGATTGCGTGACTACGGAGGAGGTAATATTCCCCTCTCGTCTCCACTCCTGTCCTGTATGAGGATGGTCGGCTCTCTTTTCTCTCCCTGATCTTTTTCTCTCAACTCTTTCTTCCCCTGTCTTTGCCCTCAGGGCTCATGCTCTGGTTCACTGACACTGCTACAGCCCTAGAGCGAAAAAGTCATCCACCAAAGTTCACTGAGACAAGCTTGCAGATTTGTTCCCAGAAAAAAGGTTAAACAAACACACGTATGAACTATGGGTACATGTCAATCAAAATACCTTTCTTCAAAAACAAGAAACCAATCAAGTCCATCCGCTATGATAATCTAAGACAAGAAATAAGTAGAAGCAAGACTGGGTGGGTTTTTTAGCCTTGTTGCCATGGAAACCATTGTTTTGCCCTCTTCCTTCCTGCCTTGCATTCCTCCACACAATGCGATGAAAAGTAAATTGCCTTTCGACAAAGCAGACTGGAGTGGTGTATGGAAAAGAAGAGGGTGAAGACTTGGCCGGCTGAAAGATGCGCGAGAGCTGAAAAAACAGGCCTGTGACGGGCCAAGTGGAGCTGGAACCGCTGGAGCATGTTCACTCACTGGTCATTTTGTTTTCTCAGGGCTGCATGTTACCTGATATCAGGTAGACAGATTTTATCGCTGCCTCCCAACAGCACCGAGCCAGACAGCGGACTATTTAAAGAGCGAAAGAAATAACAAACACCCACTAAGATTAGATGTACGCCACTCAACAAAGCCCCAGAGCAAAGATGTGTTGTTGCCACCCTGATAATCCCTTAAAAGCAAAAATCCACACAGGATGTCACATGACTGTAGCTTCTATACATGTTGTCTCACCTCACCTTTTATAATTGAGCTTTACTGCACCTATTACAACTGCCCTTGCTCAACTCTTGAATGGTGAGTGATTCGTAACCTCACCTCACGTAATGCTGTGCTTATCTTCTTCAGCTGAGAAGAAGGGCATGTTGTGCACCTATACTGTGTGTTTTGCAGTACAAACTCAAATATCCAGGTGCATATCATAAAGCCCAGCCCTCATGTCAACATTGTACAGAGTAAATACATGAGATCCACGAGACTGTTAACTATTAACCTGTTAAGCACTCTTATTGCACAATACCTTAAAACATTAAACATGTACAGTTATACATGCAGTTTTACATCTGGATCATATTCTACTTCATTGTATATAGTGTATATATTTTTTATTATATATTCACTCTTTCTTTATATTATATTTTATTGTATTTTATATTTGTATCTGCTGTTGCACTACATTTCCCCTGTGCTGCTGTGCCAAATTTGAATTTTCCCTACAGGGGATCAATAAAGGAACATCTTATCTTATCTTATCTTATCTTACATCATTAACAAGGGAAAAAGGGGGTATGTACTCACAGTTCTTCCAGATAGGGGAAGTTCTTGAATACATATGCTGGAAGCTCAGTGATGTTGTTCATGCTCAGGTCACTGTGAAAACATAAAAAAACTGTTATTAACACAGTAAAATCATTCATTGAATTCATGAGGAGCTTTAAATCAGAGTTTGTTAACCTTGCGTTTAGTATTTCGATAAGCAGACTGGGTCACAGGAGACAGATTTAAGACTGCTATAATATCTGTATCTGATATTGGGTTCGTAGATTTTAATTAAAAAACATTTAAAAACGATTCCAACCGACATTTTATTGTTGCTTCCTTGCCCCGATTTTGTTCTTATTCTTTAATCACTTTGCTTGTCTTTGATTTAAATATTTTTAAATGCTTTATTTTGCCTTGTCTTTTGTTACTGTGAACTCTGATTTGGAAAATTAAGTTTTACTTATTTACATAAGATTTTCAGATTTTAAGAAGAGACTCAATTCACAAACAAATGTCTGAAAATGAAATCCTCTGTGTATGAGGCCTTATTTTATTAACTAAACAACAGAAAACATGCAATTAAGATATTAAAATGTTTCACTATAATTGTAAACTACAAACAATAGGGTAGTTGTGTCACACATCCCTTATGGCAGTTTAATGTCTTTTGACTGTGCCTGCATGAGTGCAACCTCAACAAAAAGAGCCTTGAAAAAGCCCTTCTCTTTAGCCCCAGGGATCTTCATTTTTTAAACCAACTTCAAGTAAAGATAGGCATGTAGCAGCATGAAAAATATGCACACAGGACTTGATTTGCTTCCCCACCTAAGTTAATATGAGTATATGTGTTTACATCTTCATAATGATGATTGAAAAGAAAAACACACTGAAAGGTATATGCCTGCTACTGAAAATGTGTTAACTCTAGGGTGCCAACATTGATTTTAATTGGCGGTGAAAAGTAGCGGTTTGTCAGAGTAAAAGAGGGGACAAAAGGCTGTCTTAGGTCTACTAAGGAGACGTATACAATGAGAGCAAACTCAGCTCTAGATGCCTCATCTTGATTAGGAATCCAGTAACCTGCTTCAAAGGAAAACCTCCCTCAACGCCATATGTAAAGAGACGGCACATAACAAGACTGAAAAAACATCCGGGATTCACAAATGAAGCAACCCCCTGCCCCCCTCCGTCCTCTTTCACTCTCCAACTGGCCATCTTGAATTTCACTGCCAGATCTCTCTAGGACCTTGTGTGTGGGCCCCTGAATCCTACAAGGATCATATTGCCCTTCCTCTGCAGTCCCAACTACACACATACACACACAAACACACAGACGCACAGAAGCCTTAAAAGGCGGGTCCTGACAGAACCCTCATCATCCCTGCGACCTATGTCCCATCTCCGCTTACCTGGTTATCCAATTACCATATAGACTGTGCAGCTACAACAACACTTCCATCAACATCCACCAGCTCCTTATCTTTTTTTCCGACCCTGACAACATCTCTGGTGGTGTTCTGCAACCACTGCTGCAGATTTGCCACCACCGGTGGTCAGATAGACACATCCCTAACCACATTTTAGACCATTTGACTGAATCTTCCGCAGACTGTTGACTGGCCTGAACCACATGCAGGGTTGGGAGTACAGGAGGCCTGCTTGACTCTATCACACTTCCTCCCTCCCTCTGTGTCTGGCTGCTTTACTCATCAAGGTCCTGGCCCGTCAGTGCTAAGATAGATTGAAGGGGACACTAAAAATGCAGCTGTGATAAATGGTGACAGGCCTAAACGCTTCTACAAACAGGTATCAGTAAATTTCTATCCCATGTGTCATTTGGCTTCATTTTAGCAGAGAGAAAGCAGATAATCTGAGAAAAGTTGCAGACGTTGCTTTGAGAAAAGGAAAATAATGGCTGCTATAAGTATGAACATATTCTAAAAGGTCAAATTATAATCCCATTAAAATACAATACGAATTTGTTAGTTCATATAGAATTACTACATGAAATGATTTTTTAAGCACTAACAAGCACACAAACATTAAAAGAATGAACAATGTATAGTGTGATGAACTGAAATGTTTGCTTTTAAATGCACATGCAAATTAGGTTTTCATTATAAAGCATACTCTTTTCGATCTATCACATTCTAAATAGTTCCCTGTTTCCTTTAATGTAAATGTAGGTTAGGTATAATTAAGGTGTAGTAGCTAAATCATCTTTATTCATGAAACAAATAATGAAACCTAATTAACTTAATTTAATTCAATTCATTCATTATAGTGTTTACCACTAGGTAGACAGTGTAAAGTCAGAGATTGCAATTGTATAAGAGACAGAATTTTACTAGTTCACTAATGGAGATATATGTTAGGGAACAATGTTTTAATCAACGATTCCTAGGGCCAATGATATCCGATGATTTTTAAACAGTGTGTAAAGATCATGGAGTGTAATTATGCTTTTTAATCACTTTGAGTTTATAGTGAATATGCTCAGAATGAATTATAAATCTTTTTTTAAGACTAAACTAAACATGCAGTAGTCATAAATGTACACAAGTAATGCATCTGAACTGTGTGTTTCTGTCTTGCTGTAACACATGTAGTCTCATATTTGACATCTCCAAAACTTCCTTGAACCTGACATAAAACTTTTCTGAGAAGGGATTTCTTTTATAACTGATCTGTGGACAATAAACTCCAAATTTTGGCTGGACACATTCTCAAGAAGCATGCACAACTCGATAGTCCTGACCTGTAACTCTTTCAGGTTATTGGACATTTTAATATAAAACATGACCATGTTACCTTCCCACAAAAGACAGTTCATATAACAACCGTCCAAAGACATTAAATACAGAAATGAAGCACAGATCTGCAGCCAGTTGCACCTGCTCTTTCTAAGTTATAATTTGCCCTGGTTATAGCATGTTTACCAAGTACAGATTTCTGAGTTACTAAATAACCATACGACCTAGGTCGTAAAAAGAGCTTAGCTTTTTCTAAACATTTACAACTAATTACTACTGGGTGTAACTGTTGCCCAGTCGCTTTAACCATCTGACTAAAAAGTGCTTGTCGGGAAACTGAGTACAACAATTTTTAAGAGCACAACCGCCTTCATAATTTGGGTAAAAAAAAGTTAGACTGACCAAACCAAACAGCAACAAAAGGAGTAGATTAAGGTTGAAGCCAAGATGCCAGAAACTGCAGTGACATAGCTAAAGAGTTCATTGGCTCCTATGGGAGGTTTCACCAGAGGGACAACAATCAGTGCAGCACTTGCAGACACAGACAGACACATGCTTTGAACAAAGATCCTGTGGTCTGATAAAAGTAAAACATTTCAGCCAAAATACAACATATAATGCCTATCATGTTTCATTTTAGATCTGTGCTTCATTTAGATCAATTGGTAGAGATTTGTTTTTACTTTGACATTAAAGAAACATTTTCTGCCGACCTGTGTAAAAATGTCTGGTACATCCATTATTATGCGATTCAATGCTGTACAACAATAAGAAAGCGTTGAATGGGTGTTATAAAAACAAAAACAGTAATTGAGGGAACTGTAGTTTTTGTTTACATTTCTGAATATTCTGCTGACTAGTTTACCAGTTGTTCCTGTGTTTTGTATTCCTCCAAACAAAATCTCAGCACATGCTGTCATCGTCTGTGGAAGTGACAGACCTGTGGCGTTTTACCATACACATGTCCTAGCTGGTTTTTTGTTTTGTTTTTTGTTTTGTTTTTTAAAAAAGATCCTAACTAAGTTCCACTCCAGTGATGCACATTTTACTTCCTATAAATTCTTCGCAATAAAAGTCGCCGGTTATTTTGTTATTTAACCGCTTTTATTATGAAGCAGCAAAACCAGGAAGTGTTCAGTTTTCATCAGCAGTACTTTAACACAATTCCTATACAGCTGAAAGCCGACATGAAACGGTAAAATAAAGCAGATTCCTGAGAGTACAAACAATGACGCAGGAGAGAAACTAAACTTCAAATCAGAGATTCAGTTAGAATTTACAAAAGTACTGAGAGCTGAACACTGAGACTTTTAAAATGTCTGTCTGTCTGGTTGAGTCACACATGTATTTTGAGGGGGAGAAGGGGGATCGTCATGGGTTGGCAAGACTTCACTGCAGTCTGTTTGGCGGGTCTGGCGGGCTTCGGCCCTACTCTGGGGAGGTCCATCTCGGGTACAGCTCGGCATAACTCGGTGCGGCCAAAAGTGCTAAGGGAAAAGCCCTACTGTATCGTACCCCTGCTTATCTTTAGTGTGTTCAGAGGTGTGTACAACACCTTTAATTTACATGAGGAAAAATATGTAAAGCCATGGCATGCCATACAGCAACAGCTTTCATAAACCTTCCACACTGATGACCGTTAAACTGCTGACCAGAAAAAGATGTACGTGTCGTATTATATGATTTGAATGGACCCCTGGAAGCCAATCAGAAATATTCTGGCTACAGGAAAAAATATAGATATAGAGACCTGGAAAGGCCTAGAGATCTGGCAAAAGTTCTCATTCATGTTTCTGTCACAGTTTGTTGGGGCAGTCAGACTATTATTCTTTTTTTTATGTGATAATTTGCTGCTGTCCTCTGTTTTATATCACTGCAAATTTTGGTTTTGGACAGCTGGTCAAACAAAACATCTGAAGATGCCACTTCACACTCTGGTAAACAGGAGGGGACTTTTTTTTTTTTTTTTTACCATTTTTTAATGCTGTAAAGATTAAATGATTAATCTGGAAAATGGACAGATTAACCTCAAATTTTCGTCTCACAGGTTGGCTACACTGAACACAATTACCAATGAAACCAACCAAGATCCACTCTGTGACTGTAAAAATAGGACAGTCTTCTATGTATGTTACTTTAGGTGTGGGGTGCGCAGACCTTTTACCCAGAAATGGGTCATAAAGTGTCAAAGTATATTTTCTAACAAGGGAGACTGAAACAGCAGACTAAATAAAAGGGAAATGATAGGTTGCTTTTAACTTCATCCCTTACAGCCTACAGGAGTCTGTAGATATTAATTTACCCATATTACACAAAAAGTTGAAAAGTTGAAGTTGCACATCGCTGTGCTGGGTCCAAAAACTGAAGAAACAATCCCACATAATCCCGAAACGAAAGCTGATCTTGTTTTGTCCCTCACATAATTAAGATGGAAGACAGTCACAGTTGGGGGTACGCCTGGTCGCGGGGGAGGGATGACCAGTTCATCATAGTTTATAAAACCGCAGCGCAGCAAGATGAGCATATATAACGCAGATCTGTCTGTCACTGTTAACAGAGATTCTAGTCTGCAGAGCAGTCCATATATTTCACCGATAACCACAGAATACTAGAGTAACATCAGGTTTCATGATCAAAGAAAGTTTTAACAACTCCACACTTCCACGTCCATATTCGCACGCTCCCTCTCTCTCGCTCATTCTTGTGAGCTGTCTGTGTGTCTCTCTCGCTCTCTCTCTCTCTCTCTGCTGTGAGTCTTTTTTCAAATCAATTAGTTTTGATATTGCCGGCTTTTAGAAGGTCCTGAAGCCTCAGTACCCCTACACACAACCCTGTGCCGTAGATGTAGCCAGTAAAATTATTAATTCCACGGCACCTCCGCTCCACGAGTGCTCCACATATGTTACATGTTCAATGTAGCCAAAGCGTTACAGTCACGAGTGAAGAGAACACGAAGCTCTGTCAGATGCACTGCAATACTGGAGACAAAGTGCTAAGGGACAGTTCAAAATTATTTTTATATTTTATTATATGTTATAGTGGTCAAATATTTTAATATTAAATCTGTACTAATAAGTAAACACAGCTTCAGATAACAATTTTCAATTACATAGTTATTATCTTTGATCAAGAAATCCAGCCTCCAATTATTTCCCTGCAATGTATCAAAAAAAGCTACATCATCATTTAGTGTTCACAGTAACATGGAGAAAAGACGCTGCATAAAGAAGTTCTTCCCACTTCAATTACAATTAAAAGTAAAAGTTACATTTCCATAACTATTTTAATGGTACGAGCAATGATTTTGCATAGTCATAGCAGGATTTACATATCTTGGAATGCAAATTAAGAGTTCACTTCCTTTATGTTTTTCTTTAACTTTATTTTTTTAATAAGTGAAACCTGATTTCCACAGGTGAAGACCTTCCCTTTTTTTCTAAACAATTTTTGCAAAGTAAAATGCATTGCAAAGATCAAGCCCTTTTCCAAACTCCCCTTCATTTGAAACCAAGTTTTCTATCACTCTTGAGAAACTGTATGTCTACCTACACAGTCTTTTCCCCCCCTTTTATTTTGTAATCAGGCACTAATTCACAACTTTGCTCATTTTTACTACACACAAGACAAGAATAACTGTCAACCTTATTATCAGTCCATTAGGCCAAAGGAGCGATGCATCATAGTTTCCTTAAATCGTACAATCAAGGACATATAAGATACTGTATGTAACCTACAATTAAACTAATGTTGCAGCACACTCCGAGACCCTTCAGTGTAAAACTGAAAATACAAGAACAATGCAATGACAAGCATAACTCTGCACAGTTTTGTCAAAATCTAACCAGCATTGTCAAACACTGTGAGTGTTGCATAGACACCTAATATAAATGCATATCAGTAAACACATACACAATACATTTTAAAGCTTACCTACTGTATATGTATTACACCACATTAATAACAGAAACAAACGGGAGGTACAGCACAGGTATTTCATAGATGACTGGTGGGATGCAAAATTAGCAGCTCCTCCTTCTGCCCCAGTCTAGGGCTACTATACTTACTATAAGTTATTCATAGTCCACCTGGATAAATGTCAACTACCAAGGATTACTACATAATTGTGGTCACAAGTCCTTGATGTGCTCTCCATATGACAAACACTGTGTATAAAAATACTTCCCATGTTTCAAATTAACTTCCAAGCATCTGGCAATCATTCTGAAAACTCTTACATCCTTTTAAGTTACCTTGAACCCTCTCCCACTTGTCTGTCTTTGGAGTCCCAAAGGAAATCACAGTCTTACCATCTAAGCAATCAGTCATTGATAAAAGTAAAACTTCCATTTCCAAAGATTTTGTCTGATAATATTTAAAACGTGAAAAGTATACAACACATTTTAAGCCAAAAACCTAAAACCTTACATTTATACCTACCTAAGCTTGAAATAATATTTAATTTGTGAATACTGGGCACAACATTCAGAAACCCTGCAATCAATAGCAGTTAGAAACTGTGTGTTGGGGGGTGGGAATAGGTGTATTAGTGGAGGACAGGGTTCTGGAGAGAAGGGGGGAGACAGCGTTAATATTCTCCCATCTACAAGTCATCCTGTTTGGGAGTGGGAACCACTGACTGGCTCCTTTCACCTCTACTGACCAAGAACAAAAGTATCATTCAGTTAAAAATGGATTGAGGGCACCAATGGTGAGGCCGGCAAGCTCCACCAGCAGAGTGCAAGACCCCTGACGCCACCCCTCCTTTTTCCCTAAGTCACAACCTTGTTCATGCTATGAAAGGACGTAACACAACCAAGATGTAAGCTGCAATAACCCCCCTGCCCTCCCCTTTTGCTACCTTAAAACACATAAGAGTTCATGCAGATACTATACCAAAAACGAAACCTGTGCATAGACTAGTGGCAGGTAAACTACATACCTTCAAAAGGAGTGTTTGCTTTGTTACTGTCTGAGGGGCCTCCTTATTTCTCTCATCTGCTTTTCTGAGAGAGAGCTGTTTCCATTACAGATGCCAAAACTCAAGCCCCTGTGGGCTGTAGGTAAGAGTCCACTCTCATGTTGTCACATGATTTATTGTAAAATGTGTGGTCCTCCATGAGACTGTACTTTTTAGGTGTTTTTTTTTTTTTTCAGTGTCACTATTCAATTATACAGATTCTAAAGACATGATAACTACAAATTGGCACAAGTTCAGTTCAAATATTGCAATGAAGACTTGTATATGAGATTTCCCCTTTACACATCAGCAGACCATTGTGGGTGCATTAGCCCTGAGAGAAGGAGCCCTTGCAGCTGCAATATGTCTCACTAATCCATCATGATCCCTAACCCCAGTGCTCCACATACAAAAGACGGAGGGAGTGGGAGAGGACAACTTAAGTTCAAGAGACCAGGAGAACAAATGAGAGGAGGACAGAGAGAGGGACACACAACCTTTCACATACTTTTAAGAGTTTGGAGTGAATATATTAGGCAGTTTAGTGTTTAAAACCTGTCACTGACTGAGCATTTAGATAACCGACTGTGGGACGAAGAAGATAGCACAATCTTGAAAACAACATATTGTTTTCCATTTTGGCATATAATGGGCCAGCAGAGTGGCGGTAACAGCTATCATATCGTTTTGTGAAAACATTGTTTCATGCTGTGATTGAGAAGCCAGACTGCCCATAATAAATTGGGAGTATTTTTTTCCCCAGAGTAGTACGCTGAGAGCTCCGGCTGTAAGCAGTGGGCCTAGTTTGACATGTCTTGACAGCCTGGTATATAAATCCACTTCCTCTGTTTACCTAACACTGTCTTAATAATGGTGATTTCAAATGGCACAATATTGGTTCTGGTGTAGCGGGGCTTGGGACACCATTATTAAAAAGGTGACAAAACACTACAGAGGGTTCCCACAAACAAGAACAAACCTCTGCACTTTTTCTTTCCCAAATAACACAATTTAAATGGACAAGTGCCTATGTAAACGCATGGTCATACTGTCTTCTATTCCCTTTTTTCAAGGAGCACAGTACTTACAAAGAGCCACAACAAATTTGCAAAGGTGGTTACTTCAGTTTATGATTAACCCAGAGGTTGTGAAACAAACAGTGGAGTTTCTTCATGGGGCAATCATCAACTGTATCTGCACCACTCCATAAAAGATCTACCCTACCTGGTGCTCCACGTTTTACTTTAAAAAATCCATGCCCTTACTTGAAGCAGTAGTTTGGCTCTCAGTTAGACTTGTGGTGACAATGTGATAACAGCACAAGCTTGACTCCTAATTATTCTGTACTACACATACAGCACTGGGAACAAGGCACTGTTGGCTACAAGCCATGCAGCATTACTCACCCAAATCTGACCCTATTTGTAACCTTCGTACATTACTTTGTGATTCGGTCACATAGCATTTCCAACTCAAACCTTAGTGGGAAAACGTTACGTTTTTACCGGTTATCCAGCAGCAGGTTGTGTCTTCTGAAGGTATTTTTGTGATCCCAGAAATGTCTTCTGTTTGCCCATGAAAATAAAATGTTTGTCAGGAGCCAAACCAATGTTTAAATCCAATATTTCCACAGACTGCACCAGCCACAGCTCATACAGAAGACTTAATGTATATTTTAGTGAAGAAGACGTGCAGAGCAGAGAGGCTCAATCTGTGTAGATCTTGGATTTAAACGCTGGTTTGGCCTCAGACAAATATTTTAACATTTAGGGCAATTTCTAACATCTTTAAATTCACAAAATACCTCAGAAGACGCAACCTGATGCTGGACACAGGTAAATAATATCGCTTTAGCATTTAGTCTTTAATCAAGCAAAAATGCCCAACGTTGACTGATTCCAAACTCTCCAATGTGAGGTGTTTTGCAACTTTTTAAAGTTTTTATATAATGGTAAAGTGAATATCTTGCCTGTTGGTTGGAGATAGCAAGCACTCACCTTAGCTCTGGAAACTTGTAATGGGCATTTTTCACTATTTTGACAATTCATACACTAAATGTAACAACTAACACTTATTCTCATTATCTCATTCATAGCTGTAAAGGTAAATAAAAGTAGTGAGACAGGTCCAAGATGACTTTTTGCCTATTTATCCAAGCAACATAGCCAAAACTCCACAATATTCAATCTACTATCATAAATGACAAAGAAAGGAATCAAATGTGCACACGTGAGATACTGAAACCAGACATTGTTAAGCATTTTTGTTTGAAAAATTACTTCACATGATCAATCGATTAGTTGCCAGTAGGTTTTCTGTACTTAGACTCTAAAAATTGTTGATCAATTTAATACTCCCAAAAACTATTAACTAATAATGCATGTGATCAGTAGTTGCAGCCCTATATTACAACATAAGTAGAGGCTGATTTAACATTGTTTCAGTGAAGGATTTAACTTTTTTAAAGATTTTTTTCAATCTTGAACTGTGTGTAGTTACACTGAACTTGAGTTAGGACTCTTCCTTAACGTCTTCATTAGGAGTTTTTTTTTCTATGGCGAGCCATTTGACGAAAGTTCACCCTGTGGTGATGTCCAATGCCCATTATTCATTTGCGATGTAAACACAACAATCATCCCCTACTCAGGCCTTTCACGTTAGGGGCATTTATAAGTGCACAGACATGTTTTTTTCTTTTAGGTTGTAATTCACAGTTAGGACTTACAGGTAGTAGGTGAAAGCTCTGAGCCCGGTTGGGACGGTGGTGAGTCCTCTCCCGGAGCAGTCTGCACCCCCATCTTCATCGCAGCTGCATGAGGGCGAACAAACGGCCGTCGACTGCCCTTGACCGGCGGCACCGGGACGAAGGAAACACCACAAACATATCCAAAACAAATCCACACGCATTTTTCTCCTCGTCGGTTTTCAGGTGAAAGCGATTAAAAAAAATAGCACGGGGGGGGAGAGGAGAGGAGAGGAGGAGGAGGTGGAGGGGGGTGTAGGGAGAGAGAGGAGAGGAAAGGGGGGCTTTTGTTTTGTGGTTAAATCTATTCCGGACGTCGACTTCTCATGTGGTTGGTCGGCGGAGGGCATGAAGAGATGAAGCCTAACCGACGCTTTTCAAAACAAGATATAACGTCCGAGCACCTCATACATTCACGAGCCCGAACTCCCCCCCAACTGACAAAAAAAGAACATCCACGCTAACGGTTAGCTCGTGTTAAGAACCAAACACTGGCTTCGAAGACGAGAGGTTTACCTTGCCGTGAAACATTTCTCAACCCCCCCCACACCTCTGCGTGTCGTATTAGTCCATGAAAATAAAGTAGCAGGGCTGGCGACAGGAGCGGTAGCCTACCTTGCGTTTTTTTGCGTTTTCGTTGTCCCATTAAATAACCACAAACAAAAAAAAAAAAAAAAACGAAAACGAGCGGTGCCCTTGTTAATGCGTGGCCAAAACGGCTGGTCTGAGAACGGTGGAATCTGTTCTCGGTTACCAGGGCAATTCGCTTGCCGTTGTTGGTTGTGTTTCCTAACAGGAGAGCACCGTCAGTTTTTCAGCCATTCCTCACG
Organism: Dicentrarchus labrax; assembly: GCF_905237075.1. Taxonomy (NCBI): domain Eukaryota; kingdom Metazoa; phylum Chordata; class Actinopteri; family Moronidae; genus Dicentrarchus; species Dicentrarchus labrax. The sequence continues at coordinate 14,833,422 of NW_026136719.1, read as the reverse complement.
TTCCCCTCCTCGGCTCCTGACATCAACAGCATGCTTGTAGCTCGGCAGGCACCCTACCGGACAACCTGCAGCACTGGGCCCGGCCTGTGCAACACTGAGAGAAAAGAGAAAAAAAAAAACCTGCACCATAACGTCAGAGTGTGCTGCCAACCGCTGCACGCTCCAACCGGCTAACCACGAGTTACACTAACATTACAAAGTCAGGTAAAACTGTGCACACACGTATCCAGGGCAACCCAAAGTTTCAAAAGTCACATTTGCTCTCTTTTACGTTTTTTTTTTTGTTTATATATGTGCATAAATATTTCACATAAGTAAAAGCACAGTGTAGAAATACTAGTGATAGAATGTAAATGTACTATATACTGAATTTAACTATAATTTTTACGTATTTGAGGTAAATTTTATGCTTCTTTATACTTACACTCCAGACGATATTATACTTTTCACTCCCTTACATTTCTGTTGTTAGTTACTAGTTACTTGCCGATTCAGAATAATTCAAAATATGAATAAATTAATACATTATGATGTATTGCTATGGAATAATAGTAGTAGTAGTTGAAATTTGCTCGTGATGCTTAAACATTAATGCACCAATAATTATAATCCAGTGATATAATATGATTCTGAAATGGTCCATTCTGCATAATGAGCCCTTTTATTTTTGTTGCTTTAAGTGTATTTTAAAGCTAAAACTTTTTGTACTTTTAAAGATTTGAAATGCAAGAGTGTGACAGACTGGTGTTACTAATTTGAGTACTTATTTTATCACTGCTCTGTTACAAGTAAAAGCCATGCATTCAAACCTTTAATTAAGTGAAAGAATAAGTAGCCTGTGATATTGGATTATAGTTATTGATGCAGTCATGTAATCTTCACTTTACTGTTGCAGCTGGTAAAGTTGAGGCTACTTTATATATTGGTAGCTTATTAATTTATCCATGTGGCTCAATAAAGTTGTATCATCTAATAGTAAATCATAATGTATTTGTTCATTATATTTTATATTGTTAATCTCAATCTGCAAAAGTATACTTAAGTAAATATACTTAAATAAAACTGTGCATTAACTACTGTGCAGTTCTTCTCCTGTGGTTAACGAATAGTAACATGGCCCATTGCAGGTTTTCAGTGTTAGTTGAGACAATTTGGATAAAAACAACTTTATTTAGGAATATGCACCAAGTTTGTGCACAATATAAACTAAAATAAAGTATTAAAACTACACTTTTAGACAGCACCTTAAAGACAGTGACTTAATTATGTAATCATGTATGTACCCAACCGTATTCATATTTCACTTTAATTGTGCTAATTCATAAACAAATGACCAATTAAATAAATTACTATGACACAGCATGAACCTTAGGCTTTTTGGACACCTGGTGTTCTGGGGTCTTGGGGCATCTGCCTGTTTTCAGTTGGTAATCCAGCTCATACAGGTTTTCATACTATATAAGTAACTTTTACTTTAATATACATCAGAGTGAGATATTCAGATTCTTTAGGTAAAATCAGAATGTAAAAAGTAGGCAGTGACAACTTAACGGACCACTGTGGCATCCAGTAGTGTAGTTACAGATTGCTTAGCCTGGTTTGAGTCAGAGTTTTGCCTGGTTTGAAGAATATTAGCAGCAAAATGTACCTTAGTTAAAAAAAATAATAGAGACTGTTAGATTATTGAATTGTTAAAAACATGTAATAAGCAGCATTTAAGTATTAGCATTTATAGCATGCATTCAAAACTCTATACAGTTAGGCAAAACTGAACTGAACTATCAAAGTTAAATTGCTGATAACATAAGCACAATAAAAAGTATTACGCTGGTTCATACTGCTATGTCTGACTCATTTATGGTGGATTAAATCACAGCCAAGTATCAGTTTCTGTTGTTATCATATGTTTATAATGTACAACCTTTATCTGGGAACACGTAATACAATACAATAGTGGAATAAACAACAGTATGTTACTATCCCCTATTTGTTCTGTGTAATGGAAAAAGTACAAAAACAAGTAGTACATGTAAAGTGCAACTGCATTTACTTACAGTAATTTACACTCTTAATGCTACGGTTGAATACCAGTAGTTTTCCTCACTAATCTGATGTTGTGGATAATTGACTGGGTGGATATTGACAAAGGAGATTCACACATTGCACGGATAATCCAGGTATCCGTACAGGCCGTGTCAGTGGGAGATGTCAAAAAATAACTAAATACATATTTAAATAAATAGATGTAATAACACATTACTAGTGCCTAATATCCACAAGTTTAAGAAGTCCACATGCTTTTAAAACCTCAGATGTGGCAATAAAGAGTGAAGTAGTTGAAAGAATGCAGAGACAAACAGTGCACTTCCTGCCTCGAGGAGATTGTTGTTTTTAGGGTTACCTATTACCTCCCTGTCTGTTTAACCCAAAATACACAGGAAAGCACATTAATGAAGAGCTGAATGAATCAACAGCTACCACGAAAGACCTTTGAGCAAGAAGACACTGAACCACCAGCAGCTCCTGCTAAACTCTTCAGCTGACTGTTTAAAGTCTAAATTGCTGCTAGTTGTGTTTTGTGTTGTGTGCATGAAACTCACCATAGCATGTTGTAAAGAACTAACCAGCTAGATTTGACCTGTTGAATGTGGAGAACCAGATTGTGTTAGAATCCATTCAATAATCCGATCCAATTTTATTGCATTTTAATGTATGTATATCTGGGTATACAGCATTTAAAATAAAGTAGTTATACACACATTTACATACACACAAATATGTGGGGAAACACCTACAACTGCACTTTCTGACATACAAAATGACTTAGTGGAAAACAGGAATATTAAATTAGCATGAGATGACAAAACGTTTAAGTGAATGTGAGGGTCTTTTGCATCTGTGACACTCTTGCAAATGATTTGTCCTGACAACTGAAAGCTTCATATGTAGAATTTCAGCGATCCAGTGAATGGTTGGCAGGCCATAAGGTCTGACATGATGTCTGACAATCAGCTTTATGTCTATGGAAGCTTGATAACTATAACATAGACCAACAGATTCCTATTAAGAATCACATCATATCTGAGTATTTTCCATTGGCAGCTACATGTTGGTGGATCAAATTCAACATTTATATTGTGCATATCTTCATGAAAAGATACTTAAGCATGGCTGAGGCATGGTCTTGAATTTGATATAGTATAGCAGTGCCTCTCCACTGCTCCTTTTCATAAACACAGTACTTACAAATTCACTCTTACAGCACCTGACAGTCAGAGCATCTCCGCCCTTCACATTATGGGATAACCAATGGTGCGTGGGGTAAAGGGCAGTCAACCAGACAAGGCACAAGGTGCACAGGGTGTGGTGACTATGTTTGGTATTCATGTAGCCAGAGGCATTGGACGCACCTGCAGCATATATTGAAACTGGGGTTGGATTACGAGCAGTACATTATCAGTGGGGTGGTTTACAGCATGGCATCAATCATGGTCAGTCAAATCAGCCCTGTTCATTCACTTTAAAGGAGAAGTTTGCACAATGGCTTCACTTCTCTAATGTGGAAAAAAGTTGCTCAGAGTGGCCTCTCCCAAGACTGAACTAATGTATTATCCAGAATGTGTAGAGTTCAATTCACATCTCTGAAAATATTACAAGATAATTAAATAAAATCAACACACCGACATGCAGAGAAATAATGCTGTTACAATACTATTTCTTACAGCAAAATGCACCCTGATTTCATTGTAACCCTTCAAAGAAGTCCTGGTACCAGGTTTGCCCACTGTTGTGCTGTGCTCCAGGTGACTTGTATGTTTTGCTGACTAACTTGCTTTGCTGACAAGAAGTCAAGTGTTTGGAACGAGAAATGTAATCTGATGAAACAAAAGGTTGAGCTTTTGTATTCAACAACGTGAGAAAAATAACATCCATCTTGACACTATGTCAAGCATAAACGCAGCTTTACAGCGAAGCGTGGGCAGTCCTCAGTTACATCGTCATGAGCACATTGACCGTACAACCATACACTAGGTTTTGACCTAGTCGTGTTCACTGTTAATTAAAGTCCACTGCCTCCTCCTTAAGCTAAGCAAGACTGAAGTCAACCTGGACATCTTTACTGGACCCACAGAGATAAAGTTAATTTCATCAGTCTCATTTTATGGTGATTAAGCATTTTTATATATGATATTTGAAAGGTCCAGTGTGTACGATTCAGTGGCATCTAGTGGTGTAATTGCAGATTGCAGATTGCAGATTGTTGCTTCACCCTCCTCTTCCAAGCGCAGAGGAGACGTGACCGTAAAACCTGCGAAAAACTCAAACAACCCTAAAGCAAGTGTTTTGTTTGTGCGTTCTGGGCTTCAACATGGCAGTTCCTCCATGAAAGGTGACCCACAGTGTCTGTAGATATAAACGGCTCATTCTAAGGTAACAAAAACATAATTATTCCTATATTCAGGTGTTTATATACTAATGAAAACACACCTATGGATATTATATTTCTGCATATAGAGCCTCCTAAATGTTACACACTGGACCTTTAAACAAGTGGTGAAAATGGCAAATAATAACTATAAGTAACCGTAAGGACTTTTGGCCTTATTAAAATCAAGTCAGGTCTCTACTCTAAAACCTGTCCTTGTTTTGTAAATGACCAGCCATCTGTTTGTTAGAGCAATGCTAAAAGGGGCAGGCTATTTTTCTTTCACGTTGAAAAAAAATATATATATATACCTAAGCTTTGTACTGGAGTAGATTGTGTCACAATTGATAAAATTAACCTACACAGAAGTTATCAATGTTCTGTTATATTTAGTGCAGTAGAGTCTTTCCACTGAGCCAACATGCACAACAGAAGCACCCAGACTCAGTTTGACCTGAATGAAATGAAACCTTAATTAGAATCATTGGTAACACCTGTGTTTACCCTACTATTTCATGGCAAAATGGCTGCTGTGAAAAAGGTCCAAACATCCAAAAGGATCAGCAGGAAATTCTGGCGTCATTATTGCATTATTACTAAGACTGAAATCATGTCTATGTCTATCTATTGGCATGAATGAAAACTCACACTGAGGGGCAGTGTTTCATTAAATAATCTCAATGAATGCCTTTACTAACCCCTTGTATTTATTTATCTATTAATTTATTTGGGTTTTGTGAAAGAGAGGCAGTTGTTTAGTGGTGAAAGTAGATTGCCATCCCAACTTATTATGGTCAAGAATTATAGTATTACTAAATTCTTCCGCTGTTTTCAAGTATTTAAACACACTCATATGCCTCCTTTCAACAAAATTATATTAGATATATATGTGAAAGGTATATGTGTCTTTGAAGACGGTATGCCCACAATCAAGGACCACTATTATTTAATATGTACACCCTGTAGAATTTCATTTGATATTGTTGCAATATTTCAGCACACAGATATTAAGCCAGAAGTGTACATTCATTTTTATAATAGTTTCTTTCTTAACACAGTTGTGGGTGTAGCCGAATTCTTATGAAGAGAAACACTACCCCACAGTGGTTAGATTTTCTCAGTGCTCCAAACTATTTTCCGCAAACTCAATGGTCATGGATTTTGTCCCCCAGGAGCACTACACTGTACACTCTGTCTTCATAAAGAAACAGAGGAGGGAAAGGAAAGAATTATTTGAAAAGCACACATCCAAAATGAATTCAAAAGATTAAACATTACAGAAGACCACAAAACAACATTAAATAGATAAAAATAGTTATAAAGTTAAAATATAATAGTTAAAAATAACTAAATAAATAAAGTAATGGTGGAAAGTAACTAAGTACTTTTACTTAAGTACAATTTTGAGCTACTTGTACATGATTTCATTATATCAATTTTCTCGTACTTTATGCTTTTACTCCTCTACATTTCAAAGGTAAATATTGTGCTTTTACTTCACTCCACGTATTTGACATATTAAGAAATTAGTTTGCAGAAATTGTTATTGATTAAACCATCCAGCAGTTTATTAGCTCCACCTTTATATTAGCTTTAACCAAGTGGCAAAATGTTGACATTAAAGCTGCTAATCAATATTTTTATATTAATAATAAATCAGATGACCACAGAGAGTGAGCACCCAATGTGGCTCTAGCGTTTTAGATTCTTACAACACATTGTTTAGCTGTCCGGCCCCCAACTTTACTGTTTTAGTTCCCTCACCCACCACTCTCATAAACATTGTTTGTAACCACAACAAAAAAGCTCTCCATCCCACTGTACGCTACCTGCTCAGAACCAAACAGCAAGCAGACAAAGTTAGCAATTACCTGAACACAGTGCAACATTTAACAGCTAAAATGTCAAAATATTTTGCTCGAGAGTCAGCTAAAAAGGGAGTGAATATTGGATTCACATTCAAAAGTCCAAGTGAATAATAATGTTGCTCCATGTCTGCTGGATATGTACTAACCCGTTCACCACCCTCCAAATAGCCAAAAAATAACAATTATTGCAGATTTGAGGCATGTTCCAGGTTTCAGAAACACATGCAATGCAGTTAATGTGGTCAGGGTGAGATAATTTAGTTAATTACTAAAAAAAATGGATGCGTAGGCTTTCTGTTCCATGAGTTTCAAGGACGAGTGACTAAATGCACTATAGAATCCGATTCTAGATACAGGTAATACACCTTTTTAGTTTAGATGATCTTTGTACCTTTCACCCCACTACAAATTTGATAACATACATTTTCCAATGATAATAGTAATGGCCACAGTTACAAAAAATAAAATACACATCATGCAGCATACATACATAATTTCCTATAATTGCTTTCATATGACTAACACAGAGTCCAGTGTCACAGAATTATTTCATACAGCACTGATTTCCTGTTCATGTAGAACATAACCTTGGCTTTCACAAAGGCCTATCTTCCTCTACCAAGGTTGAGTTGGACTTCTTTGTCATGTCATCACACAAGATATGTAGCTTCCGCTATATACTGTGAAAAATGTCAGTGATTGTACTTTTTGTCTCTCTCTCTGCTAGGCTGTTCCTTTTCAGCTCTGATGCTCAATAAGAAAAAGCCAAGCCCTAAGGGAAAATTTGATGCTAAGGCTAGAAACGTTATTAGCAAGTAAGAGATAGAGTGACCATAACACCAGATGACGCTATCTGTCTGTCCTCAGAGGAGTGTCAGTGGTCACAATGATCACCTTCTTCTAGCTTTGGATGTCTGATGTTCGTCATTCCCAGACTATAATAAAGCTTCTTTTGTCTGATGACCATAGCTGACACAAATAAGGAGCATCTCAGGCAAAAGGATCATAGAAACAAAGCGGGCTGTGAAGTGAACTAATGAAAATAAAGTCTTCATCAGCGTTTCAAGGTAATGAAGCACTTGTCATTTTGTTCAGACAGTATTATATAAATAACCTTGGGACATTGCTGTGTTTTTGAGCCTGTGAAAGGGGGCTTTGAAAGCATACACAGTTGCAGCCATTCAAGTCTCAATGTGCAGTTGTTGCTCATGAGTGTCATTTACACCAATTTCATATCGCCCAACTAAGAGCTACTATTTACTATAAACCTGTGGTGACGGAGCTAAATAGCAACTGGATCGTGTTGTACAGACTCAGATAAATGAGGCTTGTGGGGATATGGTGACCTAGAAATGTTAACTAGTAAGGCCTACAGCTAACATTCTCATATTAAAGGTTACTCATGGATATAATTCCTCGGCAGCAATAGAGGACAAATTGCTCTAAAGAAGCGACTAAGTCTTAAGGCCTAAAGCTACCACTCTCATTAAAAGTTACTCATGGATATAATGCCTTACCACGAAAGAGGGCAAATTGTTCCAGGTTTTTAATCAAATAATGGTTGTTATAAGTTAATGAAGATACTCTCATATATCTCATATATTTGCATGTGTTTCAGTTGTCATTTTTGTTGAAAGGCTCTTGGCAAAGGAACACTGTGGCACAAATGTTCTGTAAGTTAAGACGTTTTATCCCCAAATTACCCTTTTAAATCCGTCAGAATGCATGTCCAGTAATTGCATTCTTGCATGATCAGCCTATGTGGTCCTGTCATTCATCCTTTCGGTCTGTATAAATGCTCATTGTGATACTGTCCCCTCAAGCTATATTCTAGTATACGACCATGCTAGCATCAGTACAGTGCTCACTGTTGTCTCTCATCAGTTGGTGACATATGACTGACATAGAGTATCCTCTCAGATGAACAAGATGTGCCTTCATCAGACTGACTTCCATCAATGTTCAGAACTGACAATACCATCCATGATGGAGCTCACTGTCCGTATCGTGACCCTGAATGTATTGTAATCTTCCTAATGGGAGTGAGGTGAAAATGTATTAATAAGGCAATAGTTCGTCTGATAATAATTAGTCTTATGACAGTTTATTAATAATAGGGCAGCAACTAAATATTGCTTCCATTTTCGATTAATCAAATCAATGAATTGTTTGGTCTGTTAAATATCAGAGAATGAAAATGCTGTCTAAGTCTAAACTTATTATAAAATATTTTTATATACTAGAGGACTAACAAAACCAGCAAAAGTCCATTTAAGCTGTCTGAACAAGGCACCATTCTTTAAAAGGGAATTAAACAATTAATTGATTGCGAACGTACTTGCCAATTATCTGTCAGTCAACTAATTGACTGATCGACTAATTGTTTCTGCTCTAATTAATGAGTCTTGATTAACGTTAAATAGTATCTTGCTTGTTGTTTGAGATGGGTTTTTATTTTTACAGTTGTGCTTTAAAATAAATCCATTTTGGCACATGCCCAAGCAATGAAACATTTACAAGCTGTTATCAGTAGAAAATATTAATAGTATTCAACAAGAAAAGCACCCAGTTGATGATGAATTAAATGTGGACCTTTTTAGCCACAAAGAGCAACCCAGTGTGAAACTCTCCCCAAACACTCCCAAAACATAATAACTGAAAACCACAGCGACAAGAGAAACATAGAAACACATATTAGCCTATGTGTGTCCTGTAGCTCCAGGCTGTCTTTTGAAAGCATGCTGTCAGATTAATTTTCAACCTCTCAATCTGAAAGTCCTGCTGATGGCAAGGTTTGGCTTATCGTGCCTGTTCATTGTGGGACTACATTTGCAATTGATGGAGCACCAGAAAACCATGCTACTTTCCTTTTGTATGCCCACAAAGTCTACTGGGTGTAGACAATGAAAAGAAACAGTGGTGTAATTTGAACAGTGCAGTGCGTAGGGGTTGGGGAATGAAAATCAGTTAAAAGGTTGCAAGTTTGTTACATGTTTGGGCTGAAATTATTGACAAAGCAAAGGCCATCTTAGTCAGTTGTTTACTATTGATAGATGGAATTAATTGAAGCAAAAGCTGTCTAAAAAACTTTTCATGGGAAGACGTGAAAACCTCATTGAGAGGCATCTGAAAAAGTGTGAAGCAAATACAAACAAACTCATCATTTGATTAGATTTGATGTCCAAAACTTAAAGGTAGCATCTGGAGTTTTCTTGTTGTCAATTGAGTAATTTTCTTTCTTCAGATTGAGTGACTGAGTGATTTTTAGTGGCCTAAAAAAGTAAAACAATGCAATGTTACTCGAGATAAAGAGATCAAATGCAATGGAAATGTAACATAGCAAGACTGAGAGTCTGCAGCCATTCTAGCGTCTCTGTGATACTGTACTTAGGCAGCTTTGGTGTTTTGAGCTAAATGGTAACGTCAGCATGATAACCTTGACACAGGACAAAGGTAACATGCTGATGCTAAGCATATAATATGTTTAACATGTTCACGATCTTAGCTTAGCATGTTAGCATGTTAACATTTCCTAATTAGCACTGAACACTAAGTTCAGCTGAGGCTGATGGGAATGTCATTTGTTTTGCATATATTTGGTCATAAACCCGACTACTGGACAACTTAACATTCTGACCTGATGATGGTGCTAAATAAAAAGTGAGAGGATCACCAGAGTTATTACATTTCACCCGGAGGAGGGCATTCATTAATTATTCATTTCACGGCAATCCATTTAATAGTTGTTGAGACATTTTACTGAAAAACCACAAATATCAGCCTCATGGTGGCGCTATAAGAAAAGTCAGGGGATCACCAAAGTCATAGGAGTCATCATCTGGGGACCACGACTGTCTGTATAAAATTGGAGATCTCAGAACTTACCAAATGTCAGGGCATTTCCTAAATGCAAAATAGCTGCTTGAATAGTGTCAAGAACTACTGCAAACAAATGTACACTCCTTACTTCAAGGACATGGCTTACCTGAAACAATGCTTTCCCTCCATTCTTCTCTGTAGTGCAACAGACTGGAAATATAGAAAATCACTTTGTAACACAGAGAGAGCTTTTTAAAATATGGTACGGCAGTGTTTACAAGCACACAACTTTGTCACCGCCCTAAAACCTTTGAATTGGTTCTGCAATGCAGGTTATTAAACTCTCCAATTGTCTCCACCCAATGTCAGCAATGAAAGCCTCTACTGAATGAAGCGTTCAGAGAGTGGGTTGTGAGTCTAGCACCAAAGTGGTGGAACAATTGCCTGACTGACAGACTGACATTGCCATTCATAGAGCAGTACAGCTAGCATGCATGGTTAAAAAGGTTTTATGACCTGTAAATGGCACAATTAGTGTTCATCCTGGTGGTAAAATATGTTGCGATGTTGACCCATTGCTGTGTTTTAGCACATTTTAGCTGTGAAATTCCTACCTTTGGTACACTCCTACCTCGATGCATTAAATGCACCTGCATGGTGTCACTCTGCAATGACCCTGACATGCATTGCATAAGACAACTCCTTCTTGTTTCTCAAATCACCCTATTTCCTTTTTCGTCCTCGCAGAGTTAACCCACTCCCTAGTGAGAGAAAACAAACGATTTTCTATTAGTTCTCAAGATTCAAACGGTGAGTGTGACTCACTGTTGGCTTATACAACACAAATCTTCATAGTTCTCTGAGCTCTCCTCTCCTATCCTCTCTCCCTCTTTCACTCCTCTCATTCTATCTTTCCCTCCCCATTTTCTTCACCATCGTGCAAAGTCTCAAGGGTAGACTGAATGTCCTCTTCCATTTGGCTGCTATTTTGGTCTCCATGTCAACAAGATATGAGTCACCACACCCTCCAAAAAACGTGGACACAATCACTAAAACATGTTACTATTAATATAGCAATCAACCAATTCATGTCCTGCTCACACATAACTGTGCGTCAGTCATGCTCAATTTCAACAGCTGGCTTAATGATGTGAAGATGAATAAAAGTGCATGAACATCTGAACAAAGCATCAAACTATAAGTAAAATGAGCTGTTTAGAGATTCTGACTCCTCTGAGCCTTTTTTACATGCTGCTGTTAAAGCACTTTCAGGAAACAAAATATAGGATCACAGACTCCATAAGTGCGTGTGTTTCTGTGTGAATTCCTAGCATGTAGATATATAGATTGCGTATGCATTACATTCAGTGTTTGTGTGGAAAAGATGATGTTTTCCTATCTATCTATCTATCTATCTATCTATCTATCTATCTATCTATCTATCTATCTATCTATCTATCTATCTATCTATCTATCTATCTATCTATCTATCTATCTTTGATGTCACATTTCTACTGACAAGCGAAAGGCAATACAGTTCAGTTCAGCCAAATTCAATTTAGTATAATTAAGAGCATTAAAATTTGTTTGAAGTGGCTCATTTGATATTATTCCTCTGCTAACAAGTGGCCCGTCGTTGCATGAAAATATTTCTGAAATTGAGCTTGGAATCTCACTTAATTTGCAATTTGTTGCTACTGTGCATACTATGCACAATGTGTCAGCTTGGCTTGGCCACATAATACAATTTAATCATGATGATAAATACATTATGTTGATGATGACATGATGATGGCTCAGCAGATATCCCCGTCGCCATGCAGAAAGGAGGCGCTGGGTTGGGACCTTTCTGTATGAATTTGTCATCTGTTGGCTCGGTTGTCCTCCAGGTGAATTGGACATCTAAATCGTGTGTTGGTGTCTTATGTATCTTAATGCCTTGTGAAATCACACACTGGTGACTAGTCTAAGGCGTGGACCTCCTCTGGTTCAATGTATGCTTGGACAGGCTCCATAACAGAATAAGTGTTTAGAAAACAGATTGATGGACATAATTTAAAAGTATAATAATAATAAATAAAATATTAAAGATCCTTGTGATGTAAAATGTACTTACAGTATATCACAATTTTAAACCCGCAATAACTGATTTTTTTTTTGGCCACTTGGCAGCAACGGAAGCAAGGTGTTAACACAACATCTGACATATCAACAGCCGTCAAGTTGACATGTCGAACTTGTCAGCACACAGTTGCTTACTTCCAGCAGTTACGGAGCAACAATATCATCATTTACAACTGTGTTTCTGGCATGTCCATGCAGGACAGAATGGAAAATTTAATAAAAGAGAACAGAGGAAGAATCCAAGACAATTTTACAATGCCACCAAAAAGAAAGGAGGAAGTCCATCTATATACCACCAGATCAAGAAAGACAGTGAAAGATGCCTGTCTGACACCTACTCAGCACTAGTTCCAGATATTGGTTGACTATCACAAAGCAAAGGATCACTTCCCACCTCTGAATACATTGACACTAGAGCAGAAGAGAAGATTTAATGTCATGAACATTGGAAAAATAATTCAGAACTCATTTTCACGAATCACACACCAAAAAATTTGGGTAGGCAGGAAAACGAAATGAAGCAGATGCCAACGCTGAATCTTCTGACTCTTGGCCATGTGACAGTTACATCTTTGTTGTTTTTCAAGATGAAACTGAGCTGAGTACTGAAGTTGAAGCTTCAGAACGTTGCATGCTAGTAGTTATTTACTTAAAGAAATGTGATGTTCATCATTTTGAACTTGAGATGCGTCATTTATGAGAATCAGATACTGCAGAAGGGTCAAAAAGTAAAGCATTGTTTGCTGCACTTCTGCCATCAGTTCAGTTGAGGCAGAGTTTTAGACACCAAGTGAGACTTTTTTTGCTAACACCAATCATATACCAAGCGCTCTCCTCTCTGACTATCCTCCCTCAACTCCTGTCTATCTCTACAGTTAAAAAAAAATAGACAGATGACAATTCCGAAGCAGGAATGGCGCTCCTCACGTGGTAAAATACCAATATGCTTTCACAATCAGCGGCATGTTCTTCACGCTTTAAATGAAACCAAATGCAAAAATATTAAATAATTCATTATGTGTTGGCACAGAAAACAAGTACTAAAGATTGGAAACACTGGCATGTCCACTGTGAAACTGAGATGGCTTTACCTTTTTCCTAGTTAGGTCTATTCTACCAAACTGTCTTCTAGTCATATACAATTACATTACTGCAAACCACGACAGTAATACAATAGGAACAGGAATATACAGTTTAAAATAAACACTATAAACAAGACCTCCTTTCCACTGAGAGAAACCATACCAGTCTATAGGAGCCTAAGTTTATAGTCTCAATTATAGCTGATAGTATTTCCAGCCTACCACTCCTGTGCAAAACTAATTAATAATTTCTCAACCGATGTCCTCCATGAGAGACATCAGAGGGTTGAATCACGTCACTGGTGCTCTCTTGCGCATATACTTCTGCCAGCATAGTTAAGCAAGGCTTTCCCAAAGACCTCTAGGCATTTGTGTGTTTGATGAGATGCTGTTAATAAAGGAATCATGAAGCGAAGAAAGGCAGAAGGACTGAAAGAGAATAACAGTGTATGAGCCTTGTAAAATAAGGCGTGATGAGGCAAACAGTTTGTTGTTTTTGCAACACTGTGGCATATATTCTACATAGTAGCTTAATCAACTGCACATTTACAGTAAGAGTGAGCTTTACATGCTTTAGCAGTTGTATTTTATAACTGCAGATGTTAACCACAAGAAGGACTGCTCTGCTGTTTTCTCTCTCCACAGGATTACTGGAAGTTGTCTCTCACAATTGATGATCTGCGTCATGCAACATAAATGCATACACCCACAACTACACAAACATTTCTGCAGTGCTTTTTACTGTACACAAGATTATTTATATATATGAAGCTAGTTTTTTACATTGGTTTGTTATTTCTCTGCACAAGGTTTGGATCTTAAAATCTCTCAAAGGCAGTTACTTACTTTAAAGATCCCCTCCACATGTATTAAGACATACAAACAATCTGCTTGGAACAATAACGTGTATGTATGTTTTTTCTGCAAAATAAGTATGATTTCCACATTAAAATCTTTAAAATGGCATCTACTTTCTACCTCATTAAAAATTCCCTAATATAAGAATGTGCAAATTTTGTCCAGTTCTGAAATGTTCCTGCTGGACACAAGATGTCTCCTATTTCATTCCATTATCAGTGTATGTGCACTGGTGGCTTCAAGTTTCTACATCAGTCTTGTATAAGTTGCATATTGGACCAGGATTCACTTCTAAACGATTTGGGATGTCAGAAATTGTGCTTGTAGGCCCTGCCCCTTTAAATCAGATTTTCAATGAGCACAGAGAAACTTTCCACTTTTCTCTAAGGGTATTTCGCTATGGGTATCCCCTCTGATTCAGGTAGTATTGTGATCCACTGTTAATATGTAAATATTGATTATTGCCTCTTTAAATTGACTGTAGACAAGCTACTGTGTCAAACAGTAATCAATCAGACCTGTGAGCAGCTAGTAAGTGATAACACAAGCTATTTTGATGTGGATTTATGAGAGAATAAAATGTTCTTTCTTTGCTGTAAAATTGAAACACTGAAACTTATAGCAGATTGCTATACCAAAGAATGATCACCATATGAGCCATTGAGGAAGAGTTGAAAGTGAACATGTCTGCATCTATGCCAGAAACAAACCCTAAGACATCATCTGCAGCACTATTGCTCCTTGTGTCTGGTATCCTGTGCAGGTACAACCACTAATGTTTTTACAGATACCAAAAGTTTGTATTTACTTTATCCAAATTAAATTAATTAAATGAATTAGAATGAGAGTATAGAAATATGAAAAGCTTCACCTGGCTGATGAAGGTAAAGAAATGATGCCCTCCCTTATTTTCACTTGCTTTGGTGTCTCAACCTATGACGGGTGATGAACTTCAGGTGTGACGACAGAAAAGACAACTGTATCAACAAGTAAGAAATACAGTAGCAAACAATTGGCTGCACCCTCTTGCTGCACCTCAACACTTGATGGTCGAAAATAAAGGACTTGCTTTCGAAAGAGATCAAGGATTTCTGCAATGAGTTTAAAGAATTTAGGGCTGAGACTAAAAAAGACATTTAAACAGAACTAGGTTTTAACTACACTGGCGCGCGCACACACACACACACACACACACACACAATCTCACAAAAGTGAGTACACCCCTCACATTTCTGCAAATATTTCATTATATTTTTTCATGGGACAACAATGAAGAAATTACACTTTGATACAATGTAAAGTAGTCAGTGTACAGCTTGTGTAACAGTGTAAATTTACTGCCATTAATGTCTAAACCGCTGGCAACAAAAGTGAGTACCCCCCTAAGTGATGTTGTCCAAATTGGGCCCAAATTTTGGCCACCATTTTTTTCCAGCACTGCGTTAACCCTCTTGGGCATGGAGTTCACCAGAGCCTCACAGTTTGCCACTGGAATCCTCTTCCACTCCTCCATGACGACATCACGGAGCTGGTGGACCTTGCGCTTCTCCACCTTCCGTTTGAGGATGCCCCACAGATGCTCAATAGGGTTTAGGTCTGGAGACATGCTTGGCCAGTCCATCACCTTTACCCTCAGCTTCTTTAGCAAGGCAGTGGTCGTCTTGGAGGTGTGTTTGGGGTCGTTATCATGTTGGAATACTGCCCTGCAGCCCAGTTTCCGAAGGGAGGGGATCATGCTCTGCTTCAGTATGTCACAGTACATGTTGGCATTCGTGGTTCCCTCAATGAACTGTATGTCCCCAGTGCCGGCAGCACTCATGCAGCCCCAGACCATGACACTCCCACCACCATGCTTGACTGTAGGCAAGACACACTTGTCTTTGTACTCCTCGCGTGGTTGCCGCCACACACGCTTGACATCATCTGAATCCAATAAGTTTATCTTGGTCTCATCAGACCACAGGACATGGTTCCAGTAATCCATGTCCTTAGTCTGCTTGTCTTCAGCAAACTGTTTGCGGGCTTTCTTGTGCATCATCTTCAGAAGAGGCTTCGTTCTGGGACGACAGCCATGCAGACCAACCTGATGCAGTGTGTGGTGTATGGTCTGAGCACTGACAAGCTTCCCCCCCACCCCTTCAACCTCTGCAGCAATGCTGGCAGCACTCATACATCTATTTTCCAAAGCCAACCTCTGGATATGACGCTGAGCACAAGCACTCAACTTCTTTGATCGACCATGGCGTGGGATGTTCTGAGTGGAACCTGTCCTGTTAAACTGCTGTATGGTCGTGGCCACCGTGCTGCAGCTCAGTTTCAGGGTGTTGGCAATCTTCTTATAGCCTAGGCCATGTTTATGTAATAGAGCAACAATTCTTTTTTTCAGATCCTCAGAGAGTTCTTTGCCATGACGTGCCATGTTGAACTTTCAGTGACCAGTATGAGAGACTGTGAGAGCGATAACACGAAATTTAACAAACCTGCTCCCCATTCACACCTGAGACCTTGTAACAATAACGAGTCACGTGACACCGGGGAGGGAAAATGGCTAATTTTCACTTAGGGGTGTATTCACTTTTGTTGCCAGCGGTTTAGACATTAATGGCTGTGTTATTTTGAGGGGACAGTAAATTTACACTGTTACACAAGCTGTCTACTGACTACATTGAATCAAAGTGTCATTTCTTAAGTGTTGTCCCATGAAAAGATAAAATGAAAAATTTGCAGAAATGTGAGGGGTGTACTCACTTTTGTGATATATATATATATATATATATATATATATATATATATATATATATATATATATATATATAATAAACAGGGTAGGAAATGAACTTCTTTATTAAATATTTAAACATTGCACTTTTATTCGATACAAATGACTGATAAATTGTTGCCATTCAATTAAAGGACCAGTTTGTAGGTTTTTAGTGGCATCTAGCAGTTGTTACAGATTGCAATTCCCTTGATTTACCCTCGCCTCCTAAGCACAAAAGAGAAACGATGAGGGCTGCCAAAAACTCAAAAGGCCCTATCTAGAGCCAGTGTTTGGATTGTCCTTTCTGGGCTACTGTAGAAACATGGCCATTCAACAACATGCGCCATGCATCTGTAGAAATCTGTAAAACGCTCCTTCTAAGGTAACAAAAACATAATGATTCTTATTTTCCAGTGATTATTATACACTAATAAAAAACACAGTTGCGTAAATTATATTAGTTTCAATCAAGTGTTTATGGTTTTTTATGGCATTGATCACAAATTGTGCTTTTAAAAATAAAATCAAAAACTTGTAAAACTTAGAAAATGCATGCAGAACGGCGAGAATAGATGTAAAATGCTATCGTCACTTGGAATCAGGAAAAAACTCAGCAGCCGTGTTTCAGATTAACTGAGGCGAGAGATTGCCTTCTGGCTGAGCCTTGAATAAAGTCCATTACAAAAGTCCAAACAGACCAAAAGAAAGGACAAGACAGACCCGTCTGTGATTCTATTTCTATATGAGGACATGCATCATATTCTGGGAGATGTAGGATTTATTTACCTATACAGGCCATGAAAAGGCTCCAATTTTGAGAACTTTTACAAGAACTTTTCAGCTTATGGCTGATAACACGAGATATTCAGAGACGTGGCTTTCTGCTTCTTTTACATGAACAGGCCAGTTTATGTGGGGTTTTATAATAAAGCACAGTGTCTGCATGGGTTTTGTGTTTCACTGTGGGAGTTCAATCAATACTTCAAAATGTTACACACTGGACATTTATGTACATTAATGGTTGTTAATGTTTTATCCAAGATATTTCAAAAATGTTATAATGTTAATATTCTACATAGTGCCACGGACCAGTGTACCACCAGTGCAACACTGGTTACTCTAAGTTTTAACTGTAAACTCAATAATTACTGTATTAAAAGTACTTTCTGGATGTGGGTAAAGCGCAAGCTTGGAGATAGCCTCTTCTTCGTCTACTTTAATGTCTGCTTCAACAGACAACAGAACGCTGACAAATCATTTAATTGCTTAATTCATTGGAAATTAGCAATATAAAAGGTAATGCTAAATAGATCCATGTACTTCCATTTTGTACTTCAGTGATTTACTCTGGTTAAAAGATTTGGTTTACAGGCACCCCAGTAACTCACCTGGTATAGAGTGTAGCACATATATAGGCTCAGTCCTTACCACAGCGGCCCTTTGCTGCACGTCGTCCACTCTCTCTCCCCTGTCTTACTTGTCTTTCTCTCTTCACTCTTCAAAGTCAAGCAATATATATATATATATATTGGAAAAAGTTTTAGTCTTAAAACAGCACTCAAATGCCCATATGTACATTGAAAGTGTTTTCTAAATCTCTATAATTATTGCTCTTGTCCAGAGATACTGTGCAGTAGTGCTGTGCAAAATCCACATCACCAGTTGTTTAAAAATGTGTTTGAACACTCAGCTGAAGATAATATTAGGCTTTAGCAGTTTGAGTTAGACAAATAAAGTGGGTATCTTCCAAAGTTACAGTCTTTTTTGTATCAAATTCCCTTTTTGTGTTTCCCCTGGACAGTGTTTACTCACTCACACCAATCTGGAGTGGAGGGATAGTAAGAAAAAGAGCAGAACATTTTTATCACTTATTTTTTCAGAATGAGTGTGGATTTTGTCCCTTATCACTTACACTATGATTGTACTAAAATTAATCTCTATACACCCACAGGAGGAACAGAAACTGTAAAATACAAATGTGCGTGTGAATATTGTTTTTTGAAAAAAATAATAAAAAAATAAAAGACCCTCAAACTGGAGTTTTCTTAAGTTTATGCAGGTTGTGGTAGCTGCAGGCTGAGCCCAGACATTCACAGCAAAGTCTTCTTTCTGGGGAAACATGAGGCATTCCCAGGCCAGATGGACATGTAATCCCTCCTGGAGGCTTCCTGATCAGATGCCAGAACTACCTGAAGTGACTGTTGTCAGCGTGAAGAAGCAACGGGTTGACTCCAAGGTCCTTGATGAAGCCTGAGTGCCTCAACCTCTCTGCAAGAGTGATACCACTAAAATTATACTGATGAAAAGCTGGATAGTTTTCTATGCAAATAGATATATTTTATAGAAGTAGTCAAAACTAAATTAATTCAATATATTTTAACTTCTGCATCAAGTACAATAAACAAAGACATCTTCCAAATGCCCATAACAGCCTTTATAGAACATGTTTTATTGAAACAGAGGCTAAAAATACTGCATTAAACTCCAACTCCATAGGTACTGGCACAACATAATAATTAAGATATTAAATGTAGGCTACTGCAAGCAAACAATATAAGAACTCACCAGCCTAGCAGATAATGAGCTATACATACAGTTTGTGTTTTATAAACTATAACTATAAAGAAGTTACATCCTTTGCAGGAAAAAAAGTTTTAAAAGTTTTATGATACAGAGAGCTGTCTAAGAGTTGGCCGATTATTGCTTTCAAGCTCTCGTCAAACAAACATTGTTTCCTCTTATTAATTAGTGTTTACCACAGAAAGTGGGGAATTATTAGCCTCTATATTCGTCATAGATATTCGTGCCATTTCTTTTGTTTTTCTGTTTATTTTTGAAGAGAGCAGCTAAACTCAACACACGGAAGCATATTGAAAGTATTCAGGTTGTGTGGGACATGTACACCTGTGTGCATCTTATTCTGCAGCATGATCAAGATAACCAAAAGTGAGAGAGGGATTCAGATCTGACACCAAAGTTTGGATCGCATAATAACAGTACAATATAGTCATATTTATGTCTTTGCATATGCTAACAAATATCACCTGACCATGAGAGATAGAACTGAAGCAATATGTCCCCGAGGTCAGGAGGTAGGGGTACTGATGAGGCAAGGCCAGGCGCTCGTACCATCAGAGCTGCCCAAACACATCTGTTCAGCCTCGCCTGCTGCTCCTCTGAAGGACACATATTTGTGAATAGCCACCTTCAGCATATCAAGCTTTTGAAAAGAGATGCACCTGTGTCAGAACACTACACAGAAACTATTGTAATGAAAAACCATCTGCTCAGGGGTGAGATTTGTCTTTCTAGAATCAAGGCCTACTCTGCCCACAAAATATTCACACTCACTTTTGTTATATTCCTGGAACAAGGAAATAGCTTCCGTCTATACTGGGAAATGAGTGGTGTTGCCTAACGTGTTTAGCTAAATATTTTCTTGTTTTATAAAAGTCTTGAAAGCTGAACCTGAGTCCAAATGACTTCTTAATGTGAGTGTTTTTGCAATGATATGAGTATGTTTTAAAAACAGCTACAGTTTAATATGAAAGTTACAGAATAATCAACGTCACTCTATCTCCTAATAGTCAATTATTTTCCAGCTCCTTCTCTCACACACACTGAACCTTTTCTCTCACCCTCATTTCTTGGTACCACCATTCAACAACAAAAGCTCATGCGTCATCCTCTTTTTCTTTGAAAGTCAGCTCACAAGCAGTCCATGTCATGATGACATTCCATCTTGAATACATAATCAATTAGAATTCAAATATTTTCACACTGTTTTTACATCTTCATATGTCAGTGACTTTTATCAATGAAAAATCTTCATGTGTTTGCCATTCGGCTTGAAGTTTCTTACAGACACCAGATTTCATGTGATTCATATCAATTTACAAACATCTGCTACACTGAGGTGTTTGTGCACACTGTTGCCACATGGATAGAAATACAGAATAATCCATTCTCGTTACTTTAAAATGAGCGAGAGCTACCTTTGAGCTCTTGCTCATAATAAGTGCAAAAAATTCGGCTACCTTACCACCACCCCAATAGGTGATGGTAAGGTGGCCACTGAGAAGTACTAAGAAAGAGATTCCAAGAACATTATATGACATTTTGCCTTGAAATGTGTAGGCTGAGTAGAAACAGGATCTCACCGAGGGTGACCAGGTGTTTCACTTTATGTGGGACTGCACTGATTTTTTATCCCTTTTCCGACGTCCCACATATTGAGTAAATGTCCCACATTTTGATTGGTTCTAGTTTTCAAAAGTCAAATCACTTCAGGACAGACGCTTTTCTAAAATCGGGTTTTTATCCTGTGGCTGTGAAGTAAGCAGGGAAGGTGGCTGTCAATTAAATTGTTTATGCGGGGTCAAGTGCTGGGAACCTGATGGAAACTACCACAAAGAAAAGAAAATGCAGCTCCAACAAAGACTGGGAAACTATATGGGTGAAACTATCGCATAAGACCATAAGAAACTTTAGATTCCTTTTATGTTCACATGTATTTTCAGTTTTACTTAGCGTGGGAGTTGGAGAAGTTGCATTCAAATAAGATGTAGTTGTTGAGTCCTTCACATGCTAAAGGCCAAACCTGTAACCTGAATAGTCTATTGTGTGCAACTGAATCAACCACATTCAAGTGTCACAGTAAGCCATGACAGTGTGACAGTGAGCCAACTAGAAGACTACCTGGACCCTGAAACTAACAGCATCTGAATAGAATTAAAAAAGCTGATTATTTTCATAATTTATTGACCTATAACCCCATTAAGTGACATCTAGTGGTGGAATTGCAGATTGCAACCAAATCAATACCCGAAACCTGCGAAAGGTCCTATCTAGAGCCAGTGTTCCTTTGTCTGTTCTGGGCTACTGGAGAAACATGCCGGTTCAACATGGCTGACTCAGTGAAAGAGGACCTTTACCCTCTGTAGATAAAAACGTGTCAGTCTAAGGTAACGAAAACTCTAGTCTTATTTTCAAGTGATTATATTCTAATGAAAACATAGTTATGAATATCATATTTAATTTCTGCCAATAGATCCTTAGTAAATGTTACACACTGGACCTTTGAGGCACCACTTTGTTGTCAGTGTACCAATTAACATTAATCAAATATGGACGTTTTTTCTCAAATTCAGAGTAACTTTTAGATGAGACCGAAATATAGAAATAACCTTTAATAAACCTTAACAGCTGCACAATGTCTTAGAACATATTTGATTTCTTTGGCTTAAAAACATGAGCAGGAATAGCTTCAGTGTTATGAATGAAAATACCACACTGTCTAAACTGCGGTGTGTCATACCCAAACAATGTCACTAGATGCCTCTGGCAGTGAAAATACAGTCAACTATTAAATGGGTCCATAATTAACATTAGATTTACTGTAATGTTTGAAAATAAAGACCTCAGGCCACGGACTAAACGCAGGCCTGGAAAGCTCTCCTGTCATAATGGTATTTGGTGGGATATGGAAGGAATGCTACAAGTCTGGCTCATCAATCGTGTTGACAGAAGGTATATATGTGTGTCTAGCATGGATATGAAGCATTTCTAACAACATTTACGTTCATGTTAACCCAGAGCTGCTTTGATAACAGGGAAAGGCATTCTTGGACAGGAATGTGATCTATGTATGGAACAAATCTGCTCATTTCAAAGGTTAGTAGTCACCCTGATGTTAAATATTTCAAATAGGACAATTAACGAGCTGTTTTAAAAGTCCTTTTGCATTCCTACAATTCTAAAGTTGTATGACAACCAGAAAAAAAATCCCGTTTCCATATTCAGTGTTATTCACAATGGTATCCCTCATTCCTTGTCTTCCTTTTCTGCTTGTGTTTTCTCTCTGTCCCTGCCCTCCTCCTCCCCTCACTGTTATTCTCACCTCCAGCTCCCAAAACTGCAGCCTGGCTGACTCATCACTGGCCTTGCCATTAGGCTCCTGCCAACACTCACTGATTAAATCATAAAGGAAGAGAAAAATGAGGGTTATTGAACATACTGGGCCCAATGCATGTGTCAGTGATAAATAAAGATAATACAGTAAACAGGGTGATGAAGCCTGCACAGGCAGCAGTCAACAGTATATTTAAAGCATATTTGAAAAGTTAAATTCTCCCATGTCTGGCTCGTATATAACATGAATAATAGATGTATACAGAGTGGACAGCAGAGTACAAATTCTGAGAGTGTGGAGTTTCAGCTGTGTTATTTAAACAGTGACCATGGAGATGATGAGTTCTACACTTAAAGCTGCAATAGGCAATTACTGGCCACTAGAGGGCAAGAGAACTCCAAAACGACCTAATAGACATACAGCCCTTAAATATTACAACCTTATAAAGCTGGCAAACATGGCTGATTTGTATTGCCTCACTGCACATCCGGCAGACACTGAACAACAGTTATCATCCCATTGGAGTTTATTTCTGGCAATAAGTCCTCCAAATTAAATGAGAAATTATGTTTTATGATCTGACATCTTCATCAGCTGGACAACATCCTTTGTTTGTGGCTTCACTGTTACAAAGCTGAAAAATAAAGCAATTTTATTATGTAACAATGCTATGGTTAAAGAGGCTATAATCAATATTTTTGTATTTGTATGTATCAAATGACAATGTTAGTGCTCATGTAGACTCTTCTTCTGGTTCAACCTCACCTGTCTGGAGTTGTTTTCGGCCACAGCAGGCGGCTGTACACTACCTTTACAACAACCAACAGAAGACAGACACAGTTTGTGACTAGCTGGTGGACATAGCGGAGCATTTAGCAGCTAAAGAACGATATGTTTTTCTCAGGAGTTGGTGGAGACCAAACACAGAGCGAAAAGGGATTTAATACGACTTTCATCAGCTGGCCAGAAACGTGACTCCAACTGGAAGGTCTTTAAACAAACTAGTCCATGTCACGTCTCAAGTATTTATCTTTCAATTCTGCAGCATTTCATATCTGCAGACATTTCAAATCAACATGAAAGCATCTTATGAGCATAACACGTAATGATATTTGATATAGAGTTATTGAGCATTGTAAAAACACTAACATTAATAGAGGATGTGGAGAACTGACAGCAGTACTGCTTTGATTCTGGGAACACCTCTGGCTTTTCACATCTTTGTATCTTGTAATGAATCGAGTAACATAAACAACCTCCCAAAATGGCAACTCCCATACAGATTGTTTCCAGGTCTTTGTGGAGCATTGATTCGACCACCTGCTTCAGAAAACAGTTTTTCTTCTGTCATATATACTGTATAATCTACTAAACAAACGCTGCAGGGTAAATTTAGCTTTTCAGTAAATTTCTGTAAATTTACTTCTTCATGACATCACAATCCCTCAGTCATATAAATAGACATTCAGAACCAGTTTACAATCAATTTATCGCCCCTCTCTACCTCTTGCATCGGCCTATGCATTTCATTATAAGGTGTATGCAGTAAACTAATCCAACGATGGAGAGTGAGTGCTGCTCCCTGTAATAAGGCAGGGAGATGAGTCATCAGCAGAAGTGAGGCTTGGAAATAAGGAATGTGGAGACTGTGGCCTCTGGCTGAGATGAAAACCTTTGGTTCTGAGAAACAGACACACTCCTGCACAACTAAGGTGACCCACAAAGATCGCTTTATCCCTTGTTGTATCAGTGAGCATCTACTCAGTTACCATAAATCGATATTGTTATAATTCCTCCTAGCTCCAACAGAGTGATTCATTTTACTAATAAATAAGGCTGCCGACATTTCAACCCCTATAATATTTTAAATTTTGTGAAATTAACACATTAATGCTGAAATCCACAATACCCAATACTCATTGCCTTAAATCAAGTTTTTCACTGTTCATTCATATGCCCAGTATGTTGCTTCTAGTAAGGTGATGCTAAATATCTAGATATATATTTTGGAAAATATCTGACTGCAACCAGAAAAATACAATACAGATACTAAGTCTAAGCATCTCTTCTATCCCCAGATAATTCAAAAAGACCACATGTGTTGGTTTATTAAACTGGTGATGTTTACTTTCCATTAAACCATCTTATGTATTTGTAAAAAAAAATACAAAAATAAAAAAATAAAGTTACAATATGTCTACATAATGTTCTTATCTGAATTCTACAGTTTTCTTTACTCAGGAATGAATTGGAAAGGTAGAAACATTTATTAAATTCTTGTATTTATTAATTTATGTATTTCCTCATTTTTATTGGCCTAAAAATTGCCCTGTTTTAATGAAACTGTCTAAAAGTATGGCCTTGTCAAAACTTAGTTTTTGTAACTTTAAATTCTAGAATACAAAATGCGCTCACGTCCTTATATTCCCCAAATTATGGCTTCTGTGTTTTTAGTGGATGCCTCACAGGCCTGTTTGCAACACAATGAGCATATGGACAGACAGTGAAGACGGGGATTATGCAGCAAGTTGGTTTGGGAGGTTTTTTGTGAATGTTTCGATTTTTTTCGGCTGTGAAAATTTGTCAGTCTGAACTCAAGCTGACCATAGCCTCTGTTCTCTTAATCAATGATGAAACTACAACAGTTTTACAGCCTCCTTTCAAGTCTATAGCAAATGTGTAACCTCATTAAGGTTTTGCAACTTAAATGGTTTATAATAGCACATATTCAAATTATTTTTGTAACCACTCAAACAAATGTTTTGAGAAAAACAACCAAACGAACTTCGTGTTGTCAGGGCTATCTCTACCCCTGTTTTTAATTGCATTACTTCAAAATAGTGAAATAGCGCCCCTCTACTTTCTAACGAATTGCCAGTCAGTCTGACTGTGTGGTGAAAAGAGGTACTGCACTCCAGTAAAAGCCATCATGTCGGATCTAATCAAGGGAAGCCACTGACATCATTTTATCAAAAGATATGAAGTATTTACAAATCACTTGTGGCTCCCAAGGTAGTATCAGTCACAATCTAGCTTCTCACTGGACAAATTATAGAAAGTTTACTTGGCTACATTATTCCAATTCAACCGTGAGTGTTAGCTAGCACGTTTTCCAATGTTGCTAATATGATGTTTTGTTTGTTTGTTTTTGTTTTGTTGTTGTTTTTTTTGGCTTTTTTTACCTTTCTTGAAAGTGCACATCAAGAATCAATGAACACCCAACAGCCAATCAGAATAGTATTCACCCGCACTGTGGTGTAATGTATAATATGTAATTAGCCTCAAATAGCCAACAATTAAGGTATTTGTTGTATTAATTTCATACTTTGTGTGAGAGTATATGTTGTAGTATAGCCTAAATGTATATGCTAAAGAAAAGATAGAAACTAAACTGATGAACATGCTATATAAGTAATGGCTGGATGTTATAGATATATACCATCAGTCCATAAAGCCATTGTAATGCTCATGATAGTGGCATGTTCTTGATTACTTAAAGCAATCAAAAGTTGAACATTTTCCTCAAATTTTACAAGCAAGAACTTTAAGAGGACTTAAGGCTTGTGGCCTATTAGGTATAGTATGAACAGGGTTATTTTACTGCTTAGTTATTCAAGTAATTATTAAATAAGGCTGCCAGATAAACAAGCTTTAGAAATTATCCTTAACAAAATCCCATCTCCTCTGGAAATTGGTTCACATATATAGAAACTCAAGTTTTAGCCTGTTGTAATTCTTCTTGTCATTTTTCCTCGTTGTAAATGATTGAAATGAGATATCTAGTCAAGCAGTTAGGGACTTCTTTGTGATTTTGACATAAAGAAGGACAAGAGGAAATGGGTCTCTGATGCACAAATTAACCCAGAATTTTCTTTTGACGGGTTTTCTCCGATTGATACCCTGTGACTGAGCTGCTGTCTCTACTGTGTACCTGAATAATTCTATATCTTTGTGGTATTTCACCCACATGAAGAATGTCCGCCCACAAAACAGTTTGAGACATGAGCGCAAGCTACCATTATCTTATGTGACTCAGGATACTTCTAATACAGCACAAAGAAATAGTCATAATAACAGCAGAAAACTCGGCTCATTTTTGATATTCAACTGAACTTCAACTTGTAACCTGTTCAGTATTGGAGCAAACAAGACATCCTAATCTCATAATTCATGCACATTGTATCAGGTTATTTTAAAAGAATTACAGTTGTTGATCCAAAAACTGAGCAACTGAGCTAAATTAATTGTTTACACCTAAAGAATTTCTGAAAGAAAAGGAAAGACATCTCATATTTACTCTCCAAGGAACTGTAGTAATAGTGTAGTTTAGAAATTTGTATTTATGTCTTTTCCCTACTGGTTTTTGGGTCAAGGGCCCTTACTGACAAAAGAGAATTTCAATTACATCAACTCAAAAAATTAGATACATTGTTGAACAGAGACATACCAGTGATAAAAGTCACTCCATTTACTATCTCAATGGAGTGACGTCAGTCTCTAAACAGTTCTGCGTTCTGTCACGCAGGGACGTCGGCCAGCACCGCCATCAGTCTGGTGAATCTAAATAAAACTGGTTCTTTTTGCACATCATGCTGGAAGAATGCATAGTATGTGCAGTATTTTGACAAATGGACATGGTCCAAAATATGTGTACGTCATTTACAAGAAGAGGGTGAAATGATAAATGATGTGGAGCCGGGGGTTTGCCCTCCAACCTTCCAACATGATGCTTCACGATTAAGGTAATGTAATAAAGGTTTACTATGAGGATAGAGGGGCTGGTGAGTCATAGGTCAGCAGTGGGTGTAAGGTGAGAACATCGGAAAGCCTAAGGCGTTTAGGGAGATAATGAGGCCTTGTGCATCTCCCAAGTGCCCAACATTAAGAGTTATTACTTCCTCTCCTGCTGTAGCTACAAGCACCTTGTTTCATTCACAGTTTCAATACAACTGCTCTAATCCCATAAAGACACGCATATACATACACATGCATACACACACATATACAAACAACCTGCTAAAACTGCCATTAGTACCTACTTTCATCTCATTTATAATATATATTCTATATATTTGTACCGTTACTTCACTAAATACCTATATACTATTATACTAGTAATACTAGATTTTTCCATATCCAGTTCAAAACAAAGCAAGCCTTCTCCACAAATGCATCTTTTAAATTGTACACATTTTTCACAGGGCGAAAGTTGCCCTTCAGCCTGATCCTTTTCTCAACTACAACCATTCAGCATTTTTCTTGTGTGTGGAAATAGGACAGTGTAGTAAAACCTTTAACTTAGACAAAACAACCTTAATGGAACACAGACTACCAGTCAGACAGACACCTGGTGTTATACAGCTACATACTGTACGTCACTGCTCTGCTTGCATACAAAGTGCTCTTTGCAACGAGGTGGTCCTTGAAAGGTGTCGGTGCTCCGCTCACTGTTGCTTTGGTTCTGCCTCACTGTTCACACTGATCTGTTGCTGTTCATATTGAAGCATTACATTAACCACACCTACATGTATTTGTTTCACTTTATTCAGAAAACTGTGTGCTTGGTTAGTTATCGTTACACAGATTGTTAATAGGTATTGCTTAAAGTTGTGGCATCAAGGAACGTGAACAAATGTGGATTAGCATCACATATTTACAAATTATATTATATAGTTTGTGTTTCATTGCTGTCACCTTGATGTCTTCACCATCGGCACACAGTTTGGATTTTCAAAACACTGGTAGATAAATGTAATGTAATGTAAAGTCCACACATTGAATACTGTGTTTTAAATGAGTTGAGATTGGATCAGCTTTACTGTATGTCTTTGAAAAGCAGCATAAAATTAAGAATAGCAGATAAAAACACCATGATGGTGATGAATCTGAGGGAAAGAAATGTTCCAGGTCTTGAAGTTGATGAGGGTACAGGAGGATGTTTTGAAATAGGACGAGCATACCGTACCGGGAGGTGTGCTTAAACCTGACATTCATTCATGCTCACTTGTGAAACAACTTATCGGAAAACGTTAACATGACTTACTGAAACCAGTCTCACTGCTTTATTGAAGTCAGTTAAATATTTTAGTGAAGATGCTCCACTGTGATACATCCCTTGACCCAGCTGATGAGATATATTTATGTAAGACTCATTCAGAAATATGTTTCTCACAACTAAAATATGTAAACTGCCATTTGCTAGCCGGCTCTGACTCGTGCTCCCACAGCGGTTCCTGACAAGTTTCAATATTTACATTTTTCTGTGGCATCAAAATGCAGCAGACTTAACAAAAGAAGGATGAATATGGAGCAGAGCTCTTGCTTTGTTCTTCAAAAGGAAACAATCCTTTCCTCATCCTCAAAATATCTGAAGTGCTGTCACTTGGAGTTCCTCCATGGAATTTGAAGCATTTACAGGCTCTGTCTTGTAACTGTCAAAATGCTAAGTGTTCAGGGTCAGTGTCGTTTTACAGATGTGGAATACCTGTTTCTGTTCGTCACTATCCGTTTCTATTATTTTTAAGGTATTGTGAACATTACAGGCTGCAATTTAGGAATATTTTCATTCATGATTCATTATTTTCCCGATTAACTGATTAATCATTTAGCCAGAAAAAGAGAAATGTTCCTTTTTAATTTCCCAGTGCCCAAGGTGACATCTTCAATTTGTTTTGTCAGTCCAACAGTCCACAACACGAATACGTTTGGTTTCCTGAGAGATAAAACAGAAAGAAGAATCTCACTTTTATACCAGCAAATGTCAGAAGTTGAAAAATGTTATCAAACACTGATAGAGTGATTTAAATGATTTAATGTTTCAGATCTACATCACTAAAATATTAGCACTGGTGAAAATGTTATTACAGTCGCAAAATTATTTAATCCATGCATGCATTGGATTAAGCACAGCATATTGAAATTTGAAAGATCTTTTTTTTTCTCAAGTTTTCTTTTAGTGTTAGATTAGTCTTAATTCAAAAGCAAAAACATGGTACACAATTTGTAGTTTTTATTAACAATGTTGTGGAGCAGGAAAATATTATTTTTTGGAGGCGGCAATAACCTGCTGGAAATATACAGCAGTGAGGACATCGTCAGTCATTTTTCATTTTCCTGAGAAAACTATCCTGAGCCTAACTGATGAGTGAGCAGAAGTACTAAACTCTCAGCTCTACCACAGCTCTGCACTGTGTTGAGATTTTATGCTACTGGAAGTTTTTGTTATTGTTACACTCTTTTTATGAAAGTTTCACAGTCAAGTGCCCATGCATTTTTTCCAGAATGCTGCTGAAGTTAAGGGAGTTGAGATGTGTGACTTTAGATAGTTAAGAACTAGCCGTGTGCAGCGTCTGTCTGAAGTCTGATTATTTGTTAGAAAGAAATCATAGACTGAACAGAATGTCTTTGTAAAACTGTCCCCTTTGTTCCACAAAGTTATCTACATCTATCAGCCCAGAAATGAATGCAAATTTTAATGGGAACAGCTATTTCCTGGACTACTTAGATAGTTGGGTAAGAGAGGAGGTTTGACACCTATACAGACACTTAGAATCACTGGCGGCTCTATCTTGAATGACACCCTGTGTTTGTGTGAGCATCCTCTATTAATGCTATAGTTGAAAGTGAGAGGCAAATCTGTTTCGTTCGCCAATTATCTAGCTTTGTTTTTCTTCTTGTCCATTTTCAAGTTTTGTTGGCAATAATAGTTTTTTGTTTTGTCTGTTATAAATTTGTGTTCAGGGATTTACGCTCTGTGTCAATGGCAGTAGTTCTTCCACCTTAAAGTCCCTATGATCACACTGGATGCTGCTTACATGATTGAAGGTGTGATGACAAAAAAGCAGGCAGCACACCAAGAGTGGCATTGGGCCCAAGGCTGAGGATCATCTCCTCATGCTTTAGGGAGGTATGAGGTGAAATCTGCAGATCTGCACCAACAATCTGCACCAACTGGACAGCAAATGAGATGAGGTGTAGATATAAAATTTTGTGGCAGTGAAGGAGTACAGTTGGATAATAAATGCTGAATAAACTTCCTGTGACCTTTACAAACACCACTCTGATTGTCATATGTGCAGAAGTAAAAATAGAGAATACTGTGAATTCTCATATAAAAGTATTCAAATAAGAGTCTCACTTAATAGTCTGGGAGGTGACAGCAGGAACAAATAAAGGCTGATCGTTAATAAAAACACTAAAGGAGGTGGGATTACCTGTAGCATACAACAGCTCTTATAAATTCAGTATCATTAATGCTGTGGAAATGTACATTATCCTGAATTTATCGAAACAACAGGTAAACATGAAGAAAGTTTATAGTCTGCATTCACTGGGGAACATAATTTAGAGAAATTTGCAACGGTGTTGTCAGCCTACTTGTTTTCCACATGTTGCTTGGAGTGTGGGAATCCAGCTACAAAGCAGTGAGAGTAAAAAAAAAGTGTTCCAGCTTCAAAACCAATTACAGATTAATAGACGATCTGCTTCATTTTCCACCTTGTTGTTTGCTTTATATTCCATATGCTATCTCTCACATACATACACTCTCATTTTACACACTTTATAATGTTTTTCTTTTCTGTTAAATACACACTTTCATTTAAAGACATAACAGAGCTGTTTTATTTTAAAGATATGCAGGCAGTGCACTCAAAATTAAAATCATTTATTCAGTATTTTTAGTCTTTATATCAAACAAAGTTGCCTTTGAAATGTGAATTAAATGAAAAATGTGAACAATAAAGCAGGAAAAATAAATAAATAAAATAATAATGTTGTTGTTATTGTTGTTAAATAAATAAAATAATAATGTTGAATCTGCACAACTAATTGCATCTTATTTTAAGTTTAATCACCTTATAAGCAGTAATAATTTATTGATGTTAATTAACCATTGATTACATGATTTTAAGATGTGTGTTTCTGTCTGTCTGCATGCATCGAAACCTTCATTGATCTGAGGGATTGTTCAAATCAGGCTTGGTCCTTTTTTTTCAGGAACACTTAATTTTATAGTATGTACTATACATATAAAGGTAACATTTCTTTAATTAGTCAGTTCCTAATTATTGGTCCACAGTCATTCATCCAGTCGTTGAAGATATTTGTTTTCGGCTGAGTGGTAATAAAAAGTCAGTCTGTTAATGTGCCCTCCTACCATTCTAGACTATGACTCATATCTAAGCCTCACTGCAGAGAGTTATATGTGATGTGAATACTTATCAAGGCAGCAATCCTAAACTTGTTTCTACACTTCAGCCTGGTAGTAACATATCCATCTTTTATGAGTAAATCAGTGGGACAGGAGAACATTAATGTTAGCTTTTGATATGTATATAACCAACTGTGCACAATGCTGCATCGCACCGTGACAACAGACAAGATGCAGATGTGCTGTTTGAGGATATTAACACAAAAATGTTTGACAGTGGTTTAAAAGAAGAACAATCTTTGTACTTGTAAATTGTACGTGCACATAATTGGTTGCATTATAGGATCGTTAATAGAAAATACAATCCTGTGTGTTTCTTGTTTACGAAGAAAACATTTTTATTCTTTTATTTTTTAAGCCTGAAAGTTGCTCTGTTATTGAGTGTGTTTTCAGAAGGGAGGGGGAATTGTAGCTGACCAACTGAAATAACTGTTGTTTGACGTCATGACTTTATTTTTAGAAAGTAATATATGGGTGTGGAAGTGCCTTTTCATGTTAGAATCAAAATACAAACACATAACATATACACACTGATGCACCCATGTGCACACGGGCAGACAATCGTGTGTGTGTGTGTGTGTGTGTGTGTGTGTGTGTGTGTGTGTGTGTGTGTGTGTGTGTGTGTGTGTGTGAGTGTGTGTGTCTGTGTGAGTGTGTGTGCATGTGTGTGCTTATAGTCAGATGAGAGC
Source organism: Dicentrarchus labrax (assembly GCF_905237075.1). Classification (NCBI taxonomy): domain Eukaryota; kingdom Metazoa; phylum Chordata; class Actinopteri; family Moronidae; genus Dicentrarchus; species Dicentrarchus labrax. The sequence goes on along the minus strand of NW_026136719.1, from coordinate 14,800,673 downwards.
TTTTCTCCTAATACCAGGAAAATGCATATTCACACCTGCTGATGAGCTATATTTGTTTGCACACGTACTGGTACGCAGTGACTTAAGGAGGTTACTATGTTCATGTGCATAAGCCATATAGAGACTCATATGAGCCTTACAATCTGGCTACATTTTGAATTGCATCAGACATGGAAGGACTTTATGTTTTTGTCTCTCACCTGTAATATCCTCACAGCGGGTGAAAGTATTAACTGAGATTATCCCGTTGACTGCTGGCTTGTCACTAACTATCTAGATCTCTGAGCTCACATGGACGTGTGCAATCCAACATGCCAAAAAAAGGTAATACCATTCACATCAAGTGTCATCATGTGTGCAGCAAGATATACTAAAATGTATTTCATAATAGGTGAGGTTGGAAAGAAACCTGCAAGGCAGACTGCAGTCTAAATGATGTCTAATATTAAGCAACTTTATTTGTACACTTTTCAAAACAACGATTACAAATTGTTTTAATACACTCAGAAATATGGCAAAACACAGTCAATAGTCATTCACAAAATACACATACACAAAAACAGCATTTCAATTAAAACATTTGCTACTTATTTACTGTTTTCATTTGATGAATTATTTTAACAGTCATAACTTATCCCTTTTAACACCGGTAAATTATATTTCTGCTTGTAATTTAATGATATAACACAAGAACACACATTTAACAGAGATAACTTGTGATTACAGCCAACAAATCAATCTTAATTAACTATAACTTTTTATTTTAAAATAAAACTTTTAACATCTCCTATCTTTTCTTCATCTGGTTCTGGTTGCTTTAACCTGGTTGAGTTAACACCCTTCAGATAATGTTAATGTTATTCAATGAAATGATACAGTTGTAATTTTAATAAATAAAAAGTATTACTTTACCATGTTTTTGTGTCTTATGGAAGTCCTGGACTGTCAATATTAAAATGAAATCAAATTCAATTTTCCATTTGTGTTTTGAATGATGCAAAATAAAATCTGAACTCAAAAGTTCAAGCTAGCAAGGTAGCTCCTCTGATAGAGTGCACTCCCCATGTACACTTACTGTCCTTACTGCAGTGGCCCAGGTTCGATTCCAACCTGCGGCCCTTTACTGCATGTCATCCTCTCTCTCTCTCTCTCTCTCTTCTCTCTCTCTCTCTCTCTCTCTCTCTCTCTCTCTCTCTCTCTCTCTCTGTCTCTCCTTTCCTGTCTATCTTTAGCTGTCCTATTAAATAAAGTCATAAAAGGCTCTAAAAGGTCTAAATGATTTCTATTGCACTTCTTTATCACATTTTGAGACTCAGTTCTCTCTGTAATCCAGTTCTAGATTCATCAAATACCGAGATTCGCTAAGCTGGGAAGCTAACACAGTTTTATTTATTTTTTTATCTTTTGAAAGTCTTCTACTCTTTTTTGTTTATTTGACAAAAAGCTAAAACAAAACTTGGCTAATATCCTCTCTACAAGCCTCGTCTGTCCTCGAGCACAGACCATTTGTAAAGAAAGAAATCCACACCACCATCAATAGTGGACTGTATGATTTTGAGGTCCTGATATGTCCCGTCCTGCTCCCTGGGTTATACATTTCTTTGTTTCATGTCATTCATTCATTGTTTCCTGTTTTATTTTGTTATACTAACCTCACCTCTCATTTCACTTTAGTTCCACACTACCCTGCCTGTGTGATTGTCTCCCTCGCCCTTAGTTTCACCCTCAGCCTTCCCTCTCTACATCCCTCCGTACATCCCTCCCTGCATTTAGTGTGTATGTTCCCTTCTCTCATTGCCAGTTGGTCTTTGTACCCTGTGTCACGAGTTCTCCCAGTGTTTTCTGATCTTTTCCTGAGCCTTCCTGTCCTTCAAGCCTTCAATAAACTGTTTGAGGAGCCACCCTGACATCCAGCACTCACCTTTTGAGGGTACTCACCTGGCCAAATGTGGTAGACAAGGCAATATCAGCTTCCCAGCACCCCATACCCTCAGCTGTCCAGCATCTGGCCCACTCCTGTTCCTGACCCCAGACGGCCGTCCCCTTCGACGTCCTGCCTGATTGTAATTTTAACTGTGACGGGTCTACAAAAGGACCAACAGAGTGCTGAATATTGCTGATTTTGTCACATAAAGTCAGAATTTCCCAGTTAAACTTTCATGTACATCCTAAAAGCAAATTAAACTTGTGTTAATAGTTCTGAATTAAGATCTCTGATAAGTAGATTAAAAAAATCTATTCAATTAAATTCAGTTCAGTTTAAATTAGTTCTCATTTTCATTCTTGATTTGTTATTGAGAACAAGTAAACAATATTCCTGTTTGTGTTCATGTGAAAAACTGCGTTCTTAAAATTGTATATCTGGACTTCACACACAGTTTCAGTTTAACTACGATTCAATAAATTACTGTGCAGTGTGTACTAAACTGTTGGCAGACGTTGCAACAATATTCCTGCTTCATTAATTTATGCATTCGTAAGTGCAATGATAACCTTCTACAGTAGGTGTCCTGATTTAGAAAGTGAAAGAGTTTATATACTCAATATACAGCAAGTTGTGAAATTATTGCTAACTTATAACATTTCACTGTTTCACATTTGTACATCTCTAAAAATGGCTTTAGCGTATTTTGATTTGATAATTGTTTTCAAATTGATAAAAGTAATACGACAGCATTAAATACTAAAAATGTCTGTGCGTTCAAACCACTACATGTTCTTTTAAAGTCTAAAACACAAAATTCTTCCACTGATGTTTGAAGGTTAAAGAAATCTTAAATTAAAGCTTCAATTAAAAAAAAGGAAACAGTAAATATGAATGAATAATTGAATGAATGTGGGTCTGTGTATGCATGTGCATCTATGTGAAATTTCCAGAGAAACTACCAGACAGCTTTTCAGTCAGTAGGGGGAGAAAACACTTCATCCCACTCGCAGTATCAGAGCTCTTGGTCTTCTCTCACTCTCTCTCTGCCTCCTGAGTTTCCCTCCCCCACTGTAGGCAACACCATGAGTCAGAGAATGGCACATTGACATGAGTGGCATGGCCAGCCTCACACGGAGTCAAAGATACAGCCTGGACTTTATTTCGCTGTCCAGATTTTGTGAATATATGTTCTTCTTGAGGAGCCTAAGTCGTAGATTGAACAAACTTTCAGAACACACCGTAACTCAAAACAGATTTATTGTTTGCAAAAGCACAACATGGAAGCTGCCACAGTCTACAATCAGAGCCTTGGGGAATTGGTCAAGGGCACAAAATTGAAAGATTTGAAGGACAGGTGAGTGATGTTAGTTATTATTCTTCCAGTCAATTCTGAGAATCAAACCAGCATCCCTCTCGGTCACAGAACTTACACATTATTTTCTCTACCTTTTCTTTGCATCTGTCGTGAATTTTCAAGTTGTGACATTACATGGATTATTGTTTAACACTGGAGGTGCAATAGAATGAAAATATCTCCTTTCATGAGGGGATTTGTCAGAAAAACTCAGCAGCACAGCGATATTAATCAAAGGTGAGGCTGAGTTGAAAGGTGAAAGTGAGTTTAATTCAGTCACAGCACATGAGCCAAATGTCAATCAAAATACAAAGGAAACACAAGCTATGACAAAACACAACCCTGTCTCCCAGTAGTTACATTCATATAATTTGAAAACCACAAGATATTAATTTATTTTGTTTTAATTTGTTTTCCTACAATATTCACTCATACAATATACTTACAGCACCTACTGGTGAAGTTGCAGATTACAACCATTTGAATATAGCTCAGCCTTGTAAGCATGTAGCAGAAACTATGGTGGACACTCAAAACTCTCAAAAAGCATATAAGACCCTGACTAGAGCCGGTGTTTGGTTAGTCCGTTCTGGGCTACTATAGAAACATGGCGGTTCATTTGTTTGAGTCATTTTTCGAGGTGACAGTGATATTGTTCCATTTGAAACAAAGCTTACAACCAGATTCTGACCATAATACTAACATGTTCTTAACCCCCAGAAAGAGCACTGAAAGTGTCTTGGGAGGTACAAAGGGCAAAGGCTCAGATGCAGCAACTGGCAAAGACAGAGTGTAGGTCAGGTTAGGTCAGGGGCAGGCCAGCATTCAGGCCAAAGACAGTCAGAAAGGGAAAACAGAGGACACGCTTTGCAAGTTGATTAAGTCAGTATTCATATTGGTTTGATGTTTCAGGTTGTGCAAAACATTACAGAAATCTTGACTTCTTTGTCCATTGGTTTACCAGCTAGTCATGCTCAGAACTGATAGTTGTGGTTGTTGTTATGTGATTTTTGTTGATATGTGAGAAGTTTTTGTTACTGTAGGATCGCTGGCTGCCATAGTTACAAGTAAAAGATTGGAGACGTAGAAAATATTCTAAGTTTCTCATCAACATTATACATTTGTTTTTTTGCTAAGACATAAGAATATCGATACCTTTGTCTGTACAGTTAATATTAATCTACTAACAGCAGCTGGTTAGCTTAGCATAAGACTGAAAACAGGGGGAAACAGTGCACAGGGCTCTGTCCAAAGGTAGAAAAAATCTGCTCACCAGTACCTGAAGAGATCAGTAATTTATACAATTTATGTTTAATTTGTTGAATTTGTACAAGAGCCAAAGTGTTTACAAAGTAATAAATCCATAACCCCCATAAAACCCCAATGAGTTGTTTTTACATGTTGGTTTTTGTAAGGGATAAACAAACATGTACAAGGCTTTAATTACTGAGCTTTATAGGTGTTGATAGGCAGATTTTACTTACCTTCACACAGAGCAAGGCTTGCTGTTTTTCCCTGTTTCCAGTCGTAATGCAAAGCTAAGTTAACCAGCTTCTGGCTACAGCTACATATTTGCCATACAGACATGGGAGTGATGATCTAACTCTCAGCAAGAAAACAAACAATGTCGAACAATTACTTGAGAACAGCAGAACAACGCAACACTAGCAGTCATTCAGGTTCATGTTTCTGGCAACCTGGCATATGTAAGAGCAGTATTCATCCCCCAAAACACCAAAACAATCAGCTGAAAGATGTTAAAATACTCTGTAGAGCTGAGGGGAACTGCAGTCAGGTGAAAATTGATCACTATGTGCAAACCACTTTACATTATAGTCATTTGGTCTATTCTTATTATAAAATATATTGATTAGTGCCACTTTAAGGACATTCTGTTGCCACAACTCTCTCTGTAACAAGTTGTTCTTCTAAGAATAAAAGGTCATTTTCTGGACTACAGTGGCTGAAGACTTATTTACACTAAGTTATCATAAAGCATTTGGCAAAATACCACAATAGATTACAAGGAATGCTACAAGGAGAAACATTTTCCCTCCTTTTTTAAAATAATTATATGCTTTAGTATACAGAGTTATGTGCTGTACTGTATATGAGCATGTTTGTGCTAACTGGTTGTTTTGTTAATAAAACTGAAAAATATGTGATATTAATTTTAGCCCTATACAACATGAGTTTGTCTCTAGTGTTTATGTTTGACTTAATTTGTTTTGTGAATACCTGTACAAATTCAATTTTACAAAACATAGCTGTATAAAGTATATAATTCAGCTGAACAGTCAGGTTGATTGGGCTGCAGTAAACTGGGGTTCATGTCAGTGAACCACATACTCAAATCTGAAAATATAACTAAAATGTGAATATTTATGATAGCATGCACAGCAATACATGAAATACAAATGAGGAAGTTGCCGTGTCAAAGCATGATAGATGGGATAAATACAATGGCTGGATGCATCTTAAAACCAATCAGAAAGCAAGGGGCAGACAAGTGGGGGGGGGGGGGGGGGGAGTCACGATTTCTATGTCTGCCTTTGCCATATATTAGGGAGTGCATCTTAAATAACATTGAAGCTATAAATAGAAAAACGTGTAAATGGCATCACCCACAAACACAAACACACAATACAGACATGTTGTGCATTTTACTAGTCTCACTGTTTGAAGTGACTCAAAGTGAATATGTGATTTGTCAATTGATTCTTTTTCTCCCAGGCTATGAATAAAATGCTTTAATTATTGATGTACTGACGTCAGATGTCCGCTTGAATGTTGTATGTGGTGCAGACCTCTTTCTCCGGGCAAGCTACTTCCCCCACCCCGCTCTCAACCCAACAGCACCCCCCTCTACCGCCACCGCCACCACCCCTCCCCCAGCAGACACCCTCATGCTCCCCCTAGCTGAGAATGTTTTACCTGGCATGAATGGAACTTGAACACGTTGCAGGCAGCTTGCAGAGAGGCGACAACCAATTGGAAGGTGTTTAATACAGAAATTAAGTCTTTTTCTCTATATTTGCCACCCCTCCCCTCTATTTACTGCAATCCTCCCCGCTAGAGTCTGTGCCGTGCCATCGGAGCACCGTAACTCTGTACAGCAACTGGTATCTCTAGTAAATTGCATCTCAAAAGAGCTGGGTGTGTGTAGAAACGTACTGGGTTTTAAAGTCAGTTCTGAAAACATGATGTGAAAGTTCTAATTTCTCTCTCAGTTTTTCACAGACATTTTGAAAAGTCAGATACTGACAGTTGTTGATTTTACCAAGATTAAAATGTCTCGTCCATTTCAGAGTTTGCTCCCCTCCAACAAAGCAAGCAAAAGTGCTTGAACTTGTCTAGTTTTTTTTTACACCGACAAAAAGGGAGTTGCAGTATTTATATGCTTTTCTGTTCTGCTCTATACTTTTTTATGTTGAGGAAGCAGTAAGCGGAAGAACACAGGCAGTAACATAAACAAATCAAATACTGCCCCTGAGTTTTGTTAGTTGATGAATTTCAATAAAACCAACCTTATACATAATATTAATAATAAAAAATACATAAAGGGGACTAGGGCTGCAACTAACAATTATTTTTATTATAAAATCATCTGCTGATTATTTTCATGTTCCCAAGATGACGTCTTCAAATGTCATGTTTTTTCTGACCAACTGTCAAAAACCCAAAGATATTTAATTTACCACAATATACTGTACAGTAAAAGCGTCAAATCCACACATTTGAAAAAGCTGAAATCAGACAAGTTTTGCTTTAAAATGACTTTAAACAATTATTAAAATAGTTGCAGATTAGTTTTCTGTCAGTTAATTAACTTATCATTTTAGCTCCACTGCGACCTGAGACATGTCTACATTTATGTTTCAAACAATAAAAGACACAATACTATAGAAGTAACCATTTAAAGATGTCATGTCTACTCCGATAAAAAGACTGTTGTTAAGACTTTTGAGGAATCTATTTATCCTTTTTTTGTGTGTAATATTGCCAATCAGTGCAGGCTGACTGTTCGGAGAGGCCCTGGGGTGAGGTAAGTGATGGAGGTTTATGGTGTACTTTGTGTCTGAGCGGTTGCTCAAAAATATTAAAAGTGTTGTTCTGCTTGTGATGGGTGAATCATCACAGCTCAGATCTGCCAGCCCCGATCCATCACTAACAGTATATCTTGCATTAATGAGCTCCTTATCAGCATAAACCTACACTGCTGAGATACAGAGGCATTTGCTCTCTTAACCTGTGCATGGTTAGGTCTGGAAGATATTAGAGGATGTTGGTCTGTAGCGCTGTTCTCTGTCTAACTACCAGCAAAGGTGTGACTCACTGCGCTTGTACCACCAAACTGTTGTATTGTTTGTACACTAACAATACAAAACTGTCCTTTTCACAATGTCAAGGTATCTAAAACAATAATTTTTCATCCAACAATGACAAACCTTGGGACTCATCTTGTATGTCACGTCTGGGTTTTTTTCAGTATTCTTCTTTTACTATATATAAAAAGACAGAAAGCATTCACCATCATTAGATATAAAACATTTCATGCTTGATGAGTACCCACCCTAAAGTGTGGAGAGAGACAAAGACAGACAGGCATAGCTAGTACTGGCGTATGCCATGGATGTGAAGAGATCCTCTTGAGGAGGCGGAGGGATGGAGGGAGGCAGAGGCACATTGAAGCAGATGCAGAGAAATGTGAGAGGGTGTCAGTGAGACTGGTGATGACGCGCTCATGGCTGCGGAGAGCTGGCGAGGCCGCGGCCCTGGCTCTGACTCACCTCATCCCCACGGGGCCTCCTGGTTGACGTCACTCAGCGTGCGCTGTGGCATTTCTCTGCTTCAACTTCTTTGTAAGCAGCAGCCACACTTGAGCTTTTCTCACATCTGAGAGACTCTGTGCATTTGTCTATGTGTACAGTATCTATCTATCTATCTATCTATCTATCTATCTATCTATCTATCTATCTATCTATCTATCTATCTATCTATCTATCTATCTTTATCTCTATCTATCTTTCTTCCTATCCATGCATCTATCTCTCCCTCTGAACACACTACCAGTTCTTTGTCTGTTGTGCAGTTCTTTGTCTAAGTACCAGTGTCGAGCAAAGGTGTGACTCATTGAGCTTAAACAGAGTAACGCTCTGTACATAATCAATACAATGTTAATGTATCTGATTTAAAGACAAACTTCAGAACACTGATTGTATATCTTACCTTTTTTTCAGCATGTATTTCCCTCTGAACACACAACCAAAGCTTTGTCCACAGTTAGGTGGGGTAAGTGAAAATATAACCACTAACAACATTCATCGAGTTGTGTATTGGTAGTGGAAGTAATTTAAAAATAGACAGTATATTGGCAATACATGAAAATGAAAATAGGATTCCAAAGGTGCAAATAACCATACACACTGTGCAGTACTTTTTTATCGATAATGGTGTGAATAATGGAGTAGTTGTTGCTCAGACCCGGCATCGCCCTAATAGAACAATTACTTTTTAAAAAACAAATGTGCATGCACAAAAAGCAATACACCAAGACACTTGAGCCAGTGATTTCTGGTGACCTAAAATTTTAGAGTTAGATGGTTCTTTATGCTTTTATTCCATGTTCATTGGTAAAGCAAGTGAAAAACCACAAGGGTTTCTACATAAGGGGTGGCTGCACACCTCACTCTGTTCTGCTCACACCTCCTGGATGTACATGAAGTCCTGTTGGCAGGTAAATCACTAAAGTGCAGTCAAGAACAGTTGGAATGTTGCATTTCTCTAGCAGGTTATTAAAGTGGTCTTTATTTCTGATGGTCATAGCAAGACATAAATCCTGCAGTTGAAGAGAAAACCTGTTTGCTGAGGCAAGAGATCCTGGGGTAATGTTTGAATGCTACACAGTTTTCAGCGTAACTGCTTTAGGACAATATTCATATGTCGTGTTTTTTTTTTTGTTTTTTTTACATTGAACATTTCTATAATGAAGATATGATAAATAATAAATTTCTATTTGTCTGTTATTTTATGTAATTCATTTAATTTTGATTAATTTTAATGAATCACTACCAAAACAATCAGTTATCCAGGAATTTAGGTACAGAAAATCTGCTCTGATATAATTTACTGAACACCACATTTGAGTTCTGAATTTGGACACTACGTGAAATGCTATATTACTCTCTGTGTCGTTAATGATATCAAGGGTACAGTCATCTGCATATAGACATTCACAGAGCTGTGTATAAAGACTTTTGCCTTGAAAGGGCTGATAACAGAAAACAGTAAGAAGCAGGTGAGCATAAGAGTATTTGCTGGTACATGTGCTACCATGTTGTACATATTTGTGTTTGTTAAATTTAGCATTAGTGATGCTTAATAATGCAGCACAACTAATGTGCTAATGAAAATTAAAACAATTGAAATGTTGCTGTTAATAATAATTTTATACTTTTGAGTTTTAACATTTAGAACACCAAACTGCTTGAATATATTTAGTTGTGAAAAAGATCACTGCATTTAATTATGACTCTAAAGTTTTTATTTTGGGCAACACAACATTGTTTGTGGGTCTTACAAGGCTTTTAAAACAAGGCAACACTAAGCCAAGGGATCATTGATGTGTCTGGCATAAGAGTGACATGAATATTGCAATGAGCTGTTCTCATCTGTTGCTGCCCAGAAGCTATAGCCCTGAGCAACACTGACCAAAAGGAGGATACACCACTTCCCACCCAGCCCTGCTGCTGAGGAGAAAGTGAGGGTGTGAGTGAGTGGGGTGGAGAGCAGCCAACACAACACTGGCCTGAGTGTAAAGCACTGAAAGACACACACACCCACAGGTCTATTCCTAGTGCCACGCAACCATCCAAAGAAGTTCAAAAGTAAGTCACCTGAATTGTTTGGCCCATCCGTATCAATACAAGCACCATCAATTTGAATGCTTAATAATGATGATTGAGATATCACCGCCAATGATGGTTTACGGATGTGAAGAACGAGTGGTATGGACACTATTAATAGCTATGGCCATGTGTACTTGTGATGCGTAATGATAGTTGTTCTAGTGCTTTAGTCGAACCTCACTGATGTGATACAGTCTGTAAAATTGTGCTTCTCATTGACAGGTCCAAAGAGAGGTAGTGCGAGCACATGTAAGAAAATTAAGTTTGTGCATGTGCGTCCAGTTCCACGATGATTCAGATTTATAAAACACAATCAAGTGTGTGCAAAGCTTTAGGAATCTGACAAAAATAATGTGTATGTATCCATTTCTGTCTTGTGTAAACACAGTTTTAGTCATGAATTTACACAGGGTTTTTTGCATCCAGTCCCAGGTCACAAATAGGTTGCACAATCTAACCCATCCTCTGTGCCTCTATATGTTGAAGGTGTAGGGAGTACACCCAACACAGCAAGTCTCACACACTACCTGTTTGTGGAGAGCTGCAGCAGGATTAGGATCCCACAAGTCCCAGGGGACCCAACACAACTGTTGCAGGAGCAGGATGTATTTACTCTAATGCAAGCAGAGGTGGGCAGTCAACATCATAATCACAGGATGAACGCAGGATGAAATTTCATATAGGCTACAGTATAAAAATAAGAGGTCGGGGCAAACTTTGCAAGTAAATGTCTTCCAGTTAACATGTATTCACCTGAATGTAATCAATAAAAATAGTTTGTGATCAAATTATTTTATATATTGTGTGTAGACAGCTTTAATTCTGTTGACAATAATACTATCACTACAGCCCTGAAGTCTGACAATCGAACATCTTGCCTGTGTCTATTACCACAGAAAACTCCATTAGCTATCAGGGAAACAGGAAAATAATCCATAATGTGTTCATTCAATCTTAGTCAAGCCTACTACCTCAAGTTGGGGCTGTTATTCTGTTTGCTTTTAAAGGCACTTACTAAACCTTGTTTTCATTTCATGTTTAAAGGGGGTTTATTAAATGGTTGAGTCCCGATTAAAAGATTTCTTAAGGCCATGAGGTAGACATTGAGTCACACATGGTTTAGTCAAAATTTTTGTTCAGTTAATCATTGTGAAAGCATCTGCAGGAGAAATGGATGAATATCCTGCGGGAGCGTGCAGTGTTCTGTAATAAAGATGTAATGAAGCCAGGACTGGTATAAAAGTATTTTGCTGTTTTACTGAACTATATAGCGCGGTCCGCACACTGCCTGTGTCTGCAGTGCGTGTGGTGAAACATCTTGCTTTTTATTTCGGCGCCCATGTTAACAGGTTAGAGCAGCCACACTGCCCACCTGAGCCATGCATTTTCACGCACACATCAGCTGAACAGTTCATAATCATATCGACAATATACCAGCAACATATACATCACTACAGCTTCAATGTCTCTCTATATATAGAATATGTCCCAGATATGAAAAAAATATAAATGTATTTTTTATACACCTCCTGTATCTGTTTGAAATTAAAAGGTCTCTCATGTTTCTGTGGATGGCATCCATTCATTTGTTAACAAGGCTTTTATTGTATTATATTTATCAAAGGCAAACTCCGCATAGAAAAATAGGCGTGCAAGCTGCAGCAGTTCAGCAAGGCAGCCGTCAGGCACTGCTCAGGCATCCTATGTGCACAAACAGATAAGATAGATAAATAGAGAGTTTCAGTTATCAAGGTAAGAGTTAAATATATAATCTGAGTTGTGGAAAGCAAGATTGAACAAGACTGTGCTGATTAACGTTAATTTCTGGGTCAAAAACATTTCTTTGGATTTTAAGTTTGCTGTCAGGAGAGAGGAGGGCTAATGTTGTTTCAGGACCATTCAGGAGAATTTCAGTTTTGCCCCATCTTAACAGTAGGAAGAAAGAAGCCATTCAGTCTTTATTGCAGCAAGGCAGCTTTACAAATATACAGATGGGTGTCATCGGCATAAGTAGAAGTAGACTATTTAAAAAGCATAGTATGACTAAGAGAGAGTGTATACAAACTGAATTAAATCAAATAATGTGTTGGCTCATGTTGGACCACATATTGCCTTTGACAAGAGCAGATACATAATAAACAGGAATTTAGGAGTAGGATGATTTAATTATTTAAATGTATCAAAATATGTGTCCCCTTCAACTATTTCTAACAGTTGCTTGGTAACCACCTTTATAAATGCTTTAAAGGTGCACAAAACATAATCATTGAAAGTGGTGTGATTTCAAAACAGCCAGAAGGAACATAGAAAATTATTTGAGCCATGTTGATGCTATGATGAATGACAAAGTGTTTGACTTGACTTAAGCTTTTGACTTTGCTGCGCACATGCAAACACTGTTGAATGCTAACTGCAAATCCAAGTTACACTCAGGTCCTTGGCCATGCAATTCATATGTAATCAGAAAAAACTGATTCTTAAGTTACACCTGTTTGATTTTATTTAAAAGATGAGCAGCAGCAGTTGAAGTTTAACACAAGCATTAAATTCAATGAAGTAAATGTTGCATTGCAACACTCCAAACATAACAACACAAAAGCAGAAATCATTATGTCTTTAAAATGTTGAAGCAGTTTTAATAAAGGTCATGTATTTCAGACAAAAATAAAGAGTTGAACTTTTAGCCATGAAATTTGCACAAAATTAAAAGTTTCCCCCAGCCTCTGCCAGTCCTCTGAAACTGCCCTCCCAAGAAGAATGACAGCACCAGACAGGATCAAAGGTCAGTGATATTGTTGTAGAGCAAAACATCTGCTATTAGCATGTGTTATTTGTTTCCCATTTCCTAACCAAAAACTAGGGTTCACTAACCTTAGTAAAACAATAATTTTAAATCAAACCATAATCTTTTTTAAATCTTACCAACCGTTTTTTTTTTTTTTTTTTTGCCTTACAAAATCTTAACTATAGTGTTGTCACATCATGACACAGATTTATTTTGGAAGGCATGACAGGGGATCAGGAAGTGGTAATAGTCCTTCTAGGGGGAACAAACAACGCCTTTTGTCGTTTAATTTAGAGGATATAAAAACACTTTCCCTCACTTGGATCTCTTAGGAGACTTTTATGAGTGATAAACTTAGATTTTCTGTTGCAATTTGTGTGAGGTTCACTCCTTCTTTTCTCACAAAATGCCTGTACTATACAGTACTGTGCAAGGGCTGATAACAAGAAAACTTTTTTTTTTCAATGAAGACCATTCGAACATTTAAATTTCGTGAGAATTGCTACTGCTTTCGTTTATTTTTGACATTACCCTGATCTACTGCTGTTGGACCTTTGGAAAATATTTGATGATTTGATGAAAAAGTCTGTTAAGTGGACCTTGAGTCATTTTTTTTTTTTGTCAACCTACTTTTCTAAGGTTAATAATAGTAATGTGAAATGACCTCAAGTTAATGAATAACTCATAACATTCAACATTTTACTTGAATGTTTGAGCAGCCATTTGAACAGCTGCTGATGCTCAAATGGCCTGAAATAGGGAACTGAGCTATAAAAAGCAGCACTACAGAACATATTTACAATATTGTGAGTTGCTTGGTCAGAAAAAATTACCAAAAGGACAGAATCACAGTCTCTGATACAGTACAATACGTTAACAAGGCCCTGTGTTTACATTGTGACAGCATAATCCACAAGCCAACAGGGCTCACACTGACAAGATAACCTTAAAACAAGACTAGGAAGGTATCCATTAAAGACTGGAGTGAAGGTGCCCTGTGTTATAGAGTAATTTACACTCACACAAACTCTATCATTTTAACCCCAGGGTGACTGTTCGGTGTGTGACCTCAGTTTCACTGTCATTCTAGAGAGTGGTGCTTCTGTAAGAGCCAAATGGACGACTGCTGGGAATATTGCAGGCTTGTACCCAGACAGGCAATTTTCCCTACGGTGGGATAATGGCAGTAAGTGGGGGGGGTGGTAAGATTTAGTCATATACTGTACACCTACTTGGAGGGTGGTGATTTTATTCTGCTGCCACCATCCAATATATCGCCTCATTGGTGTTGATTACAGGCAGCTCCTGGTTTCTAGGTTTTGCCATCTCACCTCCTACAACCTGATTTGAAGGTAGTTGTTTTTTTCTCCCTCCAGTGTAATTTTATATCTCTCTTATTTTGTTATTTTACCACTATATAGGAAAAATGAGTTGTTTTCCTGGTAAAGCATTCGCAGAACTGCTTTGAAATGAAAGACATTTCGATGACATGTCTTGAAATAAATTTAGGAGAGCACAAAGTAAACCACAGATCATTAACTCCCATTTTCAATGGAGCAAATTCAGAAAGAATATCATGATGACATTATAGATTAAAGTCTTCACCCTTGTTTCTAGCTTTTGGAATCATATTTCTACACATCGATTAAGCTTTCGTCATCATAATCAACAAAACAACAAGATTAATCCAATATGAGGGATAATATTGGATCAGAGTGAATTTATTTTCACGTTTCCCTGCTACTTTTTATTATATCTTGGTATATGTTGAAAAAATTATAAATAATATGTATTTATATGCCAAAATCCTTCTATTTATTCTTTTCCTATATGACTTCAAACAATTTTTTAATGACTTATTCTGCATTTTGGGATGTAGAAGTTATAAAATCTGGATATATTATTTATATAACAAAATCTGATCTCGGGCATTTGCATTTACACCTGGTATTAATAAACATTCAAATTACGATTCAATCTTCATATGCAAATTAGCCAGGCAGAGCTGACGATCTTATCAGCAAACATGGCGCATGAAGGTTAAGTTAAGTGACGTGGGATACTCTCAGGGGACCACTATGACACTGGAAGGTAAGGGTCAGCTGACAGATAGATACAGCTGAAGACATCTGCCTATCTTTAGGCAATAGTTGCTTGCTGATATCGTGAAAGAGGGTAATGTGGCTGTACATTTCCATTCACCTGTTTGTATGCACATTTTCAATTTGCAAGTGGAAAAGTTGGAAATTTGAAAAAAAAAAGGGATAAAAAAAGCAAAAAGTTGGTTTATCAATTAAAACAAAATGTGCACAGGAGACAGATTTAGTAAGTAAATCATGAAGTACGTGAACCGTGGGACCACGTCCTCTGAAGCGTCTTTTCCGCTGGAGAGACAAAGAATGTCAGCAGATAAAAACATCAGATCCGTGTGGTCTGATCTGATGAACCTTCCACAAAATGATAGATGAAAGAAATATAAATGCCATATTTCCCTCATATTTTCCACATGGTTTTGTATTGTATGAGGTTTGACTGATGTTCTTTGTATTACGTCATCTCGAGGCGTCCAACTCCTAATATTTTTCCCAATTCTGTGTTCACACTCGGCTAAGATCCACGTACAATGCAAGCCAGACCACATCTGAGTATGAATACCACATCCAGATGTGCTCCAGCCGATCAAATTGCAGTGTGTATTGCAGGCATTCACACTTTGCATCCAAATATATTTTTCTTATCTAGACCAGGTATCCAGATACTGATTGCATATTAATAACAGTTTTAAATAGGGCCATAAATGTATCAAAGCAAATCCACCTTGTCCCTCCCATCATGTATAACTACAGTAGCCTGCGTTAGCTTGTGTGTCGTAGAAGTTAGCGGTGCAATATCTATTGGAGATGACCATTTCAATGTCAGTTTTTAAAATAGCATGTTTGTACGGAGCCCCCCTGGTGACATTGGATAAAAAAAAATAATCCCCCTTGCCTAACCGCAAGTGACTGAAGTATGTCATTGTAATTCATTCCTATATTAAAATAAGATTAAACTAATTCAAACTTGTCCATGTTAACAATCAACAGTCACTGCATGGAAATGACTGCACGCGTTATTATCTCGTGGCCACACATTACTATCTCGTTGCCACAAGATAATAACGCGTGGCCACGCTTACATTTTTTTTTATCCAGTGTCACCAGGGGGGCTCCGTATGTTTGCAGCGTAAGTTAATAATTTCTTCCTTGTCCTCAGCTTCCAGATATAACAACATGGTCAGAGAAGGTGTGGATGGAGGCGATCAGTCCTCTACAACGCCATCCTTGCTGAGTCACATCCACATTTTAGTGACCAAATCAAATCTGCATATTATTTAATGACATCTTATTCCCTTCCTGCATGCATGTTTGACTCAGAAATATGTGCAACAGCGGTGGTAGAAGATGCATTTCTTTTTACCTTTATGCGACTTCCTTTTGCAATGTTTGTTATATAGCCAGACAGAAATGAACAGGTGTAAAAATGCAATTGGCTGTTATAGAAGCCAAGAAAGCTGGTGTTGTGTCTCCTTCAGCTTGAGACTTTCGAGTAAGTGAGCTGACATCAGGTCAGCCTGTACGCAACCTGACACAGCAAGCGGTACTCTGATAATGGGTTGGACATAACGAAGAGGCTGCAATCAGCTCAAGCTCCAGGATACACTAAACACCTTTGATTTATTTTTGCCAGCTTAAAGGTGATACATTTGGGTAAGCTCTAAAGAGGGTAGGACTTGTAATTAATGTCTTCAATGTCATAGTCCCTTGAACTAAGTTTCAAATTGAAAGTCAGCAAAACGCAGTCGTAGCCCCTGGCTGTGCACTTGCGCTATTATCCAACATGGCTGTCTTCTTTCACAGTTGGATCTTCTTCCCATGAGACCTGCAGGCCCTGCGTCAATCACAAAAATTATTCAAATAGCTTTGACCTCAGTGTTTTTCAGTGAGAAATCTTTTTATAGCAGGCGGAGCAGCAGAGATGGGCGGGGAGTGAGAGTAGGAGGGAGGGAGTAAGATGTGCATAGAATGAGCTTTCTGTGGCTGCCTCAGTCTGTTCTCCAACACTGTGAAACTCATACATTCAGTCTGTCAGAGGGGGAGCCACAGGCTGACGCATGTCTCTCTCCTCATACAGAGAGTTAATGGTCACAGCGCCTGGCTCACTTCTCTCTGCCAAAAATGGAGAAATAACAAAAAGCTACAGTCAGTGCTAGATGGATATCCAGAGGTAGTGCATAGTCATTCATTTTTTGGGGGAGGGAAAGATTGAGTTATTGCTTCATGCTTTAGCCTACAGCACATATTTCTTCTTTTTTTTAAGTTGTCAAATCTTTTGTCTTGTCTTTGCATCTGCTTCAGGTTTTTTATTTTGTCAGTTTGCCGCTGCTCTTCTTGCAGAATTTACTTCCACAAATGCATTTACAGACTGTTCTGAAACCTCAGAGGATTATGTGCAATAATCCAATAATCAAAATAAATAAATATAATATAGTTATATTATTGTTTTGATTATTCATTTAGTCTGTGAGATGTCATAAAATAGTGAAAAAAAGGCTTCAAATGTCTTGTTTTAGATATTCAGTTTACAATGATTCAAGGTACATTTAGGAGGATCTATTTGCAGAGAGGTTAAGGTTATTCATAAATATGTTTGCACCTGAATCACCTGAAAATAAGAAAACAATAACAAATTGGTTTTTTTTTTTGTTACCTTAGAATGACCCTTTTGTATGCCGCTGGTCACCTTCCATGGAGGCTGCCATATTGAACCGCCATGTTTCTACAGTAGGCCTAGACTGCCAGGGGACTTCCCATGATGCACTGAGCTCCTCTTTTCCTCTCCCTCTCATTAGTCATCATCGTTATGGCTGTTTTCATCATTGCCATTATTATTATTGGTCATATTTCTACTATAATAGTTGTTACGGTTGCTATTGTTTTTGCTGTGCATCTCTGTGTCTATCTTTCTCTCTCCACACCCTCCCACCCTCCTCTACCTCATCTGTCCCTCTATCTCTCTTTCTAACCTCAGTCGGACGAGGCAGACTGCCGCCCACCTAGAGCTGCTCAAAGTTTCAGCCTGTTAAAGGAAGTTTTTCCTTGCCACTGTTGACCAAGTGCTTGCTCATGGTGGGAATTGTCGGGTCTCTGTAAATAATTCTATAAAGAGTACAGTCTAGACCTGCTTTAAAAAGAGTCCTGAGGAAAACTTCTGCTCTGATTTATACAAATAAAATTGAATTGAATTGAAATGCTATAGCCCAGAACAGACAAAAGGAAGGGGAGGGTGAAGTGAGGGAGGTGCACTCTGCAACTACATGCCTTGCTAGATGCCACTAAATCCTACACACTGGACCTGGAAAAGCAGATAATGTTTGTTTGTGGATTGATAGATTATCCAAATAGTTGCAGATTATTATTCCAAATGCTTACTGCCAACCTTTTCTCATTATATACAGATATTTCTTTACATCCATGCAAGTCAAGGTCTTGCTTTATAATAGCCCACACTGTCCACATACATCTGAAAAAATATAAAAAATATAGAAATATTCAACACAGAGCAATAACCCTTATGCAAGACTTCTTATTATAATAATAATTAATGAGGGCAAGATGTGAAGACCTGTTTAATTACTTCTAATGACTGAATACATTTACATTCCCTAAAAGGTCTCATTTTTTCCACCACATAGTCGCAAGAGCAGTGCAGATGCTCCCAGATTTTAGACTGGAAAAGACTGGAAATCTTTCAGTATTTGGCCCAATCTAATCTAATCTTTTTTCTGATAAATTGCTTGCTATGTAAAATGTCCAATAATGACATATTCCAATTTCAAATCCACAGAAGTGATGTTATACTTTCTGATAAACAGTTGATTTATGAAGTTTTCATATTTGAGAAGCTTTAGAAAATGTCTGATATTAGATTCATTACTTGGATTTTGAATTGACTATCAAACTTGTTTATGGTCTCTTTTTTTTTAGCACTACTACAAACTAAGTTTATGTGCAAGTGATCTCATAATTTCCCTTGGTTAACCTTTCTCCTCACCTCGTGTTGCCTCTTTTAATTCAAGTTGTTCAGTACGAATGATAATCAGTGAGATTCAATTGTTGACTTCAGTGCTATGATAAAAGCAACTTTTGTTTCTTATAGATTTAGAAAAGACAACTTGGATATTTAGTCTCTTGATATTCATCTGTTTACCTGACATATAGTGCTGCCAGTAAAAACTATTTCCATTTACATTATTGATTAATCTGATGATTATTTTCTCGATTTAATCGCTTGAACTACAAAATGTCATAAAATAGTGAAAAATGCCTGTTACCATCTCCTGGTTGATGTTTTCAAATAGCCTGTTTAATCTAATCAACATTAAAAAAAAAACAAAAAAAACAACAACATCTGATTACTATCAAATAAGAAAGAAATATAAAACATTCTCACAATTGAGAAGCTGGAAGCTACAAAAAAACATTTTTTCTTGAAAAATGACATAAACAGTGTTCCTCAAACTTCCTCCATACACCTTACCGTAACTAATCACGGACATAAGCTTGTGCTACATGGATAAACGTGAGTATGTAACAGGCTGATATTGAAACACAAATATTACAGAAAATTCTAATGTTTCAGTGACGTCATAGTTTAAGTGTTTCCTTGTATTTTGATACTATTATGTGTTTTTTTAATTCATTTAAAAAAATAAAAATAAATACGTAATATAGAAAGATTCCTCCGTGTACCACCAGTGACTTAAACAATTAATCAACCATCAAAGTAGTTACTGATTAGACTACTAACATACAGTACTACTACCAGGTGTGACCCAAAAGATCGTCTGACACAAAACAACAAATTCCAGTGAGATTCAGTGTCAGCAACCTATTTCATTGGTATTTTGTTTACCTTGTATTTAACTACATTTGACGATGGAATTTTTTGTTTTCTATAATCCTTTTCGAATCTGGCTTGTATTCTGTCATGGCCACACTTCTGTTATCCACATCTCCTTCACATGGATGAGTAAGGACACCTCAATGCTTGGATTTCATAAGACTAATCGAATTCAGTGCTCACATACCAAGAATTATTGGAGGTCTTTTGAAACTGTCATGTAATGGAGAAAGGATAGCATCAGCAACACTGACAAGTGCACTGAGTTCTGCCTTTATTGTACAGATTTTAGAGTCCAGCTAATATTATGCCAGTGTCAAGGTTTATAAGTGCTTGGTAAATTCAGTAGTTCATCCTATATTTTGTATGTAAGATGTTAGTGACTAAAGCTGTTCAATGTAGAGGAGGAAAGAGTGTAACATTTCTCTTTGAAATGTAGTAAGAGTGTTAAGTATGATATTGAAATATTCATATAAGTCTAAGTACCTTATATTTGTTCTTACTTGACTAAATATACTTTTATTTTTCAAAGAATTGTGCTGGACGTTGAAATGCGACAGCAACATCACATATTGTCATGTTGTCCACCCCTGGTTACACTCATTCATAAAGCAATTTGTGAGATTGTGAATGAGTCTTCAACCCAACACCCTGCGCTGACATACTGAGCATACACTAGTAAACTGGATTCATCAATAAAGCACCATTGTTGTATATTCTTCAGTTGAAACAATGAAAGCTAACAGTGACATAAAGATCGGGTTTTGTATGTTCAGCCCTGTACCGAGTGAAGACATTCATCCTTTGCCGGCAGGTTTGTTTGCAGCAGGTTAGATGATGCTCAGTGTGTCTGCCTGCAGTTTCAGAGACGTGATTCAACTACAGTAGCTATTAGATATGTACCTGGTAGTCAATCTATGGATTGATCCAAGTCTACAATAATAGCATCGTCTTACAGTATATTTACTGTTACTGTTTCCATGGTGATTGAGAATTTGCAGTCGTAGAAAACAATTTATAATCACTGATGTTCCTGCGTTATTATCTTCTCCTGCATCTGGCAACAAGCATCAGTTGTGTTTTATATACTGAGAACACAAAATATATTTTTTAAACCATCAGGAAGACAAAGTTAAAGTGTGTGTGAGTATATAAACATTAATAAATAATAATAAACATTTATGAGGTAATTATTTTATCAAATATTTCTATGAAATTGGAAATTTATCAGTGTAATCGAATCAGTGCGTGGGTGGGTGTGATGAGTATGATGTTTCCATAATCCGTAGATGCTCTGAAGATTTAATGTTCAATAGATTATAATAATGGACGAGTGTGCACGAATTAGTGACAGCTAGCAGTTTATCTGCAGATAACAACTTCCTTGCTTCACCCTCCCCTTCCAACCGCAAAAGGATAAACTATGGTGGCCACAGAACATAAAAAACACTCCCATCTAGAGCCAGTGTCTGGTTTGTCCCTTCTGGGCTTCTGTAGAAACATGGCAGTTCAACTCCATGGAAGGCAACCCATGGCATCTGAACATAAACGGCTCATTCACCAACAGGAAGACATGACGTTCTGCATACAGGGTAAAGCGGTAGCTGTACAAAAGATCATTAAAAGGACCAGTATGTAGGATTTAGCAGCATATGACGGTGAAGTAGAAGATAGCAACTAACTGAACACCACTCACGTCTGTGTTTGACGACTTGGGAATAAAAAACGGGTCGTGAAGTGTGTAGGAGAAACTACAAAACTTGCAAAAAATGTGAAAGGCCCTTTCCACAGCCAGTGTTTGGTTTGTTCGTTCTGGGCTACTGTAGAAACATGGCGGACTTCACGGAAGGCGACCCGCTGCATCTGTAGATAAAAACGTTTTATTCTAAGGTAACAAAAAAAGGTTTTTATACTCTAATGAAAACATACTCATGGATATAGATCCTGCCAAATGTTACACACTTTAAAAATGTTGAGACTAAACCTCGACACAGAATACAGTTTAAAGAATATGCTTCAAAAATTGGGCATCTCTCCCATGTTTCTTTTATCTTTTCTATTTATATGAACACTGTCACGCATCAGAGTTAAATGAAGTCGTGAGTATAATTTTCTTACCCACATTTACCTCCTGATACATAGTTAACAGTGTGATTCAGTAAAGATCTCGTGGCAATAAAATAGAAGCAAAGTATCCATCATGACATATTCCGTCAACATGTTTCCACTGATGTCAAAAGGGAGGGACATTCAAACTCACGATATGTCATCATTTCATATTAGACTAAAAGCAGCATGTAACTTTAGACACAGTTAAATGTTACTTGAGCCATTTAGTTTCCAAGGTAACGAGAAGGGTATATTTAGAGTGTACTAAACTGAGACAGAAGAAAAAAGTGTTAATAATCTTGATGGAGCAATTCATCAAACACAAGTCAAATAGTAAAGATCAAAACACCTCATCTGCTTACAGTTGAAGGTGAGAGAATGCTCAAGAACAACCGCCCAGCTCATTCAGCACCACTTCTGACACTTGCGTCATTCAGTATTTAGTGGCATCACTGATTCACATGGTACAGTAGAGGTTTCACTTGAGCTACTCATCAAGGGAGGTTCAGGAGAAATACAGACGTCAATGGGAAAAGGTGTTTTTTTGTTAAATATGTTGAGCTATTCAGCTGCAATAACCACCCATGCAAGAATGTTAAATATATTAAAATAGCACACAGTGATCTTCTCTGTAGGCAGGCTTTTTCTTCATTGAAATTCACAAATGATGTGTATTAAAAGAGTATTGTATCAGATCATTACAGGGCCGTATCAAACCAAAAGTTAGATACATTAACTGAATTCTGAGAATCAACATAGTTTATAATACAAAAAGCAAACAACACAGAGGTCACATACTTTTATTTGGGTATAAAAAGTTTCCTCCACAATTATTTTGTTTTACGTAACACCTCAAACATTAACCAGCTTTCATAGTTGTGGCTCTCACTTGAGTTTGGACAGGTTTTATAGCGCTAAGACAAGGTGAGAGAAAGACAGACTGCTCAATTCAATAAGATGTTATCTTCTGGAAGCCCAACTTAAATGTAATTATATTAATTAATTATATTTAACTAGGGTTGCAGTCATTAAGTAAATGAGTATTGTACCTGTGTGTTACCGACCGAGCCTTCTCCTTTAAGGTGGAGTGTTACGAGCTAGTTAGCTATCTAGCTGCTACGAATCAGGTTAAAGACAATTAAAATAGTCTAAATTGGCTTTTCACAGTAAAGCACTAAAGTCCACATACTGTGCTAGGATAGTTTTTTTGTTTGTTTGTTGTTTCAGCTTGAAATTATATCAAACTTTGGACACTTTTCTCTGGACTGCAGTTTTTAAAACTTTCTGTGCTTAAAAAAACCCTCATTATTGACATTTAGAAACAGTGTCTATAGGAGAGTAATCTAGGAGCAAAGGTCTACTTTCTAGCTTTCGGAGCTGTCAACCACATCTTACAGCCTGCATATTATATACTGCATGAGTGATATTCACCAGTTATTTTTTATCAACTGCCAAGGAAAAATAAATATATAAATCTGAGTTCTTACTAGTGGCCATATTGTGAGATTCATTCTGTCCCTTACCCATAGTTCACACATCACTGTGCAGTGCCCTAACCAACCAGTAGGAGTCACTAATGCGGCATTAATAATGACAACCCTCACTGGCTTCCCACCAGGAAACATGGCCAATTATGTTCTTTGGAACACAGAGCCAGAGGTACCAGGATTAAACTCCAGCTCTCTGCTGAGGTGGGCTTAAGCTAGAGAAGGTTAAAAAAAATGTTTTTCTCTGTATCGACGTACAAACAGTCAAGATAAAAAAGAGCAGGTAGAACACAGGAGAGTCTTATTATTTACTTGTATCTACCTCCTTTGGTTAACTTGCTTTAAGTATCAATTGTAAAAAGTTACTTTGGTTGTAAAAAAGCTCAAACATTTCTCATCTCATAATTATTCTGTCAGTCTGAGCACTGCCCTAAGTTTAGCGGAGCGTCCACGAGGATTCTCTTTTACTTCGTCCTTTTCTGGGACGATCACTTTTCTCTTCAGAGGAAGCCAATGAACACTTCCACCCTTTCTTTTTCCATCCCTCCTGGTGCTTTGTTTCCTTGGGCTGAAGTGATACTGATCTAGATTAGACAAGTCATCTCCCTGGAGGAAACGTTTGACCAGTCTGTCTTCCAACGAATGAAAGGTGATTACGCAGAGACGTCCTCCAGGTCTCAGTGCTGCCTGGGCAGCGCGCAGGCCTGCATGTAGTTCGTTCAGCTCGTCATTCACAAAAACACGCAGAGCTTGGAAAGTCTTAGTGGCCACGTGTGCAGGTCGCTGGAGGCGGTCTTTACGTGCGTAGAGGACAGCTGCAGGAAATGATCCTAGAGACAAAGAAATGGTCAGAGTAAGTCAGTGCACTACAACATATTGTTCTCAGGCTTAATGCAAACAGAAAAAAATGCTGAAGAAGAAAGATTCACTGATTACATTTGATTAACTGACTAATCGATCGACAGAAAGTTATTCAGCAACTATTTTGAGAATTGATGAATCATTTCAGCAAATTTTCAAGAAAAAAGTCAAACATTTAATGGTAACTTTGTCTTATGTGACCTGATCTTTGTAGCTTGGACTGTTGGTCTGAAAAAACAAACTCACCTTAAGCCTGGAGTATCTGACTAACTCAGGAGGATCCTCAGTAAATACTGTGTTCATACATTGCAAAAAATCACTGTATTCTTCTAAAGGACAAGAGACAGAGTGAAGGAGACCATCTGTTTCAAGCTTAAACAACCACACATAAACAAAATGGAGAGCTACTACGCCACCAACCTACACCTTGATTCTTGTGACTCTATAGACTCATGTGAACTAATGACTCATATACGACCTACACAATCCACAGGTGCTACCCATGTGTGAATAACACAAAAGAGGGTGAAATGCCTGGGATCTCCAATGGTCAAGAAAATAAAGGAAGCCTCCTAAATAATAACAATTTCCAGGAATAAAATAAATCCAGTTGCCTTGACTTCTAGATATGCCATCTAATGGTTAAGTGAGAATCATCAAACATAGTAGGAAAGGGGAGGGGGGTCATTCAATTAACTTAAAAGAAAACAAGATGTAGCACATAAAAAGCTTATTGAAAAATGTATACAAGCCATTGAAACCAGTGGAGAGAGAGCTGCAGCAGGACTGAGTGGCAGGTCCATCAGAGTCTCCGTGCGGAGCAGATGGAGGGTGGAGATGGTGTTGATATGGATGATGTGTCACCAAAATACCGAGGTAAATGCAGCCAAATGCTTCTCATGATCTCTCAGTTCACTGAATGCCAAGTTCAAGTTAAGTCTTACTGAGCACAAAAAATGATTACTCCCTATGCCCTGATTACTGTAAAAAGTGTTTTTTTTTTTGTAGTTATCGCTCTCTGGACGGTGCACTCAGTCTTGACCTGCTTTCAGTGAAATAAAGGGTGATTTATGCCTCTCTACCCCCACAAAAACCTTCTTCTTTAATACTCCTCAACAATTTGCACCTGACTTTTAGAAGCGGAGAATGTTCCTTCACTTATTTGAGCGATCTTCCCTCAAAATACTTGTGCAATCAGAAGGAATCTGAAAGATAACGTTTCAGATTGGAAGCTGGGAAAACATTGGCTTCAGTTGCTTTAGTTTTGAAGGTCCAGCTTGACCAGCTCATAACTACCACACAGAAGACTAAAGAACAATTAGACACTTATTTAGACCTAAAGAGAAACTGCAATAAATAGAGAAGTGAGTGATGTGGCATTTCTCTCCTCCTGCACTAAACAGCCCAAGGTGTGACTCACACTGAAATCAATACAATGCCTGCACAGCAAGGACCAGCCCTGGTCTGGCCTCACCAAGCCATATGCTCTCTCTCTAATTCATCTTTCAAAGGTCCTACGGACAGATCCATGGGGGAAAGAAGAGATTAAGATGTGTTCATAAAGGGGACATCAGGTAGTTAACAAGGAACCACAACATTACGAATGTATTACATAGGACAACATACTGAATTAGAACCACAAACCTGTCCCTCTACTCTACCTTTGTGTTATGTCTTTCCATATTTGATGTTTGTAGCGGGTATCAACAAAGGCGAAAATAAAAAATACATTTCACAGTAAGTTGTTTGGAGATCAACAGTGTTTGATGCTTTGGTTTTACTGGACAAACAAAAAGCTGAATAAATGCTACGGAGGAACATGGACACAACTGTAGCACAGCAGACGAGATCAGTTTGAGCCAGACAGAAACACTGGACTGCTGAGAATGAAGTCGGCATCACCACAAATCAGGAATTTATCAAACAAGTGCTATGTCACCGCAGAAAGTTGCACAGTGGAATTCTTCACTTCCTCGTAAAATAGGTTGTGCTGCAAGCTGGAAGAGTGAATATTTCTAGCTTCTGTAACTAGTAATATGATCTAACTCAAGATGCGCTGGTGCAAGCCAACCACAATAGCCCAGTGGGCCGGCTAGCTCGGTTGTTAACTGTGCAATAATTAAAGTTTGTTAAAAAAATATGTACCATCGAATCCTGTCCCATGATTGACTGCAAACCACACCGCTTTGGTAAAGCAGTTTATACTCCAACAGGTTTATTAATTAAATTAAATGATTAGTTAGTATAACTAACACGATAGCTTCCTCCGTTTTGGACTTTTGTTCCCTCAAAGATCAGCACTGCACCGTCAAGCCAGTTTCAAAATTCACCAAGTGACAACATTTACTGTATATTTATCAAACATTTTTGCCAAGAATCTATAAAACATTAACTGTGGAGAAACCTTGGTTAACACAGTTCTTTTATTACAATTTTGTGGAACTCTGCAGTAATTTGAGTTGTTCTAAATTCATTCAACCTTTATTCACTTCTCGGGAATACACTGAGGGCTGAACCCTCATTTTCAATGACGCCGAGATTACATCCGGCTACAAAAACAGAAATAAAATAATATAATCAAATATAAACAAAAATAAAAAAAGAAGATACCGTAGTCACAAACATAAACATCAGTTAAAAAAAAAGATTCCTAATTAAAACTGTTAGATGCAAAATCATTAAGGTTAATACGCATATTTCTAAAATCCCCCAATGTTATCAGGGACTTAATATTTATTTAAAGTTCGTTGTGTAATATAAAAGCAGTCTTTCAGAGTCCTGAGTTAACACGGGGAACATGAAGGGTTATCCAGTCCTGAGAGCGGGTATGATTCTACCTTGAGGTCTAATAGTGAAGTAATAGTGAAAATGCATTTTAAATTGGCAGTGATAGCATATATGCTAATGTTGATCACCAAGTACCAATTTAAGTAGATCACCACACATACAGTTGTTGCTCTGGGTGGAAATTAACGTTAAACAGCTTGTTGTTCCTGTCCTTCCTCCTGGCTACTCAAAACACACACACACACACACACACACACACACACACACACACACACACACACACACACACACACACACACACACACACACACACACACACACACACACACACACACACACACACACACAGTTAAATACAAGATGTTTATGTAATTTATCATTATGAATGCATTTGGTTCTGTAATATAGTTTGAGCAGATGCTTTCTTGCTTGATTCCTACTGTCAGTGTTCAGCAAAGTAAACAAACTTTCCATTAAGTTACATGTCGGGTTGATTTGGCGAAGCTGCTCTGCTGAATTTTGAATCTTGATTCTATTAGCACTTAAAAGAAAACCACCCAGAGGCCAGACACATAAAACTGTTTGTAAAGCAATGCAATGGTTCTGTTTGAGGACTCTAAATCAGTCATGAAACATGTGGCACATGCACAACGAGACCACTACGCACTGCTGTGGCTATATGTAGAACCGTTATTATCATCAGTTTATCACTTCTATTTGTAAAGCATCCCGCATTGATATCTCACTCATTATTGTTAAACGTCAGAAAGCGTATTAATGATCTATAGAGCTGATACTGAACCAGACTTTACAAAAGGGCCTCACATTACATAAAAGGAGAACATTAAAAGAACATTAAAACATGCAAATGTAGATTAAAGCACGCAAAAGGAAACAATGGTAACAAGCATTTGCTTTGCAAGTGTAATACACACACATCCACCACATCAAACTTCACAGCCTTTCCTCCAACAATTCAACATAAACATCACAATGCCTCCTTGTGTTGGCAATAAACGCTGGCACTGGATGCATATCGTGCAATGTACAATCATCCAATGTAAACGTTAACCTTCTTGGGACATTGGGCTCGTGTTTACAACATACTGGATAATCAGTTGAAGAACAACTGTGCCAAACTGATCTGTAGATTTTGTATGTATCCCCAACTAAAGGAGCTGTTGAAAATCTACAGATAAAGGAAGGTTTGGAATAAATGTATCAAATGTAATGCCTAGAAGACAGATCTTTTACATATATGATGGATAAATCAGCCTGAACCTCTTGAAATGACCCTCGTCTCATGTCACGTGTTTCTGAGAAAATGATGTTTAATTATTAGATTCTGTCTCTCCCTTAACATCACCATCCCATCACCAGTTCCACATTTATATGACTTTCCGATCACTCCAAGATGAAGAGTATCCCTGGTGTGAAGTGCTTGAGCTGAACACACTGTCACAGCCAAGTCAGATTTTACCACTGTGTGTGTGGGAAATGGCGCGTGCATGGTTTTTGTGGGTATGCATCATTTCCATTTGGCCCCAGGTGTGTGTACAACTCAAACGCTTAGCTCTTTCACACAACCATTCTGTATAAGACTAAATGTAGTATCAAATAATTAGTCTCATAAAACTATTTAAGTAATTGTTATTTTCATCTAGAAGATTCTGCATTTTGAATAAATACTAATGTGCAATGTGTACTCACCTGAAGTGTGAGTTGTATATGATGTCTCAATGCCACCAGGTCCCTAAAGCCCCCCACCCCCCAACACCACCACCACTCACACAGACACACGTAAGCTCTTGTCATTTCTCCTGTGACAGTAAATTTGGTCATAGAGCCCCCCCTGGAACTTTCTTAAACCAAGACCTCTCTGTTTTTTTCCCGAATAAACATTGGTGGTGACTTGCTTTGCTCTTCAAAAGAGATTAAACAGCTGCTCTTACTCACACCTGTTCTCCCAGGGTGACACTGACGCACATACTGCTCTGTGCAATAACTATTGAAACGACATCTCACTCATTCAGCAGCTCAAACCTGGAGGCATACAGCTAAAAAAAACAACTAAAAAAACAATCAATGAAGACAAACAATCTAATCCTGGCTTTATGCACAAGTGTGTCATGTGTGAGCATATGTGGGTGTTTGCATTTGTGTCAGGTGTGTGTGCATATTTGTGAGCAGAGAAACGGGGGAAATGGGGGGGGGGGATATAGCAAATAAAGCAATGTGGAAAGAAAAAGACGGGCAACTGTATGTAAGATACTGTTTGTTTTCAAGGCATTAGCCACATTCTGTTCCAGCAACCTCCAGCTCTATCTTTGTCTCAACTTTATCTCTCAAAGGAAGGTGTAGAAGAAAGGCACCCAAAACAGAAGCAAGAGAGAGGATGATGACTGAGGTCACGGTCCACGTAATTTTCTGAGACAAATATGTCCTACTGGGAGGCAGCCTTAATAACTTTACTAGTGTTTTATTTTCCCTTACAGCCTCTAGAATGCTGCGGGGAATTAATCAGGATAGTGTCGAGCTACCTGCCACCACGCTGGCCAGCTGCTGCGTCCGAGTGATGGGGTTGACACGGCGTGCCTCCACAATGGCTGAAGCTATTTTCCTGGCGTGTCTTTCTTCCCCATATGCAGTGAGGATGGATGCAAGAGCCTGTTGATCTAGGGTATTCACAACGTCAGCAGCGCAGGGCATGTCGGGGTACCTACGCACAAAGAGAAGCCAAATTAAGCAGCTTGACGTCACGTCCTTGCTGACAGTGGCGAATCCTGACAACTCTGAGATACAGCTGAAAACCTTTATGGCTCATGAAAGGAATGGTTGTGAGAGAATGAAAAGCAACGAGCAGCTTGTGTAATACCTTATAATCAGGTTATCTTAGATGGTTGTTTTGCAAGTATATATACATATATATATATAAAACACACAAACACACACACATATATATATATATACACACACACACACACACACACACACACACACACACACATATCACTCAGTACTTTACATACACACAGAACTAAAACAAATTTTTGGGGATTTTTGATGAGAATCCATTAAAAATGGCATTATAGAATTGTGACTGAGATATGCACTGACTCTAAGGAAAACATTTTACTAAGGCTGCCCCCTAAAAGTCGAGAGACTCACTTTTTGTTGGATAGTTGCAGAAAAACAAAATAACAGTATAAAACTCTGTTTGGGAGCTGCACCTTTTCACAAGGATCAAAGTATCAGGGGATTGTTGCAACACAGAGTTTTTCTCTTTTAACGGCTCGTTCGAATAGGCCGGATGAGCAGCGCGTGGTGTTTACGGCACAAGACGGCTACGTCTGGCACACGCGCTGTGTTTACACAAAGAGTGTGTCAGTTGCTTCCACATACACTCTGGGGATGAAAGTAACTGTTAGCGTTGTACATCATCCAGTCCACCAGTATTTGTTTTAATGAAGTTGTAAGTTATTTATTCCGTGTTGTGAACAATGAGACTTGTAAGGTGTTATAATAATATATTTAAGTGTTCAGTGTCCTTGCTGGTTGTTCTTACACATTCAGAATCATTACTGCTTTATTTGTTATCATTTAACAGGTGGCTGTTAAAATATATATATTGAAATAAATTAATATCATAAATGTACCACGATCGATTATTGGCTATATCTAACAACTACTAGTCGACAAGGAAAATCTTAAGTTGGGGGCAGCCCTACATTTTACAGTTGAAAACCAAACTTGTCAGTGCTCTCTGGTGGACAAACTTGTTACTTTGACATTACTACTCCCATCATTATTTATTAAGAAAATGAAGCTGAGTGTTTTTTATGTACAGTTTTGTTAATACTGCATTATTAATCAAATTGAGATCCATTAGCCTTCCACAAATACTTGATGTGGTAAATCTCCTACCTCTCTCCATCCATTCTCATATCCAAAGGCCCATCCTTGCTGAGGGAGAAGCCTCTCTCTGCCTGATCCATCTGCATGGAGGAGCAGCCAGCATCCAACAGGACAGCATCAATGCTGCCTGGCTTAATGTTTATGTTAGACAGCAGGGCTTCAAGCTCACTGAATCGGCCAAGCAATGGTTTCACACGACCACTGAAAAAAGGATGGAGGGAAAGGAAAGGAATAAATTAAGACATTTGGCCTTGTGTAGATGGAATTGGAGAAGGAATGGTATGTTACATTATTTTGCTTACATCCTGTATTTTCAAAAGTACAGGAACATTTCATTGTCATTCAGCTCTTTGACAAGAAGAACAAGGTATGAAACTAATAATAAAAAAAATAAAAAAGCATCACTTGTGTGTGTATGAGCTAGATTTTTTCAGTTTATCAGAGACCAAATTGTCAGACAACAGGATAAAAAAAAAAGACTGCATGAAGATACGTATTTAAAGAAATGTGTGGATGGAGTAGCCCGATCCAAAATCTTTTATAGTATGTGACCTGATCAGACTGTTAAGATACAGTGTATTTTCTCTTTAAATAAATTAAAAAATATATATATGTTAAAATAAAGCTTATGTTGCATGACTTGATAAACAAGAGAGAAGACAGTGTACAGTTCATGACATCAATGCTTGGGGGTCAGACTAGTAGATTACTGTGTCATCAGCATAAAGAAGATATAAAATGTTTACATAGGCAGAGTCATGTAAAGCAGGAAGAGTAGTGTAGCCCGACTATGCTTTTCTGGGGTATGCGAATATCAAAAACAGAGGAGAAAGAGGTTAAATGGCAAGTTGTTACCACCTGGGGTCTGTTAAATAAATAAATAAATAAGGACAATCTTTAAACTTGAAGGGGAAAATCTAAGCGTGTGCCATTTATCAAGTATAAAGTCATTATTCAGTGTCAATTGCCTTGCGAAAACCAGAAAAGGAGGTGCGTATTTGTTCAGTAAGAAATATATACAGCTGACATAGAAAACTACACTGAAATCCATTCCATCTGTTCATTTACTTGATTATTAAGTTTATTTGTGTTTTACCTTCGGTTTAACTGGTAGAATAAAAAATAAAACATAAAATAAAACTGGAAGCCAAGAATATTATTTTATATTATATATTATAAAAACAAGAACAATTCACTGTTCAAGTCCACATTTTCTAAATCTCCATCTAGTGAGTTATTCACTACTGAATGGTAGTTTGTTAAAATTATCAATAAGAAATGTGTGCATAAAACTCTCATAGAAAATGAAAGGGAGTTGGCAGATTCACCCATCTTGCAGCTTTCTGTTTGTTTCTGCCCTCAGTAACTCACATTCACACCTGAAAATTGCTCGGTACAACCACAGTCTGATCACCACTGAGCAGCTCCACTGGAGCAGTTTGGGGGTTAGGAGTTGTGCTCAAGGGCACTTTAGTCTGTGCCACCACTAAGGGAATGAGGGAGCAGCACTTTCGCTAACCACAACTGCTACTGAATGTGAATGGTAAGTGCAGCCTTCAATTTATGGGAAATACTGACCGTTTTCCATATTTTATGTTTACAGCATCATACCTGCATTGTACAGAAACAACATCCACATTCAACATCAGGCAGGTCAAGGTTATTTTAAGCAGGTTGGTCAGGAAACCATTTGAGATATATGATTGAATGGAGACCTGCGATAGCTTGAGCAGCTTTCCAGTCAACCTTTGAAAACCCAATGAAGTATTTCCTTGGAAGCAGACTAACTGTCTTAGCGAGCATATTGAGATCCTTCCTTGTCACCGACAGAGCAAGACCATGTGTACTCAGTCACTTCCTCATGCACGAGTGGTGAGATCCTCCAGCCACATTCATGCATTTTTCATTTGACCTTTTAACATTGTGTGAACAAAGATGATGGCAGAAGAGAGCAACAGGAGTTAGCATCTACACATACAATAGCAAAAGGTCTTCTGCAGCCTTCTTCACCCATCTGGTTCCCAAATATGAAAACAGGTTTCTCGTGAAGTTGTTACTCTTCATTTCTAAATAACAAATAATTAATTTTTGTATATTGCAGACCCACTGTACAAGCCAAGCTGTGTAATCAGTATATTAACAGAGGTTAACATGCATTTTTAATAGGTAATATGGTTTAAGATCTCAATATGGGACCACAAAAATGCAACTCCTGCTCTGGTCATCATGACCTCAGGTGAGGGAGACGTGACTGCTGATATGAATATTTTCTGAAACCACGTCTTATCGTACTTGAGGCTAGATGACTCAGAACAAAAATACTGCTGCCATTGGTATCCTTTGTCATTCATTTTAGTCATTCACTCATTTAATGGCATGTATTTTAAGTTTGCCTACTGGTAAAATGTGCATTAATATTGAATAAAATAAGCATAAAGAAGCATTTTCTCTAGCCAGTCATTCACGTCTAGCCATTTATCAATGATGACACATTTGTAAGCTTTGCACAACAAAGTCATGGTTCTGTTTATGTTCTGTGGACTGCATTTATGATGGACAGGTTTAAATGTTTGGAAAAGAGGGATAACAATAGCAAAGTGAATGAAATATTTGGATAATAATATGCACTAAATTTGCTGTGTTTATGAGTAAAGCGGCTGCTGTTCCACTAACAGATCTTTGCAAGGTTCTCTTACGCTACATGACCAGTTAACCTTACGTCAGTCATTACAAGATAAAGCAAATTCATAGCTATTAGCCCTTGTCAGTGTGGCTCTGTCTATTTTTTTGAAAAAGGCACACTCAGTGTATAAAGTCCCAGCTTATAGTTTGACAGGTGCTTCAATAAAACTCTGTAGTCCATTTTATTCACCTTAACTAATAAAAGTGTATTATTTAGGAGGATCTATTGGCAGGAATGGAATATATATATATATATATATATATATATATATATATATATATATATATATATATACATACATACATACATACATACATACATACATACATACATACAAAAATGTTTTTGTTACCTTAGAATGACTCTGGCTGCTTTGTTGAACCATCATGTTTCTACGGTAGCTCAGCACAGACGAACCAACCACTGGCCGTAGGTAGGGCCTTTTACAAGTGTTATGGTCACCATTCTCCTACCTAATTGGAAGGGGAGGGTGAGGCAGGGTGGTTGTAACTTATAACCTCACTGCTAGATGCCACTTAATCCTACACACTAGTCCTTAAACTGAAAAGCTTTCTTCAAATCATGGTAACACACTAAACTCTAAACCCTAACACCTTAAACTAAATTAACTAAAAAGCACAGACAACTTGTTAAACACTTTAACCAATGCCGTCATTAGTGGCCCATATTAAGCTGTGTATCCTTAATGACAGCACAATTTAATAATGTCTCTATTTTTTTTTACTAATATTTATGGTTTCAATGGTTCTAACAGCAGCAACAGTGACTGAATGTGTTTTAACCCTAGCATTATCATTAGCTGGCAATGGCTAGCGGCGATCAGACAGTCTTCTTCCTGTGAAAATGAAGCAAGTCTCTAATCTTAAATGTACGCTATGCACTTTCAAATGCTTCATTAAATCTGATGTCTCACCCATCTTTGAATCAACTAGGAATCTGTGAACATAGATTGAGTCACTGCTTTCAGCACATGGACTTCCATCTGGAGGAAAAGGCTTGTTGATTTTAGTGTATGCCTACCATGTGCAAGCTAGACCACAATAGCCACTTAACACTCATTACAAAAACTACTGCTCATACTCTCTCCATCCTGTTGTATAACAAAGGACACATTTTTGACGATCACTGGTGCACCTTAATATCAGTTTTAGTCCAAGTGTCTGCAGAACTAGTTGTAAAATGTGACTGCAGACAGGAGCCCTGTAAAGGTACTGCCATTAGCTCCGATGTAGCTGTTGCTCTATTGCTCCTCTATAGTTTGATTTAAGTTCAGTTTTAGAACATGTACTTATTTTCTACACAAGATTAGGCATGTTGAAATCAGTATTGTATTGATACCAATAAGCAGCATCGGTATCAAGCGACTGACATCCTTCCCTTCTAAGATATTTTACCAAATTTGAAACTCGCCCCATTTATGTACACGACGACTCCACCTTTCTCAAGATTAACTAGGGGCATTCCAGGAAAGAACACAAATTGGCAGGTCCTCTATTTCAAAACCCACTGAAGACAAAATGGCAAGGGAGCATCTCACCCACGCTGCCAGGGCCCTCCTTTGCTTTGCTGTTGTTATTCACTATCCTGCACAGTGATTGATTTGTTGAAAAATCTATAGTAAAGGCTTTGTTGTTCTCTCCCATCACCTGCGCAATCCCTTTCTGTTACTGCCTCCTCAGTAGCACTCCACCCACCATCTCCAATTTCTATTTTTTTTTCCCCGTTATGCAAAGTTGCAGTATAAACTGTCTTTTTGGTGAAAGTTTAAAAACTTTTTTACTTCATTGGTTTTAGAACAATTTTCCATTCTGGATTCTAGATGAAGCCTATTTACTCAAACAGCTGGAGGTCACGCAGTGTTGTGCTGATGATGATGTTGTTGTTGCCCCAAAAGCTAGTTGCTAACTTTGTCTGCACCTTTTGGGTTGCAAAGGTAGCATACAGCCAGTTTATCAGAGATTTTTGTGTGTGAAAACAGCTCCCTCCCACTGCAGGAACTGGTGAGACTGAACCAAACTGTAAAAATGTGCAGCCAAGGAGCTAAGGAGACGTTTGTGTTTCCTTTATGCTTCTATATACAACTTGTATAACATGTTGGGGCTTTTTTTTTTTTTAAACCTGCCTCCTGACAGGAGTTGGAACAACCAATCAGCTTGGTCAATACAACGCATAGTTTAGATTTGGGTGTGTGCTATGAGCTACAGATAACAGGCCTTTTGTATACAATTACAGAAGATAATTTTAAGTAATTCCAGCTTTAGGTGATCATTTTAGAATGTAACTCTTAATAGATTTATCTTGTGTAAGTGTAAATGTTCTTAAATGTAAATAATGCAGTTAACTTACGTTAAAAAGATTGCGTAGTCTCACATACTTTTCTTAGTATTTTCCTGTTCAGTCAGAAAGTGACCAACAATACAAGTTAGCTTAACTGCCTTAACTGTTCATATTGTATTTCAGTGAAGTAAGAGCCTGAAAATAGTTCCCTCCTCTATTTATTCAACCAAGAATCTGTTTTGGATTAAGAATTGTGAGTCGTTGTTTTTTTTCACATACAACATTAATTGTAAACATCTATTTCAACATAAATGATTCAAAATATTGCAAAGTACGAAGTATACCACATGACTTTTTCACAAGCTTTTCAATAAATGTTACACCAGTTAAGGCAGCAGAAAACTATAGAATATAAAAAAAATGTGAGCTGGTATATGTAGCGCACCTTCTTAGCATAACTGCAGACAGGACACATTTTTGTGGTGCTGCCAGCGTACTAACTGGCAAAAGAGAGTTAAGAGCAGTGAGTTAGGCAAAAGTTTAGCTTCAGACTGAGCGGGACGTCATGGCTTTATTTGAAGGCAGCTATGAGAATCATGTATGTTAAGCCTTAATACTCCATGTAATGAAGCAGTGTTGTCAACCATGTCCAGTTAATGTGCATAAATGGGAAAAGGTGAAAATGAGTCTATACAACTTAACATCTGAATAAAAAAAGAGATATGCCTTTTCATTATGTTTGAAGTTACACAGTAAATATTTTAATGGCTAGCTACTATACAATACTGAAAGCTCTATCATGCTAACCAAACGCTTGCAATCAACTCCATTTCAATTATTAAGGAATTTTTTACACAAATTACTTCTACCTTTTAATTATCAGAAATTAAAATTCTGAAGTGTGTGTGTACGCCCACACGCAGGTGATGAACATACCTTTCACTATTCACTGCGACCTCTTCTACATGTTTTTCTAAGCCACTGAAGGATTTAAAAATATGCAAAACAGTTACATAACATTTCTAAATTATTAACTTCTTTATGTGGCTTAGACACAGAGTTGGAGATATAAATGCCTTATGTAAGGTCTTATATTATTAAAAAGGACAAGTTTCAGTGGTGTATGTGCTGAGGTCCAAGTGTGGGCTCATAATTGCTTAAGAGATCTGAGCTATTTATAGTCAGGCACCCCACAACATTGACATCATGCAATTTTTTGTTATTCTGGCATCTTACAGGATCAACTTAACACTGAATACAACTTTCCCAAAGCTCAAACAGAGACAGTCTAAAGCTTTGCAGATTGAATCACAGGACATGTGACCTGCCAGTGAGATTAAGATTAAGAGCCAATGGTGAAGCCGACCACTTATCTTAACTTCCCAATACATGTTCTCTCACAGTGAAGAGACCATGTATCAGGTAAAACTAAAAGTTATGAGTTTAAATAAAGTCCAACTGACATTTGAATTGTCTGAATTATATTTCTATAGCCACACCATGGCAGTGTCGGTCTGTGGGTCATTGGTCTAACACTGTCCACAGTGTTTAACTATTTAATATTATTATTACCATTTAAAATGAATTGACAATACATTTGGCATAGATATGAAGAATGAATGACTTTGATGATCCTCTGACTTTCCCTCTAGCGCCACCATGATGTTTATGTGTTGTGTGTAGTTTTATGTAACAGGCCTCAACTATTGGGTGGACTGCAATGAAACTTGGTACATTCATGTTCCCCTCAGGATGAACTGTAATAACTTTGGTGATACCTTAACTGCTCATATTGCACCATCACCAGGTAAAAAAAAAAAAAAAAAAAAAACATTTTTAATGCTTTACTTTATGACCCAATACTGGCATAATGACATTGCCATCATCCTCAGCTGTACTCTGAGAGAAGCAGAGTTAGCTAACAGCTATTCACTAAACACAATTCACTGCATTTTCTAAAAAGGTCAGTAATGAACCATCCAACCAACCAAGACATTTTTCACTTTGCATTAAACATAATACTTGTCTACACTTTAGAATTTCCTCACAAACCATCCCCGCACTGAATATTTCCTTGCATTCACTTGTTCCTGTCCATCTGGAATAACACTCGGTACATTCAGTGAGGACATCAGGAACCTTCACAGCAGCCTCAGTTTGAGCGCTTGCTCGTTCAACATGATGCTGCCTCTTCACAAATCAAGCCTGAAATATTCCCTTGTGTTGACCTGCTCAGTTCCTTTACCTGCGTCACTGAAGCCTAAGACAAGATGCTGATTGATTGCTTTCAGCAGGGGAGCAGTGATGAAAATATCTACAGTCCAGTGAAGAAAAAAAAAGAAAAGAGCCTACAAACACAGGCCCCCCCCCCCACACACACACACACACACACACACACACACACACACACACACACACACACACACACACACACACACACACACACACACACACACACACACACACACAGGCTAGTCTTTAAAAATGTGTTTTGTTTAAAATTTCATTTTGAGCAGGCTTAAGGAAGGTTATAAAAGAACCCTGAGACTAATCTATTTACTATTAAAGCTACAGTAAAATTGGGAATTTGTAACTAAATGTCTGTTGACTCAGTGGTGGCCTTGTCATTGTCTCTAGAAATCGTCAGTAACTTCCCTGCTGTTTCTCCACTTTAATTTTTACAGATGAGAAATGTTTCCAAATATGGAAATCTACACTTCCCTGGATGTCATTTGTGATGTGTGATTGACTGATTGAGGTTAATAATCAACTAGTTAGAATTGAGAGAACAGCAGAATTGGATCGTTTTTTTTACCATAAAAAAAAAAACCATGAACAAACTCATTAAACTCAGTTGAGTGTTTTAAAAAGAACTGTATAGCTTTGAGCAGATGTGTAACATTAAACAGCTTGTTGGCGTTGCTAAAAAAAATGTCACTCCTCCTCTCTGCCACAAATACACATATAAAGGGGAAAACACAGACCTTGTTTAGCCCCTCATGAGGTGGATGTGTTCAGGTATCGATGGATTTCTCCTGTAGTTTCACTGCTTGTATGTTATAATCGACATTTTAACAACTTTAGCCACATGGATTTCTTGTTATTGGGTACCTTGAGGTTGTTAACACTGTTCTATTAAGTTGAATAAGGCTAAACTTTTTCTGCACAAGGCAGCGAGGCACGACGTCGGCCAATCCCATACATGAAAGAGCACATTCCTGGTGGATTACTTTGTAATGTGAACGCTGTGTTTCTACTTTTTACATCACTATTGTCATGACGAAAGATAAAGTACTTGCCATCACGATAACTTTAAACGCATTGATATGTACCTAAGCAACACAGCCCCCACCATTGAACCCCTCTGGCGCTGTTTTAACACAGGGCTGTTTTCAGACTGAATCCCTGCTCAAAGAATGGCATTGTCATCTTCCTACTTAGCTAGCTACCTTATCCCAGTCAATGAAAACTAGTGGTAAAAGGTGTGAGTGACCTCGACACGGCTGTAGAAGTGGTTGTAATTGGACTAATACATCCCCTGCAACTGATTGGTTAGGACAAAACAAAATGAAAGAACCCCTTTCACAAGAAATGGGCTATTATGGAAACAAAGCCAGACTGGATGAATTGTCAACTGATTGTCATGTTAGAATCATTTACTACAATGTTATTAAATCCTCACTATTATCTCAGGATGAAACCCCATCATCATCTCATTTTCAAGAGGGTCCCAAGAACAAGAACAAACAGAAAACAAAACAATACAAGACACAACAATGTGAAACAATGAACCCAATAACAAAAACAGGAAATAATTACAACCTTAGGATAGACAAACTATAGTCAGTGATAACATTCCTGAAAACACATGCAGTGTGTTATAAGATAGAGAATTAAACATTTTTAAATAAACCAAAAGAAGACAGAGGATGAATATGTATAGGTAAATTGTAACAAATTAGGCTTCATGTACCAAATTATTCAGATTCTACAATCCTGATGTGATAGCCAACATGGCACTTGAGGTAAA
The DNA here is from genome assembly GCF_905237075.1 of Dicentrarchus labrax. NCBI lineage: Eukaryota > Metazoa > Chordata > Actinopteri > Moronidae > Dicentrarchus > Dicentrarchus labrax. The sequence continues at coordinate 14,760,590 of NW_026136719.1, read as the reverse complement.
ATCAACAAGGTGCATAGTGCATTTAAAACTGTTAAAATCCTACCAATTTGTGTGACCCCCTATGCACATGTGTAAAACCAATGTTTGCCTGACTTGGCTTTTCAATAATGCTTGCTGCCTTTTCAGATTTATAACATTTATTGTGGGCACAACTACTGTGGAGCTTCAAGCGCAGGGAAGTCATAGCAACAACAAGAATGGTGAAAAGCAGAGAATAGCAAGGCTCAACATGCCGGAGACAAATCCCATTAAAGACATGGGTGAATATCATTCAGGGAACAGAGGCTTACTTTCATAAGCTTAATGCTTTTAAATAAACGTTAGGGGGGTGAAATGAGTCTTTTTGTTCTGTGAATGTGGGTTCAGATTCACACCAACACTCAACAGTTTGCATTGAGGTTATACTTTCCTCAAGACACGAGAGTGCAGAGGAGAGAGAAAACCCTCTAACCCTGTTGTGTGGATGCACTGCGTAGGCTGCCAGGGTCTTTTACTCAGGCTTCCAATAATATTGGTTAATTGCTAGATTTCTCTAGCTTCTCTCAACTTGCATCACGAGTAGGCGTGGAAGAGTTTACAGCAGGGGTATATTGCTGCTGACAGAATACAGTGTTCTCATTCTCGCTCTCTCTCTTAATTGTCATTCCCTGCTCACAGGCACATTGCTCTGGCAGATTCCCTTGAGAGAGGTTTCCCCAGAATCTACGTAAAAGGATTCCTTCCCACGCCATGGTCTTAGGAACATCTCATTTTCATCCTCCCGCGCCTTGCTCATGCGCGCACACACACACACACACACACACACACTCCCTCTCACCCTGGCATTGTGTCCTCGTGTCTCCCTGTTCTCTCACTCTCATGTTTTCATTAGCTTTTTTTAATCTCTCTCTCTCTCTCTCCACTTCTTAACTTCTCTGGGCTTCTCTCTTCCCCCCCCCCTCCCCCCTTCATATCTTATAGATCCTCCGTGGGAGGCAGCATCTCCCTCACACTGCAGGCGTGGGCCCTTACTCTGACAAATGACATGCCGGGCCCACCAGCTTTGCGTGGGGGGAGAAAAGCTTTAAGTTAAGAAAGAGGAATGGATTTGATTGGATGGTGAAACTCAGGGGCTGTATCTTGGGGAGGAGTATTTGATCAGGCTCAGGCAAGAACTGAGAAATACAGGGAGAACTGCAATACTATATCACAAACACATACGTTTTAAGAAATAATGACCACAAACCAAACACTGCTCAAAATGGTCAAGCTGTCAGCAGTGACTATAAAAACGTATGGCAAAAACATGATATAGTATAAACATTTGTCTAGACAGCTTATAACATAAGCTTTAACTTGTGTTTTAGTCTAGTTGACATTTTTCAATAAATCACTTACGAGTGTTCCTTGGCTAACTGCTCGGCCAGAGTAACTGCTGTAGGATCTCGGTCTAAGGCCAGGACTGTGACTTCAGGAACCAGATTCAGTATTGCTTTGGTATGACCACCACCTCCAAATGTCATGTCCAGGACCACCTACATGCGAGAAAGCAAGAAAACAACACATTCTTCTCACACCACGACTCCGTATAAACTATTAATCATCATCATCATCATCATCTTATCATCACAATGTTAATTCTTCATTTAAGAGTTTAAGTCACAGTGGTGCACTATTTTTAAGCTGAAATTAATTTAAAATTGCAGATAGGCCTGTAAGTTTAAGGTACCTGCTCAATATATAGATAGAATTGATGAAGAGGGTTGTCTTCGTACTTGAAAAATGGCAATGTGATGATCATACTTCAAGTATAAATCTTGCATAACTGCAAAATTATACTAAATTGTTTGCATCCTTAGTGCCTAGCCAATTGTTGTTTGTAATACTATGAAAATTATGTCTGGACTGATGATAAAATGCTTAATGAACATATATTATTACAATATTCTGCTTAATAGCTACAAATTCCTGTATGATAGGCAAACATCCTCTCAGAGTTCTTTTTATGTTGTTATTTTGTTCTGACCTTTGCATTTTAAAAGGCTGTGACAGATTAAAAATTAATTATAGGAACAGTTCATCTGTAAAAAGGAAAAAAAAACTCTACTGACACAAACATGACAGGGCCAGCATTTGTTTAATCATTCTTTAAATTAGCCATAATGTCTTGCAAGTTCTGGCAAATGTTAATTATTTCCATTACTTTATTTTGTCCCACAGTCCCACAGCAGTGTTTCTGTAGACCTACAAAATCATTATTCATCCTTACTTAGGTCTCAGGTTTGTTGGCTTCAACCCTCACCAGAACTAAACATTGTTATTTCAGAATCAATATCTGAAATCAGTTGAAGCCGTTCTAATCAATATTTTTATGTGAACTGTGAATCCAACTATGTGTAATGTGAAATGTGTTACAGGAGGGCCTGAAAACCAAATGAATAGGGATGCTTCACATCAGCCAAAGACCACAATTCAGTGCGAGTGAACCAAAATTCATTCAGACATGGTGTTATTATGTTAATGCTCCGTATTTTAATCCTCACACAACCAACTCTGTAATCACACAACACTCGTGAACAATCGCAAGTCATTAAAATGGGAATCTTTCCCATTTCTACTGACTCTCTTTCAATTCAATCCATGAGATTATCTGAGAAGATAAAAGGTCATATACACTGCATGTACATCCCATGTGACGTGAATGTGGCATAGGCACACCCAACGCCATCACTTCAAGACACCCTGGACACATTCAGCCTAAGGTCACCAGTTAACGAGGACACTTGTTGATCTGAAACACCACCAGAGTAGTGAGGGAGTGAGTTTTTCCTTCCACATCCTGCCCTGACTGTGACTGAGGCATTTCACTCAATTTGTGCTACTTATAAAAATTCAGGGGCTTCTTTTCCTGATCTTGCGGCTCTGATTAATTAATTTTGCGAGCACTGTAGTTTCTCCCTCGCTCTTGGTAAGGCAGGGAGAAGCGAGTGAGTTCCAATCTGCAACTACACCACTAGATGCCACTAAATCCTCCACATTGGACCTGTAAGCAAAAATTATACTTTCCGTGTCCGTTGCCCTCTACGGCACACATGGATTGGGCAAAATATGTATTAAAAATGCCCCCAATAACCAGATTTTTCCCTTAAAAATGTAAATACCACTCAGTGACACCCTAGTGACAGCCTACCCAACAACATGCTAGCTAAACCCTTCCTCTCAGTGCCCTATTTTCATGGTAGCACAATGGCCAGTGCAAGCACTGTGACCTTGAAATTTTCTTTTTTCTCTGTCTGTGTGGTATTTTGGTGCCGCGGTGCACAAACATGATGCCCACACATGGCTTGGAGATGCCCACACGGTCCGTGCAAAACCTACTACCACTCTGCACTTGTTGCGCTCGAGTGATTGCAGTAGGACCCTCAGTGTGAAAAGTAAGAAAACTGAAATGTAAGGCAACCATGGGAGAGCAGTTAGTTCAGAAAAAATAAAAAAAAATGGTTTTGATTCCCATCTAAAAATGAATGCCGTTTCTGCATTGCTGGTCTTTTCATGTGTTGTTGTTTTGGTGGCAGATGTTGCTACAATTGCTTACAGTGATGAACAGAATTTTTGATACACGGCACCAAAACATTGCATGAGGCACCATATCTATGATGTATTTTTACCAATAACTTTTTTAATAAGGTTAGATGTTGATTTAAAATGTAGAAATTTTTCTGTTTTTAACATATTATTTTAAAATTCAATTTTGAAACTATTGGATGTTAGCTCTCACTGTGTGTCTTTCAAACATAGTGTTTTTGTGAAAGCTGAAAAGTTTATCTTTACCCTGAATTGTGTAGCACACACTTTGTATTAATGAATTAGCATGTTAATAAATGTGTAATTAACTTCTTCAGAATATTTTGTATTTGCATGTCACTGTTGTAGTGTGTTACAGGAATTCATTAACTGACTTAACACGTTTGGTTTTTTTTTTTATTAATCATATCATGACAAGGAGGGAGTGGGAAAATGTTTTCTCAAGGAAATGTCCAATACCTGCCAACCATTCTGCCACAGCATCTTTGTTGTTAGTCAGGTAGCTGTAACCTCAGCTGTATTCATGGGTTAACACTTGCAAAGCAGAAAAAAAAGCTCCTGTCCAGGCATATTTCCTTATATGTTTCTAGACTGTCACTACTACAAAAACAAATGGCAGCCATGCACTGACTGTACAGTCTGAGATTGTTTAAATATTTTGTTGGATTAAGCTTTACTTTTTTTTTCAAATTTCTGCTCTGCGATTTATCATAATGTCAGCAAATGGTAGGGAACAGATGTAAAATGACACAAAAGGAAATGCCAGCTATTCCCCACAAAAACATTAAACATGTCGATCGATAGTGACGTTGAAGGTGGGGTGTGTGTGCATGTGTGAGGGAAGAAGTGATCAATGGCGGTTCCCTCTCCTTTCCAGCGCACAGCAGCAGATGGGGAGGGGGTGTGGGCTAGTGGGATGAGTCACACGCATAATGAACTTGCCTGTTGTGCTATTCAATACAAAAAAGGAAAACGAAAACAGAAACACAAACAGCAAAGTAGGCTGGCTTTTATCGAAACAGTCGACACAAGCAACCAGGAGACAAACTAGTCCTATACTGGAGTGTGCAGCACTTGTCACAACAATGTTTTGTCACATCTTGAGGAAGCTGTGGCCAACAGAACAAAGGTAAAGCTTATTTATGTCAAATTATGTGCAAATGATAAAACACCGGTGTTCAATATTCTTAGAGGCGGTTGGTTGGAAATAAAATACTGTATATTCATTCACAATTGTATCACTGCTGTACTGAGCACAGACACTGTCCATCTTTATGGGGTTTAATACAAGTTTCACCCCCTTCACTCACTCACACACCAAATAAACTAAGCAAAAAAATTAAGTGTGTGCAACCAAAAATGTAGAACTGGATGTTTACAAGGTCATTTATAAGGTAAATTGAAAATCTAGTCCCCTCACCCAGAGGGAAAACAAGCTTCTTCAAAAGCCCTGAATGTTGTGAAAACCTTCCCTCTCTTTCAAAAAAGCCTGCTGCTTCTGCCACCAGATGGACAAAACAACTTCTTCAAAAGATTTGGTGATAATGGGTTTGGCATTTGCGATGATGATTGACACCAAAACTTGGGAGTGAGTCATTCACATTGATATTTCATACAGAGGGGTGTCAGCGAGGCTCTCACCTAGACTAGGCCTTCCCAGAGAAAGCAGCAGACTGGAATGAAGCCCGGACACAACGTGGGTCATCTCGGGCTCTCAATACAGAGATGATGCTTAACATAAAAGTAATTACTGTGGTCTATGTTCTGTACTCAGTTTAGGGTGTGTAATATCTGCCTTTCCCAGCAGAGGGAATAGGAGAGTTAGGAGTGGTCCGAGTGGTGCAGTCCAACAGTGAAGCTGCAAGGTGCTATAATGCAGGACACTTCAGCAGTCACCCCACAGCATTCTCAATGAGAGCTTTTCTTCCCAAAAGGGAAAAAGGTGAACACACTATAGATTCTCATTTGTATGTTAAACCAAAACATGAGTAAGAGCATCTATTTAGAAAGATTTTACAAACATACATGAGGTGAGGAAAGTATATATTTCTTTTGAATTAATGAGATTTTACACAGCTCATACAAGAGTAAATAATATCCTGGCCATATGGAAAAAGGGGCCTCATCTCAAGTCTTCTTATGGTTGAATTCATTAGGAAAAGGGGAACAGGAACCTGAGAGAAGGCTCAGTACTCACCTAAATCCTACTTGTGACTCCCCAGCCCAGGTCAGTTACAGTGGGGGATCTAAAATGTCATTGAGGGGAGTTTTTACAGATCTTGTTACACTAACACACAGACCATTAGGGAGACAGATACACAGGTACAGGATCGCTTTTCTTGTCGCGTCCGTTGCCATGGCAAGAGTGGAGGTAACCGGTTTGCATTTCTTTCTCTGTCACACAAAGTTCATGGCGAGATAGAAGTGTGCACAATTTTTTTCGCCAGGTTTGCAGCATGAGAAGATGGTATGAACAGATGAAGGTTTAGGTTGTGATTATGGGAATGATGGTGGTTTCTGACTGCAGACAGTAGTGAAGTGTCTACATACCTGCCTTTGTGCACTTGACTCTGGAACGTAAATCTCACACTAAAAACTGCCGCTATGCTCAAACTATGTCAAGATGAAAATTTTCATTAATTTCTAACATCACAGTTATGTCTGAAACCACTTTTTTACAATTGCACGACAGGGTACCTCCAAATGTTGATTTCAACTTTACATGAAAAAGGGTGTAAATCCGTTTTTTCTTCTCTACTTTATTTAAACCACAGGTCTCCAACGCGGTGCCTGAAGGCACTTGGTAGCCCACGAGTAGTATATGAGATGCCCACAAAGCATGTTCAGTAATCACAACCTTAATCTCAAATATTTAATAGTTCATAACACTTGGAAGGGGTTCCATTGTGTCAACAACATTTAAATACAGTACTGATTTGTTTTTATTAATAAAAAAGTATGAGACTAGTCTTTGTTAAACTGTGAGTTGAAACCATGATTTACACTCGCAAATCCAATTCCAAATCAAGTTGGTGTATATGAAAATTATTAAAAGTGAAAATACACACTGCTATGTTATTCTTTTTAAAGCATCAATTTAACATTAATGTTTGTCAAGCATACAGAGTAGCCTTCCTGACAATATTAAACAAATGTAATAGGCGTGTACGTTGGTCTTGCAGGTAGGAGGTGGAGGTGGGGGTGGGGTGCACAAAACAGATGGCCAGTGAGAGCAGACAAACTCAAAAGGCATGAAAGCTTCCCGCAATTACTCTGTCAAGAGATTATGTTGACGGCGATCAGCAGTGTCTGAGACGCATGCGGCCCTTCGCCTCACCTACCTAAATTTAAAGTGTACTAAACATACTTCCAGTTAGTCTGAGAGTAAGTAAGAGAGAGTGAGTGAATGAGTGAGTGAAGAAGTTATACGGGAGCACAATAATGTTGACAAAACTCTTTGCCAGAGGGCTCCTTCCAAATGCCTCCTTGTATGTTAAGATAATCTCTCTTTTGTCGAAGGAATGCTGCAGAGTTACAACAAATATTTTCATTCCTCATCTATTCAGTGCTGTTTGCACTCTTTTGGCACAAGTTTAAATAAAGGCACTTCAAGAGGTATTCGAGCTAGTTAGGACAAGACATGTCTGCGCACTTGAAAAACAGCCTTGGCTCATTTGCCTCTAAAAAACACCCATGTGAATTTGTAGGTCAGTTCCAAATGAATAAGTGTGAATCACCAAATCCTTTCGGAGGAACTTTGAGGCCATGAAGAATTTTCAGAATCTGGCAGTACATATACGAGAGACATACTTAAAAAATATTTTACTATTACTTTTTTGTCTCCTGATGTTAGAATGCTGAGTATGCTAATAAGAAACAGAAATTAATTATGGGAATTTTGTGAAGGAAAAAAAGCGACCCAGCTGTTACAAAACTTTGTTGAAGCTCACATAAAGACCATGATGTTATTCTAGTGATGTGAGCTTAAACTAATCTTAGCAGATGAATATGCACCAATGAGGAACCTTTTTTTCTGGTTGTTTGAGTTTTTTGGAGGGATTTTGGGTGTCAAAACTGTTTAATGAGACTCCATTTATAGGGGAAGGCTCTCTGGTGACTCCATACTTCCCACCATTAAAGGAGGTAAGGGTTTTTAATTATGAGAGATCATACAACATAGGCTACTGGTCTACAGATGTGTGTGCGATCTCAGTTTAGGACAAGGGAGAGGACGTACTGGAAAACTATCTAAACAATTTCAGGAAGCTGGCTAGTCTGTTCATTGGAGTGTCTTCCAACACCATATAAAGCAAATGTCAGGCGCAATATGGGCTGTTATGCAACACATAGGCATGGTTAAGTGTCTTTATGTTCCTTCTGGTGTCACCTTGCTTTGAGGTCAGTAAAGATTCATAAAACCACAGATATAAATCAACTTATTAACCCTGTTTGTGGAGAAACAATCAAATAGAAATCAATAGCGTAGATCAAATACAATCTATGTAAACAATAATTGTTTACATGAAATGTTCTCATTCACCAAATTAAGGAGGCAGAGGTAAAGAATGGAGACATCTCCTCCACAGTTATTTTCTACCTCAAGACTCCTCCAAATGTATTATCTTGCTTATACAATGGCCTCTTACCACAGAGTAACAGTTGTGTTAGGGCAGAGGAGAGCGAAGCTTGGGGCCTGATGGAGAAGAGGGCAACAACACTGACCTGTGCTTGTGTAAGAGGATGCAGAATCACAAAGGACACTCAATAAGAGGTCAATAAGAGGAAACTGTTATTATTTCAAAGTTCAGAAAGCAGCTTAAGTTGTTTAGACAGGTAAAGACAAAACCACAGCTATCATAGCTTATCCTTAGTTTTCTATTATTGTAGATGGCCTGTAATAAAAAATGCCTATTCAATATATTGAGACCCTTAAGAAAAATGAAAAGCCCATAAGAGATAAATATCCAATAAACAAAGAACACCGAAGTGAAGATCCTTCAACAGGACACTTCTACTAGCTCACTACCTGTCAAGACAGCTGTCTTCATTCACGGCCCACCCCACGGCTTGACTTTAACACAACCGTCTCTCTATTTACTGGAGTTGATCTAAAATCATGAATTGTGAGTGTGAATTCACTACACGATTATGCGGATGATTTGCTGGTCACTGGGATGAAGTAAAACAGGCAGAGGATGAAACAGCCATAAACTGAATTTAATTTGAACAAAATAAAATATATATTTAATGGTAAGCAAGCAACGCTATCTCTCACAGGGAGAAAGCTGCGTAACTTGAGTAGATGGGAAATGTAACTTATAGTCATCATCGAAACCTGCACACAATTATGGTTAGAACTATGTATTTTTTTCTGTTGTGCTTTTATTTTTCCAGTAGGTGCATGAGCAGGGTCTGGTTAACGTGCCTTTGTCTGTGTGGGGGCTCCTGGATGACAACCAGACTATGGTGAGCTAAAACTAAACTAAGTTAAAATAATATTATGATCAGCTGTGGTAAAGGTTCAAGACTCAATAGATCCAACTGCTTTTCAGCTCAGGTGGATCATTTTTAACATTTTGTCCGTAAGTGTGCCATAATCGCTGTCCAAGGTGCTGATCCTAGGACAGCCAGGGATGTGGAAGCTGTCAGAGGATACTCAACACAATCCCTTAGGTTAGGTAAACTGCTGACAAAAACATTTTTGCCTGTAGGTGTGAATGTATCACTTTGCATTTGTGAAAGGCGGGGCCCTATGGGAATGAGCACCAAAACAGAAATACCACTCACCTTCACTATAGTGGAGTGGCAGCAGAAATCCACAGACACACATCAACAAAGTTAACAGATGAACCAACTAAGGTTGGATACCAATAGTGAAAACATGTGTTTTGCTATGTTGTTGGTGAACTGAACCTAAAATGCCCATTCCTGAACTATACAACTAAACAAATAAAACAAACTTTTAAAAATGTGAATTCTACTGCTACTATTTTTTGCTATTGAGACTACACTATATTTGTCCTTTCCATTGACATTCACCCTGTAACGCTGAGTGTATCATATTTGATACATGAGTTTTGAGATCTCTACATCATCAGTGATATTTTTTTTCCTGAAAAACCTGTTGTATACAATCAGACACATACAGATAATCCACCAGGGATCAGTAATTCATGCACCAGAGGGCCTTCAATTGAGACATCCAAAATGGCTGCCATCAATCAGTGACCCACAAGTGGTTTTTCAAGGATATTTTTGCCAATTTTGAAAAAGTTAAGGTAAGAAAAACATGTAATGTAAGGTCCATCTTTGCCGGAACAAGAGGAGAAACGGTTTTCAGGCCTACCACAATGCAAAATAAAGAGGTTGTGAACCGGAAAATGAACCAAACTAAGTGAAAAGTTCCTCTTCAACCATGCTGGTTCCACTGGTGGGTTGGTCATTGCTGCGTGATAGCTTAATTTTAGCAGATACAGAATATGTATGATGATGTTGTGCAATATGGAAAAAAAAAAAATAATGTCTGAAATAATTTTCAAAAACGCTTCAGTTTTGAACATTTTAATTTTCTGGCAATTATTTCATGGTTCAGGCTTTACAGGGTTAATATCACTAACTATGACCTCAATGCTTAGACTTAATTAACGCCTCTATCACAGGATAAAGTCTGTATATTATAGGTGTTATAAAAGTAGACTTTTGACATGATAATCCTATTGGATTCCATTAGGCTGTCCAAATTACCTGCCCGTGTTAAAATGTTGGTGGCAAAGCAGAGCAATCAGTCAAGAGTTTAGACCACCGATTGCGAATCACTTAATCACTATTTAGGGTCGTAGTCGCTGAAGTAGCATGTCAAGATAGAAGCCCCAACGGCTCGTAATTCAATGGATGGTTAGGTGGTTATTTGTCTTGCTGGAATGATTAAAACTATTGCTTTAACTCACTTGCTATCCCTAGATTATGTAGCGGGAGTGTCAATATAACACTGTAGCATGGAGGAGGACATAGAGATATACTGTGCCATGTTATCTAAGCCCCTGGAGTTATTCCTAGATGTTACCAGTGCCACTAAAAACACCAGTCTCTCCCTAGCCTTGGAGTGATCTTGCATTAAAGAATTTCCGAAACACCCAATGTGCGCTGTAGTAGTCAACCTAATGTGGCTGAAAAAGAAAAAATGCTATTTAGTGAAAAAGATCTTACTCTTCTACCATTACACATTGGATTATTTCTTTTTTGGATGTCATCTTTTTGGAGTCTAAACTTTATGGATTAATGGTTTTAAAGTGAGTAGTTTTAAAGCTTCATGTACGGCTGCTGCTATATTACGAAGCGTCTTGTGATATTGTAATGTAATCTCCCCTCACTCTACCTACCTCAAGTCAAACATCCTCAACCCCCTCACATTTACTTCCTCTTCATTCTTTCTTCTCCTTTATGTACTCTTCTTTTCTCACCACCACTTTCAGATAATTCATGCCAGCACTTCCTTTCTTCTATGGTTACATTTATTATATTTTTCAATAAAAATCTGCCTGCAAAGAGGAAAACCCCAGTCCCTGTCCTCCTCTACATAAAGCTCATAAAGCCCATGTCAAGCATCCGCCCACTTCAAGGAGTCCTGAGACTGGCTCTTACACCATGGTGCTGAGGAGATCCCTGGAGAAACAGGGATAGCAGGCACTTGTATCTTCTCGGAAACTATGAGCCAATAACTCAATATTTACTGTACGTGGGCAACCAAAGGCAACGATTAGTCTTTCTACCGTTTCATAGGCTGCTTGCATTCTGAAAAAGTAATTGAAAGTAATTACATTTAAAAAATGACAAATTAATCTTTCTTCTCTGAGAACTATTTTGATTAAGTATTAAGACTTTTTCTGTCAAAATGAAAACATAGCTCAATGTTTATATATTAGAAACTTGAAAGTATATTATTAGAGCCTTAGAAAATGTGCTCATGTGTATTTCAGCTGAATTTGGGACCACTGCATGACAAAAAAAACCCCAATCCTAGATGCAGAGGATTATCATCTGCACAGTAAGGTTATAACATTATCCAGCAGCAATCTGTGTGTCAAAATGATGCAAATGGTATTTTTATTTACCTCGCATGTTCTAAAACCTTTGCAAATAAAGTGATTTACAGGGGATAGTAAAGCATTGTGGTGATCTGATTTGGAGGCAATGAGTGACAGCTGGGAAAGAACTGATTGGACACTGAAAGAAATGGAAAGGGAGGAACCTCTACTGTGTGCATGAGTCATCACTCTCCACCCCCACCCCCCCAGCCAAACTGTCTGTTTTTGTCTTGCAGGTTGGGAGATTTACAGAGCTACATTTTCTCTGCTGGAAAGATTCATTTTCGCATAAAACTGAATGCAGACAAAAACTTAACAATACAGACTTAAGCAAATTATTGGGAGTAACATTGTGAGTCAAATGTGCAGGTGCATTACAGCAAAAGTCTAGTGACTTCTACAAAATGACTTTACAGTCAGTGCAAGATATCCTAAATATAAATGTATGTGTTCGATTATAAAAATGTCAATGTTTATTATAACAGTGTCACATATTGTGGTGGGGGTGAGTCTTCGATAATGTAGTTATATTAAGATATATTTACGACATGTTCCTATACCAGCCTGTCTGGTTAACTATAACGATATAATATTACCTACATTTTTTTTTTTTTAAATTACAGCTACCTAATCTACCAAACAGATTCTTCTGTACACTAAGCATCGTGGCTCCAGAATCCGCAGCCTTACAGCAACAGCCTCAATTCTCTGCTGTGTAGCTGTGGGAGACAGTCGTTCATGATAATCAAATTAATGTTTCCCACAGTCTAGCAGGTTAGTTTGGGGTTGAAAATAGGGGCAAGAGAGTTGCGGTGTGCGAAATCCTCCTCATTACTTTGATTAGTCTAGTCAAATCGCAAGTGTCACAACTATTATTATTATTACTACTACTATTATTTTATTCTCTTAGTTATAAGCCAAAGGGAAGCTTACTGTTGCAATATTACCTAATTGAGCTTTGCTTATAGTTACTTCACTTGGATGTTTGACCTTTACTGTGCAGAATAATGAATGTGCCGACACCAGAAGACCATTTTCACATTCATCGGCTGTAGGTGGAAAGTTTCTCTGTGCTCATCTTAGATCTTAACATGTCATTTAAGCATGATTTTGTGGCATTACAACTGGAATTGGAAGGCAATTGTGGTCTAGTATAAAACTCTTCATCTTTTGTCCAGCAGTTAAATGTCTAAAATGAAAAATTATTTTTCAATGAGAGTGACGCCCTAGATGTAATTTTAAATAAAAGTAATTTGACTTTATTTTGAAAAATCTTCTTCATAATTTCAAGCAGAGTATTTTTATATGTCTTAAACCATGTCTGCAGGGGATCTTTAAGCCATTACGCTCCCCCAAATTAAACAATATATTAAGCCTTATGCTGGTCTGACAATAGCCATGAAGCCGCTCACAAAAATAAGCCTGGAGATGGACAACAATCATGGTCAGTGCATGACGTGCATCAAAAACACTCACCCATTATTTTTTCTGTAAAACCACAGCCTTGATGTGCATTAACAAGGATGGATGAGCACTAGAATACGCCACTGTCCTATTTCCGAGAGTCAAAGCATGTTGACTATTCTGTCCCTGGATGGGCACATAGCAGCTACTGTATCTTGATTTCTTATTCAGAAACAATTGGTGTGCACTATATGTAAGACATTACATATGTCTTTAAAAGCTTTCCATAAATGTAATATGATCATCTTCTGGTCCGCTGCCCTGATGGTAAAGTCATGGTGAAGTTTAGGTGACTAAAAGTTCTTGGTTATAATTAAAGGAAGATCACAATTATGCCAAATAAATAGTGGGAAAGGTATGGTTCAGTTTTGGTAACTAGAATAACGTTAGGGAAAGATCACCTTCACAGTTAAGAAAACATCACAACAAAATAAACACTGAGTGTGGGTATAGGAGGAGATGCAAAACCTGATCTTGATTGTCCAAGACAGCGCAATATTCTGCCACTCCTCCATACAACATTTCGCTGCGATGTATGTCACACTTCCTCCAGCTTTGGAAGCAAATGTAAACACAGGCCATTTTATAATACCAATGCTGTGTTTTTTCTCAAGAGGACGGTCTCTACTGACAAATGAAAACTTTTTAATCTGACTGCAAATGCTGCTATTCTCACATGCTTACAAATGCAAAGTTGTTCAAATACAAAATATAGACTACGAACTTCCAGTGGATAGGAAACGACACAAACTGTGACAGAGTGCCAAAAGGCTATTTCTTTGTTTTAACAGGAAACAAGAAATAAGGTCAAAAATGATGCAGTGGATCTATTCAAAATGATTACGTGCTTCATTGCTCTTCTTCACTGCTCTGAAAGATTTCTCTTAAGGGTGACACTACTGCCAATACAGTGTGCCAAGGAAACAATGCAAACTATATAAAGCCCAAGAGAAAACAGAGGAGAAGCTGAAAAGAGGGGGTGGAATCATCTAACTATATTCACAAAATGTAAAGAAGCATCAGGAAAGATGGCTTTCTCTCCTGAAGGTGAATTTCATGGTACTAAAGGAAGACAAAAGAAGAACAGGGCCAAGTCCATTAGGGAGTGCAAAGAGGAGTCGAGCTAAATGAAGGCTTCGTGGTGGAAGGCATGGTAATAGGGAAAAGACATCTAGAGGCATTTAAGAAGACGCTTCCAGTAGTTTGAAGACTGGGTTGACAATACAATATGAAATGAAAGGAACTAGGGAATGGGGTGGGGGCAGTGGAAGTGGAAGTGGCTTAGAAGATGGGGTGGACACTTGGGAAGCTTCGTAGTGCAGCGCTACTGATGAAGTTGCCTTGGGCCTTTTCCAGGACTGGTATTCTCATCAGTCCAGCTGTACCTGTTAAAAAGAGGTGGAGGGACTGTAAAGGCCACAGAGTGCATCACATTTCAGTGTGGTTACAAAAGCTTCAAAAGAGACTAGACATATTGTAGGTACACCAGCACGTCTGTGTCAATAGGTGGCCATACTCATAGTATTAGCCTATTAATCAGGCTGAATTACCATTTAGTTTCATTTAATTATCCCTTCTGACATCATGCTCTTGTCAGCAGTTTTCTGTTTGGGAGGGAGGATTATTTTGCCTTAACCAGTAAGTAGTGAGTGACATACCCCACCAACTTCCCTTTCATTCAACACGTATGCTTTGGTTGCTATTAGCACTTTTCTCAGGGAAAGATCCTATAAATCAGAGACGAGGGAGGCAATTCAGAATTCTGCAACCAGGCTATCACGGTATTAACATTAAATGGATGACAATTGTCTTACGGTCTATATGGTCATTCTGTCAAAAGGCCATCAGCCAGCTCCGGGCTTTCAATCTCTGACATCAGTTCTTTTAGCCTTTGGGAGGGTAGTGGTCAGTCTCAGGAGCCTTAGGCTGCCTGGAGGATAAGTAAGCTTGTGTGTGAGGGCTGCCTCTCAGCAGGATGCTGCTGATACAGACTGAAATTTACTACATCTAACACTGCTGCCAGTGTGCATATATTTCCTACAGGTACTCATCAGCATGAGGTAAAGGTGAGCCAAAACACATCCGGCTTCTGGTTTAAGAGTGGTGCACTGAAAAAAGCCCACAACTTTAACTTAGTTTCCTTTACAAACTATTTTAAAATAGTTGTATGAACACTATAAACTGACATAAAATACTTACAGTATTTAAGTATTCAAGGAGATATTTATCTATGAGTTATAGCAGTTATTTCAGCTAAGCACCAGTATGGCGTATGAAAAATCCAGATCATACAGTAAATTAAAACCAGTATACCGGTTCATTCAGTGTATCACCCAGTACCACAACAAAGTATTTACATACAGATACATTTTAAGCAAATTATCTTCAGTACAAAATCAGAAAGGCTGTGCAGAGATACTCTGGTTAAACTGTGGAGGTGGTGTCCAGTGAGAAGGAAGCGAGGAAACTTCTGTTACTGGTTTAGGTCAGTGGTGTCATGTAGTGTCGAGCAGACATGCTCTTCCCTGCCAAATTAGTCAGGAAACAGAGTAGGCAAGGTGCAGGAGCACTCCAGCTGAGAACAACAGCACTTCATCTGGATGCTGCTGGGAATATAGATAATGTTGGTTACACAGATAAGGTCACTGCAACTGACTTTTATCAGAAAAGGTGTAACAGCAGTTTAATAAAGATAATTTAGATGCAGGTGCACATGCTGAGGAAGAGAGTATACATCACACCTATTTTAAATCACCTTCAGTTTAAACTGACCACAAGACAAGAGGTTTATAATACTATTTGCAGAAATTTTACAACTGAAAGGTCAAAAACAACCATGTTCTCCTCTGTCTTGACAATCATCAACAACTGTAACTTGCACATATTCAACTGACCAATGAAGCACCTTGCAGATGACATTGCATTGTGTTGTGTCAGACGTTGAGCCAGGGGCCCATTTCACATGCAACATGCAAGCTGCAATTTACAACATGAGATCATTTCCTCTCACTAATCATGAAAACAAATGCCATACTTGCAGCTCATGAGTGAAGTGAGAGCCCTGTACGACTCGCAAATGTTTCTGCAATCTGAGAGCAACAGTCATTTCTGAAATGTGACGCTGCCACCATTTGCGATCTGTGTGTGAGCAGTGTTCACAAATCGCTTTTGTGAAATGGGCCACACCTTTGATGACATTACACAGAAAGCAAGCGTGTGCTCGCTGACGTTTGCAGATCAGAACACTTTCATCTACATCACCGCTCACATTTCTAGCATTTAGAAGCTTGTACCTAAGTGTGGCTAGACTTTACAGTTGACAGCAGTGATATGAAATGAGATCGCTTAAAAACAAGTGTGATATATTCAGTATTCACCTTATGTCAGGCAATATATTTTTTTATCTTTTTTTCGCTGTTTTAAAAAGAACACCAATATCAAAACAATCATGATAAAACACCCTTTCTGCTAGTCTAAATAAGCTGAGAGATGAGATTTTTGATAAAAAACTGAATCAATCAGAAAAATAGGCATTAAAAATTCCAACAATATATAACAATAATCATAAATCCCACAGATACAAAAACCCATAACATGATACATAGTAACTAGAGTAAATGATAAATGTTATCTAATTATCCTGAACATATTTAAAAGAAAGACCACTGAGATAATGCAGTTGGACCTCACACAAACACCAATTGAAGATGTGTTGCAGGAATGAGTCATCTAAATCCAGCTGTCCACAGGGCATGTATCTGATTAGCATACCCACTCTCACACACCAGAACAAATGTAAATATTGCAATAAAACCTGCTGTAATAGTATCAACTCAGCATCAAGGATGGGTTCCAGTTTATTTTTACTAAGTTTAGCGATATTGGATGCATGCGAGTATAAGGTTATACAATTTCAATAATTGTTATTAAAGCTATATGCAAATATAACTCTCAGTAATTGATGTTGTAGCAGCACACTCTTCTCCAGTTTACCCCCGCGCCATGCACTGTTATTTGATGTCATGTGCATGCATCAGTTGTAAAGAGATTTCTCTGTCACACCATTTCTCACATGCACACGCACACGCACACACAGTCAATGTTGTTATGGCAAATTCAATCAAACATCAATAAAGTGCAACATTTGGGAAAGTGTTTACTTTTAGGGGAGCATTTAAGCTTTATTGGACAAAATACTGTACTGTAAGCTGTAAGATATACAGCTTTGTAAGCAATGTAGCAAAACTGGAAAGGTGAGCAAATATAGTTTGGATGGTGGGAGGGAGGTTTACTTGAGCTGAGTTATGATAGACACCGTCTGCTTAGGTAGGCGCAGGAAGGCTTGTTTTATTTGTTCAAGTTGTTGTTCAAGTGAACCCGAAGCTGAAGACAGTGCAAAATAAAAAAGGGCTAAAACAACTCTAACAGGACAGTGTGGTGAAGCACCCACAAACGGGTTGTCGGCTCAGCAAGGCTGAACGATTTGGCGCTCTGTAGACTGAGGCGCCCCATTTGGCTAATGAAGTCCCAGACTGTCTTCACACCACACCCCCACCCACCACTCCACTATGAAATGTTCTACTCATGAAAGTAATGAGGCAGGGAGGGAGAAAGACTCTTCTGGCCACTGATAACCTCAGACTAAACTTGCAACCTTACGAGACAAGGGCCTAATATCTGGCCGTCAATCAGCCCCAGCATCCCTGGCTGGAGTGTTTAATTACAAGGATCAATTATTTACCAGCCTCCTCTTTCACTACTCAGTGCTCCCAAAAAAGGAGTGTAAAGAAAAAAAAACATTGAATACCCAGAAGAGTTTGTGGTGGCAAATTTAGTACAGAGAAAATAATACGTTGATTGTTCAAGATAATACAGTGTTTATTCTGTGAATTATATATATATATATATATATATATATATATATATATATATATATATATATATATATATATATATAACAGCTGAGTTGGTCTGGGGTGTTAGACCTTTTTAAAAGATGACTACAGCAACTTTAGTATGTGTTATCATATTCATATAAGATGCCATTTTTTTCCACTGCTATAATTAAAAATCACATTTAAGTGCCTACAAATACACAGCTGATTACAGTTTAAATTTAAATTGAAAAATAAAAGATTATAATAAACGCTTGGAATATTCATCAAATGCATATGTTCATTTACAACAGCTACAAAATTTAACCTTTTGTTTGTCTTAGGACACACTGGCTGAGAAACTGTCAAATTATTTAAAAAAAAAACAAAAACATTAGTTTATAAAGCAAAGTTCTTTACAAAAAATAAAATATACCAAAAAATATCTTCAGGGTTCAACTGCTGTACCTCCCTCATGCTTCATACCTACTCCTACAGACATTTCTTGACTTCAGCTGCATGGCCCAAATAGCAACTGCAAGGCTTTTAACTAATTTGAAGAGACAAGATCATGTTACCCCTTTGCTTGTATTCACAACAGCGCTTCACCTGGCTGAAGCTGGAAGTATAAGTTAGGAAACAGGTAAAAATCACACAAAAAAGGACCTTTCATCTGAAAGTGTACTTTTAAAACCCTGCAGCCCATGAACTGACAAAGACCAGAAAGAGAGTATGTATCACACATTTATAGATTTCATTGAATTTATCAGTTTTATCCGTTTTACAATAAAGGTTTTGAAAGATTGCATATTAAGTTTCTAAATAGTCTTCAACAAAAGTACATGGTATTCCCGTTACTGTAGACTCATTTGTCACCTCAGATGGCCCAAAATTCAGCTGTAAGACTTTAAACTAATTTAAAGAGACAAGATCAGATTAACCCTGTCGATGCCCCTCTTTACAAGCTGGTACACTCAGTTCCTGGTAAAAAAAAAAAATATCCTGTGCTGATATTAGCACTCTGATAAGAGACACGCTTGCTGGATTAATGTGCATCAAACATTGATGCATTTTTCCTCCCGGACAACCTCCATCAGCTGCAAATTCCACAAAACCACACTTAATGTAAAAATGTGGAAATGACAGATAAAACAGATGGTAACTACTTTTTTATGCCACACAACTGTATATTACTTTTTCCTAGTCAATGTCCCATCTCCAAGAAAGAAAGAAAAAAACATTGAGAAGCAGCAGCTGGCAGAGTGTTTGGTGGTCATCTATCCATAGAACAGAGTGCCTCTTCATGTGTCCGAATTACAGCCAGCCAAATAACCCAAATAACAGCGGAAGTGAAAAATGCAGCACTCAACTAAGTCTGCTGTGGTTCAGGGCCTTAACAAGCTACAACACCTGTGATTTGTGGTTTGCCCGTTTTGCTCTATTTTTGTGCTAGATTTCCATTGTCATCATGAGTCTAGCCTGGTTCATGCTATTTATGGTGTGCGAGCTCCACATCGGCGACCACCTGCTTTCTACATAAGTTGGCATGAATGCTTCTGTTACTTTCACAATGACCCCAGAATTAAAAATTCCAGTGCTTTGGTGGTCCGAGGAACAGTTTACACTTCTCTTTCTTTTTTCTTTTTACTTTTGTTGCCTTTGTGTTTGTACCAGCATTTTAAGAGGTCTTGTTCTAACACAGTTTACCCTAATTAAAGCATAAAAGTTAATTATTTCATCAAACAAGAGTTAAACAGAAAACAATAGTGACTCAGGATGAAAATACATTTCATCCTGATTCATGCATTTCACCAACATAATTATATATAAGCCAAAAAAATATGATTGTTTAAACTTTGTTTTAAAACATTTCCTATAACTGTTAGGGATAATAAATCTCCTGTTATATCAGCAAAAGACAAGAATACACCTGTCTGCATTCACAGAGGTAAAAATAAAAGTACAAGGTATAACATACATCTGTCCAACCAACAGTTATTATTTGCTTAATCCTGCTCAGAAATGACTTGATTGTTGAAAGACTGTGATATTGATCCAAAAAAGTAGGCTTAACACTTATGGCCTCATTAATTCCACAAGGGGGAGTGTGTTGAGACTGAAATGTAAGAGTAGGCAGCTCGTTTCTCCTTCTACAGCAGCACAGGGTTTTTCCCCTGGACTCTCAGCTGATGGCTCATTAATCTATTCTAGAGGAGGTCCCCTACACAAGCAGCCTGCGCCACTGGAGGAGTCCTCATGCCTCGTCCTTTTTCAGCACAATTCTTTATAACTGAGTTAGAGAGAAAGTTTCATGAAAGCATTATAACAAAGAAAACCTAAACCTAAAAAAAGTAAATTTATTATTGTTTCTTCTCACCAATGACTGCAGAAGGTTTCAAAACTCCATTTAAACTGTTTTTTAGCAATAAAATTGAATTCAGTGGCTCGCTGTAGTTTACAGGGGTTTCAGGTTCTGCCTGTTCCACTGAGCATCAACCCTTTGCAGTTCTGTACACCTTTCTGCTCATGGTCTAAGTATAGAGGATAAAGTAGTTGAGTCCTTCCAGTTCTCACTGACAACTCTCAACTGCAAACATCTCTATCTGGTGGACAATTTAAATAAAACATTATGAAAAAGGTATGTACGGTATTAGAAGAAAACTATGGTTTATTACAACTTGTGGTTTTATTTTTGAAACTGAATGACAACATTATACAACTACTCACCAAAGTAACTGTTAAGATCTCTGAATGTGGCGTCATCGCTAAGAATAGATCCAATGGGGAAAGAAATTTTTTTTTTTTCTCGTCCATTCAGTTCAGCTAACCTGGATCTTAATTTCTTCTAAAATCTTTTTTACACAACAAAAACTAAACTAAAACAAAATAAAAAGTAATGAAATCGAGAAATATTACGAAATAGATTTTGTCAATGAAAACTAGATGATGATGTACAAACTGTTTCATTGGCTAGTGTTTAGGGGCACTGAGCTAAAAGCTAACCTCAACATGCTAACATGCTCACAATGATCATGATCATGACCATGTTCACCATCTAAAAGGAAGCATTTTAGCATGTTAACATTTTTAATTAACACTAAACACAAAGTGCAGCCAAGTACTGGACAAATTAAAAACGGACCTGATGATGGTGCTAGAGGGAACTATAAGAGGGGGACATGAGTGTCCATACAATAAATGTCAAAACCCCAAATATCACCTTATGGAGGCTCTATAAGAAAAGTCAGGGAATCACCAAAGTTAGGAGGACTCAACGTTTGGGAACTGTAAATATCTGTACAAACTTTCATGGCAATCCATCAAATATCTGTTGGGTTACATGGTGGTGGACCAACCGACCAACATTACCATCCCTACAGCCACACAGCAAGCAAGGCTAAAAAAATTATTCCCCACGTTTTACACAGTGGCTAAACACAGTTTATGTTTGGTTCCAGTATGCTGCTCCATACAGAAACACATCAAACCAAGGGAGAAAACTGTCTCAAAGCCATTGCTTGGAACCTTTCAGCCAATTAGTGCTGAGCTGCATACTTCTTTGTTAAGTGAATGTTTGCTTACAGTGAAGAAATATGACAAGCTATCAGTCCAGATCCAATAAGCATGATGGCCATTTGTAAAACTGAAAATATAGTGTAGGCTACCAGTGCAAATTAGCTACCTGCATACACATTTACAGCCAGACGTCCTGTGTGGGAGGCAGCAGGGCGCTGAAAGACTCCATTTACACACTTTGGTTTAACTGCAGTATTTGCTCTGACACCCATCATCGCTTAAGTACTCCATTCATACACACTCCGCTTCAGCTGACAAGAGCAATTACATATTGGTGATTATTTTACAATAGCCATTCAAATTATTAATCTCACTGCCCTCAGTGATTTCGGTCGACATTCGTCTGATACTAAGGGTAGGTTTTCTTCCTCACAGCAACTGATGTGTTAGTGACACCATCACTTAACCACCACAAATCTGACTGCTTAAATGGCAGCTCTGTCAAAGTGTCATGTCAGAATTCAGATTTGTGATTGCCTGACTGAAACTGACAGAGCATGTGGCCGTGTCCACAGAATTATAATTTAGTTATATGAACGTGTAATATGTGTAAGCATCCTCATAAGGTCTGTATTGTTGCTGTGGTTAAAGAACCAGTGAAAGTGCAACATGACATATGTGTCATCACATAAATAAATAAATTAACAGACATCTGCAGTGAAGCAACATTTAAAACATGACTTCCAAATGTTACCATACAACATTTCCACAGAGCGTCACAGTAAGTGAGGTCTACTGCATGTACTGTACAAAAAACAAAATCTATCAAAGTGTTTTTAATAGCATCTGATTGGCAAGCTGTCTTGGGACAGTTGGCAAATGGGCGGGCAGCGGAGGAGTTTAGAGGTGCTAAAGTTCAGGCAGGAGCGACGCAGCACCCTGTGTCCTGCCAACAGCCTTACAGTGGCGCAATTCCTGACTAAGTTGTTGACCCGTGGCCCCCACCTGCCTTGACCATGCATTATATGGGGGGGCATCACTTCCCCTCCTATGCTGCCTGCCACACCAGAAGGCTTTTGACTCATGCCCATCTGTCCTGGTAGTACATACATTAAGTGAAAGCCAAGCCACTGGCATCCTGTCCAATTCATGTGTGCTTTTATAACAAGTTGTTATATAGTGTGTGAACGGATTTTTTTTACCTTAGCAACAAACATCTCTGTAAAGAGAATAATTATCAGTGAAGAGGTCATTTTTAATAGTTATCTTAAGATTGAAATGAGATACTGCTGAGGTGTTATGATGCACACATTTGGAAAACTAATTCTCAACACTGGTATGGTATTTTTTATCCAATTCAAATCCAATCAATGTATTTATCACAACAATAATACAACAGCCATGCAATAAATCCTATCTTTGTGAAGCTTATAATATTGTTTTGATGCTGTCAGGGAGGTGTTGATTCAGCTCTGCAGTAGTTTTTGAGCCTGTAGTCGGTGGTGGTGTTGAATCAAAATGTATGACGTTGATAGGTGTTTCAAATGTTCTGACACACATTAGAGGAACAGTATCAGTTTGCATGCCTGTGCCATTAGCACAGTAGTCAAGGCAGACAGGATAACAATGCCTGAAAATACAATTACGACCTAATCACTTGTTAATATAAGTGAGGGCAGTCAGTCCAACAGATTCAATTTAGTCATACTTCAGATTTGCAGACAGTCTCAAAACATATTCATCAGCGTGTGAATACATTTTATTTGCAATAATGGTATTAAGAAATAAATGACACTTTTGCACCATGCTTTTGCTTGAATACTTTGTATCCTCATTTGATCTGAAAGAACCTTTGACGTATTTAAAAGAACCTTAACAGACATTAACTTTCTTAAGGACATCAAAAAGCTTAGACAAACAAGATGCAAACTTACCTGACCTTGTTGGATGTCTAAGTAATGAAGCACCTCTTTAAGCATGACAGGCGTATGAAGAAGCTTTTCGGTTGACACAGACGACAGTTCTACCGAACTGTCCGGGGGGCCTTGACCAGAAGATGCACAAACTGTAGAAGAGTGCAGGCTTATCTTCCAAGACCTCCATACTCTCCTGACAGCCAGATTTGCTTTCCGTAACAGTGGGTTGGAGCGCAAACACATGTGGAAAACCATGATCCTTGTAATGATCTATGGAGACAATTAGAGCAAAGTTGTGTTGTGGTATGAAATAGGAAGTGTTTTAGTCAGTTAAGAGGAGCAGTGTTTGTAGCACTGCTCAATATGAGTGAGTATATTATAAATTAAAGAAAGATGGTGATGCAGCATGTGGACCTAAACTGAACTATTGTCTGGGATAGTTACAAAAACACAAGGCCTATATCATCTTACCCTGTACTACTTGTAATGTATTGTTTTGTAATAATTTATAGGTGCATAATTGGTATGCACTCACCTCTGCTTCTTCCTGGCCAGGTCACCATTGAAAAAGAGATTTTCTGGTTAAATAAAGGTTTTTTAAAAAAGTGCGAAATGCAGAAAATGACAGAAATCTCATGGTGCAGGCTTACAAAGTAGCTTTGATATTTCCAGATGGGATTTTTTTCAAATGACTTAAGCAGCTCGCAGACCTCGGGTGTCCAACCAAAACAAGAGGGCATCACAGTTTTAACCATTTAAGCCATCTGGAATCACTCTGAAGGTTGAACTCATCCGACAGCACACACCTCTGAGGTTCAAACACTGCACCACCACCACACCCACAAGAAGAGTAAATACATCTTCGACTGATTAGTTCTACATTTTGGTAGTCTACATGGACAATACTGCCCGCAGCAGGCACCAAAGTGAGCCACATGGTTAAAAGGGTATTCAGGTGTTTCCTGGCAACAAGATGTATTGGAAATTAGAGCTCTGTAAGTGATGTTTGATTCAAATACAACAGAAATATCTGAAGGAGATGAAGGAATTCAACAAGTGTGCACATGGCATTAGTGATCACAAAGCAAATGTTCAATGGCAGCAAAGAATTACACAGTATCTGGAGAGGTGACAATAAAAATATTGAGTGAAGATGCATGATTGTTTTAAGACTGCAGGCTATACACCCTGCTGTAAATAAAAACCAACTATTTATACCCACTATTCTTACATTACCGGTAAATGCATCTAGATGAAAATCAAAATACTACATCTTTCAGGTAAGGTAAGCGATCCTCTAGTGGAAGAGCAAAAGAATTAAAGGAATATTTTGAGAATACAGTCCATTTATTATCACCTCTGATTACATTTGTGATTGTTTTTTTATCCATGCCATACTTTCAATGAGAAGATCATCACAAAATCACGTGACTTTGTCTCATGATATAGAGGTATGTTAAACTGTTCCAGTGCCAAGATGGGTGAAAGGTGGGCAATAACTCTCACGATAGGATAATAGGAACATTATTATTTAATTTGAGAAGGTATTTTTTTAAGGGCCCATGGTTGTAGCTACGCCCCTGCCCCTCATTATTACCATGGATACTTAGCTGCTAGCCATTAAGCTAGAAATGTGTAGGAGGGTCAGCATGACTGTACAGCTCTGGGTTGTTGGTAGCTGTTAACAAGGTGGTTTCATTTAACCAAACGCGTGTAACCAAGTGTACGTTGCTCTTTCGGAGTACCACACAAAAGGCACAATGGTTGGGTGTGAAAGCACGTTAGCTAACCACCTCGCTAAAAACACCAGCGCTAACGTGGACGTGCGGTTCACTTACACGCACAAATTCACCTTAAAAGAAGTGTTTTAAAAAGTGTGTTTTACACAGCTTACATATACATCTTAGTTATGCAACGTTTAGTACACCTTTCGTTGCTCTTCAACACGTGTGTGTTTGTGTGTGTAGCAGCTGTTGTATTTGCTCGTTTTACACCTGGTACGTCGGAGCGATGCAATAGATACTGTTGCTATGCCACCATGTTGGATGACGGCGCGCAGTTAGCTCACACTAACGAATACACGAGTCGGACGCAAACAGCGCACTCGGTTAAGAGTTTTAAAAACATTGTTTAACCGAGGGGGAGAACCGTGACAACACCTCAGGAGGTTAACTGGAGCAGGAGCTTACCGTCGTAGACCCAGAGAGTAGCTCCGCCTTCGGCAGCGGCAGCAGCAGCATGCCCGCCGCGTCACTCCGGACCGCCCAGTGACCGGAGACTCGCATCCAATCTGCTGCGACAGAGGACGACGGCTTGTTTTTGAAAATATTGGCGCTTGTCGTGCTTTCTGCGGCCATCTGAGCGTTGCTAGCGAGTTTTATATTGTTTTACACGAACTACCTGTGTCTGCGTTGCGGTGGTGATGGAGTGAGAGATTGCTGTTCGTCTCATAAAAGGTGAGACTCGACCTGAACACGGTGAAAGTAAAGACAACAACGCTGACGGGAGTTACCGTTGGGAGTTTGTGAGAGAGCTAGCTGGCTTAGCTAGCAGGCGTTAGCCAACCCTGCCAAGTTTACGTTGGCAGGTTTACGCCTTTAAAAATGTCATATTGCAATGTGTGCTTGATTTGAATATTTATTCCGACATGTTAAATGGCAATTTGCTAACAGTAAAAATTCTGTCAGGTATTTTTATTTGGTAACTTTTATTTTAGGTGTTTACTAGGCATTAACTGTTTGACTGCATTACGCCGTCGTTAAGCTTCATTGTTGCAACGTACCGGTTGATTTACTTGGATTTTAATTAATGAGAAAACTGCCACCTGGCTGCTAACATTTGTGCATTAGTTTTATTTTAGTGTGTATAAATGGAGCTAGTCGTTTCTGCTATCTCTGCAATGGTAGTATGGACGACAGTGTGCATATACAGAACACGTAATAATAATAATACATTTTATTTAGAAAGCGCTTTTCTGAATACTCAAAGACACTGTACAATATAAAATAAGAAGAATACAAGAACATCAATCAGTAAAACAATATAATTTACATAATATAATAACATACACATCGCACACCCAGTCTTACAGTAGTATGATTTTGTATTCTGTATACACAGAATAACCAATACATTTTTATACAATATAGGAGAGAGTTTGTTTTCCCCCAGATATTTTATTACATATGCCAACTCTATTTACGTCAATTAGTGACTTGTTGATAACTTAAGCCAGTCAAGCCTATTTTATTTGTACCCCAAGCAGCTTTACATAATCTGTACCAGGCAACTATGTAGGTCCTTGTTTTGACTATTTTCCCTTTTGTTTCCCAATTTGAGTGTATTATTAAAAATTACACTGGTTTTTACAATTTGCAATGTAGTAAATTGAATTAACCCTTTGTTTTTGTTTTTTGCAGAAACACATCAGTTACTGCAAAGGGACCATAATGGCAAGTGATGTTTGCAGCCATGTAAAGGTGGTTGTTCGAGTGAGACCAACCAGTGACCGTGAGAAGCGTGAAAACTGTCGAAATGTGGTCCAGGTTGTTGATCACCACATGCTCATATTTGACCCCAAGGAAGAGAGCACATCATGTTTTGGGTCACAAAGAGTACGAAACCGAAACATCAACAAGAGGGCTAACAAAGACCTCAAGTTTGTTTTTGACCATGTCTTCGGCGAGGACTCTACTCAAGTTGATATCTTTGAGAATACCACTAAAGTAGTGTTGGACGGTGTGATGAATGGATTCAACAGCACAGGTAATAACAGAAGTTGTATGAGGCCGCCCAACATGTGGACATACCCAAAAAAATCACATAACATGATAACTGAACAATCCCTATCCCCTATTTTTTGTACTGAATATCGGAGTCATTCAGTAGTCGATATCTAAATTAGATTTATTTTTGCTTTAATAATACAGCTGCAGTGTATTAGTGCATACTAATATTTGTATTGTATACTTATACTTAATGTAAAGTAACAGCTGAGTGACTCTGCATTAAGATGATATAGCAATAATCCCACTAATCTTAATTCAGTATAGAATCAAAAAACAATTTGTTATTTCATTATTCATTTTGAATCCAACACAAATAACAGCATTTTTTTTTCCTTTATATTTTATACTCAAGCTGAAAAAAGGAAACAAAAAAATGGGCCACAGACAGAATTTGATTTTTATATTTAATGTGTCTGATTTCTGTAATCAGGAATTTAGGCTACGGACTTCT
This sequence comes from Dicentrarchus labrax, assembly GCF_905237075.1. Classification (NCBI taxonomy): domain Eukaryota; kingdom Metazoa; phylum Chordata; class Actinopteri; family Moronidae; genus Dicentrarchus; species Dicentrarchus labrax. The sequence goes on along the minus strand of NW_026136719.1, from coordinate 14,732,933 downwards.
TTGTGTGTGTGTGTTGATAGCCTAACTTTGCAGCAAATACATTTGGGTGATGGCGCTACGGCATTAAGCCACACAGGATTTGAACCCACAGTGTTTCTATCTGATTTGGTTACCAGTTCACCACAGGGGCACAACCATGTCATTGGACACAAACAACCCTAGTCAGTGTTATAGCCCTTAAAAATGAATGTGTCACAGCCATAATCATCCCATGGCTATAGTCATAATCACAGCTACAGTCTGACAACCTTAGGGGGATCCATAATAAAGTGATCTCATCTGTTGTGGCAGTAAATGTTTGGACTTTTGACCGCCTCTCTTCAACCGCAGCATGACTAAATACTAGTTTTGTTCAATTGCAGTTATGAACCACACCAGCAGCCCTTTAGAGCTGTGTTTTGAAATGTTTTTTCCTCAACATGGCTCGCTGACTCATGCTGCCATATCATTAATTGAAACTGCTGGCTGCTGTTAATTTACTTTGTCTGCTCCAGGGTTCACTTGCTGGTCACCAGCTTGTAACACTGTGCAGTTCCAGTGTTTTAAAATGTTGACACCTAGTGTACTCACTTCAAGCAGGGCCAGAAACAGATTTAGCTTTAGAGGGTCATCATTGATCCATTGAAAGATGCTTGAATCACCTGGAAATCTTGATCCCACTGAAACATTCAACTGCACGGTCAATTTGGAGGATGTAGTCTGTGGTGCTGTATAACTGTATTACATTACACACAGTGGCATTTCTGTTCTTTAGCCTACCCTGATATAAATGGATTGGATAAAATAATAGAAAACACCTGTCAGTATACCGCAATACAATTCAATAACACCACAAACTGCAGCATCCAAAATGGTCATACAATTGAATCAATGCTTCTCTAAAACAGTTTCAGTAAAAACTGGACATTATACTCTTCATAAAGAACCAAAAACGTAAGAATTGCATTTAGTTCAAAGGTGTGAGTTTAAAGCTTGTAATTTAGGCTTTTCACATTACAGTTTGTGGTTTATCTCGATCCATAGTAAATTTGATATTGTAGTTGTTGCTTTAATCCTTCTTATTGTAAATATACATGTCTTTATATTATTTTTTTCTTTAATTGCCATTCAATTGCAGTGTTTGCATACGGTGCTACTGGAGCAGGCAAGACACATACTATGTTAGGCTCACAAAATGACCCTGGGGTCATGTACCGCACCATGAAAGACCTGTTTCAACGCATGGATGATGCCAAGGAGGAGAAAGAGTTTGCTGTTGCATTCTCATATCTTGAGGTAAACATTTTTATATTTATTTGTTTTCTGTTCTTTATATTAGTGCAGAATATATATATATATATAATATATATATATATATATATATATATATATATATATATATATATATATATATATATATTTTCTATTAACACTTTTAAACATTTCTTTATTAACTCTTACCCCTTACAGGGCCTGAACACAATAATACCTTTTTGTATCAGTTGATCTTTTGGGATGGTTGTGATGGATTTGCTGCGGTTTGCAGTTATATTCTTTGTTTGTTTACAGGTGTACAATGAACAGATCCGAGACTTGTTGGCTAATGTGGGTCCTCTTGCAGTTAGAGAGGACAGTTCTAAAGGAGTGGTTGTTCAGGGCCTCACACTGCATCAGGTTAGTAGCAGCATGTATCAAATGCCCCCCCCTCATAGCATCATCAAGCGTCTTAAAAGTAGATACTGATGTCATTGCAAAGTCAGTTTATTAGTTTATATATATATTTCTGTTGATTTGCAAAACATAACATAGTGTTTTTAATTATAATAACATAATTTCCAAGTCCATTGAGGAAGGAAGAATAAATTACCCTCCGAGCACTGATATTTAGAAATTCACTGCCTGTCTTAATACACTATCAAAAAATAGTGTGAAGGAGAGGGATAGCCTTCGTTGTTAAAATAAAAACAGTCAACTGTAACTACGACCCAGTTTATATCTGATATTAAAATGTGATCTGTATCTAGACAGTTTATCCAGACATATAAAAATGCATGTTAATGAAAGATGTAAATGCGTGATCGGATCTGCCTGGCCACATGCTGTGCTAGGCTAAACAATATAACATTGATACAGATATTTGTCATTAGTGAACATAAAATATGGGTTGTTGTTGTTCAAATTTAGAGAGCAAGCATGCGGGAAGGTTGAATGAGACATGCCTCTAATTACTGATTTATATGTTTATTCTGTGCCATGAAAATGCTTTAAAGTTTGAAATGTATTACATGATATGTGCATTGCAATCATCTGTCTATCTGATCTTCTTTCGACAAGGCATATCATTTATCTAATGCTGGCACTGGAATACAAACAAATTGACAAATATATATTTTTTTTAAATAAGGAAAGGAATAACCTAATGTATTATAATTACCATATTTACAAGAGGGGACAAATAATTAAGAACAGAAATCCGACCGCACTGACAATAACAAGAAAGTATTAACAACGCCTGGGGTAGATGCAAAGACATAATCAGATCTTTTATTATTTGGATAACATATCCAGATATATTGTTATGTTGCTGTGATGAGCAAGTGCACTGTGGTGGTTCCTAATCAGGCCTTTTACTGGGTCACACATCATGTTTTCTTTTTCCCCTATACAGCCTAAATCTGCAGAGCACATTCTTGAGGCTTTGGATTCTGGCAACCGCAACCGGACCCAGCACCCCACTGACATGAATGCTACCTCTTCCCGGTCCCATGCTGTATTTCAGGTATTTCATCCAGTCTTATAAAACAATGTAAAAGTCCATCATTTACAAAAGAAGAGCCATGAATATGAAAGCTTAGCTGCAAACTGTTCCCACTCCCCAATTTCAAGTGGGTAATTACTAATATCTTCACTTCTGAAGTATCTGGTTTCACTACAAACATCTCAAAATGCATCACAGTTTGTCTTAAATTGACAATGTTGTATCCCTTTCTCCAGATATATTTGAGACAGAAGGACAAAACCGCCAGCCTCAATCCTAATGTCTGCGTTGCCAAAATGAGCCTGATTGATCTGGCAGGCTCAGAGAGAGCAAGCGCCACCAACGCCAAAGGGGCTCGTTTACGGGAAGGTGCTAACATCAACCGCTCACTCCTTGCCCTAGGAAATGTTATCAATGCTCTTGCTGACCCAAAGGTGAGTTTATGTTACCCTAAATGTACTGTAACGTACAGTGTATGTTTTAGTACACCATCACCCCTCACCACAGGGTCAGCCCAACAGTTGGTAATATATTTGTGCATGCAGGGGGCTGCTGGGGAGTCCCCACTCCTCCCAGGTTGGTTTTGTTCGCCAGCCACTAACAAACCGATTCATGAACAACTGTTTTGGTTCTGTATTTTTTGAATATACCACCACCACCTAATTTCAGCTGGGAGAATTCCACAAGCTCTCTTAGGTATAAATATACTCACAACATGTCAACAAAGGAAATATTATTATACCTATTTTCCTTGTTAAGAAGAAAAATACAACCATTTACCTTCTGAATTCACGCTCGCTAAACAAGAGTCTGTCACTGAGCCCTTTCACTCGTTAGTAAAATAAAATGACTGGTGATGGACTCTAACTGTGTCAGACGGCTTGTTACACAGAACCATTTGGGAATTCAGCGTTAGTTTAGAAAAGGGCAGGCACTGTCTATCATGGGTTAACTCCAACCAATCAGATCAACAAACCATATAACCTTGTCAAACCCTTTACCGAAGTCAGGGGAGGAGCGAAAACATTTTTTCCACCGAGAAAAGTTTCAGTACCCTTCTTTGCTCGTCTTTTAATGACGAAAAACTCTCCAGTTTTGATATAACTCATCTCGGCAGCATCTGTACCAACCTCTTCAGCAGCGTTGTTTTTTTTGAGCAAACAGTACTTCTCACACACATTGGGCCTTGTGCAAAATGCCCTTATGTAGTGTTTAGTTAGTGTTACCCATGCTAATAACAAACAATAAGCCACAACCTGACAAAATCAATTCTCGCACGATTGGTGATTTCTTGATCTCAGGAGTCCAGCTGCCTAGTAATATTAGATGAACTGATCTATTCATCCAACCATCCAATCTTAGTTGGTATATGATATGGTGGAATTTTCGATTCTGAGCAGTTTGTATTAATACATTGATACATAGCTCTTTACTCTATGAACAGCTGCAAATGTTGATACCATGTTTACAGAGAATGTTTATAATAGTATGCTGTCATTTTCATTATCACAGTCACAAAACAGTATTTCACGTAGATGTGTCCAGAGGTATGCACTGTATCAGTGAGTGTGTCATTTTAGACACAGTAAACAAATGCAGGGAATGTGCAGGCAGTTTTACACACATCATACACTGCCCACAAATGAAATGTTTTGTATTTGTGTTTTATGTCTGTATTTGGTCAGCAGATCATCAGTGCATGTGGAAATTTTTCATCATGTTCTGTTGTTATGGTTATCGGTCTGTGAAGTTAACCACTAGCCTCCATATGAAACAGAGAGCCTGGGAAGTGGAGAGTCAACTGAGTATTTGGGTATTATTTCATTCCAGTTGCATACATTAACCTGTCAAGCAGTCTTCTCATTTTACACACCAGTCTCAAGGGACGAGGCGCAAGCAGCCCACATGCATTTAGGAAGTGCTGTGCAAATGTACCGCAGCCATGTTGAAATGTGATCCATCTTCAACAGGTTACTTCATTCTTGGGTTAAAACTGTGTGTGTGTGTGGGGTGGGGTTAATGTATATTATCCAGTTAGTATTATACCCTGCTCACCATTCTTGAGAGTTGTGGTTGTGAACTCACAGTTTGATGTACTCAACCTACAATGCCCACTTCTAATCCCAACTCCTTCTCTACCCTGTCCCCATGGTTATTGGTGCTCCAGTGTTTACTGTTGGCGGACAAGGAATTCATGTTGTGGCCATTGTTTACAGGACAGAATGTCCCCACTTGTGTCTGGGCTGACATGCCATTCGTTTGAGTGAGAAGAATGTCTGTTACTTCTGTTTGGGCTGTTCAGTATGTCATCTTCATGCTATGCTGCACAGAGGTTTTTTTTGTAAGTTGTTTGCCTTAGGCAATGTAGATACATTTTACGACGCATCCTTTATCTCCGGTTTGGCCTTCCGTCCACACAAGGCCAGTGTTTCCCGCCCACAAAAAAGGGGCTTTCTGAAAATGTTGCCCAAAGTGGAAACATTTGATAGCTCCAGTCTTTATTAATGTGCGGTGTGGACAGAGGAAGCTGAGCTTTTCGGAAATGCTCATGTGTGCACGTAAACATTTTCAGACATCGTCAGCTTCTGTGCCGCAATGTTAAAAACTAAACTTTCTGTCACTCCCTCCAATCTCTCTGATTGCTCAGTTTGTATTTAAATCATAAGACATATAGGTTCTCCACCCTCCAGCCCTGGAATTACTGTTAACTAGGCCTGCACGATATCAGGAGAATGTGTGATAACCCTGTTCAATATTGCAATGAGAATATGACTTGTATTATGACAAATATTGAAGCGTGTATATTGGCTATACAGTTTCTATATTAGTCTGGTTGTCTTTAAATTGAGAACTGAATAAATACAATTAAATGTTGTTTCTAGAGCAGCAACAGCAAAGCCACTTTATAAACTCAATAATATCTCACTGGAAACATCTAAAATGTCAAGAAAACAAATCATATTCCTGACATCACAATAATGAGTGAAGTTTATGAAGATTGGAGAACACAGACATCAGTCAGTATCAGTCATTCATCCTGTCCTCTGTCCTCTGATGACTCTCAGCCTGTAGGTACAGCTGGTAGAGAAAGGAGGGGCTGATTTGTCTCAGGCAGCCGCTTAGTTTATAACAGGAATTTGCCAGATTTTAAGATATGTGGCAAACTAAACTAAAGACAGCTTTTGTTAAAGTAGACGGAGAGACTGCAGCAACATAATAAACACAACGGTCTTAAGCTCTGGGGCCTGTTTAATACCTAGTTTATGTACCTTTCTCTCCACCTTTCTTAAAATGTAAGCCTCGGCAGGGAACACTGTGGGTGTGCTAACCAAATTTTAGGATGAATGAGATAATTAACTTAAATAAAATTACTAATGCCCCACTTTGAAAATACTCCACTGCAAGTACAGTGAGGATACACAACAGCTTTTACCTCTGCTGCTGAAGAAAATCCTAGAGGAAACCCTGAAACAATTTAAAAGACATGTCTTATTTTCTGAATTGTAAATTTACTATTACTATATTGCTACTATTGCTATAATAAAGCAAAAGTATTGCTTATCTGATTAATTGATGGAATAATGGGTAATATGCTTGAATACTTATTTAACCAATAGCTGTAACCCTACATCGTGGTTTAATTGGTGGAAAAAGGGTGGAATAATAATGCATCCCAACCCTACTTACCAGATCATGTTTGCCAACTAAATTATGTTTAATAACCATGTTCAACCAGTGGACGATAAAAGATCTGCAATTTTGTTATATAGCGTTAACGTTTTTCGTGGCTCCTTCGCACTTCCTGTTCCCACCCTTTGCCTGTAAGTTGCAGGGGATCGTTTTACACTGAACGTGTGACAGATTCCACATGATTGACCAAATTATTAGTCAATTTTATGAAATATGTTTATTTATTTTTAGACAATGACTTTAAGGACAAAAGTCAGTTTGAATGCCTGCTCTTATTAAAAATTCTTATTCCAAATTGGCATGGCTATCCTGACACTCCCTGGACCTGACATGAACTCTAGCTAAGGTCTTTGAATCCAGATGTAGGCTTAGGGTTTTTCCAGGGAGAAGTGCAGGCACAGCTGTGAACCCCAAAAGAGATCATTTTACACTCCTTTGTTACTTAACTTTAATGTGACTTTCTGCAATCCAAATGCCCACGAGATTGTGACTCACCTAAGCAGCTGTAGTTTATCTAATACCATTATTACAGACTGAACTGTGTTCACAGACCAGCTGCGGAAAGACTCCAGACCATTGCTGTGGATGGCTGCTCCCCGCTTTACCTCAAAATGAACACTATACTGAATTTTGTTCCCCGTTAGGTTTATTGGTCCCTACCAAATAGTGTAATCTGACTAAGCTTGTCTTGTGGAGTTTGTCCAGATGGTGAATGCATATTAAGACTCACCTCACATTCTGCTTGTCTGCATACCACAGCAATAACGCACTTTTTCTTTCTATCATTTTGATTTGTGTCATGTTTGACAGAAGTAGTGGATTCTCAGATTTTGTATTGGTTCATTTCAAACTTTCTCATTTCTTGTTTGTTTCAGAGTAAGAAAACCCATATACCCTACAGGGACAGCAAGCTGACACGACTACTTAAAGACTCATTGGGGGGCAACTGCAGGACGGTTATGATTGCCAATGTTGGCCCCTCATCCAGTACATATGATGACACCCACAACACTCTTAAATATGCCAACAGGGCCAAGGAGATCAAGTCCTCGGTTAGTATTAAATCATATTGTTTTAATTACAATATTATATGTAATATATATAATTATACCTGCTGTGATTCTTGGACTATACATATAGGATTTCATTAAATTCCTCCCTCTTCCCTTTCCTAACAGCTTAAGAGTAATGTTGTAAGCCTGGACAGTCACATTGGGCAGTATGCAGTGATATGTGAGAAACAACGGCTAGAGGTAATATGAAACAACCAACACTACCATGCTTATTTAAAAAAAAAAAAAAACATCTACATTCTTTTTTCTCTTCACTTAAAATGTCTCAATTAAACAATCACCGTGATCATTTCTGACTGCTATTTCAATGTTCTGTTGCATTTTTAAAGATTCTACAGCTGAAGGAGAAACTAAAAGCATGCGAGGAGAAGAACATGGTGCCTGGGGCTTTTGACGTGATCTCTTCCCAGAAACAAGCAGAGTTCAAAAGGTAAGCATGTACATGAGTATGTGATTCAGAGTGTAACATGAGACATATCAGTAGTTGTTGTCTTTGTGTGTTATAAATCATTTTATTGTAAACATTATAACATGAATACAGACACTGATTGCAGGCAGAAAGAGCACATAGCCTGCATTTGGCGATGTATCGTAAATCTGTGACACATTCATGGGACCTTTGGTTTTAAGTGCTTCAATCTATAATCATTTATAATGAAGTGGATCAGGCAATGTGAGGTGTAACTAGGTGTGGTGGTCCAGGTTACAGAAACAAGGTTGGTTTTAGGGGCTGTCCCCCATTATTATTATTATTTTTATATTATTATTACAGTATCTGTGTACAAAGGTTGTAAAAGCAAGAGAAGCTAATAAATAAACAACACCCACAAAGCTTAAAGACAAAACTTGCTAAAGTAGTCCACTGGGAACCAACTGCAACTATTAGATCTGGGAAAAGCCATTTAATTAGTTTTGATGTTCTCCACATTGGCTTTACATTCATTTGGCTTAGGTGGTGCAGCCCAAAATGGCTTGGGTGCTGTGCCAAAGCCTTATAAGGAAAACCCTGTTAAAATGACTTCAGAATCATTATAGTTGGGATTATTATGTTTGCCTTTTATGTCTTAAGTGACTTAATTTTCAGCTTTTGACATTTATCTGTAGACAATATATCAAAAGATGAAAAGCCACAACACAGAAGAAATAAACCATTTATTGAAAAGAAGAAAACTGTTAATGTTTTTATAATTGAAAAAAAAAAGAGTCAAAAACTCAAACTCAGTGACCCTGTGAGCATTTTATTTTTTCTGAGCCTTAAGTAGAAGAGCTCCAGGGCTCTTCTGTAGGGAGATTTGATGATTGGGGGCAATTTGATGCTCAACTGTAGCTGCAGTAGTGTTTCTTTCCAACTGTCAGGATGTGAGAAAGACCAGTTTGGAAGCTAGTCAAGGAGTAACGAGAATAATCATTGGTAAATTATAATTGACATAATAAACAAACAGCTTTTGGAGGAAACTCACGGGGTAGGTGTTTGGTGGTGCTAACAACAGACAAGATCTTCCTTGGTGTTCAGAAGGTGCAGCGTTATTAACTGACACACTGTAGCCTATACTGTACATTTATGATTTATAAATGATTCTCATTGGGATCAGCCGAACTAGCATCACTTTATGATTATAACAGTTATATAGTTTTATGTAATTGTAGTATTGTGACCGATTGGACCTATTTCATGACACTTGCTACACGGTGAATGAAAAGTAGCCTTTAGTTAAGAGAAATGGAAGCTCCCTTCCCTGCCCACTTTCCCCAGATTTTGCTACAGGTACCCAAGGCACTCCGAGCCCAAGTGGGAATATAATCCCTTCAGCGTGCTTCAGGTCTCCCTCAGGGTCTCCTCTTAGCTGGTGTTCCTGAAGTACCCCCACAGAGGAAGTGTCCATGTCGAATCCTAATCAGACATCCCAACCACCTCATTTGGCTCCTTTCAATGTAAAGGAGCAGCGGTTCTTCTCTAATCTCCTTGTAGATGTCTGAACCCCTCACCCTGGCCCTGCGGGGCCGAAGTACCCTGTGAAGAAATCTCATTGTGGTGCATTTGTATCTGTGATCTCATTCTTTCTGACAGTACTCAGAGCTCACGACATTCTGGTGCAACACCTGTATAACATATCAATCCATCCGTCTCAGTTTTCACTACACTTATTAACAAGAACCAAAGATATTTGACTTCCTTCACTTGCATCAACAACTCGTTCCCAACCCAAAGGAACAAATCTGTTGTTTTCTACCAGACTGTTGTGGATGCGGACTTTGAGGTCATTAATACTTTGCTACAGACCACCCAGTGCTGGTTAAGGTCACAGTTCGATGAAGCCAGGAGAACTACATCATTGGCAAAAAGCAGTGATGTAGTCCTGAGAATAGGGCTGACCCAAATGTTTCAAAGCTTTGACCGTTGCCATGGTAATCAACTTCCAAATCAGTGTTTGAATGCTTCGTATTCTTTAGACAGGTCGCCAGTGTCTCGCACATAAGACTTTACTTGGGTGGGTTGCCCAGGTATAGTAGAAAAAATTTAAGAGAAAGCAAGGTGAGCAGATAAAAGTAGTTTTACATTAAATGGTAGTGAAATATTTGCATTGCATCCCTGCCTCATCAACCCCCTTTTTTCATACTTTTTTATCGTCATATAACAAGGTCCTACTTCGATTAGATAGTCTTTACTCCTAAACTCCTAAAAATTATGTCTGTCTGTAATCATTTAATGGTGACCTATAATGTGTTATATATATATATATATATATAAAATAACTTAATAACTGTGAGATCAGTGATAGTGAAAAACTGTTGAAACTGCTGGAAATGTTTTGATAGCCTGTCTTCACCCTTTACATAAACAAAATCCCGAAGTTCAAATGTAGTTCTCAACCAGGAGCAGCACTTTGGAGGTGTGGTGCACCAGCAAAATGTTCCTAAAATAGAAGAAAAGTGACTTTTTTTTACCCAAAGCGGTTCTACCTGCTTTGATTGGCAACACACAGTATAAGAGTGAATATCATTAGTTGAAAATGCCAGGTGCTGTTTATTTATTTCATGCACACACACTCACAACTCAATACATTAGTGTTGTTTTTATACAGCTGACCTACCCAGAGCGGACTTGAAACAAAGCGTCAGAATTGATGATCCAGTTCTGCTAAATTGCTGATAAAAGCCTTGATTACTTCTCATAATTTGTGTACATCAGCTTACAGCACATCTAGTTTACCTAGTGTTTTTAAACAATTTGTTTGTGTCACTCCCATGAAATGGGCACTTGCACCTCCTGGAAAACGGTTACTTCCTGGAAAACAGCACATGGTGACCTCATGCTGCACTAGTGGGGATGACGAAAAAAGTCCTATCAAAAAACTTGTCACAGATTTTTCTGCATCCCTGCTTTTCTGCGAAGTTAAACTTCTTTTTTCCCTTTTCATAACTGATATAGCCCATTTATTTGCACTCATGATGATCAAATACTGCAATATTGTACCAGTACCTACGTAAGATTTTGAGCAGCACACAATATTTTTGCACTTTAAGACTTTTTCCCCCCACATTCTCTCCTGACCTGTTCTATAGTCAGTGTACCTGCATAGATTTGCTAGATACTAAAATATGAATAAAGTGTGTGTTGGTGATTGATTGAAGTTCGAATTTTTTGTTTTTGTTATTATGTTAATTACTGGTACGTCTATGCCTGAAACAGGATGATACATTCCAAAACATTATATAGGCCTGAACACTGACGGTTTTGAATTTTACTTCTTGTATTATAAACCAGACGAGCTTTGAGCCCAAAGGATTAAGATTGGAAACGGCCGGTGTTGACAGTTTTGTGTTTGTTAAGAAGAAAATGCATCTTGATCTTAATTTTCTATCTGCCACAAATACAGAGTAAGTATCAACCATCTTATCTTGTTTTATGCATCACATTGAGTTTTACTTTTGATAGGGCCGTCTGTGTGGTGCCTTTATTTTAATTCAAATTATATATACACATTTTTTTTTTTTACATAAATCACATCCCATCTAGTCGTCTTTAAGGCATACAGTGGCATCTGTCGGGGTATTTGGGTTGGGGGCGGGGGACACAGAAAAGCTGAATGAGTCTCACTCCCACACATTTCATTCACTGGCATCAGAATTCACAACTCGCACAGTGAGAGGCTCTGAATAGAGGCTGCACGCTTCTCACACTATTAAAAATTCAGCAGTCTAGCAAGGCCACGACGTCTCCTACGTCACAGGAGTTACATTGAAGAGTGCAGTCACATTTCAGCGACAGCTCTCCAGTCTTATTTACCTGCATGCCTCTCCTGTCTCTCCTCCTGCTTTAACTCAGCCAGACAGCCACTTGCATCCAATCTGGATATCGCCTCACACTATCCCAGCAATGCATATATACATCATATAGATAAGAATATCTTTCTGGCTCGTTCCAAACAGAATTGGCATCTTGTGGAAGCTTTAGATCATTGTAAAAGGTTAACAACATGATTTAATAGTTGGCTCGAGCCTAAAGGCTTCATTAATCAATTAATTGGGGTACCTAACGATTACTCATTCACATCTAATTCATATATTTGATACTTTTACAGTATAATTATTTGTTGTATTACTATAAACGGTAAATGCTGGTTTAAATGTTTAGGTGTGTGTTGAATGCATGGACAAAAGGCTTGTAAAAGCTCTCGGCACAACAATTAATATAAATTTGCTCCGTACATGTGGCACAGCAGCTTGAATCTCTGTGATGAGGATGTTTTATTGAATTGCATTATACTAAGAGGTGTTTTTAAATTCTGCCTCGCTCGTGTCTGTGAATCAGAAAGGACAAAACTAAAAAGATCTTTCACTATAATAAAGTCTAAATCCACACCACTACAGTCTCAAAAATGACCAGAGTAGAATGAAGGCTTCTCTATACCAGCAAAAACTGAGTATTAGAGCTTTACATACAGAATTAATTGCAGGGAAATTCATCAATTAAAATATTTTGGGGTTTTTTCAAAGATTTTTTTTTTTCATGTTTTTAAGTTCAAACTTCCTTATGCAGCCATTTTCAAGGCAAAGTTTGTAACATCACTCTTTTTCTCTCCCTCTAGGGTGTCAGAAGCTCTGCAGCGAATCTTCTCGAGCCGGGCCCAAATCAGGAGAGAACAGCTGGATCTGGAGAGACAACTGAAGGAGAATGAGCTGCGCCAGCGCTACAGCGAGGAGGACAACCTGCAGGTCCAATACTTCTGTGCCAAAGAAAAGACTGAGAAGGTAGCTGATGCTTACGCTGCTATCCACAGATGCCATCATCCCTGCAGAAAAACACCTGCTTAGTCATCATTTTACTTCTCTGTTCTCTATAGTTGTCTTAGCCTCTCATTTACGCCACTACAGGACAGGGTCACCGCTCCCCAGTTCCTGGCTATTCTCTGCCATTTGAGTCCCTGTGTTAGGCCCAGATGTAAATGCCATTTAAAGTGTAAAATTCTCAAGAATTAAACCACTGTCATCTAAAGCAAACTAAACTTTGGTGGTAAATTATCTGTCTGCATTTAAAAAAAAAAAATCCTCAATTTCAAGATGAATTGTTTCAGATTTACATCTCCAGCTATAATTGTTATTTAGACCACACACAGTTATTAGTGTGTAATGCTAATACGAGCACAAAAAAATTATAATATCACTTAAATAACTTTTGTTTTTTGTCGATGCTCTCAATAGGCCACTTGTAAGCACGAGCGGAAGATTGCCAGCTTACGCGCTCAGCAGCAGCACATTTGCAAACGTTTGAAGGAGGCAGAAACACAATTCCTGGACAATGATGGCTGGCTTCATCGGGTTGAAAATGAGATTAAGCTGCTGAAGTCAAATGATCAGACTTCAGAGGTAAGTTGAACTTATTGACCCTTACACATTTACGGGAGCAGAAAAACACATGACTGATTGAATGGAAAATTTATATTTTTGATGTGACAGAGTTTGTAAATTGTATTTCCTTGATTTAAAAAAGAAAACTGTAGAATTGGTTAAGTATGACCTCTATCTTTTTTTAAATTATAACAACTGGCTGTAGAAGTTTAATCGTTAAATTCTATTGTAATCGCTGACACTTTTCACTAACATTGGTGACGAGTACATCAATTCTTTAGACAACATATCAGCCGAGGCGACCAGTGAGTAAAAGTAAGTGTTAATGTAAGAAGACAAATGAGCATAATAAGATATAGAGGAAACTTTACAATGTGGGTTACATCCTTCAAAACTCATTGCTTGGTGTTTTTTGTTTGTTTATTTTGGAAGGTAGGCTGTGTCTCTACTGGTGTCGTGACTGTCTTTGTTTTCTTCCCATCTGTTCTCCCAGTAATTAGAACCGTGCTCATTTTATTTCTCTAGCTCACTCGTGGATCACTGAAGAGAATAAATCAATACCCTTTACTCATCCTTCACACAGCAGCCAGTTACCTAAAACCATGCCCATGTTATTTTTTTCTTCTTTATCCTTTCTTCCAGGAACTGACCCAGAGCTATGACGCACCCACCGGTCAAATGTTCTCTCTGCTGTTGTTTCGTAGTTTCTTTACGTCAGAGTTCTTTTTTTTTTTTTCTCCCCTCCCTTTCCCTGGGCAGACAGCTTATCTGATGAAACATGGATGAAAACAGAACTTTGCATCTTCTCTCTAGTATCCTGACCCCAGCCACCTTTTGTTTCTTCTTATTCTGCCCACCAGAGAGCTAATTGAGTATGCTGTTATTGCTATTGCCTCATCACTGACCGAATTCTCCCCCCCCCCGTTCAGGTGTTAGAAAAGGACCTGCGTTGCCACAGACTGGGGCTGCAGGTGAATGATCTCGAACAACACATCAAGCAGATGGTCAAGCTCATAGCACTGCAGGATCAGGAGAACAAGCGCATGCAGAAGTAGGTTAACAATACCTAGAATCGGTTCTTATTGAATTAACTGTTACTTGGTGCAGTTGAAAAAACTGCACTTCACTTTCACTGTAACCCGCAATTTCTTTTCTGGAAGAGATATCTCAATATTATTTTTCCATTTCATTTCAGAATGGTGAACATCTTGTTGCCAGCGTATAGTCGGAAGTACTCTGCATTGCGTGGTGCTGGGCTGGTCACAGCGGCGGATGAGATGGAGAACCATGAACTAGAGCACCTTGTGTTGAGGGAGAGAGGCGTGGTCTGGGCAGACCAGGAAGGGGTAGGGCAGCAGCTGAAAGGTGAAGGGATTGAAGAGGAATCACGGGAGACAAATGAGGCAGGAAGCGCTGGGCTCCGCAGCGAGTTGGCGCCTGTCTTGTCATTCTCACATCTGCTATACCACCAGAGTAGCCCCTGCAGTAAGTCATATTATCATTCTATTTATTCTTCTGTAGTTGTTTATTTATCATTCATTGAGATAGTTTGTCACAACTGGTGAATACTCTGAAAATGTGGTTGAGCAAATAATGAGTTATCAATAAATACATCTAAAAAATTCCCTGTTTTGTCTGGCTAACCATCGAACACTCAATCGATTAGTTGGCTCATTTTTTCAGCTTTAGAATGTAATGCCACGTAAACTGCCAGGAAAGATGTCAGTATGCTTTATAAATACATGAAAACCTGACCACATGGCCACAAAATGCTTGACCAACGAAAACATCAGATGGTTCACTAATGGCTGCTTATAATGAAGACATCTCCTTCAAGAAATTCTGTTAAATGTCAGAGAGCAACTGAGATGACACACCACAGTTCCTAAATAAATTAATTGAGAAAAATTAGACCCAAAAAAAGGCAATAAGTCACACATGCATTCGTCATTTTCTGTTGGTTGGAAGAAATACAGAGACACCGTCACTTTATGGGGAGGCAGGTCATCCCAGTAATTACATATAAGTGATTTGTCCCCATCAATTAACTATCAAGTACATGCGACAGTCTCACCCCTCCCCCTCCCAGATGGTATGAAAGAAAGAGAGGCTTCGCAGTGAATGAATCTATGTCAAACCGGTAAGGGACTTGGTCAACCATTCATCCCCTTACCATGCAGACATTTAGGTGATAGTAAGCTAATGATTTTTAAAACTAGCCTAATAAGATTTATGAATATGTTTACTAGAAGTTGAATTCAGGCATGATGCACTGCAACTTGGCAAAGATTACCTAACACTAATGTGGCAGTCAAACAGTAAACTGTACAGTGTTTTGACTTTACTGGGCAACCCTCTTAAGTTAAATGCAGCCACGTGTACACAGTGTGTATAAGGCAGGACATGTGAACCAAAGATATATCTTGTTACATCACACAACTGATGTTTAACTCTCTCTTCAATGACTCTGTTACACATATTAATGTGATTATTTTCTCTTACCTGAGACAGTTATTTTGTTATTTCAACATAAAAAAAATTTGTGGGTTGTATTATAAAATAGGTGCACTCATGTTCATAGTAGTTTTTCTTTTTACAAATGACTACCTGTACTGTTTAGATCATAATTACAGCTAACATGCCCCTTTCATAATACACTGTTTTAGTCAGGATATTATGTTAACTGCCCAGAGGTTACATAGCTACTTAGTAGCTACATGGAGTGTGTTATACATATGACTAATATGCCATTAAGCACATGCTGCTTTTGTTAAAGATGGTAATTATATAGCCCTAGTGTCTTGAACACAAATCTAAAGGTGTGTGAGTGTGTAATTTTACTATGACTTAGATTCGTTTTTTCATCCTTTTTTCATTAGATGGTTCTTTTAACATGGAAAGCCTAAAATGTAATATTAGAGACAAGCCTCTACATGTGACACCTGGATGTACAATAGTGTTAAATATATAAGTCAGGTGTCCTGTATGCATGGGAAGATGTGCGGGATTATCATGTGTCACAATAAAAAACAACAATAATAAATAAATGTCAGTCTGTGATGCAATAAATATGTGTTTCTTAACAAAATGTAGGGTAAAGTGATTCCAGTATATTTGGGTAGGAAGTATATTTTCATGATTATCGTGATGATATCATGTAAATGCAATTATTTCCGCCAAGATAATTGTGACATGAAATCTTCAAATCCTCCCATGCCTACCTGTAAGGTAGTTCAATAAGTGTATTTGGCATTACTCCAGGTCTAGTGTGTATTGTGGGACCCACAAGTTCATTTTTAACTGTCATCTCTGCATGACCTAGCAGCACCAGGCCCTCATGACATATAAGCCATGGTAGACAGTGGAGCATGAACCAAAGCTGGCGCCAACAATACTCAATTACTATGATGGTGTCTTATCATTTGTGAGACCGTAAACTCTGCACCTGTCCCTCTGTTCCACTGCTGGCTTCTTTTAATTTGTATTACATTTAGTACTTCTTTGTCTGTGTCTTTTTTTTCCTTTTTTTTTTATCGTCGGTCATACAAAGAATTTGACATCCCCGGAAGACAGATATTAGTGTCAGGCTCCTGTGGGTCATAATTTAAAGTTTAAAAGATTATAAGATAATGTATTAAGACTCAGATCACTCCAGGTTGTCTTGGTCTTTGAGCAGTTCATTATGAAACGTTCCACTTCCAACTTCTTCTGACTTAATGTCTCTGCCGCATTGCACTGTGCATCATGCTTGGGCTTTTGAGTGAGATTACATTTTCTATTTTACAATATATATATATATGGGCTGACTTTTTCTTAATAAAAGAATCACAAATTGTTTAGCGGGTTGAATGTACTGTCTGCACAATGAAAGCTCCTTGAGGCATAGCTTTTTTTCAAGTATTGGAAAATGTTTCACCATGGTCATTTTTTTATTTTATGCCATGAAGCAATGTTTCATTGAAGTCTAAATACTTTTAACTTACTTTAAATCTCCAATTCAGTAAGTAAAAAGGACAGAATGTAAGCTAGCACTTTCCAAACAATTGGTGGTAATTTTTTTTAAACACTTTAATGAAGGAAAACCACAATAGGGTTACAGAAGCTTTTCAAGCTCTCTGCGTTATTGTAATTGTGATGATGTGTTGTTGATGTTGCTTCCCCTTGAATCTCTGATTTTTTTTTATTTTTTTTTGTCCTCAGGTGCGGAGGGGCGCACAAAAAGAGCATCATTGTGCAATGCTGCTCCATCACCAAACGGTAAATCTACTTTCCTCTCTCCCCCGTCTTGCTAACATACGGTAGTCATTAATCTAAAACCCCTGCATACCTGTTAATCCCCCCTCCCCCCCCAATAATTCACTTATTTGCTCTCCTTGTCACCTTTCACTCAATCCATCACACTTGCCCATACACAGTTTAAGAGATGCTGCTATGTTTTATTGAAGCAGAACACGCAGATCATAGGGTTGTGTTTTGTGCCATATACATTTTCTGTTGTTTTTCACTTTGCCATGTTGCTTTTTATTTGCTGAACATGTTTTTAGCAGTTTAACTGAGACGACTTGTTCAGAGTAGTAAAATACACAATAAAAGTCAGACATGTAATATAATGTGATTTATAGTTGTGCTGCAGACATTCTGTCCTGGCCAAAACTTGAATAATGAAATGATGTGAATACTCAAAACCAGTTTTATAGAGGGAAAACTGTACACAGGGAACCTTTAGGGAAATGTAACACAAAAACCTTTGTGAAATATTGCAGTTCAAATTGGCTGTAATGATATTTACTGCAGGTGGTCAACATTTCATTGAAACATATTGTGGGAAATGTAACTTTTGAAGAAAATACTCCTGCCAGATGACCAGAGTTCCTTGAATGGAAATGAAACATGAAAGCACCAGGGAGTTTGTCACCACTGCTATTAAATTTCACTACAACTTATTTTAATAAGTGGACTCCTTTCTTTTAGTGTTTAAAGTTTTCCCTACATGGCCTGTTTTTCTGACCCTTCTTTATACATTTCAAACAGTTCTTTTATTATTTTTCCCATTTGGTCATTTATTGTTATTTTCTCATTTCACTTTTCTTACGGTCATCTTTCCAGATGGGTCAACACCTGCACCCTTTATTTATTTTAACAATAAAGTTAAATGGCTAACTTCATTCAGTTTAATAGAGTATTTGCCACACCTATAATAAAGCTTTGAGTGGGTTTAGTATTTGAAAAACACAATTAATACTTTTTACTTTGAACTAATAGAATAATACTTGTATTAATTCCTGTGATCAGGGGCATCAAAATAATATAGTAATCTGCAACCTTCCTGAAACTAAAAATTATAGATACATAAAGTAATTATTACAATGTACCTTCAACAATAGTGCACAGTACACAAGCTAAATGTACATTATTATAGCTACATGTGCCTGACAAAAACAGATTTATGTTCAAATTATTTCAGTGACATCTAAATAAAATGCAGAATAATTGATTGTAGTTACAGCCTATCTTGCAGCAGCACCTTTATGAAATGATACATTGTCCAGGCATACATCCCATTTTAACCTTTAACATACATGCAAGCCTTTTAGACGCTTAAAAATAGCTTAATAGTGAATAACCATATAGTCAGTATCATTAAAATAACTGTCTTTGCATCACTATTTTCACATTATTGGGATTGTGTAGCCACAGTTTCATCTCTCTAATAAAATCATAACTCTGCATCCTCCTCAATTATGCATTCACTGGCTCACACTTGCATCCCTGAAAACCACCCTGTCCATTTTAATTTCAGTCTAGAGCTACCACTCATACATGCATGTAGTGTATATACACACAATGGGTAGAGCTTTATACATGTTGTGCAGCATTATCAGCTGTGGTAAATGAGTGGTCAGTTACTGACATTCTGAATAATATAGACTTGAACTAGCACAGATGTTTTAATAAATAAAGCTTCTTTTTTTATATCATTCATACAAACTGCTCTGATCTTATCCTGACGCTGTTTGTCAGTCTTTTACTGCTTCCTCAGCTGTTAATGGTAGTCACTGCAGCATGTTATGAGAAATAGCTCCACCCTGCAGCTTGCAAAGCCAATCAAATTTCACTGGTTTTAGAGAGGGTCAGGGTTTTGAAAGAGCATTAACTCTTTGTGGACTGCTAAATAATAGCGAATCATACAAAAGTGGTCACTTTGAAAGAATATTTCTGCATTCCACAATGTAGTGTTGATTATAACATTTCCATACATGCATTTAGTAAAATTTTTCATGATTTTTTATTCAGTTAGCTCCCTCTGCCCCTTTTTATCTTGTTATTTTTATATTCCCATTCGATCTTCTACCCCTCACTTCTCTCTTATCTATTTTTTCCTCCCTAGATTTTGCTGTCCCTTTTGCATCAAACGTGTGTTAGTCTGGCTTTTTCCTCCATTCTGCCTCTCTTTCCCTCCTACCCTCAAATGTTTTTTCTCTGTCTGTCTAGCATCTAACCCTCCCAATCCCTCTTGAGCTTCATTCATGAAAATGCAGATCCACAGCAGGGCAGGAAAAAACGTCAACAGACGTAAACTCCCCTGCTCCACCAACCAGAAAAGGCGCACTATAAAAAACAGGCAGCAGCAACCAGGCGACCCTAATTCAGTGCAGCCTCCGCCAGAAATAGCAACTCATGCATGTATTAATCCCCTACAAGCCAAAAATATGTGATTGAAGGAACTCTGCTGCCATTTATTCCTAGGGACAACTCCTCTGCCACAGAAAGGGGCTATTTATCATTGTCTCCTCACTCGGTGTGCTGTCTGTAGTCTGACTCACATTTGCTAAATATTGCATTTTGATATTTAGGGTAATGTATAAATCAGTCATTCACCTTTGCATTTAGTGTTCTCACTTCCTTTATGTGCTGGCATGTTTCCTTTTTTAGCCCCCTCCTTCACCCCCACCACACCTCTA